>NC_080385.1:104036455-104711817 GCF_014773155.1 Arachis stenosperma | reverse complement strand
GGGAAGAAGAAATGTTGATGAACAAGGTCCTCAAGAGCAAGCTCCTCCACAAGCACCTCAAGCTCAAGAACCACCCTCCTTGGTTGATGTAATGAGAGAATTACAATCCATCAACCAAAACATCCAAAGGATTGAAATAGAGCATGGTCGTATGTCTCGTGTAGATCATCGCCGGGTCGCTTGGATCGTCGTATTGAACTTATATGAGCATTTCGGCATCCACTACCGTATGAAGAGGATAGTGATGATAATGAAGACCAAGATTGATTGTCTCCTCTTCATCAAGTCACTTTTTATTGCTTTATGTTTATTTGATTATATGAATTGTTAAACTAACTCCTAGTAAGCTAAGGATTTCTATTATGGTTTAAATACTTTGATATCTGTTTAATGATTAATGCTTGTATGCTTATTTAGTGAATGACTCAAAATAGGCTTGGTACCCCTATTTTAAGTTAATGTGCATGCTTTGATATATTTCACTTCTTTAGGGGGAATTATGCATGCTTGTTAAAATAAAAAGAGGAAATCAAATTCTTTTTGAAAGGGGGAATATCTCACTCTTGAGATTAATAGAGAATTGAACTTAAAAATTCATTGTTTTATGCATGCTCTATACACATTTCAAACTCCTCTCTTTTTGATAATGTCAGAAGGGGGAAAGAAAAGTTTGAGGATATTTGAAGTTTTGAATTTTTTTAGGATTTAAAAAGAAGAAAAAAGTTTGCGAAACAATGATTTTAAAAAGACTTCCGCTAAGCAAAAACTTTGATAGTTAAATCGTTTTCCTTGATAAACGCCCTTTAAGGGAACAAATGCACATATTTAGGGGGAACTTCTGCAAATTTTTCTTTTGTGAAGTCTTCTCCAAAGCTTTCTATAAAACAAAGTGCATTATTGTTGCTTTCAAAATCATTTATAAATACATATCCTCAAAATTAGTTTGTCATTATCAAAAAGGGGGAAATTGTAAATCATGTTGCTTGTATGTGAAATTTGTATTCATAGGTTTTGATGAATGACAAACCAACAAACGACATGAAAGACAAACCAACAAACAAATTGAATGAACAAGCTTGATTGAAAGATCAACCAACATTCAACGTTGAGGAATGAAGAGTTGAAAGCAACACAACAACAAGAAACTCTAGTCCACAACATTTGAAGACAAGTATAGTGTCTTAGGACTTAGGTAACTTCTTGTTAAGAACCAATTGCTAAATCTCTCAACACACACTCACAAAATGTTTGATGCACATCTTGCAATTCGATGCTACCCAAATGGTTTAAAAACTTGTTTTCAAAGGTACAAAAGCATAGGAATTGACTCCAACAAGTTTGAGATCAATCCTAAGCATTTTGAAGTGATTTTAAGCCATTCTTTAAGGTTTGCATCGATGCACACTCATCTTGCATCGATGCAAAGCATGCAACGACTTGTTGCATCGATGCAAAGATGTTTGCATCGATGCAACCTAGCTGAAAATTCAAATTTCAGCGTCAAAGACACATTTGCATCGATGCAAAGTGTTATGCATCGATACAAATAATTCAAAAACATAAAAAACGGCTAGTTTTGACATAAAGGCTCCATCCCATTAATTCCCTAACGTTTCTAAGGTTTGGGGAATCTATAAATGGATGGATTAAAGCCTTATTTCACATCTTTGAGCATTTGCAAATCATCTTGTTCATATTCTTTCATTCTACACATTTTTAAGGTGTTATAATACACAATTTGAGAGAGCAATATCAATTGGTTCAATAGTGCTAAACTTGTAATCATACACTCTTCTAGAGAGTACCCATTTCATCTCAACAATTCTTTGAGAATTGTTTTCTTGTACACCTTGTAAATTGGAGTGTGATCTCCAAGGTTGAGTCAAGACTTATAAACACTATAGTCGGTGAGGATACCAAAGAGGTATACTAAGTACTCAAGGCAATCTTAGAGAAGGTATCTCTAAGTGGAGTGGGTTAGTATACGAGTGGTGATCATATACCGTGAGGTGTTAGAAACTAAGGACTCGGATTGTAAAAGGTTTTGCGCGAGCACCTTGAAGCTTGGCTATAGTGGAACTTCTCAATTGCGATTGAGAAAGAAAGTGGACGTAGGACAAGGATTGTGCCGAACCACTCTAAATAGCGTTTGCATTTCTCCAAACTCATCTCTTCAATATTATTGTCTTTTACCTTTGAGCAAATAAATTGTGATCGAAAGTAGCTTCGTAAGTACTTAAGGAATGGCTTAAGTCTGATTGGTGAAAAGCTTGATCAATTTATTTGAGTTGGTGTCTATTGGAAAGTAAAAGCTCCTTATAAATGCTTAGCAATTGAGTTAAGCTCTTGGAAAAATACTAGTACAATAACACTTTTGTATATTGTCTTTAATTTTCGTAAAAAGATTCATTGTTATTGCAATACTCAATTCACCCCCCCTCTTGAGTAATTGTGCATAGGTTCTACAAGTGGCATCAGAGCTTAACCCTTTGAAAGACTTAACCGTTTAAGGGAAAAGATCATGGCAAGCACAGGCTTTAACAACAACAACACTAGCGAAGGTAACTCAACCGCTAGACCTCCTCTTTTTAGCGGAACAAATTACTCTTATTGGAAAAATAAGATGAGAATTTGGATCCGTTCTCAAGATGTGAGAATTTGGAAAGTGATTGAGAATGGAAATCACATTCCAACAAAGACAACAAGCGCTAAAGAAGGAGAAGCCTCCGTCTTAAAGCAAGTACCGAAAGGAGAAGATGAATATAGTGACGATGATTGGAAGAAAGTGGCAATGAATGGTAAAGCCATCAACTTCATTCATTGTGCACTTAACGAGCATGATTATATGAAGATCTCTACATGTGAAACCGCTAAAGAGATTTGGGATAAACTCCAAATCACTTACGAAGGAACCGACCACGTTAAAGAATCAAAGGTATTTATGTTGGTTCATGAATGGGAAAATTTTAAAATGAAAGACGAAGAAAGCATTGAAGAAGCTCTTGAAAGACTCTCCAAGATCTTCAACAATCTAAGCATGCTTGGCACAAAGTACAATGATAAACAAATTGTGACCAAGGTGCTTACAAGCCTTACACCAAAATGGAACTCCAAAGTAAACGCCATTGTGGAAGGAAGGCTCTATGATCAACTTACATTTGATCAACTACGAGGTAATCTACTCACCTATGAAATGACTATGCTAAATAGACAAAAAGGTGAAGAAAGCAAGAAGAAAAGTCTCGCCCTTAAAACAACATCACTGCAAGAAGAGAGTGATGATAATGAAGAAGAAGGAGATGAAGAATTCACTCTTATTAAAAAGATTCAATAAGTTTGCAATGAAGAAAAATTTCAAGAGCAAAACAAAGGTACCAAAATGCTATGAGTGTGGAGAAGTTGGACACATCAAACCCAATTGTCCAAAACTTCAAAAGGAGGACAAAAACAAGAAATTTAAGAAGAAGGAGAAAGCATACATATCATGGGAGAACGAGGATGAATCTGACTCCGATGACGACGAGGTTGCAAATCTTTGCTTAATGGCAAGCGAAGAAAAGGTTAGTGATGACAACTCCACTTCTTTTAATTTACAAGATGAATATGATGCCTTACTTGAGGTGTACACAAAACTTACCCAAGATTATTCTCTCCTAAAGAAAAAGAATATGGAACTTTTAAAACAAAATGAGATGTTGAAAAACGAGAATATCAATCTTGGAAAAGATAAGTGTAGCACAAGTAGTGATCCATACAAATCTTGTAAAATGCATGAAAATGAAATTACAAATCTTAAGAACACTTTAGCTAAGTTCAATGAATCTTCAAAGAACTTAGATAAAATGTTGAAAAACCAAAAGCATGTTCATAATAAGGAAGGTTTGGGTTTTGAAAAAGGAAAATTTAAAAATGCTAAAACTCCTATTAGGCAACCGCAAGCCCAAAAGGTAAGCATGCCTAAAAGGAATGAAGCCTTTAAACATCCTCCTCAACATGCTTCATTTAGAAATTATAATCACAATGCATATAGATCAAAAGATGTTGCATTTAGGAAACAACCTAGGCAACCATTTAGAAACATGCATAGGATGCATAATCCAAATGTCATATGTCATTATTGTAATAAAGTAGGTCATATAGCACCCGTATGCTTTACTAGAATTAAACATATAAACTTTCATAGTCAAGATACGAGATGGGCACCTTATGGGCATTATGCTCATACTAACCATCAAGGACCCAAATTCACTTGGGTACCTAAATCCCAATTTTAATTATTTTGTAGGTACGTGTTGGAGCTAAGGATACAAATTGGTATGTTGATAGTGGATGCTCCAAACACATGACCGGCGATGAATCAAAATTCACCGCAATAGAGCCTACAAACGGAGGAAACGTGATCTATGGAGACAACAACACCGGCAAAGTAATCGGCGTTGGAAAAGTTGGTAAAAATCCTTCTACCTCCATAGATAATGTTATACTTGTCAAAGGTCTCAAACATAATCTCATTAGTGTTAGCCAACTTTGTGACAAAGGAAACTTAGTCACCTTTGATTCAAAATGTTGTTTGATAAAAAGGCAAGACACTAATGAAATTGTGCTAATTGGGCACCGTGTTGACAATGTATTCATGATTAATCTAAATGAAGTCTCCTCAAATGATGTGAAATGCCTTGTTAGTAAAATGATGAAACTTGGTTATGGCATCGTAGAGTAGCTCATGCTAATATGGACCATCTTAACAAGTTGGTCTCTAAAGAGTTAGTAATTGGCTTACCAAAGCTACATTTTGAAAAAGACGTCCTTTGCGACGCATGTCAAAAGGGAAAACAAGTAAAGGCCTCTTTTAAATCCAAAAACATTGTTTCAACAACAAGGCCATTACAACTTTTGCACATGGATTTATTTGGTCCTTCTAGGACTATGAGCTTTGGTGGCAATTACTATGCTTTAGTTATTGTTGATGATTACTCTCGATTTACATGGACCTTGTTCCTAGCAAACAAGAGTGATGCATTTCGAGCATTCAAAAGATTAGCCAAAGTTATTCAAAATGAAAAGAATTTGCATATATCATCTATTAGAAGTGATCATGGTGGAGAATTTGAAAACAATCATTTTGAAACTTTTTGTGAAGAAAATGGCATTGAGCATAATTTTTCCTCTCCTCGAACACCACAACAAAATGGTGTGGTTGAAAGGAAAAATCGTCATTTAGAAGAAATGGCGAGAACTATGCTCAATGAGGCTAATATTCCTAAGTACTTTTGGGCGGATGCGGTTAGTACCGCGTGTTATGTTATGAATAGGATTATCATTCGACCTATTCTTAAGAAAACACCGTACGAATTGTACAAAGGAAGAAAGCCAAATATTTCCCACCTTCACGTCTTTGGTTGTAAATGCTTTATTCTAAATAATGGAAAAGATAACTTAGGCAAATTTGATGCTAAGGCTGATGAAGGAATCTTCTTAGGCTATTCTTTAACTAGCAAAGCTTTTAGAGTATATAATAAACGCATCATGACTATGGAAGAAAGTATTCATGTTGCTTTTGATGAAACTAACCGTTATTGTGCTAGAAAAGATTTTGATGAAAATGTAGAAAACTTTGATTCACTAAATTTGAATGGTGAAGACAAAGAAAAAGGTTTAAATGAAGCCTCTACAAGCTCAACAAAGGATAGTGTTCAAGTTGAAGAAATTGAACCATCACAAGCACAAATAAATGCACTTCCAAAGGATTGGCGTACTTCAAAGGATCATCCTCTAGACAACGTCATTGGTGATGTTTCGAAAGGGGTAACAACTCGATCCACTTTTAGAAATTTATTTGCATATAGTGCTTTTGTTTCTCAAATTGAACCATCTACCATTGAGTCCGCAATTGATGATGAACATTGGGCTATGGTAATGCAAGAGGAGCTTAACCAATTCAAACGAAATGACGTTTGGGAATTGGTGCTTAAACCAAGTAATCAAACAATTGTAGGAACAAAATGGGTTTTTAGAAATAAACTTGATGAAATGGTACAATTGTTAGAAACAAAGCTAGATTAGTAGCTAAAGGTTATAATCAAGAGGAAGGCATTGATTATGACGAAACTTATGCTCCCGTATCTAGATTAGAAGCAATTAGAATGTTACTTGCTTTTGCATCCTCTTATAACTTCAAACTTTATCAAATGGATGTTAAGAGTGCCTTTCTTAATGGTTTCATTAAAGAAGAAGTATATGTTGAACAACCTCCCGTTTTGAGGATTATGAAAATCCTAATCATGTTTTTAAACTCAAGAAAGCTCTTTATGGTCTTAAACAAGCTCCAAGAGCTTGGTATGAACGTTTGAGCAAGTTTTTAATAGAAAAGGGTTTTAGAAGAGGGAAGGTTGATACAACTTTATTTATCTTGATAGAAAACAAAAATATCCTTTTGATACAAGTTTATGTCGATGACATAATATTTGGTTCAACTAACGAATCACTTTGCAAGTTTTTCTCAAACCTCATGCAAAGTGAATTTGAAATGTCCATGATGGGCGAACTCAACTTCTTCCTTGGTTTGCAAATCAAACAAGGAAAAGAAGGAACTTTCGTTAGCCAAACCAAATATTGCAAGGAACTGCTCAAAAGATTTGGAATGGACAATGCTAAGGCAATGGACACACCAATGAGCACTACTTGCTACCTTGATAAAGATGAACAAGGTAAAAGCATAGATGTAAAGAAGTATAGAGGCATGATAGGATCATTACTTTATCTAACGGCAAGTAGGCCAGATATCATGTTTAGTGTATGCATGTGTGCGAGATACCAAGCTAATCCTAAGGAATCTCACTTAAGTGCGGTAAAAAGGATTATGAAGTATTTCATAGGAACATTAAATGTTGGATTGTGGTATCCGAAAGGATCCACTTGTGATTTGATTGGTTATTCCGATTCCGATTTTGCCGGTTGCAAATTGGATAGGAAAAGCACTAGCGGCACTTGTCACTTGCTAGGAAACTCTCTTGTTTCATGGCATAGTAAGAAACAAGTAAGTGTAGCCTTGTCTACCGCCGAAGCCGAGTATGTAGCCGCCGGTAGTTGTTGCGCCCAAATTTTATGGATGAAACAACAACTTATGGACTATGGACTCATGCTTGATCACATTCCTATCAAATGTGATAATACTAGTGCAATAAATTTAACCAAGAATCCGGTTCAACATTCAAGAACCAAGCATATTGAGATTAGACATCACTTCATAAGAGACCATGTTGAAAAGGGTGATGTGGTTATTGAATTTGTCGAAACTAGTAAACAACTAGCGGACATCTTCACTAAACCTTTATGTAAAGAAAGTTTTTTTAACATCCGAAATGAACTTGGTATCTTGGATTCTAATCTAATATGATTTGTTTGAATTCATTGTATTTATAGTGCTATTTTTGTATCTCTTACTAACTTAAGCATTGGAGATATCCAATTAGCCATTGTTTTGTAGGTTTATGAGTTGATGAATGAGTGATTAATCTTGAGTAGACTGAAGAATTTGAAGATTATAAACAATGGAGGATCAACAAATTGAAGTTTATAATGGTTTAAGTGAGTATATACATGATGGAACTCAAAGGATTGAAGAAAGAACCACCAAAGGATGAAAATTTGGTGATTTTGGGCAAAATGGTGCATTTTGCATCGATGCAACCTAGCTTTGCATCGATGCAAAGCACACGACGTGCTATGTGCATCGATGCAAAACCTATTGCATCGATGCAAACACGACCAAATTGCACAAAAATACGTGAATTTGGCATTTTTGAGCAACAAAGCCCCACTTTTTCATCATCTTCAACCTCACAACTCATATCCCCACATTCAAACCTCCATAACCTCCAAAACAAGCTCACATATAGCTTCATACAACTCACAAAACTTTGATACCCACTACAAACAAATTACATATTTGAAGTCCCCACATTCTCCTCTACAAAACCCATAAAACAAAATCATGCACAATGCCTAGAATCAAGAGAACCATCAAGAAGTCAAAAGGCTCTTCAAGTGTGGTTTCACCTCCAAATGATCATCCTTTGGCAAGGTACTTTGCTTCTAATGAAGATCTTCAATTCTATGAGGCAAGGCTCGCCGGAAGAAAGGAAATTCCTCCGAGGTATTTGGATCCGACCCTTCTTGTCATTCATAAGTTTGATACTCTTAAGGCTATTCTAGTTCATCAAGGTCTCATGGATTTTGTTCAAATTAAGAGTAAATATTATCCGGATTTAGTTGCCATAGCCTATAGTACACTCATGATTGAGATTGTTGAGGAAGATGAATCAAATTTCACATTATTCTTCAAGATAGGAAGAAAGGATTATAGGCTAGATGGTGATGAGTTAGCCACCATTTGGGAGTTGCCAAATCAAGGTGACTTGTTTCAAGGTGGTAAGACCCCAATTGATGAATGGGGTTATTCAAAGGAAAATGCCATGCATTTATTCAACCTTGTACAAGGAGCTCACTCAAAAATTAGTTTCAATTCAATGAGTGCGAAACATAGAACTTTGTTATATCTAGTCACCTATGTATTGCAACCTAGAATATCGGGCATGCGAATGTAAATGATGAAGATTTGATTGTCATGTGGGCTATGATAAATGGGATTAAGATTAATTGGCCATACTTTATAGTACAACATATGACTAGGCTCAAGATGAAGGATAGGAATGGTGGATTAGGATTCCTTTGCCTATGGTCTAAAGTCTTTGATTATGTTGGTATTGATGTATCAAATGAAATTGCCAAGGAAGTACCACCTCAATCTTGTATCAACACTCATCTTCTCAACAAAATGGGAAGAAGAAATGTTGATGAACAAGGTCCTCAAGAGCAAGCTCCTCCACAAGCACCTCAAGCTCAAGAACCACCCTCCTTGGTTGATGTAATGAGAGAATTACAATCCATCAACCAAAACATCCAAAGGATTGAAATAGAGCATGGTAGGCAACTTCAAGCACTTAATCGTCGTATGTCTCGTGTAGATCATCGCACGGGTCGCTTGGATCGTCGTATTGATGACTTATATGAGCATTTCGGCATCCACCTACCGTATGAAGAGGATAGTGATGATAATGAAGACCAAGATTGATTGTCTCCTCTTCATCAAGTCACTTTTTATTGCTTTATGTTTATTTGATTATATGAATTGTTAAACTAACTCCTAGTAAGCTAAGGATTTCTATTATGGTTTAAATACTTTGATATCTGTTTAATGATTAATGCTTGTATGCTTATTTAGTGAATGACTCAAAATAGGCTTGGTACCCCTATTTTAAGTTAATGTGCATGCTTTGATATATTTCACTTCTTTAGGGGGAATTATGCATGCTTGTTAAAAATAAAAAGAGGAAATCAAATTCTTTTTGAAAGGGGGAATATCTCACTCTTGAGATTAATAGAGAAATTGAACTTAAAAATTCATTGTTTTATGCATGCTTCTATAACACATTTCAAACTCCTCTTTTTGATAATGTCAGAAGGGGGAAGAAAAGTTTGAGGATATTTGAAGTTTTGAATTTTTTTTAGGATTTAAAAAGAAGAAAAAAGTTTGCGAAACAATGATTTTAAAAAGACTTCCGCTAAGCAAAAAACTTTGATAGTTAAATCGTTTTCCTTGATAAACGCCCTTTAAGGGAACAAATGCACATATTTAGGGGGAACTTCTGCAAATTTTTCTTTTGTGAAGTCTTCTCCAAAGCTTTCTATAAAACAAAGTGCATTATTGTTGCTTTCAAAATCATTTATAAATACATATCCTCAAAATTAGTTTGTCATTATCAAAAAGGGGGAAATTGTAAATCATGTTGCTTGTATGTGAAATTTGTATTCATAGGTTTTGATGAATGACAAACCAACAAACGACATGAAAGACAAACCAACAAACAAATTGAATGAACAAGCTTGATTGAAAGATCAACCAACATTCAACGTTGAGGAATGAAGAGTTGAAAGCAACACAACAACAACAAGAAACTCTAGTCCACAACATTTGAAGACAAGTATAGTGTCTTAGGACTTAGGTAACTTCTTGTTAAGAACCAATTGCTAAATCTCTCAACACACACTCACAAAATGTTTTGATGCACATCTTGCAATTCGATGCTACCCAAATGGTTTAAAAACTTGTTTTCAAAGGTACAAAAGCATAGGAATTGACTCCAACAAGTTTGAGATCAATCCTAAGCATTTTGAAGTGATTTTAAGCCATTCTTTAAGGTTTGCATCGATGCACACTCATCTTGCATCGATGCAAAGCATGCAACGACTTGTTGCATCGATGCAAAGATGTTTGCATCGATGCAACCTAGCTGAAAATTCAAATTTCAGCGTCAAAGACACATTTGCATCGATGCAAAGTGTTATGCATCGATACAAATAATTCAAAAACATAAAAAACGGCTAGTTTTGACATAAAGGCTCCATCCCATTAATTCCCTAACGTTTCTAAGGTTTGGGGAATCTATAAATGGATGGATTAAAGCCTTATTTCACATCTTTGAGCATTTGCAAATCATCTTGTTCATATTCTTTCATTCTACACATTTTTAAGGTGTTATAATACACAATTTGAGAGAGCAATATCAATTGGTTCAATAGTGCTAAACTTGTAATCATACACTCTTCTAGAGAGTACCCATTTCATCTCAACAATTCTTTGAGAATTGTTTTCTTGTACACCTTGTAAATTGGAGTGTGATCTCCAAGGTTGAGTCAAGACTTATAAACACTATAGTCGGTGAGGATACCAAAGAGGTATACTAAGTACTCAAGGCAAATCTTAGAGAAGGTATCTCTAAGTGGAGTGGGTTAGTATACGAGTGGTGATCATATACCGTGAGGTGTTAGAAACTAAGGACTCGGATTGTAAAAGGTTTTGCGCGAGCACCTTGAAGCTTGGCTATAGTGGAACTTCTCAATTGCGATTGAGAAAGAAAGTGGACGTAGGACAAGGATTGTGCCGAACCACTCTAAATAGCGTTTGCATTTCTCCAAACTCATCTCTTCAATATTATTGTCTTTTACCTTTGAGCAAATAAATTGTGATCGAAAAGTAGCTTCGTAAGTACTTAAGGAATGGCTTAAGTCTGATTGGTGAAAAGCTTGATCAATTTATTTGAGTTGGTGTCTATTGGAAAGTAAAAGCTCCTTATAAATGCTTAGCAATTGAGTTAAGCTCTTGGAAAAATACTAGTACAATAACACTTTTGTATATTGTCTTTAATTTTCGTAAAAAGATTCATTGTTATTGCAATACTCAATTCACCCCCCCTCTTGAGTAATTGTGCATAGGTTCTACAAGTGGCATCAGAGCTTAACCCTTTGAAAGACTTAACCGTTTAAGGGAAAAGATCATGGCAAGCACAGGCTTTAACAACAACAACACTAGCGAAGGTAACTCAACCGCTAGACCTCCTCTTTTTAGCGGAACAAATTACTCTTATTGGAAAAATAAGATGAGAATTTGGATCCGTTCTCAAGATGTGAGAATTTGGAAAGTGATTGAGAATGGAAATCACATTCCAACAAAGACAACAAGCGCTAAAGAAGGAGAAGCCTCCGTCTTAAAGCAAGTACCGAAAGGAGAAGATGAATATAGTGACGATGATTGGAAGAAAGTGGCAATGAATGGTAAAGCCATCAACTTCATTCATTGTGCACTTAACGAGCATGATTATATGAAGATCTCTACATGTGAAACCGCTAAAGAGATTTGGGATAAACTCCAAATCACTTACGAAGGAACCGACCACGTTAAAGAATCAAAGGTATTTATGTTGGTTCATGAATGGGAAATTTTTAAAATGAAAGACGAAGAAAGCATTGAAGAAGCTCTTGAAAGACTCTCCAAGATCTTCAACAATCTAAGCATGCTTGGCACAAAGTACAATGATAAACAAATTGTGACCAAGGTGCTTACAAGCCTTACACCAAAATGGAACTCCAAAGTAAACGCCATTGTGGAAGGAAGGCTCTATGATCAACTTACATTTGATCAACTACGAGGTAATCTACTCACCTATGAAATGACTATGCTAAATAGACAAAAAGGTGAAGAAAGCAAGAAGAAAAGTCTCGCCCTTAAAACAACATCACTGCAAGAAGAGAGTGATGATAATGAAGAAGAAGGAGATGAAGAATTCACTCTTATTAAAAAGATTCAATAAGTTTGCAATGAAGAAAAATTTCAAGAGCAAACAAAGGTACCAAAATGCTATGAGTGTGGAGAAGTTGGACACATCAAACCCAATTGTCCAAAACTTCAAAAGGAGGACAAAAACAAGAAATTTAAGAAGAAGGAGAAAGCATACATATCATGGGAGAACGAGGATGAATCTGACTCCGATGACGACGAGGTTGCAAATCTTTGCTTAATGGCAAGCGAAGAAAAGGTTAGTGATGACAACTCCACTTCTTTTAATTTACAAGATGAATATGATGCCTTACTTGAGGTGTACACAAAACTTACCCAAGATTATTCTCTCCTAAAGAAAAAGAATATGGAACTTTTAAAACAAAATGAGATGTTGAAAAACGAGAATATCAATCTTGGAAAAGATAAGTGTAGCACAAGTAGTGATCCATACAAATCTTGTAAAATGCATGAAAATGAAATTACAAATCTTAAGAACACTTTAGCTAAGTTCAATGAATCTTCAAAGAACTTAGATAAAATGTTGAAAAACCAAAAGCATGTTCATAATAAGGAAGGTTTGGGTTTTGAAAAAGGAAAATTTAAAAATGCTAAAACTCCTATTAGGCAACCGCAAGCCCAAAAGGTAAGCATGCCTAAAAGGAATGAAGCCTTTAAACATCCTCCTCAACATGCTTCATTTAGAAATTATAATCACAATGCATATAGATCAAAAGATGTTGCATTTAGGAAACAACCTAGGCAACCATTTAGAAACATGCATAGGATGCATAATCCAAATGTCATATGTCATTATTGTAATAAAGTAGGTCATATAGCACCCGTATGCTTTACTAGAATTAAACATATAAACTTTCATAGTCAAGATACGAGATGGGCACCTTATGGGCATTATGCTCATACTAACCATCAAGGACCCAAATTCACTTGGGTACCTAAATCCCAATTTTAATTATTTTGTAGGTACGTGTTGGAGCTAAGGATACAAATTGGTATGTTGATAGTGGATGCTCCAAACACATGACCGGCGATGAATCAAAATTCACCGCAATAGAGCCTACAAACGGAGGAAACGTGATCTATGGAGACAACAACACCGGCAAAGTAATCGGCGTTGGAAAAGTTGGTAAAAATCCTTCTACCTCCATAGATAATGTTATACTTGTCAAAGGTCTCAAACATAATCTCATTAGTGTTAGCCAACTTTGTGACAAAGGAAACTTAGTCACCTTTGATTCAAAATGTTGTTTGATAAAAAGGCAAGACACTAATGAAATTGTGCTAATTGGGCACCGTGTTGACAATGTATTCATGATTAATCTAAATGAAGTCTCCTCAAATGATGTGAAATGCCTTGTTAGTAAAAATGATGAAACTTGGTTATGGCATCGTAGAGTAGCTCATGCTAATATGGACCATCTTAACAAGGTTGAGTCAAGACTTATAAACACTATAGTCGGTGAGGATACCAAAGAGGTATACTAAGTACTCAAGGCAAATCTTAGAGAAGGTATCTCTAAGTGGAGTGGGTTAGTATACGAGTGGTGATCATATACCGTGAGGTGTTAGAAACTAAGGACTCGGATTGTAAAAGGTTTTGCGCGAGCACCTTGAAGCTTGGCTATAGTGGAACTTCTCAATTGCGATTGAGAAAGAAAGTGGATGTAGGACAAGGATTGTGTCAAACCACTCTAAATAGCGTTTGTATTTCTCCAAACTCATCTCTTCAATATTATTGTCTTTTACCTTTGAGCAAATAAATTGTGATCGAAAAGTAGCTTCGTAAGTACTTAAGGAGTGGCTTAAGTCCGATTGGTGAAAAGCTTGATCAATTTATTTGAGTTGGTGTCTATTGGAAAGTAAAAGCTCCTTATAAATGCTTAGCAATTGAGTTAAGCTCTTGGAAAAATACTAGTACAATAACACTTTTGTATATTGTCTTTAATTTTCGTAAAAAGATTCATTGTTATTGCAATACTCAATTCACCCCCCCCTCTTGAGTAATTGTGCATAGGTTCTACAGAAGCAAGAAAAAGCAGTGAAAAACAAAAGCTTGCGAAAAAAATGGCAAAAAAAATAGAAAGAAAAAGAAAAAGCAAGCAGAAAAAGCCAATAGCCCTTAAAACCAAAAGGCAAGGGTAAAAAGGATCCAAGGCTTTGAGCATCAATGGATAGGAGGGCCCAAGGAAATAAAATCCAGGCCTAAGCGGCTAAATCAAGCTGTCCCTAATCATGTGCTTGTGGCATGCAGGTCCAAGTGAAAAGCTTGAGACTGAGTGGTTAAAGTCGTGATCCAAAGCAGAAAGAGTGTGCTTAAGAGCTCTGGACACCACTAACTGGGGACTCTAGCAAAGCTGAGTCACAATCTGAAAAGGTTCACCCAGTTATATATCTGTGGCATTTTTGTATCCGGTGGTAATACTGGAAAACAAAATGCTTAGGGCCACGGCCAAGACTCATTAGTAGCTGTGTTCAAGAATCAACATGCTTAACTAGGAAAGTCAATAACACTATCCAAAATTCTAAGTTCCTAGAGAAGCCAATCATTCTAAACTTCAAAGGAAAAAGTGAGATGCCAAAACTGTTCAGAAGCAAAAAGCTACAAGTCCCGCTCATCTAATTATAATTAATATTCATTGATATTTTGGAATTTATAGTATATTCTCTTCTTTTTATCCTATTTGATTTTTAGTTGCTTGGGGACAAGCAACAATTTAAGTTTGGTGTTGTGATGAGCGGATAATTTATACGCTTTTTGGCATTGTTTTTAGGTAGTTTTTAGTAAGTTCAAGCTATTTTTAGGGATGTTTTCATTAGTTTTTATGTTAAATTCACATTTCTGGACTTTACTATGAGTTTGTGTGTTTTTCTGTGATTTCAGGTAATTTCTGGCTGAAATTGAGGGACTTGAGCAAAACTCTGATAGGAGGCTGACAAAAGGACTGCTGATGCTGTTGGAATCTGACCTCCCTGCACTCGAAATGTATTTTTTGGAGCTTCAAACTCCAAATGGCGCGCTCTCAACGGCGTTGAAAAGTAGACATCCAGACCTTTCCAGCAATATATAATAGTCCATACTTTATTCGGGAATTGACGACGTAAATTGGCGTTGAACGCCAATTACATGTTGTTGTCTGGAGAGTTAAACGCCAGAAACACGTCACGACCCGGAGTTGAACGCCCAAAACACATTATAACTTGGCGTTCAACTCCAAGAGAAGCCTCAGCTCGTGGATAGATCAAGCTCAGCCCAAACATACACCAAGTGGGCCCCGAAAGTGAATTTATGCATCAATTACTTACTCATGTAAACCCTAATAGCTAGTCTAGTATAAATAGGATAAGTTACTATTGTATTAGTCGTCTTTTGACCACGTTTCATCTTTGGTCTCAGCTTTGTTTTATTCTTCATCTTAGGAGGCCATTGAGCACGTTTTAGGGGGCTGGCCATTCGGCCATGCCTGAACCTTTCACTTATGTATTTTCAACGGTGGAGTTTCTGCACACCATAGATTAAGGGTGTGGAGCTCTGCTGTACCTCAAGTTTCAATACAATTATTATTACTTTCCATTCAATTCTCCTTTATTCTTATTCCAAGATATACGTTGCACTTAACTTTGATGAATGTGATGATCCGTGACACTCATCATCATTCTCACCTATGAACGCGCGTGACTGACAACCACTTCCGTTCTACCTTAGGCCGGACGCATATCTCTTAGATTCCCCAATAGAATCTTCGTGGTATAAGCTAGATAGATGGCGGCATTCATAGGGATCCGGAAAGTCTAACCTTGTCTGTGGTATTCCGAGTAGGATCCTGGGAATCCGGAAAGTCTAACCTTGTCTGTGGTATTCCGAGTAGGATTCCGGTATTGAATGACTGTGACGAGCTTCAAACTCCTGAAGGCTGGGCGTTAGTGACAAACGCAAAAGAATCAAAGGATTCTATTCCAACCTGATTGAGAACCAACAGATGATTAGCCATGCTGTGACAGAGCATTTGGACCATTTTCACTGAGAGGATGGGATGTAGCTATCAACAAGGGTGATGCCTCCAGACGATTAACCGTGCAGTGATAGCGCATAGGACCATTTTCCCGAGAGGATTAAAAGTAGCCATTGATGATGGTGATGCCCTACATACAGCTTGCCATGGAAAGGAGTAAGAAGGATTGGATGAAATTAATAAGAAAGTAGAGATTCGAAAGGATTCCAGCATCTCCACACGCCTATCTGAAATTCCCACTATTGATTTACATAAGTATTTCTATCCCTTTTTATTTTCTATTTATTATTAATTATTCGAAAATCCATAAACTAATTTAATCTGCCTAACTGAGATTTACAAGATGACCATAGCTTGCTTCATACCAATAATCTCTGTGGGATCGATCCTTACTCACGTAAGGTATTACTTGGATGACCCAGTACACTTGCTGGTTAAGTTGAACGGAGTTGTGTCCACACATAGTTGAAAAAGCAATGAATTTTACAAAATACTGTTGCTGAGGATGTGAAGGAGAACAAGGCTCAAGATGAGACTGGGAGTGCATTTGTACATGCCCCTATAGAGAGGAAGGAGTCTGAAGTACAACACTCTCTGAACGTGCAAAAGGAAACTAAGGATGAACAACTAGATCAATTCTTAGCAGCCCTCAAGAAGTTACAAGTCAATATTTCTTTTGTTGAGGTGTTGGAGAAGAAACCACCCTATATCGCCTGTTTAAAAAGTGTAATTTCTGAGATGACCCTGAGCGCAGATGAAATGGTGGTGCTAACCAAGGAATGCAGTTGATGAGCGGATAATTTGTATGCTTTTTGGCATTGTTTTTAGTATGTTTTTAGTATCTTTTAGTTAGTTTTTAGCATATTTTTATTAGTTTTTAATTAAAATTCACTTTTCTGGACTTTACTATGAGTTTGTGTGTTTTTCTGTGATTTCAGGTATTTTCTGACTGAAATTGAGGGTCCTGAGCAAAAATCTGATCCAGAGACTGAAAAGGACTGCAGATGCTGTTGGATTCTGACCTCCCTGCACTCGAAGTGGATTTTCTGGAGCTACAGAAGCCCAATTGGCGCGCTCTCAACGGCATTGGAAAGTAGACATCCTGGGCTTTCCAGCAATATATAATAGTCCATACTTTGCCCAAGATTTGATGGCCCAAACCGGCGCTCAAAGTCACCTACAGAAATTCCAGCGTTAAACGCCGGAACTGGCATAAAAACTGGAGTTAAACGCCCAAACTGGCATGAAAGCTGGCGTTTAACTCCAGAAAAGGTCTCTACACGAAATTCCTTCATTGCTCAGCCCAAGCACACACCAAGTGGGCCCGGAAGTGGATTTTTCTGTCATTTACTCAATTCTATAAACCTTAGGACACTAGTTTACTACTTATAGGATCTTTTGACATTGTATCCGTACCTTATGACCCCATAACATTTTGTACACGTTTCTTTCCACAGTATGAGCCTCTAAACCCCATGGTTGGGGGTGAGGAGCTCTGCTGTGTCCTGATGGATTAATGCAATTACTACTGTTTCTTATTCAATCATGCTTGCTTCGATTCTAAGATAACACTTGTTCTTAATCCGGATGAATGTGATGATCCGTGACAATCATCATCATTCTCAACCATGAACACGTGCCTGACAACCACCTCTGTTCTATCTTAGATTGAGTAGTTATCTCTTGGGTTCTTTAATCGGAATCTTCGTGGTATAGGCAGGACCTGATGGCAGCATTCAAGAGAATCCGGAAGGTCTAAACCTTGTCTGTGGTATTCTGAGTAGGATTCAATGATTGAATGACTGTGACGTGCTTCAAACCTGTAACCTACTGGGCGTTAGTGACAGACGCAAAAGAGTGATTCTATTCCGGTAGGGGAGGGAACCAAACCGGTGATTGGCAGTACTGTGACAGAGTGCGTGCATTAGCTTTCACTGCGCGGATGGGAGGTAGCCATTGACAACGGTGAAACCCTACATGAGCTTGCCATGGAAGGAGGCTTGCGTGTTTGATGAAGAAGACAGTAGGAAAGCAGAGATTCAGAAGATGGAGCATCTCCAAACCTCAACCTATTCTCCATTACTGCACTACAAGTAACCATTTCATGTTCTTCTGCTTTTTACAATCAATCCTGATAATTTCTGATATCCTGACTAAGATTTACAAGATAACCATAGCTTGCTTCAAGCCGACAATCTCCGTGGGATCGACCCTTGCTCACGCAAGGTATTACTTGGACGACCCAGTGCACTTGCTGGTTAGTTGTGCGGGATTGCAAAAGTGTTATTGCAATTTCGTGCACCAAGTTTTTGGCGCCGTTGCCGGGGATTGTTCGAGTTTGGACAACTGACGGCTTATCTTGTTGCTTAGATTAGGACTGTTTTATTTTTGTTGGTTTAGAGTCTTTTAGTTGAGCCTAGTTTCATATTCTAAGTTTGGTGTCAATTGCATGCTTTTATTTTTCTTTTAAAATTTTCGTTTTTGCAAAGTCTCAGTCCCTTTTTGATTCATAAAATTTCTAAGTTTGGTGTCCTCTTTGTGTTTTTCTCTTAAAATTTTCGAAAAAATTAGTGTTTGATTTCTAAAAATTTTAAGTTTGGTGTCTTTTTGCTGTTTTTCTCTTTCCTCTTTTTTAAAATCAAATCTTTTTCATAAAAACTTTTCAATCATATCTTTTTAATTGCTGTTTTCAAAATCTTTTTAATTAACTAATTGATTCAGTTCTCAATTTACTTTGATCTCATTTTTCTTTTTGATTTTCGAATTTTTTTTATTTTATTTTCCTTTTGTTTTATTTTATTTTAATTTTTCGGTTATTTCAAAAAAAAATAAATAAATAAACAAAATTTATCTCTTTGCAATTATTCTCATTTCCCTTTTGTCCATTATGGACTTAAGTGGAATTAATCAGTCCAAGAGGACTCTGGGGTCTTATGCTAACCCCATTACAGCTGCATATGGGAGTAGCATCTGTATACCTCCCATCAAAGCAAGCAGTTTTGAGCTAAATCCTCAACTCATTATCATAGTGCAGCAAAATTGCCAGTATTCCGGTCTTCCACAGGAAGAACCTACTGAGTTTCTGGCACAGTTCTTACAAATTGCTGACACAGTGCATGATAAAGAGGTAGATCAGGATGTCTACAGACTATTACTGTTTCCATTTGCTGTAAAAGATCAAGCTAAAAGGTGGTTAAATAACCAACCTACAGCAAGCATAAAGACATGGAAACAGTTATCAGACAAATTCCTGAATCATTTTTACCCTCCAAAAAGGATGACACAGCTAAGGCTGGACATCCAAGGCTTTAAACAAGAGGATAATGAATCCCTTTATAATGCCTGGGAGAGGTATAGAGGTATGCTAAGAAAATGTCCCTCTGAAATGTTTTCAGAGTGGGTACAGTTAGACATTTTCTACTATGGGCTTACAGAAAAAGCTCAGATGTCTTTAGACCACTCAGCTGGTGGATCTATACACATGAGGAAAACAATTGAAGAAGCTCAAGAGCTTATAGACACTGTTGCTAGAAACCAGTATCTGTACTCTAGTAATGAGTTCTCTCCAGAAGAGGAAGTCATGACAGTAGTCACTGACTCTAATCCTCAAGAACAGATAATGGAGCTTAATCAACAACTACTCCTGATGACAGAACAGTTAGCAGAATTTAAAGAAATGCTCCATGATACTAAGGTTGCTAACAAGAGCATAGAACTGCAGTTGAATCAAGCAAAACAGCAAATATCTAAACAAATAACAGAAGAATGTCAAGCAGTTCAACTGAGGAGTGGGAAAACATTGAATGCCACTGCTCAAAAGAGCAATAAGTCAATTAAGGAACAGTTGACAGAGGATGACCAAGCCACTGTTCAAAATCCCTCTGAGGACAGTAAGAGCCCAGAGAGGAATATTATTGGCGTTCAAGCGCCAGAAAGGGAAGGAAAGTTGGCGTTAAACGCCCATTCCTTGCCCAATACTGGCGTTCAAACGCCAGAACAGGGAGGAAAGCTGGCGTTAAACGCCCGTTCCCTGCCCAGTTCTGGCGTTCAAACGCCAGAAAAGGGGGAGAAGTTGGCGTTTAACGCCCAAACTTCATCCACTCCTGGCGTTCAAACGCCCAAGGAGAATCAGGCACCTGAGAGTTCTGATGATTATCCCCCTAACAAGGCCTCTTCAACCATTTCTGTAAGGAATAAACCTGCAGCATCTAAGGTTGAAGAATATCAAGCCAAGATGCCTTATCCTCAGAAACTCCGCAAAGCGGAACAGGATAAGCAATTTGCCCGCTTTGCAGACTATCTAAGGACTCTTGAAATAAAGATTCCGTTTGCAGAGGCACTTGAGCAAATACCCTCTTATGCTAAGTTCATGAAAGAGATCTTAAGCCATAAGAAGAATTGGAGAGAAACTGAAAAAGTGTTTCTCACTGAAGAATGCAGTGCAGTCATTTTGAAAAGCTTACCAGAAAAGCTTCAAGATCCTGGAAGCTTTATGATACCCTGCACTTTAGAAGGCGCCTGCACCAAGATAGCCCTATGTGATCTTGGAGCAAGCATCAATCTAATAC
Source organism: Arachis stenosperma (assembly GCF_014773155.1). Classification (NCBI taxonomy): domain Eukaryota; kingdom Viridiplantae; phylum Streptophyta; class Magnoliopsida; order Fabales; family Fabaceae; genus Arachis; species Arachis stenosperma. The sequence goes on along the minus strand of NC_080385.1, from coordinate 104,691,043 downwards.
CTGCATCCACTATCAGAAAGCTTGGGTTGACTGGAGAAGTCAAACCAACCAGGATATGCCTCCAACTTGCTGATGGTTCCATTAAACACCCATCAGGCATAATAGAGGACATGATTGTCAAGGTTGGGCCATTTGCCTTTCCAACTGACTTTGTGGTGCTGGAAATGGAGGAGCACAAAAGTGCAACTCTCATTCTAGGAAGACCTTTCCTAGCAACTGGACGAACTCTCATTGATGTACATAAAGGGGAAGTAACCCTGAGAGTCAATGAGGATGAGTTCAAGTTGAATGCTGTGAAAGCCATGCAGCATCCAGACACACCAGAAGACTGCATGGACGTTGACATTATTGATTCTCTGGTAGAAGAGATCAATATGGCTGAAAGCCTAGAATCAGAGCTTGAGGACATCTTCAAAGATGCTCAAACTGATCAGGAAGAGCCAGAGGAGGCAAAGGAATTTTCGAAAATTCCTCAGGAGGAGGATAAGCCTCCTAAGCCTGAACTCAAACCACTACCATCATCCCTGAAATATGCATTTCTGGGAGAGGGTGACACTTTTCCAGTGATTATAAGCTCTGCTTTAAATCTACAGGAAGAGGAAGCACTGATTAAAGTGCTGAGGACACACAAGACAGCTCTTGGGTGGTCCATAAGTGATCTCAAGGGTATTAGCCCAGCTAGATGCATGCACAAGATCCTGTTGGAGGATAATGCCAAACCAGTGGTTCAACCACAGAGGAGGCTAAATCCTGCCATGAAGGAGGTGGTGCAGAAAGAGGTCACTAAATTACTAGAGGCTGGGATTATTTATCCTATTTCTGATAGCCCCTGGGTGAGCCCTGTCCAAGTTGTTCCCAAAAAGGGAGGCATGACAGTGGTTCATAATGAAAAAAATGAACTGGTTCCTACAAGGACAATCACAGGGTGGCGTATGTGTATTGACTACAGAAGACTCAATACAGCCACCAGAAAGGATCATTTTCCTTTACCATTCATAGACCAAATGCTAGAAAGATTAGCTGGTCATGATTATTACTGCTTTTTGGATGGCTATTCAGGCTATAACCAAATTGCAGTAGATCCCCAGGACCAAGAGAAAACAGCATTCACCTGCCCTTCAGGCGTGTTTGCCTACAGGAGGATGCCTTTTGGTCTGTGCAATGCACCTGCAACCTTTCAGAGGTGCATGCTCTCTATCTTCGCAGATATGGTAGAGAAATTTCTGGAAGTCTTCATGGATGACTTTTCAATATATGGAGACTCATTCAGCTCCTGTCTTAACCACCTATCACTTGTCCTGAAAAGATGCCAAGAGACTAACCTGGTTTTAAACTGGGAGAAATGTCACTTTATGGTGACTGAAGGAATTGTCCTTGGGCACAAAATTTCAAGCAAGGGAATAGAGGTGGATAAGGCAAAGGTAGAGGTAATTGAAAAATTACCACCACCTGCCAATGTTAAGGCAATCAGAAGTTTTCTGGGGCATGCAGGATTCTACAGAAGGTTTATTAAGGATTTTTCGAAAATTGCTAAACCTCTGAGTAACCTGCTAGCTGCTGACACACCATTTGTGTTTGATACACAGTGTCTGCAGGCGTTTGAGACCCTGAAAGCTAAGCTGGTCACAGCACCAGTTATCTCTGCACCAGATTGGGCGTTACCATTTGAATTAATGTGTGATGCCAGTGATCATGCCATTGGTGCAGTGTTGGGACAGAGGCATAATAAACTTCTGCATGTCATTTATTATGCCAGCCGTGTTCTAAATGATGCACAGAAGAATTACACAACCACAGAAAAAGAATTACTTGCAGTGGTTTATGCCATTGACAAGTTTAGATCCTACCTAGTAGGATCCAAAGTGATTGTGTACACTGACCATGCTGCTCTTAAATACTTACTCACAAAGCAGGATTCAAAACCCAGGCTTATCAGATGGGTGTTGCTTCTGCAAGAGTTTGATATAGAAATAAGAGACAGAAAAGGGACAGAGAATCAGGTAGCTGATCATCTGTCCAGAATAGAGCCAGTAGTTGGGGCGTCCCTCCCTTCTACTGAGATTTCTGAGACTTTCCCAGATGAGCAATTATTTGCCATTCAGGAAGCTCCATGGTTTGCAGACATTGCAAACTATAAAGCTGTGAGGTTCATACCCAAAGAGTACAGTTACATGCAGAAAAAGAAATTAATTTCAGATGCCAAGTACTACCTTTGGGATGAACCATATCTCTTTAAGAGATGTGCTGACGGAGTGATCCGCAGGTGTGTACCCAGAGAAGAAGCACAGAGGATCCTATGGCACTGCCATGGATCACAGTATGGAGGACATTTTGGAAGTGAGCGAACAGCCACTAAAGTCCTCCAATGTGGCTTCTACTGGCCTACACTCTATAAAGATTCCCGAGAGTTTGTGCGTAACTGTGACAGTTGCCAAAGAGCTGGTAACCTGCCTCATGGATATGCCATGCCTCAACAAGGGATATTAGAGATAGAGCTGTTTGATGTATGGGGAATTGACTTCATGGGGCCATTCCCACCATCATACTCAAACACCTACATTCTGGTGGCAGTGGACTACGTATCTAAGTGGGTAGAAGCAATTGCTACACCCACTAATGATACTAAGACCGTACTGAAATTCCTCCAGAAGAACATCTTCAGCAGATTTGGCGTTCCCAGAGTGCTAATCAGTGATGGGGGCACTCATTTCTGCAATAAACAACTATACTCTGCTATGGTCAGATATGGAATTAGCCACAAAGTGGCAACTCCGTATCATCCACAGACAAATGGGCAAGCAGAGGTCTCTAACAGAGAGCTAAAAAGAATCCTAGAACGGACTGTAATGGCCCGAAGAAAGGATTGGGCAAAGATCTTGGATGATGCTCTGTGGGCATACAGAACAGCATTCAAGACTCCTATAGGCACCTCTCCATACCAACTGGTGTATGGGAAGGCCTGTCATTTGCCTGTGGAACTGGAACATAAAGCCTACTGGGCAACCAGATTCCTAAACATGGATGCACAGTTAGCTGGTGAGAAAAGACTGCTCCAGCTAAATGAGCTAGAGGAGTTCAGACTCAATGCCTTTGAAAATGCAAAAATTTATAAGGAAAAGGCAAAGAAGTGGCATGACAAGAGATTGTCAACCAGAGTCTTTGAGCCAGGACAAAAAGTTCTGCTCTTCAACTCCAGGCTCAAATTGTTTCCAGGAAAACTCAAATCCCGGTGGAGGGGTCCGTATGTGATTACAGGAGTATCACCATATGGATATGTTGAGCTTCAGGATATTGATTCTGACAAGAAGTTCATTGTTAATGGACAGAGGATCAAGCACTATCTTGAAAGAAATTTTGAGCAGGAATGCTCAAAACTGAGACTTGAGTGATTCTCAGTGAAAGTCCAGCTAAAGACAGTAAAGAAGCGCTTGCTGGGAGGCAACCCAGTCATTAGGAAGGTGTATGATTAGTTCTTACAGAGGCAAGTATCAAAAATGAAGGAATTCACAGAGTTACAGAAGGATTCATCTCAAAAAGCAGAGAAAATGAGCTTACTGGCGAAAAAACACCAGTAAGGGGCATTTTGGGCGTTAAACGCCAGAATGGGCACCATTCTGGGCGTTTAACGCCAGTAATGGTACCATTCTGGGCGTTAAACGCCAGAATGGGCACCATTCTGGGCGTTTAACGCCAGGTGTGCAGCATCACTGGGCGTTCAGAAAAACGCCCAGTGAGGAAGGTTTTCTGGCGTTTAACGCCAGCCAGGGTACCTGGCTGGGCGTTAAACGCCCAAAAAGGGTACCAAGTGGGCGTTAAACGCCAGAATGGGTACCATTCTGGGCGTTTAACGCCAGAAAGGTGGGGGGACCACATTTTTGTTTTCAACTCAATTTTTTTCAAACTCTCCTCTTTTTAACCATACTCTTCTACATAAATGCACTTCAACCTTTCATTATTCACTTTCAAATCTTCACAAATCAAAACCATTCTTCAAATCTATTTCAAATTAATCCCAAATCTTCTTCAAAAACTCACCCTTTTCTCAATTTCTTTTCATATCTTCTCAAATCTCCTTTCAAATTTTTATTTGTTCGAAATCTCTTCTCCCCTCCCTTATAAATTCACGTTTGGAACCCCCTTTTGCCCACACCATTCGAATTTTCTCTTCCTCCCCCTCTCTTCTCTCTTTCCTTTTGCTTGAGGACAAGCAAACCTCTAAGTTTGGTGTGCTTTTCCGTGATCACTAAGCCAAGATTCATCAATATCATGGCTCCTAAAGGAAAACAAACCAAGTTAAGAGGCAAGAAAGAGACTAATCCAAAGAATCTTTGGAATGAAGAGAAGTTCTTAACCAAAGAACATGAAGACCATTATCATAAAATAATGGGTCTGAGGTCAGTGATCCCGGAAGTTAAATTTGATCTGAAAGAAGATGAATATCCGGGGATCCAAGAGCAAATTCGAAACAGAGGATGGGAAGTTCTAACCAATCCTGAGACAAAGGTTGGAAGGAACATGGTTCAGGAATTCTACTCAAATCTGTGGCTAACAGATAAGCAGAGAATGACTGGAACTGCTTACCATACCCATAGAACCATGGTCAGAGGGAAAGTTATATACTTCCATCTGGACAAAATAAGAGAAATATTCAAGTTGCCTCAACTGCAAGATGATCCTGATTCCTTTAATAGGAGGATGGTGAGAGTAGATAAGGGGTTGGATCAGGTTCTAGAGGACATATGCCTCCCTGGAACTAAGTGGATAACCAATTCAAAGGGTGTCCCAAACCAACTCAAGAGGGGAGACCTCAAACCAATTGCAAGAGGTTGGCTAGACTTTATTGGGCGTTCCATATTGCCCACTAGCAACCGTTCTGAGGTTACCATCAAGAGAGCAGTGATGATTCATTGCATTATGCTTGGAAGAGAAGTGGAGGTGCATCATGTGATTGCTTGTGAGATTTACACAATTGCAAATAAGAATTCCACTGAAGCCAAATTGGCTTATCCAAGCTTGATTTCCTTGCTCTGTAAAGAGGCTGGGGTGAAGATGGGAGTAGATGAGTTCATACCCATTGAACACCCAATCACCAAGAAGTCAATGGAAGGACAAGTGCAAGACAACTCTATCAAGAGGAGGGCGCATGAGTTCCTCCCTGAATTCCCTGAAATTGGCTACTGGGCCAGCCTAGAAGCATCTATCAACAAGTTGCAAGAGACTATGGAGCAACTGAAGGAAGAACAGCAGAATCAGAACTGCATGATCTGCAAATTGCTGAAGGAACAAGAGAAGCAGGGGCGTGAAATCCAAGAGATGAAACGCCAAAAGCTCTCCTCTCAAGCTGAGGGAGCATCCACTTCTCAAAATCAAGGTTGTTGAGTCCTAACTCTGTGAAACCTCTATCATTAGGAGCCTATTTTTTCGTTTTTTGCTTGTTTTGTTTTCCATTCCTATTTTTATTTTCTTATATCTATATTTGAGTCTTGTTCTTAGTTCATAATTAATAAAATTAAAGTTATGCCTTAAAGTTATGAATGTCCTATGAATCCATCACCTCTCTTAAATGAAAAATGCTTTAATCACAAAAGAACAAGAAGTACAGGATTTCGAAATTTATCTCTGAAACTAGTTGAATTAGTTTGATGTGGTGACAATACTTTTTGTTTTCTGAATGAATGCTTGAACAGTGCATATGTCTTTTGAATTTGTTGTTTTTAAGAATGTTAAATTTGTTGGCTCTTGAAAGAATGAGGAGAAAGAGAACTGTTATTGAGGATCTGAAAAATCATCAAATTGATTCTTGAAGCAAGAAAAAGCAGTAAAAAAAAAAAACAAAAAAAAAATTTTCGAAAAAAAAGAGAAAAGAAAAAGAAAGGAATAAAGTTGTGATCCAAGGCAACAAGAGTGTGCTTAAGAACCCTGGACACCTCTAATTGGGGACTTTAGCAAAGCTGAGTCACAATCAAAAAAAGGTTCACCCAATTATGTGTCTGTGGCATGTATGTATCCGGTGGTAATACTGGAAGACAGAGTGCTTTGGGCCACAGCCAAGACTCATACACTAGCTATGTTCAAGAATCAATATACTTAACTAGGAGAATCAATAACACTATCTGAGTTCTGAGTTCCTATAGATGCCAATCATTCTGAACTTCAAAGGATAGAGTGAGATGCCAAAACTGTTCGGAGGCAAAAAGCTACTAGTCCCGCTCATCTGATTGGAGCTATGTTTCTTTGATATTTTGGAGTCTATAGTATATTCTCTTCTTTTTATCCTATTTTGATTTTCAGTTGCTTGGGGACAAGCAACAATTTAAGTTTGGTGTTGTGATGAGCGGATAATTTGTATGCTTTTTGGCATTGTTTTTAGTATGTTTTTAGTATCTTTTAGTTAGTTTTTAGCATATTTTTATTAGTTTTTAATTAAAATTCACTTTTCTGGACTTTACTATGATTTTGTGTGTTTTTCTGTGATTTCAGGTATTTTCTGACTGAAATTGAGGGTCCTGAGCAAAAATCTGATCCAGAGACTGAAAAGGACTGCAGATGCTGTTGGATTCTGACCTCCCTGCACTCGAAGTAGATTTTCTGGAGCTACAGAAGCCCAATTGGCGCGCTCTCAACGGCATTGGAAAGTAGACATCCTGGGCTTTCCAGCAATATATAATAGTCCATACTTTGCCCAAGATTTGATGGCCCAAACCGGCGCTCAAAGTCACCTACAGAAATTCCAGCGTTAAACGCCGGAACTGGCATAAAAACTGGAGTTAAACGCCCAAACTGGCATGAAAGCTGGCGTTTAACTCCAGAAAAGGTCTCTACACGAAATTCCTTCATTGCTCAGCCCAAGCACACACCAAGTGGGCCCGGAAGTGGATTTTTCTGTCATTTACTCAATTCTGTAAACCTTAGGACACTAGTTTACTACTTATAGGATCTTTTGACATTGTATCCGTACCTTATGACCCCATAACATTTTGTACACGTTTCTTTCCACAGTATGAGCCTCTAAACCCCATGGTTGGGGGTGAGGAGCTCTGCTGTGTCCTGATGGATTAATGCAATTACTACTGTTTCTTATTCAATCATGCTTGCTTCGATTCTAAGATAACACTTGTTCTTAATCCGGATGAATGTGATGATCCGTGACAATCATCATCATTCTCAACCATGAACACGTGCCTGACAACCACCTCTGTTCTATCTTAGATTGAGTAGTTATCTCTTGGGTTCTTTAATCGGAATCTTCGTGGTATAGGCAGGACCTGATGGCAGCATTCAAGAGAATCCGGAAGGTCTAAACCTTGTCTGTGGTATTCTGAGTAGGATTCAATGATTGAATGACTGTGACGTGCTTCAAACCTGTAACCTACTGGGCGTTAGTGACAGACGCAAAAGAGTGATTCTATTCCGGTAGGGGAGGGAACCAAACCGGTGATTGGCAGTACTGTGACAGAGTGCGTGCATTAGCTTTCACTGCGCGGATGGGAGGTAGCCATTGACAACGGTGAAACCCTACATGAGCTTGCCATGGAAGGAGGCTTGCGTGTTTGATGAAGAAGACAGTAGGAAAGCAGAGATTCAGAAGATGGAGCATCTCGAAACCTCAACCTATTCTCCATTACTGCACTACAAGTAACCATTTCATGTTCTTCTGCTTTTTACAATCAATCCTGATAATTTCTGATATCCTGACTAAGATTTACAAGATAACCATAGCTTGCTTCAAGCCGACAATCTCCGTGGGATCGACCCTTGCTCACGCAAGGTATTACTTGGACGACCCAGTGCACTTGCTGGTTAGTTGTGCGGGATTGCAAAAGTGTTATTGCAATTTCGTGCACCAGCAGTGCATTAGTACAAAAAAACTACCTCTGAAAATGCCAGAACCCGGAAGCTTCCTGATTTTCTGTACTATGGGGACCATTACATTTGTGAAGGCACTATGCGACCTTGGATCAAGCATAAACCTGATGCCTCTATCTGTGATAAATAAGCTAAGGATCCAAGAGGTGCAACCCACAAGAATCTCACTAGAGATGGTAGACAAGTCCCTGAAGAGGGCATATGGAATCGTGGAGAACGTCCTTGTAAAGGTTGAAGACCTTTACCTCCCTAGAGACTTCATGATACTTGACACTGGAGAGGACAAGAACGACTCCATCATCCTTGGAAGGCCCTTCCTAGCTACTGGGAAGGCCTTGATTGATGTAGAAAGAGGAGAGTTGGTTCTAAGGTTATGGGAGGACTATATAATGTTTAAAATGCCCGACCTTCACTCTCTCTCTCTAATAAAGCAGGTACTATAGTATAACACTTAATGTTTCAACCTTCTTTCTCAGTGGAAAGCCATACAGAACCCCTTGACATCAACTCTATGTTTGGTGTTGGGCATTCACCACCAACCACTGAAAAAGGAGGCACCAAAACGAATGTACCCAAAAGATGAAGGAATAAGAAGATTCTCATTGAAGACTTTTCACCAAGTATGAGAGTTGTCTTCACAAGAAGTCCAATCATACCACATACTGTAAACTAGATCCTGTCTCTAGAGCACGTTGAACTAATTCATGAGAGCATAGGAAGGAAGTTCACCATGAGGAGTAAAGATCTGAGCCCCTATAAACCACCGTAAAAGGAGCTGTCCATCAAGCTAATGACGGTAAAGAAGCGCTTGTTGGGAGGCAACCCAACCTTGTGTATCCTATAGTTTAATTTTACTTTCTTTTATGTTTTTTTAGTTTATTTGAATTTGATTTCATATCAGTTTATTTTTTGTTGATTCTCATAGTTTTCCTTATATTTCTAACGTTTGTGATCATGTGTAGCACTTAAAATAGAAACAAGAATGCGTAGCAGAAAAACAAAACACCCTGGAGGATGCCCATTACTGGCGTTGAACGCTAGAGCTGACGCTCAGCGCCAGAAGGGAGATGGAAGCTTGGGCGTTTAACGCCTATACAGAAGTAGTCCAGGACCAAATTTTGGTCCTCCTAGGGCGTTCAACGCCCATCCTTGGTGTTGAATGCCGCCACAAAAAAAAAAACAAAATCCTCCTCTAGCGTTCAATGCCAATCTTGGTGCTGAATGCCTAGGGGGAGGCAGCATGCTAAAATTTCAAGTCTTTGGCCCAAGGTTACCTGCCAACCATCAATCACTTTACCATTTATTCACTTTTACCCCTTCTCTCTCCCCTCTTCTGACTTCTCCATCCAAATTCATCCATCACATCACCCAACCACTCTATTGATTCCCTATACCCAATACCCTCTCTTCGATCCCATCAATTTCTCTTCCCACCAACCCCATCCAAATTCAAATTCAATTCTCCCCTATTTTTTCCTCTCCAATGACCAAACCCAACCTACCCCACCTACTATAAATAACCCTCACTTCTTCCACCTTCAACACACCGTCAAATACTCTTCCCCTCTTATATATTCTTCATCACACACTTCTCTTTCTTCCTTTTTCCCTTTTCTTCCTCCAAAGGCCGAAGCATCTACCCATATCCCCTCTATCTTTTTTTCCTTCTCCACTTTTCCTTTTCTGTTATTTTTATTTGCTCGAGGATGAGCAAAGTTCTTAAGTTTGGTGTTGGAAGTTCTGATGTTTGCTTCTTATTTCTCACCTCTATGGCACCAAAAACCGGAGAGCCCTCAAGGAAAAGCCCCCACTTTTGATTCTGAGCCATGGGAGACCACATGATTCTTCACCAAGGTCCATCAAGACCATTTCTATGATGTGGTGAGGAAGAAGAGGGTGATTCCCGAGGTTTCCTTCAAGCTGAAGGTCGATGAGTACTCGGAAATCCTATACCAAGTTCTAAGACAAGACTTGAAAATTTTGGCCAATCCCATGACCGAAGTTGGAGTGTTGATGGTGCAGGAATTTTATGCCAGTGCTTGGGTCACGAAGAAGCATGATACAAGCGTGAATCCGGAGCCTAAAAACTGGCACACCTTGGTCAGAGGGCACATCATAGATTTTAGCCTTGAAAGTGTGAGGATGGCGTTATAGTTGCCAAAGCTACGGAATGACCCTCAGTCAAACACTCGAAGGGTCAATACTGACCAAAGGTTGGAGCAAGTTCTTGTTGAAATCTGCGTGCTTGGAGCTCAGTGGAGGAGGGACGCTCAAGGTAAGCCTTACTAACTGGGTAGGCTTGACCTTAAGCCAGTGGCTAGAGGATAGTTGGAGTTCATCCAATGTTCGATCATCCCTAGAAGTAACTGGTCTGAGGTTACAATCGAGAGAGCAGTGATGATCTACTGCATGATGCTTGATGACAAGTCATCATATACCCATTTTTCAAGCTAATTTCACTTGTTTAGTTAGCATTTATGCACTTTCTTGCATCATAAGTAAAGGATTTGGAGTGAAAATGCATAACTTCTCTAAATCAAGTAACCACTATGAAATTAATGATAAATCATGAGGTTTAAGCTAATTTTAATTGCATTTTAATGGATTTATAAGCCTCTTGATTTTTGTGATACTTTGAGTGGTTGTTTGGTTTATTTTAGGTGAAGAAAAAGAAAAGAAAATGAAAAGCGTGGCCTAAGAAGTGTGACACAAGAGAAGAAAAGCGTGGCAAAGGAAAGGGGAAATGTGCCGTAACTAAAGGGAGAAGCAACTCTGCCCTCCACAAGGGCAGACTGCCCTCTAGGAGGGCAGCATTAGTGACCGAGCCAAGCATAGGCGATTCTGCCCTGCCCACTTCAAGGGCAGAGCACAAAATGGTGCCTTGGAGCCATGAGAAACAAATTCTGCCCTGCCCTTGTGGAGGGCAGGATCGTGCTCCATGAGGAAAGAAATCCAAGAGAAAATGGCACCCATGCAAGCTACAAGTTTCGAACCAAGAACCATGAGGAAGCCAAGCCTTGAGACCAATTGCCATGCCAAGAAATAAAGAAAAATGAGTAGCGTGTTTGCAAGGTCCCAGACTCGAACCCACGGCATGGAGGATTGGTCATTGCCCTGCCCTTGGCGCGGGCAGGGCAGAAATTTGAATGGCGCACCAATTTTTCTCCATAGCGCACCAAAATTTCTCCCTTGGCACGATCCTGGCGCGCGCGTTCCTCTCTGACCGCACCAACCCAATCCTGCCCTGCCCTTGGCGCGGGCAGGGCAGCCTCCAAGGCACCAACGCGCGTCCCGCGCGCCAATCTTCTTTCCTGGCGCATCAATTTTGCATCTGGCAGCACCATCCGCGCGCGTCTCAAATTCTGGCGCATCCAAAACTCCCCGCCCTGCCCTTGGCGCGGGCAGGATCTTGTGTGGCGCACCAAGAAGCAAAACGTGCGCACCAACTCGCACCAACAAGCAACCACGCCGCACCAAATCTTTGTGCCATGCATCAATTTTCTGCCCTGCCCTCCACAAGGGCAGGGCAGCCTCCTGGAAGTGGATCTTGGGCTGAAATTCAAATTAAAAATTAATTTGAATCCAATTCTTCACCAATCCAAAAGCCCATCCAAATCCCATCATCCAAGAATAGAAAGTGTATAAATAGGACTTAGTTTGATGTAATTGGGGCTGGACTTTTCACCTCTTTTAGCTACCTTGGCACTCACTTTTAAATTTTCAATTACTTTGCAATTTTACTTGCTTTCACCTTCTGGAAAGAATTTGACCAAGAACTAAGAGGATCAAAGGAGAGTCTCCTTCCTCGAATCTCTTGGGCAATTCTACTTTCTGTTCTCTGAGTATTGGGTGTGTGAAATTGGGGAAATTCTGTCCCAATTCCCATTCAATCTCTCTGCATTAATTTTACTGCACAATTCACTTTCAATTCTGTTATTCAATTGCTTCTTCTTCAATTTTCTGTCAATTGCTTACTGAATCTAGATCTGGGAAGGAAATTGGGTCTTAGGCTTTGCTACCTAAGCCCTTGGGATCCTGAGATCACTTTTGGTTCATCTGTGAACCTCTGCAGAATTTTACTTGAATTCTGTTGCATGCTTATTGCTTTTGATCTACTTTCTGCCCAACCATTTACTGTAATTCACTTGTTCTTTGTTTAATTCTTGCAATCCCATTCCTCAATTCCCTTTTATATTCAAGTCATTTACCTTTCTTGCCATTTAAGTTACTGCAATTTAAGTTTCTTGCACTTTAAGTTTCAGTCATTTACCTTTCTTGCTCTTTAAGTTTCTGCACTTTTACTTCTCTGTTCTTTATTTTACTGCAATTTTCCCTTCTCCCTTTTACTTTTAATGTCATTTACTTTCTGTTCAACACAAACAACTCAACCAAAGCTTGATTCGCTTGACTGAATCACCCACCGAACTAAAATTGCTCAATCCTTCAATCCCTGTGGGATCGACCTCACTCACGTGAGTTATTATTACTTGATGCGACCCGGTACACTTGCCGGTGAGTTTTGTGTTGGATCGCTTTCCACACATCAAGTTTTTGGCGCCGTTGCCGGGGATTGAAATAGATTGACAATGATTAAGTGAGGTGGAGATCTAGATTAAGCATTTTTACTTTTCTGTTGTTCTAACTCTCACTAACACACTAACTGTTTGAGAAATTGCCTCTACTAACTCACTAACAAGTTATTTCGAATAATTGCACTTAATCCTCAAGAGTGTTGTTGTTGGGCTACCCTGATTGTGTGCATGTCACAGGAAATCAAGTTTCTACAGACAAAGAGTACCATGACATGAAGCCACCACTCATTGCACTCATCAAGAACAATTGTTCTTATGGTGGAAGTCCATCAGAGGACCCTCGACAACATATATTTGCTTTCCTGAGAACTTGCAATGCAGTCAAAACTGAGGGTCCAGATCAGGACACTTACAAGATCCTCTTATTCCCTTTTTCATTGAAGGGTGAAGCTGCACGATGGTTTGAAACTTTTCCCCAAGGAAGTATTACTAGTTGGGGTGATTTGGTCACCAAATTTTTGGCCAAATTCACCTCATCCAAACAGATCATCCAGCCGAAAGAAGAGGGACATCTATTCACACAAGGGGACAAAGAACCACTCTTCACAGCCTGGGAAAGATACAAGAGAGCAACTGATAAAGTGGGCTTCCGAGCTTTCTATGAAGGATTGACCCCAGAAACAAGAAAAGCAGTGGACTACTTCTCAGATGGTTTACTCAAAGCAACAACAAATGCTCAAGGAATTACAGACCTCAACGACAAGGAAACCAACAACCAACATCCATCTGAGAAACTCCATAGTGCAATCTTAAAGGAAGAAGTAGCAAATATTGAAGGAGTAAATGCATTCAAGGACCACAACAACCAGCTGCACCATCAACCACAGCAAAACATAGAGTTATCTGCTGCAAAACATGCCAAATTTCCACCTTGGAGACCTCATTCTTATCTAAGAATGAAGGAGCCTCAACATCAAGAACCAGGAAGTTTCAGCCAAGACAACTCTATAACCATAACCAATCAACATCTCCCACCTCTTAATACTACTCAAAGCCAATACCCACAACACAGACACCCTCAACCCTATCCCAACTGGAGAAGTAGTGAGTACCAGAATCACAAACCAAGGGAATTCCATTACAACAACCCGAACTTCACAAACCATCAAAAACACCATTACAGCAATAACAACCACTACATTCCTCCACCACATCCACCCTTCTTACCTTCAACAAGTCTCAACTATCCAACCTTACCAGACTCTCAAAGAATCACAAACTTGGAGATCCTAATGGAGAGAATGCTGAAACATCAAGAGGAAACAACTAGGCACCAAGAGATGTTAATGAGAAGACTTGAGGAGCATATAACCCAAGTGGCAAAGCACTTCGCAGAAATGGGAGAGAAGAAACCAAATGCTTTCTTCAAAGTAAGTGAAGATAAACCAACCAATAACGAAGATGCTACAAAGAAGGAAGGAAGGAAAAGGATCATGGAAGACAATGAGAAAGGAGGCACTAGTCAAGAAAGACACAACAGAGAATTCTTTCAAAGAGAGACAGAGGAGAGAACTAAAGACAAGCACACTGGAAAGCTCTCACTAGGGGATCGAGTGATGATTAACATGCAAACCATAAAGGTATTCCCACAGTCACCCGAGCACTACACTGTGACTAAGATCCTTCCACAAGAACTGATAGAAGTCATCAAAGAGGAAACTGGAAGGAAGTTCATAGTGAAGGCAGACAAGTTAAGGCACTGTGATTTCCAACCCCCTTAAAGTAAGAATGGAGATGTCAAGCTAATGACAATAAAAGAGCGCTTGTTGGGAGGCAACCCAACCTGAGGTAGTTTCTTTTCATAGCTTTTCAATAAAAATGTTGAGTAATTGGTATGGATTGCAAAAAGCTAAGTTTGGTGTTTCACACCAAAGCAATTTGAAGGAGAATGAAAACTTCTAAGTTTGGTGTTCCACCAAAATATCATTTAATGCATTCTCACCTCCTGCATAATTCTAGCCCCAAGTAATCAACCACATTACTCAACTGTTAAATTGTTTTCTAGCTTTTGTTTCATTTAACCTTTAGCAAGAATACATGGTTTCAAATATGGTTAACTTTGCACATCTGAGACAGTGGCAAAACAATTAAGTTTGGTGTTCACACACCAAAACAAATCCAAAATGCCACACTCAGTACTATGCTTACTAATCATATAATTAAGTGCTTGAGAATCAAGCAACTTTGAGAGCTATGCAGGATATAAGCCAACAATTGAAGACATTATGCATTGTAACTCAAAAGGAACACAGCAGAAAGAAAAATCAAAGGGCTGCAACTTCAAAGGTTGTATCTGAACTTAAAGTTTGCTGCTGTGTGATGTTTTAAATCTGGAAACCATTGTATGCCTTGCTAAAAGTGTTTATGTAGTTACAAGTGAAATTGTTTGTGAAAATGTCAAGTCTGCATAATGCTTGTATCCATCACTTAGCTTTAAATCTTGCTTTGTTTCCATATGCTTGAATAAAAGAGTTTGGTTTGAATTGAAAAGAGAAAAATCCAATGTTGCATGAGTATGAATGGAAGTTGGTGGTGGCACATGTGTTTGATTAAATGCATAACTCATCAAATAAGTGTTGCATAATATCATTCTCATTACTTGTGAGTTAGCTTGCTGTTACAAAGACTTCTATCTATAATGAAACACCCTTGGTAACAAAAACAGAAAGAAAAGAAAGAAAGAAAAAGCCAAAATGGCAAGAAAAATAAAGAATAAAGGTTGGACACCAATGGTTTGAACCTTAGGACAAATGCCTGTGGTGTTCTTGTACTAAGATCTGCTTGGATGAGTAAATTCTAAGGGGTATTTTGAAACCCGGTCACTTAGATCAACTGATTTGGGATGGCCAATTGAAAGTCCACAATAAAGAGCAACTTAGATACAAAGCACTTAGTGATCCAAAGAGATGCTGGGCATCAATGATCCTAAGGATAATTGAGTGAACTAAGTGTCTGTGGTAGAAAGATGTTGAGCAAAATAAAAGAAAATGAAGCCAAAGGCTAAGCTGCAACATTTAACACCAAACCCCTTAAAGAATAAAAAGCTTGTTAAAGCATTATAAGCCAAGAAGAGTTAGCAAGGGAGTGAGTAAAAGGAAGAGTCTTATAACAGCAAGTTAGCAAACCTTTGATGCAAGATATGTATTATGCAGCAGCAACAATAAGTGAGTATCATTGTCTGCATAAATGCCCCATGAATTGAAGTTCTGCTATCTGCATAATAAGGATTTATGTGCTTTTCTATTTCATATCATCTACTCTTAGTTTTGATGCTTGCTTGGGGACAAGCAAGGTTTAAGTTTGGTGTTGTGATGACAAGTCATCATATACCCATTTTTCAAGCTAATTTCACTTGTTTAGTTAGCATTTATGCACTTTCTTGCATCATAAGTAAAGGATTTGGAGTGAAAATGCATAACTTCTCTAAATCAAGTAACCACTATGAAATTAATGATAAATCATGAGGTTTAAGCTAATTTTAATTGCATTTTAATGGATTTATAAGCCTCTTGATTTTTGTGATACTTTGAGTGGTTGTTTGGTTTATTTTAGGTGAAGAAAAAGAAAAGAAAATGAAAAGCGTGGCCTAAGAAGTGTGACACAAGAGAAGAAAAGCGTGGCAAAGGAAAGGGGAAGTGTGCCGTAACTAAAGGGAGAAGCAACTCTGCCCTCCACAAGGGCAGACTGCCCTCTAGGAGGGCAGCATTAGTGACCGAGCCAAGCATAGGCGATTCTGCCCTGCCCACTTCAAGGGCAGAGCACAAAATGGTGCCTTGGAGCCATGAGAAACAAATTCTGCCCTGCCCTTGTGGAGGGCAGGATCGTGCTCCATGAGGAAAGAAATCCAAGAGAAAATGGCACCCATGCAAGCTACAAGTTTCGAACCAAGAACCATGAGGAAGCCAAGCCTTGAGACCAATTGCCATGCCAAGAAATAAAGAAAATGAGTAGCGTGTTTGCAAGGTCCCAGACTCGAACCCACGGCATGGAGGATTGGTCATTGCCCTGCCCTTGGCGCGGGCAGGGCAGAAATTTGAATGGCGCACCAATTTTTCTCCATGGCGCACCAAAATTTCTCCCTTGGCACGATCCTGGCGCGCGCGTTCCTCTCTGACCGCACCAACCCAATCCTGCCCTGCCCTTGGCGCGGGCAGGGCAGCCTCCAAGGCACCAACGCGCGTCCCGCGCGCCAATCTCCTTTCCTGGCGCATCAATTTTGCATCTGGCAGCACCATCCGCGCGCGTCTCAAATTCTGGCGCATCCAAAACTCCCCGCCCTGCCCTTGGCGCGGGCAGGATCTTGTGTGGCGCACCAAGAAGCAAAACGTGCGCACCAACTCGCACCAACAAGCAACCACGCCGCACCAAATCTTTGTGCCATGCATCAATTTTCTGCCCTGCCCTCCACAAGGGCAGGGCAGCCTCCTGGAAGTGGATCTTGGGCTGAAATTCAAATTAAAAATTAATTTGAATCCAATTCTTCACCAATCCAAAAGCCCATCCAAATCCCATCATCCAAGAATAGAAAGTGTATAAATAGGACTTAGTTTGATGTAATTGGGGCTGGACTTTTCACCTCTTTTAGCTACCTTGGCACTCACTTTTAAATTTTCAATTACTTTGCAATTTTACTTGCTTTCACCTTCTGGAAAGAATTTGACCAAGAACTAAGAGGATCAAAGGAGAGTCTCCTTCCTCGAATCTCTTGGGCAATTCTACTTTCTGTTCTCTGAGTATTGGGTGTGTGAAATTGGGGAAATTCTGTCCCAATTCCCATTCAATCTCTCTGCATTAATTTTACTGCACAATTCACTTTCAATTCTGTTATTCAATTGCTTCTTCTTCAATTTTCTGTCAATTGCTTACTGAATCTAGATCTGGGAAGGAAATTGGGTCTTAGGCTTTGCTACCTAAGCCCTTGGGATCCTGAGATCACTTTTGGTTCATCTGTGAACCTCTGCAGAATTTTACTTGAATTCTGTTGCATGCTTATTGCTTTTGATCTACTTTCTGCCCAACCATTTACTGTAATTCACTTGTTCTTTGTTTAATTCTTGCAATCCCATTCCTCAATTCCCTTTTATATTCAAGTCATTTACCTTTCTTGCCATTTAAGTTACTGCAATTTAAGTTTCTTGCACTTTAAGTTTCAGTCATTTACCTTTCTTGCTCTTTAAGTTTCTGCACTTTTACTTCTCTGTTCTTTATTTTACTGCAATTTTCCCTTCTCCCTTTTACTTTTAATGTCATTTACTTTCTGTTCAACACAAACAACTCAACCAAAGCTTGATTCGCTTGACTGAATCACCCACCGAACTAAAATTGCTCAATCCTTCAATCCCTGTGGGATCGACCTCACTCACGTGAGTTATTATTACTTGATGCGACCCGGTACACTTGCCGGTGAGTTTTGTGTTGGATCGCTTTCCACACATCAATGCTTGGTATGGAGGTGGAGGTACATAAGGTGATCCCTCAAGAGATTTACAAAATACCTGACAAGTCCTCCACTCAAGCAAGGCTGGCATTCTCTCATCTCATTCACTGCTTATGTGCAGCAGCTGGAGCTCACATAAAGGGAGATACCCTGATTAACAAGGAGAGTGATAAACCACTATTTTGTGGTTTATCTCGTGCTCAATTGAGTGGATTTTATCAACTCTTTACCCACTTATTCATACTATTTGCATGTTTTACATTTTCCTTCCTAATTATGTGCTTTGATTGAAAACATGCTTCTTTGGACTTATATTTGCTTATTATTAATCCTCTCTTATCACCGTTAGATGCC
Source organism: Arachis stenosperma (assembly GCF_014773155.1). Taxonomy (NCBI): domain Eukaryota; kingdom Viridiplantae; phylum Streptophyta; class Magnoliopsida; order Fabales; family Fabaceae; genus Arachis; species Arachis stenosperma. The sequence continues at coordinate 104,672,794 of NC_080385.1, read as the reverse complement.
TTGATATGTGTGTTAAGTGTTTTCAGAGATTACAAGGCAGAAATGGCTCAGAGGATGAAAAGGAAGCATGCAAAAGTGGAAGGAATACAAGAAGTTGGAGAAACTGCTAAGCTGTCCAGCCTGACCTCTTCGCACTCAAATGGCTATAACTTTAGCTACAGAGGTCCAAACGAACCGGTTCTAATTGCGTTAAAAAGCTAACGTCCGGGGCTTCGATTCGATATATAATTTGCCATAGTTGCCTCGACGCCAGGCGACGCGAACGCGTCCGCGTGACCTGAAAGGAACGCAACCCGCGCGGCCGAGTGAGTCATGTGGCCGCATCACTTTTCCGCGACCTGTACGGACCAGAAAGCGCTTGAAGTGACTTCTGGGCTGTTTCTGACCCAGTTTTCGGCCCAGAGAACACAGATTAGAGGCTATAAAGTGGGGGAATGCATCCATTCATAATGATGTCATTCATAATTCTCTTTTTATTATTTTTAGATATAGTTTTCAGAGAGAGAGAGGTTCTCTCCTCTCTCTTAGGATTAGGATTTAGGACTTCTCTTAGTTTTAAGAGTGACTCTCGATCCCAGGTTTTATATTCCTTTTATTTTATATTTTTCTTCCATTTGGGATACTCTAATGCTTTTTATTACTTGAATTATTATTTATCTTTTCAATTTGGCTTATGCTACATTCATGTTATGATTTTCTTAATTAATATTATTTGAGGTACTTCAGATTTACCTTTGCCTTGCTTTATTTATACGAATGCTTTTAATTTAATTTAGATTTTCCCCCCTTTTAGCTTGGGTTAAGTGATTGGTAACGCTTGAGCTGTCAAATAAAACAGTGGTTGAAATGGGCAGATTCTGATTGCACTAGGATTGCTCTAAAGCTAGCCTCTCCACAAGAGTTGACTAGGACTTGAGAATTAAGCTAATCAGTCCACTTAACCTTCCTTTGTTAGTAAAGGTTAACTAAGTGGGATTCAAACCCAATTCTCATCACAATTGATAAGGATAGGACTTCCAGTTCTTACACCTTGCCAAAAGTTTATTTTACAGTTATTTATTTATTTTTAATTGCTATTTAAATTACTTTTCATACTTCTCCCTTATTTCTAAAACCCCTAATTTACAGGATTCATAACCAATAATAAGAACATACCTCCTTGCAATTCCTTGAGAAGACGACCCGAGGTTTAAATACTCGGTTATCAATTTTAAAGGGGTTTGTTACTTGTGACAACCAAAACGTTTGTACAAAGAGATTTCTGTCGGTTTAGAGACTATATCTACAACGCGACTGTATTTATGAACTTCTTTACTGGCAAAAATCCTAACGTCAAAATGGCGCCGTTGCCGGAAAATTGCAAACGTGTGCCTTATTATTGGTTATTGTAAATATTTTTCAATATATATATATATATTATTTTAATTGTTTATCTGTTTCAGCTCTTTCCTCTTATTTCTGATATCTAGTATGAAATCTCACCCCTCTCGCTTTGAGTTTGGTTCTAACTTTGTTGAAGAAAATAGAAACCACAGCAGGAATATGCATCAAGGTCAGACCAATCAAGGATGGATGGAGCCAAGAGGATCTAATCAACCCTTTAGGCAACAACACCCTCCGAGATATCCAGGACAAAGACCATTGTACAATGCATACCCAGCTGAAAGATACGATGAACAACCTTGTAACTACCAACAAGCCCCACCCCGTGCATATAGGCCACCCTTTCAACATAACCTCGAACTACCACACTCACAAGCTTCTTTTCATCATTCGACACCATATGATCCTTCCTTACCCCAGTACCAACCCAATCACTCTCAATCACCACCACCCTATTTTGTATCATGTCCAAGTCCGGCAACCCGAGAAGCAGAGGTTCGCCTAAAGGAAACAGTAGATAATCTTCAAACCACCATTCGACAACTGGAGCAAGCAGTAATTCAATGGGTTTCTAGGCGCTCAAATATACAAGGATCAGCCACAACTCCATGTGGACAGTCTAATGAAGAGCGGAGCATGAAAGAGATACCAGAAACTCCAGTGGACAAGACAGGAAATGAATTTGTACTAGAATAAGTAGAAGAAGCTGTCATTGTTCAAGAAGAAGAGTTGGTTGAAGATCTAGGAGATGCTGAACCTCCATGGGAATCCAGAGCTGAGGATAACTCCGTTAGGGACGTTACAGTTGATGTTGAGGAGGGTGTACAACCTCCAAAGCATATCATGGTTGAAGACTTTGAAGGAGACGATCAAGAGATGGATTCAATCATTAATGAATTCTTATCTACATTTGAATCCTCTCCCATTGGACTTGACATGGAGATTACAGAAGAAGAAACACAACCTCCCTTGCCCTTGGTGAACACTAAAGAAGAGATTGAATTGGAAGAAATCCACCAAGAGGAAGAGGTTGATATTGAAGAAGATTGCCAAGAGGTGGAAGATGTCGAAAAAGAGCACAAGGGAGTGGAGCTTGCACGTTCATTAGAAACAACTCCCCTAAGTTGCCATCATCCTTCACAACATTCAAGTGGGTGAAATTCATATCCCCTAGCTTTCTAATTCCACTTGAATACGGGCTACTGGAGATGGATGGTCAACTTAGAGCTCTCTGTGGTATTAAGAGTAAGAAAAAGATGGTCAGTGATAAGATTTATCCTGCAAGGTTCAACTTGGTTGTGTTCTCAACATTCAAACGCAAAGGTTGGTTTAGAGCTCAGCTGACTGGGTCTAGGAAGTTGTTTGGCAGCTTTAGTGAGAATTCAGATTGCTTGCTACCCGGATGGAATCATGATGATCTACACAAAGACGGGTGCAAAGGCAAGGTCTGGGACCCCGGAATCCATTCTATCAATCACCACTCTTGGGGCCTTGTCACTTGCTTTAACTTACTTGAAGGCTTTCTGCGCCTAGTTTGGGACCCCAGAGGCTACTGGAAGTACAAACATTGGTGGGGATTCCTGGATCAGTACAAGCATAAACCACCATAACAGGAAGCTCACCAATTGTCCAACTTAAGGACTTTAACTAAAAGTGCTAAGTGGGAGACAAGCCATCATGGTATGATCGTTCCTTTTGCAATTTTAATTTTATTCAGCTTTATTTGTTTTTGAGTTTTATTTTATTTTATTGAACCTGGAATCATGCATAGCATCACATTAAGCATTGCATTCTGCATACTACATTTAAAAAAAAATAAAAAAAATAATAAAAAAAATAATATGCCATGCGACGCAACCGCATCAGTGACGCGTCTGCGTCGCAAGGAGAGGGGAGAAAATAAAAACGAATAGAGAGTCACGCGAGAGCGTGGTTGGAGGCGTGCTAGTGGCACAAATCGACCCACGTGACCGCGTTGCCGACGCGTCCGCGTCACATGGGAATAATGGCCTCCCACGCGACCGCGTCACCCACGCGGCCGCGTGCCCCGATTCTCGACGTAAAAAGGGTGCACAATGAAATATTGTGTGAGAGTGGTGCTGGATTGGTGCTGGAAGCACAATCCTTATCACGCGACCGCGTGACCGACGCGGCCGCGTCATCCATTTTCTGAAGCCCATTCACACGATCACGCGATCGCGTCACCCCAATTTTGGCAAATAAGTTAATTTGAACAGAGAGTTGTGCTGGCGCAAGGATGCACTCGCGCCAGAAGCATAACATGGGTCACGCGACTGATGAGCGGATAATTTATACGCTTTTTGGCATTGTTTTTAGTATGTTTTTAGTATGATTTAGTTAGTTTTTAGTATATTTTTAGTAGTTTTTAGTTAAAATTCACTTTTCTGGACTTTACTATGAGTTTGTGTGTTTTTCTGTGATTTCAGGTATTTTCTGACTGAAATTGAAGGTTCTGAGCAAAAATCTGATTCAGAGACTGAAAAGGACTGCAGATGCTGTTGGATTCTGACCTCCCTGCACTCAAAGTGGATTTTCTGGAGCTACAGAAGCCCAATTGGCGCGCTCTCAACGGCGTTGGAAAGTAGACATCCTGGGCTTTCCAGCAATATATGATAGTCCATACTTTGCTCAAGATTTGATGGCTCAAACCGGCGTTCAAAGTCACCCTCAGGAATTCCAACGTTAAACGCTGGAACTGGCATAAAACTTGGAGTTAAACGCCCAAACTGGCATGAAAGCTGGCGTTTAACTCTAGAAAAGGTCTCTACACGAAAATGCTTCATTGTTCAGCCCAAGCACACACCAAGTGGGCCCGGAAGTGAATTTTTATGTCATTTACTCATTTCTGTAAACCTTAGGATACTAGTTTACTATTAATAGGATCTTTTGACATTGTATCAAGGACCTCATGACATTTTACACGTTTCTTTGTGTACATTCCACGGCATGAGTCTCTAAACCCCATGGTTGGGGGTGAGGAGCTCTGCTGTGTCTTGATGGATTAATGCAATTACTACTGTTTCTTATTCAATCATGCTTGCTTCCATTCTAAGATATCACTTGCTCTTAACTCGGATGAATGTGATGATCCGTGACACTCATCATATTCTCAACTATGAACGTGTGCCTGACAACCACCTCCGTTCTACCTTAGATTAAGTAGATATCTCTTGGATTCCTTAAACCAGAATCTTCGTGGTATAAGCTAGAACTGATGGCGGCATTCAAGAGAATCCGGAAGGTCTAAACCTTGTCTGTGGTATTCTGAGTAGGATTCAATGATTGAATGACTGTGACGTGCTTCAAACTCCTAGCAGGCGGGGCGTTAGTGACAGACGCAAAAGGATCGATGGATTCTATTCCGGCCTGACCGAGAACCGACAACTGATTAGCCATGCTGTGACAGAGCATAGGAACATTTTCACTGAGAGGATGGGAGGTAGCCACTGACAACGGTGAAACCCTACATACAGCTTGCCATGGAAGGAGCCTTGCGTGTTTGATGAAGAAGACAGTAGGAAAGCAGAGATTCAGAAGATGGAGCATCTCCAAAGCCTCAACCTATTCTCCATTACTGCCAAACAAGTACTTATTTCATGTTCTTTTGCTTTTCACAATCAATCCTGATAATTTCTGATATCCTGACTAAGATTTACAAGATAACCATAGCTTGCTTCAAGCCGACAATCTCCGTGGGATCGACCCTTGCTCACGCAAGGTATTACTTGGACGACCCAGTGCACTTGCTGGTTAGTTGTGCGGGATTGCAAAAGTGTAATTGCAATTTCGTGCACCAAGTTTTTGGCGCCGTTGCCGGGGATTGTTCGAGTTTGGACAACTGACGGCTTATCTTGTTGCTTAGATTAGGACCGTTTGTTTTTGTTGGTTTAGAGTCTTTTAGTTGAGTCTAGTTTCATATTTTAAGTTTGGTGTCTTTTGCATGCTTTTATTTTTCTCTTGATTTTCGTTTTTGCATGTTCTTAGTCCCTTTTTGATTCATAAAAATTCTAAGTTTGGTGTCCTCTTTGTGTTTTTCCTTTAAAATTTTCGAAAATTAGTGTTTGATTTTCTAAAAATTTTAAGTTTGGTGTCTTTTTGTGTTTTTCTCTTTCCTCTTTTCAAAAATCAAATCTTTTTCATAAATTTTTTTTTCAATCATATCTTTCTAATTGCTATTTTCAAAATCTTTTTAATTAACTATTTGATTCAGTTCTCAATTTGCTTTGATCTTATTTTCTTTTTGAATTTCGAATTTTTATTTTAATTTTCTTTTGTTTTATTTTATTATTTTCGTTTAACTCAAAAAAAAAACAAAAAAACAAAACAAAATTTATCTATTTGCAATCATTATCATTTCCCTTTTGTCCATTATGGACCTAAGAGGGATTGATCAGTCCAAAAGGACTCTGGGGTCATATGCTAACCCCATTACAGCTGCATATGGGAGTAGCATCTGTACACCTCCCATCAAAGCAAGCAGCTTTGAGCTAAATCCTCAACTCATTATCATAGTGCAGCAAAATTGCCAATATTCCGGTCTTCCACAGGAAGAACCTACTGAGTTTCTGGCACAGTTCTTACAAATTGCTGACACAGTACATGATAAAGAGGTAGATCAGGATGTCTACAGACTATTACTGTTCCCATTTGCTGTAAAAGATCAAGCTAAAAGGTGGTTGAATAACCAACCTACAGCAAGCATAAAGACATGGAAACAGTTGTCAGACAAATTCCTGAATCATTTTTACCCTCCAAAGAGGATGACACAGCTAAGGCTGGACATCCAAGGCTTTAAACAAGAGGATAATGAATCCCTTTATAATGCCTGGGAGAGGTATAGAGGTATGCTTAGAAAATTCCCCTCTGAAATGTTTTCAGAGTGGGTACAGTTAGACATCTTCTACTATGGGCTTACAGAAAAAGCTCAGATGTCTTTAGACCACTCAGCTGGTGGATCCATACACATGAGGAAGACAATTGAAGAAGCTCAAGAGCTTATAGACACTGTTGCTAGAAACCAATACTTATATTCTAGCAATGAGTTCGTTCCAAAGGAGGAAGTCATGGCATTAGTCACTGATCCTAATCCTCAAGAACAGATGAATGAGCTTAATCAACAGTTGCTCCTGATGACAGAGCAGTTAGCAGAAATTAAAGAAATGCTCCATGATACTAAAGTTGCTAACAAGAACATAGAACTGCAGTTGAATCAAGCAAAACAGCAAATATCTAAACAGATAACAGAGGAATGTCAAGCAGTTCAACTGAGGAGTGGGAAGACACTGAATACCTCTGTTCAAAAGAGCAGAAAGCCAAACAAGGAACAATTGACAGAGGATAACCAAACCACTGTTCAAAATCCCTCTGAGGACAGTAAGAGCCCAGAGAGGAAGGGTATTGGCGTTCAAACGCCAGAAAGGGAAGGAAAGCTGGCGTTAAATGCCCATTCCTTGCCCAGTTCTGGCATTCAAACGCCAGAAAAGGGGGAAAAGTTGGCGTTAAACGCCCATTTTCCACCTAATCCTGGCGTTCAAACGCCAAGGGAAGATCAGACACCTGAGAGTGCTGATAATAATTCCTCTAACAAGGCTTCTTCAACCACTTCTGTAAGGAATAAACCTGCAGCATCAAGGGTTGAAGAATATCAAGCCAAGATGCCTTATCCTCAGAAACTCCGCAAAGCGGAACAGGATGAGCAATTTGCCCGCTTTGCAGGCTATCTGAGAACTCTTGAAATAAAGATTCCGTTTGCAGAGGCACTTGAGCAAATACCTTCTTATGCTAAGTTCATGAAAGAGATCTTAAGTCATAAGAAGGATTGGAGAGAAACTGAAAAAGTGTTTCTCACTGAAGAATGCAGTGCAGTCATTCTGAAAAGCTTACCAGAAAAGCTCCAAGATCCTGGAAGCTTTATGATACCATGCACATTAGAAGGTGCTTGCACCAAGACAGCTCTATGTGATCTTGGAGCAAGCATAAATCTAATACCTGCATCCACTATCAGAAAGCTTGGGTTGACTGGAGAAGTCAAACCAACCAGGATATGCCTCCAACTTGCTGATGGCTCTATTAAACATCCATCAGGCATAATAGAGGACATGATTGTCAAGGTTGGGCCCTTTGCCTTTCCAACTGACTTTGTGGTGCTGGAAATGGAGGAGCACAAGAGTGCAACTCTCATTCTAGGAAGACCTTTCCTAGCAACTGGACGAACTCTCATTGATGTACAAAGAGGGGAGGTAACCCTGAGAGTCAATGAGGATGAGTTCAAGTTGAATGCTGTAAAAGCTATGCAGCATCCAGACACTCCAAATGACTGCATGGGCGCTGACATTATTGACTCTCTGGTAGAAGAGATCAATATGGCTAAAAGCCTAGAATCAGAGCTTGAGGACATCTTCAAAGATGCTCAACCTGATCAAGAAGAACTAGAGGAAGCAAAGGAATTTTCGAAAATTCCTCAGGAGGAGGATAAACCTCCCAAACCTGAACTCAAACCTCTACCACCATCCCTGAAGTACGCATTTCTGGGAGAGGGTGACACTTTTCCAGTGATTATAAGCTCTGCTTTAAATCCACAGGAAGAGGAAGCACTGATTCAAGTGCTAAGGACACACAAGACAGCTCTTGGGTGGTCCATAAGTGATCTTAAGGGCATTAGCCCAGCTAGATGCATGCACAAAATCCTGTTAGAGGATAATGCCAAACCAGTGGTTCAACCACAGAGGAGGCTGAATCCTGCCATGAAGGAGGTGGTGCAGAAAGAGGTCACTAAATTACTAGAGGCTGGGATTATTTATCCTATTTCTGATAGCCCCTGGGTGAGCCCTATCCAAGTTGTCCCCAAAAAGGGAGGCATGACAGTGGTTCATAATGAAAAAAATGAACTGGTTCCTACAAGAACAGTCACAGGGTGGCGCATGTGTATTGATTACAGAAGGCTCAATACAGCCACCAGAAAGGACCATTTTCCTTTACCATTCATAGACCAAATGCTAGAAAGACTAGCTGGTCATGATTACTATTGCTTTTTGGATGGCTATTCAGGCTACAACCAAATTGCAGTAGATCCTCAGGACCAAGAGAAAACAGCATTTACTTGCCCTTCTGGCGTGTTTGCCTACAGAAGGATGCCTTTTGGTCTGTGCAATGCACCTGCAACCTTTCAGAGGTGCATGCTCTCTATCTTCTCAGATATGGTAGAGAAATTTCTGGAAGTCTTCATGGATGACTTCTCAGTATATGGAGACTCATTCAGCTCCTGTCTTAATCACCTAGCACTTGTCCTGAAAAGATGCCAAGAGACTAACCTGGTTTTAAACTGGGAGAAATGTCACTTTATGGTGACTGAGGGAATTGTCCTTGGACATAAAATTTCAAGCAGGGGAATAGAGGTGGATAAGGCAAAGGTAGAGGTAATTGAAAAATTACCACCACCTGCCAATGTTAAGGCAATCAGAAGCTTTCTGGGGCATGCAGGATTCTACAAAAGGTTTATAAAGGATTTTTCGAAAATTACAAAACCTCTGAGTAATCTGCTAGCTGCTGACACACCATTTGTGTTTGACACACAGTGTCTGCAGGCATTTGAGACCCTGAAAGCTAAACTGGTCACAGCACCAGTCATCTCTGCACCAGATTGGGCATTACCATTTGAATTAATGTGTGATGCCAGTGACCATGCCATTGGTGCAGTGTTGGGACAGAGGCATAACAAACTTCTGCATGTCATTTATTATGCTAGCCGTGTTCTAAATGATGCACAGAAGAATTACACAACCACAGAAAAAGAATTACTTGCAGTGGTTTATGCCATTGACAAGTTTAGATCCTATCTAGTAGGATCCAAGGTGGTTGTGTACACTGACCATGCTGCTCTTAAATACTTACTCACAAAGCAGGATTCAAAACCCAGGCTTATCAGATGGGTGTTGCTTCTGCAAGAGTTTGATATAGAAATAAGAGATAGAAAAGGGACAGAGAACCAAGTAGCTGATCATCTATCCCGAATAGAACCAGTAGCTGGGGCGTCCCTCCCTTCTACTGAGATCTCTGAGACTTTCCCAGATGAGCAACTCTTTGCCATTCAGGAAGCTCCATGGTTTGCAGATATTGCAAATTATAAAGCTGTGAGGTTCATACCCAAGGAGTACAGCAGTGTGCAAAGAAAGAAATTGCTTTCAGATGCCAAGTACTACCTCTGGGATGAACCATATCTCTTTAAGAGATGTGCTGACGGAGTGATCCGCAGGTGTGTACCCAGAGAAGAAGCACAAAGGATCCTATGGCATTGCCATGGATCACAGTATGGAGGACATTTTGGAAGTGAGCGAACAGCCACTAAAGTCCTCCAGTGTGGCTTCTACTGGCCTACTCTCTATAAAGATTCCCGAGAGTTTGTGCGTAACTGTGACAGTTGCCAAAGAGCTGGTAACCTGCCTCACGGATATGCCATGCCTCAACAAGGGATATTAGAGATAGAATTGTTTGATGTATGGGGAATTGACTTCATGGGCCCATTCCCACCATCATACTCAAACACTTACATTCTGGTGGCGGTGGACTATGTATCTAAGTGGGTAGAAGCAATTGCTACACCCACTAATGATACCAAGACCGTGCTAAAATTCCTCCAGAAACACATCTTCAGCAGATTTGGTGTTCCTAGAGTACTAATCAGTGATGGGGGTTCTCATTTCTGTAATAGACAGCTATACTCTGCTATGGTTAGATATGGAATCAACCATAAAGTGGCAACTCCGTATCATCCACAGACAAATGGGCAAGCTGAAGTCTCTAACAGAGAGCTAAAAAGAATCCTAGAACGGACTGTGATAGCCCGAAGAAAGGATTGGGCAAAGAGCTTGGATGATGCTCTGTGGGCATACAGAACAGCATTCAAGACTCCTATAGGAACCTCTCCATACCAACTGGTGTATGGGAAGGCCTGTCATTTGCCCGTGGAACTGGAACATAAAGCCTACTGGGCAACCAGATTCCTAAACATGGATGCTCAGTTAGCTGGTGAAAAAAGATTGCTCCAGTTAAATGAGCTAGAGGAGTTCAGACTCAATGCCTTTGAAAATGCAAAAATTTATAAGGAAAAGGCAAAGAAGTGGCATGACAAGAAATTGTCAACCAGAGTCTTTGAGCCAGGACAAAAAGTTCTGCTCTTCAACTCCAGGCTCAAATTGTTCCCAGGAAAACTCAAATCCCGGTGGAGGGGTCCGTATGTGATCACAGGAGTGTCACCATATGGATATGTTGAGCTTCAGGATATTGATTCTGACAGAAAGTTCATTGTTAATGGACAGAGAATCAAGCATTATCTTGAAGGCAATTTTGAGCAGGAATGCTCAAAACTGAGACTTGAGTGATTCTCAGTGAAGGTCCAGCTAAAGACAGTAAAGAAGCGCTTGCTGGGAGGCAACCCAGTCATTAGGAGGTTATATGATTTGTTCTTACAGAGGCAAGTATCAAAAATGAAGGAATTCACAGAGTTACAGAAGGATTCAGCTCAAAAAGCAGAGAAAATGAGCTTACTGGCGAAAAAACACCAGTAAGGGGCATTTTGGGCGTTAAACGCCAGAATGGGTACCATTCTGGGCGTTTAACGCCAGGAATGGTGCCATTTTGGGCATTAAACGCCAGAATGGGCACCATTCTGGGCGTTTAACGCCAGGTGTGCAGCATCCTGGGCGTTTTGGAAAAACGCCCAGTGATAAAGGATTTCTGGCGTTTAACGCCAGCCAGGGCACCTGACTGGGCGTTAAACGCCCAAAAGGGGCATCAATTGGGCGTTAAACGCCAGAATGGGTGCCATTCTGGGCGTTTAACGCCAGAAAGGTGGGGGGACCACAATTTTGTTTTCAAATCAGATTTTTTCAAACTTTCCTTTTCTTACCCATAATTTCTACAAAAATACATTTCAATCTCTCATTATTCACTTTCAAATTTTCAAAAATCCAAAATCATTCTTCAAATCTCTCAAATCAAACCCAAATTTTGTTCAAAAACTCACCCTTTTCTCAAATTCTTTCCATATCTTCTCAAATCTCCTTTCAATTCTTCTTTTTTTCGAAACCTCTTCCCCCCCCCCCCACCTTATAAATACACGTTTGGCTCCCTCTTTCCACCACACCATTCGAATTTCCTCTTCCTCCCTCTCTCTTCTTTTCTTTCTTTTGCTTGAGGACAAGCAAACCTCTAAGTTTGGTGTGCTTTTCCGTGATCACTAAGCCAAGATTCACCAATATCATGGCTCCTAAGGGAAAACAAACCAATTTAAGAGGCAAGAAAGAGAATAATCCAAAGAATCTTTGGAATCAAGAGAAGTTCTTAACCAAAGAACATGAAGACCATTATCACAAAATAATGGGTCTGAGGTCAGTGATCCCGGAAGTAAAATTTGATCTGAAAGAAGATGAATACCGGGGATCCAAGAGCAAATTCGAAACAGAGGATGGGAAGTTCTAACCAATCCTGAGACAAAGGTTGGAAGGAACATGGTTCAGGAATTCTACTCAAATCTGTGGCTGACAGATAAGCAGAGAATGACTGGAACCGCTTACCATACCTACAGAACCATGGTCAGAGGGAAAGTTATGTACTTCCATCTGGACAAAATAAGAGAAATCTTCAAGTTGCCTCAACTGCAAGATGATCCTGACTCCTTTAATAGGAGGATGGTGAGAGCAGATAAAGGGTTGGATCAAGTTCTAGAGGACATATGTCTCCCTGGAACTAAGTGGATAACCAATTCAAAGGGTGTCCCAAACCAACTCAAGAGGGGAGACCTCAAACCAATTGCAAGAGGTTGGCTAGACTTTATTGGGCGTTCCATACTACCCACTAGCAACCGTTCTGAGGTCACCATCAAGAGAGCAGTGATGATTCATTGCATTATGCTTGGAAGAGAAGTGGAGGTTCATCATGTGATTGCTTGTGAGATCTACACAATTGCAAATAAAATTCCACTGAAGCCAAACTGGCTTACCCAAGCTTAATCTCCTTGCTCTGTAAAGAGGCTGGGGTGAAGATGGGAGTAGATAAATTCATACCCATTGAACATCCAATCACCAAGAAGTCAATGGAAGGACAAGTGCAAGACAACTCTATCAAGAGGAGGGCGCAGGAGTTCCTCCCTGAATTTCCTGAAATTGGCTACTGGGCCAGCCTAGAAGCATCTATCACCAAGTTGCAAGATACTATGGAGCAACTTAAGGAAGAACAGCAGAATCAGAACTGCATGCTCTGCAAATTGCTGAAGGAACAAGAGAAGCAGGGGCGTGAAATCCAAGAGATGAAACGCCAAAAGCTCTCCTCTCAAGCTGAGGGAGCATCCACTTCTCAAAATCAAGGTTGTTGAGTCCTAACTCTGTGAAAACCTCTATCATTAGGAGCCTATTTTTGCGTTTTTCTTTTGTTTTCTATTCCTATTTTTATTTTTTTTGTCTAATCTTTTATTTATTTTCTGAGTCTTGTTCTTAATTCATAATTAATAAAATTAAAATTTATGCCTTAAAGCTATGAATGTCCTATGAATCCATCACCTCTCTTAAATGAAAAAATGCTTTAATCACAAAAGAACAAGAAGTACAGGATTTCAAAATTTATCCTTGAAACTAGTTGAATTAGTTTGATGTGGAGACAATACTTTTTGTTTTCTGAATGAATGCTTGAACAGTGCATATGTCTTTTGAATTTGTTATTCATGAATGTTAAAATTGTTGGCTCTTGAAAGAATGATGAAAAAAAGAGACATGTTATTGAGGATCTGAAAAATCATAAAAATGATTCTTGGAGCAAGAAAAAGCAGTCAAAAAAAAATTTTCGAAAAAAAAGAGAAAAAAATTTTCGAAAAAAAAAAGAAATAAAGTTGTGAACCAAGGCAAAAAGAGTGTGCTTAAGAACCGTGGACACCTCTAATTGGGGACTCTAGCAAAGCTGAGTCACAATCTAAAAAGGTTCACCCAATTATGTGTCTGTGGCATGTATGTATCCGGTGGTAATACTGGAAGACAGAGTGCTTTGGGCCACAGCCAAGACTCATACACTAGCTATGTTCAAGAATCATCATACTTAACTAGGAGAATCAATAACACTATCTGAGTTCTGAGTTCTCATAGATGCCAATCATTCTGAACTTCAAAGGATAGAGTGAGATGCCAAAACTGTTCGGAGGCAAAAAGCTAGTAGTCCCGCTCATCTCATTGGAACTATGTTTCTTTGATATTTTGGAGTCTATAGTATATTCTCTTCTTTTTATCTTATTTGATTTTCAGTTGCTTGGGGACAAGCAACAATTTAAGTTTGGTGTTGTGATGAGCGGATAATTTATACGCTTTTTGGCATTGTTTTTAGTATGTTTTTAGTATGATTTAGTTAGTTTTTAGTATATTTTTAGTAGTTTTTAGTTAAAATTCACTTTTCTGGACTTTACTATGAGTTTGTGTGTTTTTCTGTGATTTCAGGTATTTTCTGACTGAAATTGAAGGTTCTGAGCAAAAATCTGATTCAGAGACTGAAAAGGACTGCAGATGCTGTTGGATTCTGACCTCCCTGCACTCAAAGTGGATTTTCTGGAGCTACAGATACCCAATTGGCGCGCTCTCAACGGCGTTGGAAAGTAGACATCCTGGGCTTTCCAGCAATATATGATAGTCCATACTTTTCCCAAGATTTAATAGCTCAAACCGGCGTTCAAAGTCACCCTCAGGAATTCCAGCGTTAAACGCTGGAACTGGCATAAAACTTGGAGTTAAACGCCCAAACTGGCATGAAAGCTGGCGTTTAACTCCAGAAAAGGTCTCTACACGAAAATGCTTCATTGCTCAGCCCAAGCACACACCAAGTGGGCCCGGAAGTGGATTTTTATGTCATTTACTCATTTCTGTAAACCTTAGGATACTAGTTTACTATTAATAGGATCTTTTGACATTGTATCAAGGACCTCATGACATTTTACACGTTTCTTTGTGTACATTCCACGGCATGAGTCTCTAAACCCCATGGTTGGGGGTGAGGAGCTCTGCTGTGTCTTGATGGATTAATGCAATTACTACTGTTTCTTATTCAATCATGCTTGCTTCCATTCTAAGATATCACTTGCTCTTAACTCGGATGAATGTGATGATCCGTGACACTCATCATATTCTCAACTATGAACGTGTGCCTGACAACCACCTCCGTTCTACCTTAGATTAAGTAGATATCTCTTGGATTCCTTAAACCAGAATCTTCGTGGTATAAGCTAGAACTGATGGCGGCATTCAAGAGAATCCGGAAGGTCTAAACCTTGTCTGTGGTATTCTGAGTAGGATTCAATGATTGAATGACTGTGACGTGCTTCAAACTCCTAGCAGGCGGGGCGTTAGTGACAGACGCAAAAGGATCGATGGATTCTATTCCGGCCTGACCGAGAACCGACAGCTGATTAGCCATGCTGTGACAGAGCATAGGAACATTTTCACTGAGAGGATGGGAGGTAGCCACTGACAACGGTGAAACCCTACATACAGCTTGCCATGGAAGGAGCCTTGCGTGTTTGATGAAGAAGACAGTAGGAAAGCAGAGATTCAGAAGATGGAGCATCTCCAAAGCCTCAACCTATTCTCCATTACTGCCAAACAAGTACTTATTTCATGTTCTTTTGCTTTTCACAATCAATCCTGATAATTTCTGATATCCTGACTAAGATTTACAAGATAACAATAGCTTGCTTCAAGCCGACAATCTCCGTGGGATCGACCCTTGCTCACGCAAGGTATTACTTGGACGACCCAGTGCACTTGCTGGTTAGTTGTGCGGGATTGCAAAAGTGTTATTGCAATTTCGTGCACCAGCGACCGCGTACCCAACGCGATCGCGTCACCATACTTGAAGCGCATCCACGCGAACGCGTGCCCCACGCGGCCGCGTAGCCTGCGCCGCACAACATATCCCAATTTGCCAAATATCTTATCTCTTCTTCCCCAATCCTAATTTTTCCTCCCTCCCTTCTTATTTACTTCTTCTTCCCTTCTTTCCCTTCTCATTCTTCTTATTTTTCTTTTTATTTTATTTTTATTTATTTGCATATTTCATTCATTGCATTTTAATTTTGTGCACATTTTTATTTTCTTTTCTGAATATTTTATTTTTCCATTGGTGTTAAAAATTTTTTCTTATTCAAATGTTGCTTCTTTTCTTTAATTTATTTTGGTAACTTGTTTTACATTGTGGGATGATATTAATTATATGCCAATGCCAATCTTTTATGATACTTGCACTCCATTTGCATTGACATGAGCTTGTATTGATACTTCCACTACCCACACTCCTCCCCTATGTTACAAATTTTATACCACTGGTATGCCATGGCTTCTATTGTTTTCTCACGTACATGTTGAAGCTTCCATGTAAATGAGACCATTATCATTTGGCATTACCCAACCCATATTTCATTTATTTTCTTATCTTTATTTCTGGGTTACTTTTCTTCTCTTTTTTTTCTTTCAGGATGGCCACCCGGAGGGGAACCGGAAGACGTTTACATGGGGAGACAGACAAGTCCATCTGCAAAATCTTGAAGAAAAGCATCAGTTGGAACAACCCATCCACCTGCACATCTCAGCATGCACCGAGGACTGTGCAATCTTTAAGTGTAGGGAGGTCGATACCGAGCTCCATGGGTTAGTACTTTCTTGTCTCAAACACCAATGTTTAAATTTTCTTTGTAGATTAGTTGTTGCATTTGTATACTTGTTTGATTTTTGCATATTCTACCACTTGGTTAAAGTAATATTTTCTTTTTCAAGAAACCTTTTAGAGCATTTCACTAATTCGAATAAAATTTAATGTTACACTTGTTTGAAGAAATATTATTTTGGAACATGGTTTAGAGTTTGGACACACAAAACCTGTGAGATTTTGAGCCTATTTGAATTGGTTGCATTTTATCAACCAAAATTTTGTTTTAGTGTGTTTTTCTCTCTAAAATTGTGATCTTTATCTTGCTTAATTCTATATTTCCATTGTTTGATGTATACATGCACTGATATGATTGAGGCCTTATTTCACTGAGCTTACATACCCATATGGCCTTCCCTTCCATTATCCTTTGCAAACCAATTTGAGCCTAATACACCCATTTGTTCTTTACTTTAGCACATTACTAACTCTGAGCGAAAAACAATAATGTCCTTAATTTGAATCCTTAGTTAGCTTAGACTAGTAAAAGTGCTCATGATTTAAGTGTGGGGAAGTTGAGTTTGGAAATATTTGGTTTGAATAATTGGGTGCTGTATATTTTAGTGAAAATGTGCAAAATAATGGTTGAGCACATGTTATTGCATTCAATACTTTAATCATATGCATTGAAAAAAAAAAGTGAAAAAGAAAAGAAAAAGAGCAATTAAGAAAATGGGACAAAATGCCCCAAAGTAAGTGGTGAAAGCAATGCATATGAGTTATACTTGAAATTAGAATGCATGAATATGTGGAAAACATGGTTAATGGATGGTTAGATGTTGTATTATGATTACATGGATTGTTTAAGTTAGGTGGGAAATTTTAAGTTAATTAAGGATTCAGATTTTAGTCCACTTGGCCAAATACAATCCTACCTTAACCCTAACCCCATTACAACCCTTAAAAGACCTCTTGATATGTGTATTTATGCATTAAATTTATGTTGATTGTTAGATGAAGAGCAAGCCTTAGAAAGAAAGGTTAGTAGAGAATTGAGAGAATCGAACCTAAAACACTTGAGTGATTAGAGTGATATACACTACTAAGTGAGGGTTCAATGCTCGATTCTTTGTTCTCGGCTTTCATGAGCTATTTTCTTCTACAAGTCTATTTGTACTTCATTTTTATGATTTGAATTAGTGAAATCCAGTTCATATTTATTCTTGGGGATTTATTTGCTTTTAACCAAGTAAGTAGAAACATTTTTCATTTAGTTGCATTCATAGGTTGCATCTCATACATTTTATCATTCCTCTTCATTCCTTTATAGTTTCTCTTGAGCTTAGCATGAGGACATGCTTTTGTTTAAGTGTGGGGAGGTTGATAAACCACTATTTTATGGTTTATCTCGTGCTCA
Organism: Arachis stenosperma; assembly: GCF_014773155.1. NCBI lineage: Eukaryota > Viridiplantae > Streptophyta > Magnoliopsida > Fabales > Fabaceae > Arachis > Arachis stenosperma. The sequence continues at coordinate 104,655,303 of NC_080385.1, read as the reverse complement.
ATTGAGTGAATTTTATCAACTCTTTACCCACTTATTCATACTATTTGCATGTTTTACATTGTCCTTCCTAATTATGTGCTTTGATTGAAAACATGCTTCTTTGGACTTATATTTGCTTATTATTAATCCTCTCTTATCACCATTAGATGCCTTGATATGTGTGTTAAGTGTTTTCAGAGATTGCAGGGCAGGAATGGCTCAGAGGATGAAAAAGAAGCATGCAAAAGTGGAAGGAATACAAGAAGTTGGAGAAACTGCTAAGCTGTCCAGCCTGACCTCTTCGCACTCAAACGGCTATAACTTTAGCTACAGAGGTCCAAACAACGCGGTTTCAGTTGCGTTGGAAAGCTAACGTCCGAGGCTTCGATTTGATATATAATTTTCCATAGTTGCCCCGATGCCAGGCGACGCGGACGCGTGACCTGGCAAGAACGCAACCCGCACAGCCGCGTGAGTCATGCGGCCGCGTCACTTTTTCGCGACCTGTACGGACCAGAAAGCGCTGAAAGTGACTTCTGGGCTGTTTCTGACCCAGTTTTCGGCCCAGAGAACACATATTAGAGGCTATAAAGTGGGGAATGCATCCATTCATAATGATGCCATTCATAATTCTCTTTTTATTATTTTTAGATGTAGTTTTCAGAGAGATAGAGGTTCTCTCCTCTCTCTTAGGATTATGATTTAGGACTTCTCTTAGTTTTAAGAGTGACTCTCGATCCCAGGTTTTATATTCCTTTTACTTTATATTTTTCTTCCATTTGGGATACTCTAATGCTTTTTATTACTTGAATTATTATTTATCTTTTCAATTTGGCTTATGCTACATTCATGTTATGATTTTCTTAATTAATATTATTTGAGGTACTTCAGATTTACCTTTGCCTTGCTTTATTTATACGAATGTTTTTAATTTAATTTAGATTTTCCCCTCTTTTGGCTTGGGTTAAGTGATTGGTAACGCTTGAGCTATCAAATAAAACAGTGGTTGAAATGGGCAGATTTTGATTGCACTAGGATTACTCTAAAGCTAGCCTCTCCACAAGAGTTAACTAGTACTTGAGAATTAAGCTAATCAGTCCACTTAACCTTCCTTTGTTAGTAAAGGTTAACTAAGTGGGATTCAAACCCAATTCTCATCACAATTGATAAGGATAGGACTTCCAGTTCTTACACCTTGCCAAAAGTTTATTTTACAGTTATTTATTTATTTTTAATTACCATTTAAATTACTTTTCATACTTCTCCCTTATTTCTAAAACCCCTAATTTACAGGATTCATAACCAATAATAAGAACATACCTCCCTGCAATTCCTTGAGAAGACGACCCGAGGTTTAAATACTCTGTTATCAATTTTAAAGGGGTTTGTTACTTGTGACAACCAAAACGTCTGTGCGAAGGGATTTCTGTCGGTTTAGAGACTATATCTACAACGCGACTGTATTTATGAACTTCTTTACTGGCAAAAATCCTAACGTCAGAGAGACCCATCACAAGGAAGGGTATGGAGCATGCTAGGGAGCCTGCATAAGGACCGCAGCAAGAGCCAATTTTGCCACCTCCACAGGATATTCCAGAGATGCCTCAAGGGATGTAATTCTCTCTACGTGACTATTGGAATCAGTTGATCATTCGAGGTTGGAGCATCAGGACCAGTCTGCTATCTCTATCAGATAATGGAAGATCAGAGGAGATTGATGGAGGAGTAGAGGAGGCAAGGGCGTGATATTGAGGAGCTTAAATGCTCCAGAGGATTCCCCGGAGGGAGCAATGGCCGCCATTACTGAGGTGGTCTAGTTTTATCCTCCCTATTTTATTACTGTCTTCCCTATTATTTTCACTTGTTCTAGTTGCATGATCACTTTTAGGATTTCTTTGTTTTCTAAGTAGTAGCTTCTTTTTCGTTCTATTTAAAGATGTCTTGTGTATTCCTCATCAAGCTTAAAAGAAAAATCTATTGAAAAAGTAGTAGAAAAATGCATAAGATCTTGAGTTATATTATGAGTTATTCTATTTACTTTGATGTGGTGGCTTTATCTCTATTCTCTGAATGTATGAATTAACTGTGCATACTTGATATTAAAGTTGAGTATATTGGCTCTTAAAGGATAGGAATTTGGAGAAGTATTATTGATTCTCTAAAATAATAAAAAGATTGATTCTTGAAGTAAAAGAAACAGTAAGAAGAAAAGAAAATGAAAAAGAAAAGAAAAATCAAAAGAAAAAGGTCTAAAGTTTTGACCATCAATGGTTAGGAGGGTCAAAATTGATCTAAAAGCTCAAAAGAATGGTTTTCCCTAACTATATGCTTGTGGTGTGAAAGTGTCAAGTAATTCTTGAGACTGAACACTTAAAGTCATGACCTAATGCTGTAAAAGGTATGCTTAAGGCTCTGAGTACCACTGCCTAGGAATAAAAGTAAAGAAAATTCGAATCCAAAGGGTTCCCTCAGTTAAGTGCTTGTGGTGTTTATGTATCAAGTTAAGCTTGAAAACAAACACTTAGAGTCATGGCTAGGCTCAAAGGTGCAAAGCACCAAAAGAAATATAAGATGTGTTCAAGAATCAAGAAGATCCTAAAGAAGAGAATCAATAATATCATTCGGATTCTAGTTCTAAAAGGATGCCAATATTTCTGAGCTTCAAAGGATTGTGAGATGCCAAAGCTATTCAGAAATAGAGCACTAGTACCTTCATTTAGTACTTAGAACTGAGTATGAATGACAACTCTAACCTTATGTATTTTTCTCTTCCATTTGGTCATATATTATTTTTTTGGTTGCTTGAGGACAAGCAACAGTTTAAGTTTGGTGTTGTGATGCATCAGCATCTTATACCCTTTTTCTAGTTGTTTTTACATTATTTTTAGTTAGCTTTTATTAAGTTTTATTATGTTTTAGTGCAAAATTCACCTTTGGATGCTACTTTGAGTTTTTCTTCTGTATGACATTCGGAGCAGTTTGGAGAAGCCTGGAAGCAAGAAACAAAAAAGCTGTCAGCTCCCCCTTGGGTGCTGAACGCCCAACCTGGCATTCAACGCCAGCAAGGGGGCATGAAGGCAGAGGTGCAACTCCTCTTTGGGCGTTCAACACCCAACTCTGGTGTTGAACGCCAGCTTGGTGCCCGTTCCACAACCCATTAGGCCTCCAAGTGGATTTTAGCACTTCTAAGACTTATCTTATTTTATCTATGTAATTGTTAATTTTAAAATAGTATCTTTTAGGTTTAGCATTTAGTATTTAAGAAGGAGATCACTTAGGTTTAAGGGGATATTCGTCCACATCTTTCAGAAACCTATTTTCTTTGAAAAGTTATGAGCAACTAAACCTCCTAGTTAAGGTTAGGAGCTCTGTTTATTTCTATGGATTAATATTATTACTTTTCTATTTTAATATATGTTTGATCCAATTCTAAGGTGTGTTTTTGTTCTTAATCTAATGAAACTGGGTGGAACGGAAGTATGACCCCTTTTTCTACATGAGTTCTTGTGTTACTCTGACTAAGGTCGCTTGAGCTACAACTTGAAAACACTCCTCATAAACTGCGAATTACCTGGGTGGTGCACGAAATTGCAATAACACTTTTGCAATCCCGCACAACTAACCAGCAAGTGCACTGGGTCGTCCAAGTAATACCTTGCGTGAGCAAGGGTCGATCCCACGGAGATTGTCGGCTTGAAGCAAGCTATGGTTATCTTGTAAATCTTAGTCAGGATATCAGAAATTATCAGGATTGATTGTAAAAGCAAAAGAACATGAAATGGTTACTTGTTTTTCAGTGATGGAGAATAGGTTGAGGTTTCGGAGATGCTCCATCTTCTGAATCTCTGCTTTCCTACTGTCTTCTTCTTCAAACACGCAAGGCTCCTTCCATGGCAAGCTGTATGTAGGGTTTCACCGTTGTCAGTGGCTACCTCCCATCCTCTCAGTGAAAATGTTCCTATGCTCTGTCACAGCATGGCTAATCATCTGTCGGTTCTCAGTCAGGCCGGAATAGAATCCATTGATTCTTTTGCGTCTGTCACTAACGCCCCGCCTGCTAGGAGTTTGAAGCACGTCACAGTCATTCAGTCATTGAATCCTACTCAGAATACCACAGACAAGGTTTAGACCTTCCGGATTCTCATGAATGCCGCCATCAGTTCTAGCTTATACCACGAAGATTCTGATTAAAGAATCCAAGAGATATCTACTTAATCTAAAATAGAACGGAGGTGGTTGTCAGGCACACGTTCATAGTTGAGAATGATGATGAGTGTCACGGATCATCACATTCATCCGGGTTAAGAGCAAGTGATATCTTAGAATGGAAGCAAGCATGATTGAATAAGAAACAGTAGTAATTGCATTAATCCATCAAGACACAGCAGAGCTCCTCACCCCCAACCATGGGGTTTAGAGACTCATGCCGTGGAATGTACACAATGAAATGTGTAAAAGTGTCATGAGGTACTTGATACAATGTCAAAAGATCCTATTAATAGTAAACTAGTATCCTAAGGTTTACAGAAATGAGTAAATGACATAAAAATCCACTTCCGGGCCCACTTGGTGTGTGCTTGGGCTGAGCAATGAAGCATTTTCGTGTAGAGACCTTTTCTGGAGTTAAACGCCAGCTTTCATGCCAGTTTGGGCGTTTAACTCCAGGTTTTATGCCAGTTCCAGCGTTAAACGCTGGAATTTCTGAGGCTGATTTGCCACGCCGGTTTGGGCCATCAAATCTTGGGCAAAGTATGGACTATCATATATTGCTGGAAAGCCCAGGATGTCTACCTTCCAATGCCGTTGAGAGCGCGCCAATTGGGCTTCTGTAGCTCCGGAAAATCCACTTTGAGTGCAGGGAGGTCAGAATCCAACAGCATCTGCAGTCCTTTTCAGTCTCTGAATCAGATTTTTGCTCAGAACCTTCAATTTCAGTCAGAAAATACCTGAAATCACAGAAAAACACACAAACTCATAGTAAAGTCCAGAAAAGTGAATTTTAACTAAAAACTACTAAAAATATACTAAAAACTAACTAAATCATACTAAAAACATACTAAAAACAATGCCAAAAAGCGTATAAATTATCCGCTCATCACAACACCAAACTTAAATTATTGCTTGTCCCCAAGCAACTGAAAGTCAAAATAGAATAAAAAGAAGAGAATATACTATAGACTCCAAAATATCAAAGAAACATAGTTCCAATTAGATGAGCGGGACTAGTAGCTTTTTGCCTCCGAACAGTTTTGGCATCTCACTCTATCCTTTGAAGTTCAGAATGATTGGCATCTATGAGAACTCAGAACTCAGATAGTGTTATTGATTCTCCTAGTTAAGTATGATGATTCTTGAACATAGCTAGTGTATGAGTCTTGGCTGTGGCCCAAAGCACTCTGTCTTCCAGTATTACCACCGGATACATACATGCCACAGACACATAATTGGGTGAACCTTTTTAGATTGTGACTCAGCTTTGCTAGAGTCCCCAATTAGAGGTGTCCAAGGTTCTTAAGCACACTCTTTTTGCCTTGGTTCACAACTTTATTTCTTTCTTTTTTTTTTCTTTTTCTTCTCTTTTCTCTTTCTTTTTTTTTCGAAAAATTTTTTTTTTCGCTGCTTTTTCTTGCTTCAAGAATCAATTTGATGATTTTTCAGATCCTCAATAACAGTTCTCTTTCTCCTCATTCTTTCAAGAGCCAACAATTTTAACATTCTCAAAACAACAAATTCAAAAGACATATGCACTGTTCAAGCATTCATTCAGAAAACAAAAAGTATTGTCACCACATCAAACTAATTCAACTAGTTTCAAGGATAAATTTCGAAACCCTGTACTTCTTGTTCTTTTGTGATTAAAGCATTTTTCATTTAAGAGAGGTGATGGATTCATAGGACATTCATAACTTTAAGGCATAATCTCTAAATTTTATTAATTATGAATTAAGAACAAAACTCAAAAATAGATATAAAATTAGACTAGATAATAAAAAAAACGCAAAAATAATAGGCTCCTAATGATAGAGGTTTTCACAGAGTTAGGACTCAACAACCTTGATTTTGAGAAGTGGATGCTCCCTCAGCTTGAGAGGAGAGCTTTTGGCGTTTCATCTCTTGGAGTTCACGCCCCTGCTTCTCTTGTTCCTTCAGCAATTTGCAGAGCATGCAGTTCTGATTCTGCTGTTCTTCCTTAAGTTGCTCCATAGTCTCTTGCAACTTGGTGATAGATGCTTCTAGGCAGGCCCAGTAGCCAATTTCAGGAAATTCAGGGAGGAACTTCTGCGCCCTCCTTTTGATAGAGTTGTCTTGCACTTGTCCTTCCATTGACTTCTTGGTGATTGGATGTTCAATGGGTATGAATTCATCTACTCCCATCTTCACCCCAGCCTCTTTACAGAGCAAGGAGATCAAGCTTGGGTAAGCCAGTTTGGCTTCAGTGGAATTTTTATTTGCAATTGTGTAGATCTCACAAGCAATCACATGATGAACCTCCACTTCTTTTCCAAGCATAATGCAATGAATCATCACTGCTCTCTTGATGGTGACTTCAGAACGATTGCTAGTGGGCAATATGGAACGCCCAATAAAGTCTAGCCAACCTCTTGCAATTGGTTTGAGGTCTCCCCTCTTGAGTTGGTTTGGGACACCCTTTGAATTGGTTATCCACTTAGTTCCAGGGAGGCATATGTCCTCTAGAACTTGATCCAACCCTTTGTCTGCTCTCACCATTCTCCTATTAAAGGAGTCAGGATCATCTTGCAGTTGAGGCAACTTGAAGATTTCTCTTATTTTGTCCAGATGGAAGTACATAACTTTCCCTCTGACCATGGTTCTGTAGGTATGGTAAGCGGTTCCAGTCATTCTCTGCTTATCTGTCAGCCACAGATTTGAGTAGAATTCCTGAACCATGTTCCTTCCAACCTTTGTCTCAGGATTGGTTAGAACTTCCCATCCTCTGTTTCGAATTTTCTCTTGGATCCCCGGATATTCATCTTCTTTCAGATCAAATTTTACTTCCGGGATCACTGACCTCAGACCCATTATTTTGTGATAATGGTCTTCATGTTCTTTGGTTAAGAACTTCTCTTGATTCCAAAGATTCTTTGGATTATTCTCTTTCTTTCCTCTTAAATTGGTTTGTTTTCCCTTAGGGGCCATGATATTGATGAATCTTGGCTTAGTGATCACGGAAAAGCACACCAAACTTAGAGGTTTGCTTGTCCTCAAGCAAAAGAAAGGAAAGAAGAGAGAGGGAGGAAGAGGAAATTCGAATGGTGTGGTGGAAAGAGGGAGCCAAACGTGTATTTATAAGGTGGGGAGGGGAGTTTTCGAAAAAAAAAGAGAGAAATTTGAAAGGAGATTTGAGAAGATATGGAAAGAAATTGAGAAAAGGGTGAAATTTTTTTGAATAAAATTTGGAAATGATTTGAGAGATTTGAAGAGTGATCTTAGATTTTTGAAAATTTGAAAGTGAATGATGAGAGATTGAAATGTATTTTTGTAGAAAAATATGGGTAAGAAAAGGAAAGTTTGAAAAAAATCTGATTTGAAAACAAAATTGTGGTCCCCCCACCTTTCTGGCGTTAAACGCCCAGAATGGCACCCATTCTGGCGTTTAACGCCCAATTGATGCCCCTTTTGGGCGTTTAACGCCCAGCCAGGTGCCCTGGCTGGCGTTAAACGCCAGAAATCCTTTATCACTGGGCGTTTTTCCAAAACGCCCAGGATGCTGCACACCTGGCGTTAAACGCCCAGAATGGTGCCCATTCTGGCGTTTAACGCCCAAAATGGCACCATTCCTGGCGTTAAACGCCCAGAATGGTACCCATTCTGGCGTTTAACGCCCAAAATGCCCCTTACTGGCGTTTTTTTCGCCAGTAAGCTCATTTTCTCTGCTTTTTGAGCTGAATCCTTCTGTAACTCTGTGAATTCCTTCATTTTTGATACTTGCCTCTGTAAGAACAAATCATATAACCTCCTAATGACTGGGTTGCCTCCCAGCAAGCGCTTCTTTACTGTCTTTAGCTGGACCTTCACTGAGAATCACTCAAGTCTCAGTTTTGAGCATTCCTGCTCAAAATTGCCTTCAAGATAATGCTTGATTCTCTGTTCGTTAACAATGAACTTTCTGTCAGAATCAATATCCTGAAGCTCAACATATCCATATGGTGACACTCCTGTGATCACATACGGACCCCTCCACCGGGATTTGAGTTTTCCTGGGAACAATTTGAGCCTGGAGTTGAAGAGCAGAACTTTTTGTCCTGGCTCAAAGACTCTGGTTGACAATTTCTTGTCATGCCACTTCTTTGCCTTTTCCTTATAAATTTTTGCATTTTCAAAGGCATTGAGTCTGAACTCCTCTAGCTCATTTAACTGGAGCAATCTTTTTTCACCAGCTAACTGAGCATCCATGTTTAGGAATCTGGTTGCCCAGTAGGCTTTATGTTCCAGTTCCACGGGCAAATGACAGGCCTTCCCATACACCAGTTGGTATGGAGAGGTTCCTATAGGAGTCTTGAATGCTGTTCTGTATGCCCACAGAGCATCATCCAAGCTTTTTGCCCAATCCTTTCTTCGGGCTATTACAGTCCGTTCTAGGATTCTTTTTAGCTCTCTGTTAGAGACTTCAGCTTGCCCATTTGTCTGTGGATGATACGGAGTTGCCACTTTATGGCTGATTCCATATCTAACCATAGCAGAGTTTAGCTGTTTATTGCAGAAGTGAGTGCCCCCATCACTGATTAGTACTCTGGGAACACCAAATCTGCTGAAGATGTGTTTCTGGAGGAACTTTAGCACGGTCTTAGTATCATTAGTGGGTGTAGCAATTGCTTCTACCCACTTAGATACATAGTCCACCGCCACCAGAATGTAAGTGTTTGAGTATGATGGTGGGAATGGACCCATGAAGTCAATTCCCCATACATCAAACAATTCTATCTCTAATATCCCTTTTTGAGGCATGGCATATCCGTGAGGCAGGTTACCAGCTCTTTGGCAACTGTCACAGTTACGCACAAACTCTCGGGAATCTTTATAGAGAGTAGGCCAGTAGAAGCCACACTGGAGGACTTTAGTGGCTGTTCACTCACTTCCAAAATGTCCTCCATACTGTGATCCATGGCAATGCCATAGGATCCTTTGTGCTTCTTCTCTGGGTACACATCTGCGGATCACTCCGTCAGCACATCCCTTAAAGAGATATGGTTCATCCCAGAGGTAGTACTTGGCATCTGAAAGCAATTTCTTTCTTTGCACACTGCTGTACTCCTTGGGTATGAACCTCACAGCTTTATAATTTGCAATATCTGTAAACCATGGAGCTTCCTGAATGGCAAAGAGTTGCTCATCTGGAAAAGTCTCAGAGATCTCAGTAGAAGGGAGGGACGCCCCAGCTACTGGTTCTATTCGGGACAGATGATCAGCTACTTGGTTCTCTGTCCCTTTTCTGTCTCTTATTTCCATATCAAACTCTTGCAGAAGCAACACCCATCTGATAAGCCTGGGTTTTGAATCCTGCTTTGTGAGTAAGTATTTAAGAGCAGCATGGTCAGTGTACACAACCACTTTGGATCCTACTAGATAAGATCTAAACTTGTCAATGGCATAAACCACTGCAAGTAATTCTTTTTCTGTGGTTGTGTAATTCTTCTGTGCATCATTTAGAACACGGCTAGCATAATAAATGACATGCAGAAGTTTGTTATGCCTCTGTCCCAACACTGCACCAATGGCATGATCACTGGCATCACACATTAATTCAAATGGTAATGCCCAATCTGGTGCAGAGATGACTGGTGCTGTGACCAGTTTAGCTTTCAGGGTCTCAAATGCCTGCAGACACTGTGTGTCAAACACAAATGGTGTGTCAGCAGCTAGCAGGTTACTCAAAGGTTTTGCAATTTTCGAAAAATCCTTTATAAACCTTCTATAGAATCCTGCATGCCCCAGAAAGCTTCTGATTACCTTAACATTGGCAGGTGGTGGTAATTTTTCAATTACTTCTACCTTTGCCTTATCCACCTCTATTCCCCTGCTTGAAATTTTGTGCCCAAGGACAATTCCCTCAGTCACCATAAAGTGACATTTCTCCCAGTTTAAAACCAGGTTAGTCTCTTGGCATCTTTTCAGGACAAGTGCTAGGTGGTTAAGACAGGAGCTGAATGAGTCTCCATATACTGAGAAGTCATCCATGAAGACTTCCAGAAATTTCTCTACCATATCTGAGAAGATAGAGAGCATGCACCTCTGAAAGGTTGCAGGTGCATTGCACAGACCAAAAGGCATCCTTCTGTAGGCAAACACGCCAGAAGGGCAAGTAAATGCTGTTTTCTCTTGGTCCTGAGGATCTACTGCAATTTGGTTGTAGCCTGAATAGCCATCCAAAAAGCAGTAATAATCATGACCAGCTAGTCTTTCTAGCATTTGGTCTATGAATGGTAAAGGAAAATGATCCTTTCTGGTGGCTGTATTGAGCCTTCTGTAGTCAATACACATGCGCCACCCTGTGACTGTTCTTGTAGGAACCAGTTCATTTTTTTCATTATGAACCACTGTCATGCCTCCCTTTTTGGGGACAACTTGGACAGGGCTCACCCAGGGGCTATCAGAAATAGGATAAATAATCCCAGCCTCTAGTAATTTAGTGACCTCTTTCTGCACCACCTCCTTCATGGCTGGATTTAGCCTCCTCTGTGGTTGAACCACTGGTTTGGCATTATCCTCCAACAGGATCTTGTGCATGCATCTAGCTGGGCTAATGCCCTTAAGATCACTTATGGACCACCCAAGAGCTGTCTTGTGTGTCCTTAGCACTTGAATCAGTGCTCCCTCTTCCTGTGGATTCAAAGCAGAGCTTATAATCACTGGAAAAGTGTCACCCTCTCCCAGAAATGCGTACTTCAGGGATGGTGGTAGAGGTTTGAGTTCAGGTTTGGGAGGTTTATCCTCCTCCTGAGAAATTTTCGAAAATTCCTTTGCTTCCTCTAGTTCTTCTTGATCAGGTTGAGCATCTTTGAAGATGTCCTCAAGCTCTGATTCTAGGCTTTCAGCCATATTGATCTCTTCTACCAGAGAGTCAATAATGTCAGCGCCCATGCAGTCATTTGGAGTGTCTGGATGCTGCATAGCTTTTACAGCATTCAACTTGAACTCATCCTCATTGACTCTCAGGGTTACTTCCCCTCTTTGTACATCAATGAGAGTTCATCCAGTTGCTAGGAAAGGTCTTCCTAGAATGAGAGTTGCACTCTTGTGCTCCTCCATTTCCAGCACCACAAAGTCAGTTGGAAAGGCAAAGGGCCCAACCTTGACAATCATGTCCTCTATTATGCCTGATGGATGTTTAATAGAGCCATCAGCAAGTTGGAGGCATATCCTGGTTGGTTTGACTTCTCCAGTCAACCCAAGCTTTCTGATAGTGGATGCAGGTATTAGATTGATGCTTGCTCCAAGATCACATAGGGCTGTCTTGGTGCAAGCGCCCTCTAATGTGCATGGTATCATAAAGCTTCCAGGATCTTGAAGCTTTTCTGGTAAGCTTTTCAGAATGACTGCACTGCATTCTTCAGTGAGAAACACTTTTTCAGTTTCTCTCCAATCCTTCTTATGACTTAAGATCTCTTTCATGAATTTAGCATAAGAAGGTATTTGCTCAAGTGCCTCTGCAAACGGAATCTTTATTTCAAGAGTCCTTAGATAGTCTGCAAAGCGGGCAAATTTCTTATCCTGTTCCGCTTTGCGGAGTTTCTGAGGATAAGGCATCTTGGCTTGATATTCTTCAATCTTAGATGCTGCAGGTTTATTCCTTACAGAAGTGGTTGAAGAAGCCTTTTTAGAGGGATTACTGTCAGCACTCTCAGGTGTCTGATCTTCCCTTGGCGTCTGAACGCCAGGATTGGGTGGAAAATGGGCGTTTAACGCCAACTTTTCCCCCTTTTCTGGCGTTTGAACGCCAGAACTGGGCAAGGAATGGGCGTTTAACGCCAGCTTTCCTTCCCTTTCTGGCGTTTGAACGCCAACAACATTTCTCTCTGGGCTCTTACTGTCCTCAGAGGGATTTTGAACAGTGGTTTGGTTATCCTCTGTCAATTGTTCCTTGTTTGGCTTTTTGCTCTTTTGAGCAGTGGTGTTCAGTGTTCTCCCACTCCTCAGTTGAACTGCTTGACATTCTTCTGTTATCTGTTTAGATATTTGCTGTTTTGCTTGATTCAACTGCAGTTCTATGTTCTTGTTAGCAACCTTAGTATCATGGAGCATTTCTTTAAATTCTGCTAACTATTCTGTCATCAGGAGCAATTGTTGATTAAGCTCATTCATCTGTTCTTGAGGATTAGGATCAGTGACTAATGCCATGACTTCCTCTTTTGGAACGAATTCATTGCTAGAATATAAGTATTGGTTTCTAGCAACAGTGTCTATAAGCTCTTGAGCTTCTTCAATTGTCTTCCTCATGTGTATAGATCCACCAGCTGAGTGGTCTAAAGACATCTGAGCTTTTTCTGTGAGCCCATAGTAGAAGATGTCTAACTGTACCCATTCTGAAAACATTTCAGAGGGGCATTTTCTAAGCATACCTCTATACCTCTCCCAGGCATTATAAAGGGATTCATTATCCTCTTGTTTAAAGCCTTGGATGTCCAGCCTTAGCTGTGTCATCCTCTTTGGAGGGTAAAAATGATTCAGGAATTTGTCTGATAACTGTTTCCATGTCTTTATGCTTGCTGTAGGTTGGTTATTCAACCACCTTTTAGCTTGATCTTTTACAGCAAATAGAAACAGTAATAGTCTGTAAACATCCTGATCCACCTCTTTATCATGTACTGTGTCAGCAATTTGTAGGAACTGTGCCAGAAACTCAGTAGGTTCTTCCTGTGGAAGACCGGAATACTGGTAATTTTGCTGCACTATGACAATGAGTTGAGGATTTAGCTCAAAGCTGCTTGCTTTGATGGGAGGTGTACAGATGCTACTCCCATATGCAGCTGTAATGGGGTTAGCATATGACCCCAGAGTCCTTTTGGACTGATCAATCCCTCTTAGGTCCATAATGGACAAAAGGGAAATGATAATGATTGCAAACAGATAAATTTTGTTTTTTTTTTTTGAATTAACCGAAAAAAATAAAATAAAACAAAAGGCAATTAAAATAAAAAAAATTCGAAAATCAATAAGAAAATAAGATCAAAGAAAATTGAGAACTGAATCAATTAGTTAATTAAAAAGATTTTGAAAATAGCAATTAAAAAGATATGATTGAAAAATTTTTATGAAAAAGATTTGATTTTTGAAAAGAGGAAAGAGAAAAACAACAAAAAGACACCAAACTTAAAATTTTTAGAAAATCAGACACTAGTTTTCGAAAATTTTTAAAGGAAAACACAAAGAGGACACCAAACTTAGAATTTTTATGAATCAAAAAGGGACTAAGAACATGCAAAAACGAAAATTAAGAGAAGAATAAAAGCATGCAATTGACACCAAACTTAAAATATGAAGCTAGACTCAACTAAAAGACTCTAAACCAATAAAAACAAAACGGTCCTAATCTAAGCAACAAGATAAGCCGTCAGTTGTCCAAACTCGAACAATCCCCGGCAACGGCGCCAAAAACTTGGTGCACGAAATTGCAATAACACTTTTGCAATCCCGCACAACTAACCAGCAAGTGCACTGGGTCGTCCAAGTAATACCTTGCGTGAGCAAGGGTCGATCCCACGGAGATTGTCGGCTTGAAGCAAGCTATGGTTATCTTGTAAATCTTAGTCAGGATATCAGAAATTATCAGGATTGATTGTAAAAGCAAAAGAACATGAAATGGTTACTTGTTTTTCAGTGATGGAGAATAGGTTGAGGTTTCGGAGATGCTCCATCTTCTGAATCTCTGCTTTCCTACTGTCTTCTTCTTCAAACACGCAAGGCTCCTTCCATGGCAAGCTGTATGTAGGGTTTCACCGTTGTCAGTGGCTACCTCCCATCCTCTCAGTGAAAATGTTCCTATGCTCTGTCACAGCATGGCTAATCATCTGTCGGTTCTCGGTCAGGCCGGAATAGAATCCATTGATTCTTTTGCGTCTGTCACTAACGCCCCGCCTGCTAGGAGTTTGAAGCACGTCACAGTCATTCAGTCATTGAATCCTACTCAGAATACTACAGACAAGGTTTAGACCTTCCGGATTCTCATGAATGCCGCCATCAGTTCTAGCTTATACCACGAAGATTCCGATTAAAGAATCCAAGAGATATCTACTTAATCTAAAATAGAACGGAGGTGGTTGTCAGGCACACGTTCATAGTTGAGAATGATGATGAGTGTCACGGATCATCACATTCATCCGGGTTAAGAGCAAGTGATATCTTAGAATGGAAGCAAGCATGATTGAATAAGAAACAGTAGTAATTGCATTAATCCATCAAGACACAGCAGAGCTCCTCACCCCCAACCATGGGGTTTAGAGACTCATGCCGTGGAATGTACACAATGAAACGTGTAAAAGTGTCATGAGGTACTTGATACAATGTCAAAAGATCCTATTAATAGTAAACTAGTATCCTAAGGTTTACAGAAATGAGTAAATGACATAAAAATCCACTTCCGGGCCCACTTGGTGTGTGCTTGGGCTGAGCAATGAAGCATTTTCGTGTAGAGACCTTTTCTGGAGTTAAACGCCAGCTTTCATGCCAGTTTGGGCGTTTAACTCCAGGTTTTATGCCAGTTCCAGCGTTAAACGCTGGAATTTCTGAGGCTGATTTGCCACGCCGGTTTGGGCCATCAAATCTTGGGCAAAGTATGGACTATCATATATTGCTGGAAAGCCCAGGATGTCTAATTTCCAATGCCATTGAGAGCGCACCAATTGGGCTTTTGTAGCTCCGGAAAATCCACTTTGAGTGCAGGGAGGTCAGAATCCAACAGCATCTGCAGTCCTTTTCACTCTCTGAATCAGATTTTTGCTCAGAACCTTCAATTTCAGTCAGAAAATACCTGAAATCACAGAAAAACACACAAACTCATAGTAAAGTCCAGAAAAGTGAATTTTAACTAAAAACTAATAAAAATATACTAAAAACTAACTAAATCATACTAAAAACATACTAAAAACAATGCCAAAAAGCGTATAAATTATCCGCTCATCACTGGGCTAATTAGGATATGTGAGATGTAATCTGGTTAGCTTTGGGTAATTGGGATTTTTGTGGCGCTAAACTAGTTTCCTGAACTTCACCCTCTTATCTGAAAACAACTCACCTTGTCTGTGGCATTTTAGTAGGATGAATCATTCATTGTTAAAGTAGTTGGTGAGAAGTATTAATCTTGAAAGATAAACATCTCCGAGACCTTAACTGTCTTCTTACTTTGATTTTCCACCAACCTTTAATTGGGCTTCTTTATTATTCTGTTTTATGCATTCTCAACAACTACTCTCTTTACTTTTTGCATGACTAAGTCTAGCAAGATAACTATTGCTTGCTCAATCCAACAATTCTCGTGGGATCAACCTTCACTCACCTGAGGTATTACTTGGACGACCCGGTTCACTTGCCGGTGAAGTTGTACGAGTTTAAATTTCACGCACCAGATTCTCATAGCCGATAACATACATACCTCACTGTGACTCCTTTGAGAGAGGACCAGAGATTTAATACTCTCGGTTTTGATTGGTTTGTGTTGTGACAAATAAATTAAACTTTGATCGAGAGTTAAGTGTTAGTTTGGACTATACTTGCAATGGAATTACTTTGTGAAATTTTGAAGCGACATTAACTCTCTCATCAGCCTTATAGGGGAAGGTGGTGGGGCACTCTCCCTTGTGTTATTTCCTCTGCTGATACCTCTAAGAGAAGGTGGTAGGAAACACTCCCTTGATTATATTCCTCGTTGATATTCGTAACAGAGAGATAATATCCGGTTTAGCTATCAGATGTGTTGGGTCTGACAATATACCCGACACGTGAGCTTACAGCCAGTAGGACAGATATACATCTTATGCATTTGTTTTAATTTTTTGGGTGTGTAATTTATTACTGTGTTGTGCTTATGTGTTTTATCTAAATATGTGTTATTTGTTATGTGCTTTATATGTGTTTGCTTTTGTGTGATTGAACTGTTTGATTTGATTGTGTTTGCAAGTGTATGGAGGTGATGGAGGTGGAAATGGATTGACTTTAGGATTTGCCCTTAGACTCTAGTTCATGCGTAGAAAATATAGATGGTAGTCTATTGGGTAGAAAACCTTTAGATATTTTTTTGGCCCATATCCAAAAGATTTAAAAGATTTACTTTGCTCTTCCGAATTATATATGACTATCAAACTCTTGGATATGAAATTGTATAAATGAAGATGATTTGAAAGTATTTATATATACTGTATGATTTGTTTTTAGAAGGAGATAAAGCAATGATATATAGCTAAGTGAAAATGATTTGAAAATAAAGTAATAAAGAACGCAAGCTTTCATAAAGATAATCTTTCTTGAGATGTGAGTTGACTAGGTATATTGCTTTCTATTATTTTTGTGGCATTTTCTTTTTCTACAAAGGACTATGTGGTTTGGTTCTCATCCCCTTACATACAATATTTTTAAGAAAAACAGACAAAGAAGGTGAGTTTTGGGCATGCATTATTTGTTTTCTTAGATGTTTCATCGCCTTTATTATTGTTATAAATTTTTGTAAAGAGAGATAGGGGTTATAATTTTATAATATATATATTTGTATATTATTTGTATAAATTATTCTTGTAAATATAAACAGGTTTGCGATTATTTAAATGTATATTTGTATGTATGTATAAATAAAAAAAATGCCAGTTTATTTTGGAAAGAAAAGTTACTAAGAATTTTAGGTAAAGGTTCCTACATATTATATATATATATATATATATATATATATATATATATATATATATATATATATATATATGAGTAGTCGTAATATTCTCGTTAGTAAGATGGCGTAGCCAAAATTGTGACATTCTGACCATGAGAGTGTTACAATTCTCGTCTTTATTTGGATTAGCAACCTCATAGTTGCTCTCAATTTCGGTCATTTTGAGATTGCTTGAACTCAATATACAGCTCGATCAACGATACATATGACCGAGTTTGAATATGTGTTAAAAACATCTCTTGCATACTCACTTCATTAATGACATATTTTGTTTGAAATTGAGTGAACCCACCAAATAATGATATAAAATATCTATACAATATACATGTACCCTCTTTGATATTTGAGGATCTATTTTTCACAAATTATACTTTTTAGATCTTCAAAAAATAATGTAAAAAAAACAATAATATCAAATGAATTTTCACATATAAATGTCACTTCCCGAGAAATTTATAATAAAATTTGTCTCAGATAATATACTTTCAAAATAACTTTTTTTTTTTATTTTTTGGTCATGACTTTCAAAATAACTTTATCATCCATTTTAACGTTTTTACTCTATATCGCTTGCTTTCATTCATGTTGGCAGGGTATATATACCCACAAAAATTGGATCATTTCATTTATGCACTTTTATTTTTTACAATTTTTTTACACTAGTTGGATCTAAGGTTTTGGGTTTTCCAATTTAAAAAAATTTTGAGTTGGGCTTCGAGGTTCCAAAAATATGAAACGATGTAATCAGACGCAACAATTTTTGTACTACAAAAATAAAATTTTCAATGCAAAAAAATTGAACAATCTGATTTAAATACATTCAGTTTTCCAAAAATATTTAATGCCACACCAACAAAAAACACACTTCGATTCCAATAACAATACATAACACAATACTATGCAATATCCAAAAAACGCTGCCACTAAAAAAAGTATAAAAAAATGTGTAGTATGAAGTGTGGTGCAAATTTTATTTTTCAAAATGTACTATTATAGTGAATTGAATGATAGAAAAAGTCAACGCGTTTGCGTAAGTCATGTCTTCAATATCACTGCAGGAGATGTCACCAATGAAATAAAAGCATCATTTAGCATTAGGGGTGTCAAAAATCCCCAGCAGGTGGGGATCCCCGCGGGGACCGCCCTAAATAGGACCCCGATGGTGGAGAATTTTCCCCGTGGGGATGGGGATGGGGAGCAAAATTCCCCCGAGACAAGCGCGGGGACCCGAGCGGGGATTCCCACCCCATCCCCGATAATTCCCCGAATTGTTAAATTTACTTAAATACTCTTACTTTATTTCTAACATAGGGGGTATTTTAGTAATTTCACCCATTAAAAAACCTTAACCCTATATTCCCTTCTCACCTTTGTTGCTGCGCCCTCTCTAACTCTCTATTCCCATCCAAACCCCAACTCTCTAGACTCCAGTCACTCACTCACTCTCCACTTTGTTCAAACTTCAAAACCCTCACAGCTAGCCACCGGCCACTCTTGCGCTGTCACCCTAGCAGCTTCACCGCGTCGTTCTCTCTCCTCAGGCACGGCGTCCTTCTCCTCTCCACTTCTGCGTCTGCGTGTTTGCTTCCATTCTCGTCACTGTATGTTAACATATTTGTCTCTATTGTTTTAACAGAGAACATGGAGATGTTTGTTGGAAGTTTTATGCCGACAATGAAAGAATATTTGATGTTAAAGACTTTGTTTTATTGCTTTCTTTATAATGGAAGTTGCATTTTAAGATTTTATTTTATGGACTATGATTTGCTATGTTGTATTTCTGGACTTATAATCTTAGATAAGATATGTTTGTGTATTTGTAATAATATTTTTTAGTTTGTTTTTTTGATTTTTTGATATTTTTTACTATAATTTCCATATGAATGTTAAACATAAGGAGATGGGGAATGGGGCCCCGCGGGGAACGCGGGGAATGCGGGGAACGGGGATGGGGACAATTATCCCCCCATGACGGGGAATGGGGCAGGGACGGGGATTAATTCTGGGGGCGGGGACGGGGAGTAGGGAAGCATCCCCCGCCCCCGCCCCGCCCCATTGACATCCCTATTTAGCATTTTCTGTTGTGTGTGTTGGAAAGACAAAAGCATATCGGTGAAAAAGAGCGCTAAGGACCATGATTTTTGTGTTGTTGCCAGAATGATCTTGTACTTCTCTATACGTTAGAGTAACATCTTTAAATTTTGTCTAAAAAATTTTAAGTTTTGGTTGTTTAAGAAAAAAATAAACACCACTAAATAAAGTTTAGGTACTAATGCTTTGAAATTTTTTTTCTTTGTTTTTTTTTGGTATCCCTGATGTAAAACACTAAAACTATCATAAAATTACTTATTTTAAAAATTTAAATTTTATTGGAGAAAATACATGACTGTTTATAACTTTAATATACCTCTTTAAGCAACAAGTTTTTTTTTTGGTTTATTTGTATTTTTTCTTAAATCTTTTTTTTCCTTTATTATTTGCATTGAAATTTTTTTTGGAGGACACTAAGGATTGAAATCTAAACTTTTAAAGATAAACTTTTTTCAAATTCCTAGTGCTGAAGAACTTTTTCTTCTCTTAGTTCCATTAATGTCGTCATATTTTTTACCGATAATAGCTATTTGTTGAGTTAATTGGAGATTTTCGTGTTTTTTACTCTGTTCTAGACATGGACAATCCTATTTTATCATCATAAATAAAATATCATTTTTTAAAAAAAATGATAAAATTATTCATTTAAAAATCTAAATTAATAAAACAAATATATAAATAATTATATTTTTAAGAGGTGATTATTTGCGATCCTATTAGAGAGGGGTTGATATTGAAAGATTATATTTGAATAACATCATAATTATTGCAATTCTTAATTTGTCATAAATAAGATTCGGCATTTCAACTGTTCTTTTGTTCTAAACTTAACACGGTTGTAGACATTTTGTAGAACCATATTATATAGTGAACCATGACGTGCGTGGATACTCCATATAAATTATCATATAAAAGAGGTACTAATATCTTTATAAAAACAAGGATAGTCCTGAAAGAAATCCCTAAGTTCTTTACAAAATGTGCATGTTTCTTATAAAGTCAAAATATGGGTTTAGCATTTTATTACATCATTTATTAGTAATACTACCAGTAAACATGAATTACCAACAAGTAGTTGCTAGGTCAACAATAACTAATTTGGTTCTCCACAAAAATAAGAACACAAATTAAAATTTATAGCAGGACACTACTGTTAGAAAGAAGAGTAATTTTATATGACAAATTTGTTCGAGACTATTGTTTAATTAGTAATTTTTTTTTATTTTCCTAAGATGGAAAGACTAACAAATAAGCAAAATCAAATACTATGTGAAACAACTAATTTTTATAATTCAAATGACATAGTTTTTTCATATTTACTTAAGAGATTGCTCCCTATCTTCAGTAAAAAAAAAACCAAAATAAATAAATAATTCAATCAATTTTTTTAAATTATTTTATTTATAACCCTAAACTCTAAATCTTAAATATTAAATTATATTTTTTAAAAAATGAAAAATTTAAAATTTAAAAAATTAATTAATATTAACTAACTAAAAATTAATTCTCTATAATTTTTTTATAAAAAATAAAAACCAAACACAAAACAGAGTTAAAAAAAAAAAAAAAGCCCTCGAATGGAGTAGTGATGTTGATAGGTCAACATGGTCCGCTAATGTTCTTAATTACTCTCACTCCTACAACAACTGTACATACACACGATATGATATGATATCCACCGTCACATTATGCGACTTCTTTAATTTGTGCTTTCTCATTCCTCATGTACACCGATGTTCGTTCATGTTAATGAGGATTTGTGGTTTGACTTAGATCACTGTGAAATGTTATAATTAATAACGATGAGAAATATATATAATATCTGCCTCCACAGCTGCCACGCCATGCCATCCTGTTGACTTTTAATATTTGGTTCCAATAAGAAATCCCTTTCCTTCAACCCTCACATTTATTGATCTCATGGTAACTCTCACAAACTCCACAGCCCCTTTTAATGATCTGTCACTTTCATGACAAACTATAAGGTGGTTGTTTTTAGTTGGGAGGCCATATATAGAAAAATTGGGACGTAATTAATGATAATATTGATGAATGGAATAGATTAGAATCACTAATAACTTTGCTTTCGGTGCATGGAAAACGTTGTTTTTACTGTGTTACTAGGTTTTTGGTATACAATCAATCTGATCTAACATTGACAAAAGTTTTGTAGGTAGTTTACTTTTGAAGCGGAAAGTCTTAAATTTAAATTCTGTAAATAAATGCACTCATAAAGTTTTTTTTTTCAGCAGTAAACCTACAAAAATATTTCTAAATTATCAAATTGCAGACAAAATTATTCTCTAAATTTTTTAACGAAAAAATAATTCTTAAAATATTTAAAAATACAATAAAAATTCTTAAACGCACTATAAAAAATAGGTCTGTGACCACACTTTTTTTATTTCATGCTTTAAAAGCGTAGCCAAAAAGAGTCAATGACTATATTTTTATGAAGGTGGTGATTAATTAGAGATTCGGCCAAATTTTTTCTTAACATCAAAATGAATTTAATCTTTAAAAATAAGTAATTTTATGTCAAAGCAATTTTTTTATTCTTTTATTATTGGCCAATAATATTTTAAAAAAAAAGTTTATAAATCAAATTTGATTCGATTTTTTACATGAACTTTTTAGATAATTATTCAAATATTTTTACAAAATTTCGAATCAACTTCACAAATTTATTAATAAAAGTCATTTATCACTTAAAAAAAATTGTATTTACTGTTATTTTATTGTCACTTTTAAAATGTTCTAAAAATATCTTTTGTCATATTTTAAAATATTTTTAAAGTGTTTTTCGTTATTAATATATAAATTTAGAGAATATTTTTATGAGTAATGTACTAATTTAGAAACGTCTTTTGTGTTTTATCCCTCTATCATATCAATCCTTACCTTGAGATTTTCAGATTTTGTATTTGAGTTTTGATTTTAAAAAAAAAATATAACATTCTTATATCTTTTTTTAAAATTTCTATCATTTTGAATCAGATTGTCAGATAAATTTTTCGGAATAACACTCGAATGCTAATGGTTTCATCCGAGTCATAGCCAAATTAAAAAAAAAAAATTGTAGATGGAATACATATTCTAATTAATTAAGAAAATTTTAGTATGATCTGCACTCTAGAATTAAAACTGGAAAATATGCTAGCTCCTACGCAACCAGCAGATTCATTATTAATTAGGCAACTGAATGAACCAAAATCAGTATACTGCACTCTTGCTCTAAATTTTGTTTATGGCAAAACACACATATAATGACGAAGGAGTCATGTGATTACCAATTTCCATGTAACAGAATGAATATCATTTATAATGATAATTTGAACATGTCATTTATTTATTTTTGCTTTAAGTCACTTAACTCCCATGAGTACAAGTTTGGAGGGTGCCGCGACAAAAGGGCCTTTAATTTTAATTAAGGAACGTATGAGGAGCCAATAGAATACTTGTACAATGTGCACAATGGAGGTTTATGGAGTATTAGAGATATAATCATTAATGTTATCTTTTCTTATCAACTGAAGTTTTTGGGATGAGTGGTATCATGACATGGTATTAAAGCATTAGATTTGAAAGATCATGAGTTCAATCCTTGGTGAATACCAAAATCAATTTAATCTTTTGGGAAGATGTTTATTATAGTACTCGAATTCTAAATAGTATGAAGGATGTTCATTTTGTAACTTAATAGCCCATTATACACATTGTACAAATAGTCCATTGTCTACCTAACAGGTCCTTTTAATTATTATTATTTTTTTATCAAAACAAGTTTGTTTGGGGAAGGGGAAATCATAGTCTGAGACTATCATTTTATGTATATAATGGAATAAGAAATTAATTCTACTACACCTATATAATGGAATAAGAAAAACATAATTTTTTTGATAAAACACAAATTCTATATTTTTCTGTTTTGTTTTTTTATTTCCTGCTCATTCTCTTTTTCTTTTAATACGATTTTTTTTATGTTTCTGTTTTTTCTTTCTTTTTTCTTTCCTTTTTTATATTAATTTTTTATTTGTCCCTCTAAAGAAAAACAAAAAAGGAGAAACGAAAAATAGAAACAAATACAATAATTTTGACAAAAAATAGAATCTTTCAAAAAAAGCGTTTTTCTTTCTCTTTTTCTCTCTTAAAAAAAATGAAAAGAACAAACACGGAATGGAAAAAAGATTCTAAAAAAAAAAAAGTAAAAAAAAAAAGAGTTGAATGAGAAAGAAGAAAGAGGAGAAGGAGATATTCTTTGGTGGTATATCATTTTTTTTTTCGAGTTCCTTTCAGACATTAGGTTGGGAGTTTGTTGAATAGTGACTTATTAGTGCAGAAAAATAGTTTGGAGTAAAAATAAGTGTCGATATAGTAATTCTAAAACTACTTCCTAATCAAATTTAGAGTTAAAAAAAAAATTGCCTTACTTTTCAAAACAAAATCGGAAGTTTACGCAAAAATCATCTCTCGTGCAAACACATTATAATATATCATAAGATGAGAAGAGATTTTGATTACAAAAATATAAAATTAATTTGGCAATGCAAGAGTAAATTCGAGAAATTCAAAGAAAAATGAATCATATGAGTGAAAGAAAGCTTGGCTTAGACGTTTTTTCTAGGATTGTATATCATTGCCACTTTTTTTTATATCAATAATAAATAAAATTTCCTAATAATATAAGTCAATCGGCAATCTCACGATAAGTTTATTTCTCAAGTAGATTAACAAAGTCATAATCAATCGATCACTAAAATCGTAGGAAGTTAGTTAGAGTGATATTAACTTAACCAATTCAGTTTAACTCAATCCTATCAGACATTAGACAATTAAGATGAAGTTGTTCTAATAAGTTAATTGGCATATCATGATAAGTTTATTAGAGTTTCTCAACCAAATTAACAAGATTCTAACTAGACCACCACTAAAATTATGAAAAGTAAGTTAGAGCGATGTTAATTAGATCAATTCAGTTTCCTCAATTTTAATTAATTAAGAGCTTATTATGCTACTCAAAGCTCTCCTAAATCCTATGCTTAATAAGAAAACTACTCTATATTAACTAAGGAAATTTCATCAAACACTTGGCATATATGAACAAAACTCAACACTACAATTAAATAAAATCTATATCCAAATTTACCAAATCAACAAAGAAGAAAAGAACAACTTAATAAACATATTTTCAACGCAAACAAAATAAATTTATTCATTACCATTAAACTAGAACTCAAAGCAACAGAAATCCATTACAAGCTAAGTAAGTACAAAGCATGAAAGAAAATACAAACCAAATCAAACTTTGTAGAAATTGAAGAGTAAAATTTGAGTCTTGCAAGATATTAACCAATATTAAAGTGAAATTAATCTAAATGTAACCGTAAATTGAAGAATCCGAGAGTGAGGATGGAGCTTCTCACTTTAAGAAACACTTGACCTAAAACTAATTTTCAAACCCAAAATGAGCATGGCCAATTTTCTTCATGTTTCCTCATTTTTATTTCACTCACATGCATCGCACTACAAGAAAGGTGCTGAATACCGTCAGATTTACTTTTGAAATGAATTTGACGGTATAAACGACGCCTGAAAATGTTTATCGACAAATTATTTCGTCCGATGCTAATTATCGTGGATTTTGTGTCGAATTTTGCAATTAATACGACGAAAATAAGCAGTTGGTTATCGTCGAATTTTTTTTATGGTAATTATGGCGCCATGTTATATTTTATGGCACCCATTTATCGTCGGATTGTTCCATCAGTAAATTCGATGGTATGCATTTTTTTTTTGCACAATTAGTAGTCAAAGTAAATTTTTTTAGAAGATTACTAGATTAGTTAACAATGATGATAGCAGAGGAAGAGACAGATGAAGCTGCCAATGTTGAGGTGTGGAGGCCGCTAGCGAAGAACGAACTTAACCCATAGACGCGATTTGTGTAGAGCTTAGAAGCGGTCTCGTACCAAACTCTATCAGGATCAATGATTGAGGCATCGAAGCCGGGGTCGTCCCCACTAGGCTGAGATTGTTGGGTCGTGGCCTTCATTCTCTACGTGTAGTCTTCCTCTGTAACACACGTTGTGATTAGGATTACAGTTAATTGAATTTAAACTGAAGACATTTCAAATTTAAAATTAATTGAAACTCACATAATGAGACACAAACCGCTCATCAACAAATCTCTCCTTGTTGGCCTTCAACGAATGGGTATACTTAAAGGTCTCTGCCAATATTACCTCATAGTCCAACAACTTAGACTATACATATTGAAACCAACTAATAAAATAAATCAAGTAACAATTAATTCAAGTAACAATTAACAAAGATTAGAAAATTATATACCAACCTGCTCTTCATCTTCATCAAAGTCGCCAACCCATCGATATACTTCAATGATTGCGGCGAAGCCCTGTTAGTTTTGTTCATCAGACAACAATGCTTGAAACCCTCATCAGTACTAAAATGGACGCCCAGTACTGAGAGGACATATGGCTCCTCCGTAATCTCTTCTTCTTGTTTTTCTTTCATTACTTCATGCATAACTAATCCTTTGTTAAAGGGTTAGGAGCTCTATTTATATTTTCTATGGGTTATCAATCTATGTTTATTTTATTTTGAAGTTTTGCATTAATCTATTTCATGATTGAGTTATTTGTTCTTCATTCGGATTAGTAGTATCAAAAGATATGCTAATCTCTTTTGGATTCTTTAATTATAATTGAAAAATTTGATATTTGAATTAAAGCTGGAAAACTCTTTCACATGACCCTTTGAATTTGTCTAGGAATAGTGGTTCAATTAGTGTGTGACACATACATAATTTTCAATAACTCTAATTTTGAATAAGTAACATATAATTCGGATTAGAACAACTTTTGAAAATTGTGTTTTCTTCTAAGATTTAACTGGACAAGACTAGCTTGAATACGTGACATATAATTCGACCTAAGAACTAATTTTAATCTTATTTGAATCTAAAATAAGTTTTTTGTGTTTAATCTCTTGATTAATTAATTGACGACTAATTAATGCTTGAGAAACTAATGAGTCAAGGCATTGGAAATCAGTTACTAAAGATTTAACGTGAAAGATCTTTGCAACTTCAAGATAAGTAAACAAGGTTTGATTTTTCTAAAAGCATAAGCATCTCTGAAGCCCTTGACTCTCACCATCATTGACTTCTCTCAAATCAAGATTCAAGCTCTCTGTCTGTACGCATTCAAGCATTCAAGATTCTCAAGCTCTCAGCAAGACACAATCTTGCCCCTTCAAATCAAGTTTTATTAATTTAATTAGGAATTTAATCTGATAATCATTTGCTCAATCCTTTAATCCTCATGGGAATGATATCCACTCACCGTGGTATTACTTGAATGATCCAGTGCACTTGCTAGTAAACATGAGCTTTAATTTTTGCTCATAACCGATTTTTCCACTTTTCAATTCAAGTTTCCAGCCACATTTTCACATCATTTCCAGCATGATTTCAACTCCAATTAAGCATCATATCATATATGAGTTGGAGTTTTGGTTTTTCCAACAGCAACACCAACCAAATTTCAAGCTTACTTTTCATCAAAATTTCAACATAAATCAAGCATATAAACACTCAAAATCAAGCACAAACAAACCATCCAACAATCACTCAACAAGAATGCAATTAATCAAGATTAATTTCACCAAATCCTACCTTAAATTGCTACTCCAAATCCGACTGCGGGAAGAAAGCTTCTAGCTCAATTTTCTCCTAATATTCAATCAAAAACAACTTTAAATCTCAAAATCTCCAACTGGCCAAACCATCAACAGCTAATTAGGAAGGGTTTCCTCACCTTAACCTTGCTAAAAATGGTTCTTGGCTCACAAATCTCTTAAGCAAGAGATCTAAGAAGAAACATAAAAAAAACACAAGTTTGACATAGCTCCTCATAGCCGAACCAAACAAGAGGGAGGAGCCTCCATCAAACCTGATTTTGATCCAAGAAAAGTTATATGGTTTTCAAGAGGAAGAAGAGAGGATCACTTTATTCGGTTCAAAATTTTGATCAGAGTTTTGGTTAGGAAGAAAATTGAGCTTGAAGATCACTTGGTCATGGAGTTTTCACCATTTTCTTTCTCCTTTCTTTGAGTTCGGTTAGTGAAGAGAAGAGAGCTGCTAGGTGTCCTTTAGTGAGAGGAGAAACCGTGGCTTAAGATTAGTGGTTACTAAGAAGGTTTGTTGCAAATATCTCAGGTGGATAACTATTAAAGCTAGATGTATTAGAACACAAATGATAGTACATATAAAGATTAACATTTGAGCTACTAGTATAGATGACATTAGTAACACGATAATCATGAGAATAGAAAATATATGATGAAGCATTAGCATTGCTAAAGTCAGCAGAAACTCCTGGCATTAACCTGCATTAGTAGACTTTGGGCCCGTTTATTATATTACTAAATTATCTCCTATTTTAACTAAAGCAGATCAAATAAAAATATAATAATGCTTAAGTAGCTCAAATAAAAATAATATTATATTATTATTTCTTTTCTTTCGTGATTCGACTTTGGCTTGCTAAACTGAGACTAACTATGGAAATTAGAATTTTGAAATTCCAAGAAGAAATAGCTCAAAAACTAGGTTTTTTGCGATTGAGTCTTCGAGCTTAACTCAGTAGAGGTGCTTCCTTGAGGATGATGCAGTGATGATACAGATTGAGGAGCTTGATGATGCAGTTGAGGTGCTTGGAGGTGCCTGCTTCACTGAACTTCTGAAAAAACTCTGTTTCTTTAGGAAAAAGTCCCGTCATTCGAAACGAAATTTCCGCATAACTACCGGCAAGTGCACCGGATCATTTCAAGTAATACCATGATGAGTGGGTTATCATTCTCATGAAGAGTAATGGATTAAGACAACACTGATTAATTGATTATTCTAGTTAGACAATTCATATTGGGATGATGAGCAAAATATAAACCAGATTTTAAATGACCTAAAATAAATGAAAGCAACAAAATGACAAGAAAGTAGAATGAAGGAAATGTAAATAACTAGAAATTAACTTGCAAGAATGTAAATGGTTGAAAAGTAAATGATAAAAATTAAGAATGGAAAGAATATTGGGATAAAGAGATGTTGCATTCTCAGGATTAATAGCTCTCATCTCAACTTCAATCATGCAATAATTGATCTCTTGGTAAATCATAAGTGATTAAATTCCAATTCCTTGGTAATTCAATCTCTCTTAACATGATCAATCGCCAATTCCTTGATCTAATTGTTCATGAGAAGAGATGAAGATTAGCCTCTGATTTAGAGCAACACAATTTCATAAATCAAGCTATGGGTTGATTATATGTCACATATCAATCCCAAACCCAAATTCACAAGAATTAGGAGAAATATCTTCAAGCTTAATTCCATGATCCCTTTTCAATTTCTCATAGAATTGAAATAGGATTAAAATTTTTTCCAAAGTCATTTGAATCCTTCTGATGAAGAACGAAGACTCTTTCTAAAGAAGCAATTGAAAGATGCATTGAAGATGAAGAATCAAACTTATTAATCCATTGAATTGCAACAAAGCTCTCTTTCCCAATGAAGAAAATTAGAAACTCATAACTAAAGAATTACAAAATAAGTATGAAAGAAAATGGAAGAGAGAAAGAGAGTGAGGAGAGAGTCTAAAAACTTCCCTCCAAAGTGTGTGTGTGTTTGTGACTCCTCTCTGCCCTATTTATAATCTATTTCAAATTCAAATTCAAATTCAAATTCAATTCAAATTACAATTCAAAATAAATTGAAATTGATTTCTTTGGCTTGATCCACTCTTTGGAAACTTGGAGAATTTGAGGAATGAATGAAGAAATTGGAGCATGGAGGTTGGACTAAGGATGAGCATGCGAACCAGGTTGAAAGCCACATTTTTTCCTTCAATAATAACCCAAATTTTGCCTCTGTTTGCTTTGTCGTGCCATGCCAAATGAGGGACATGGGACACCTACAACGATACTTCAATTCTTGACCCAAAATATGCTTTGTATTGCTTCAGCGTGAAACGTCACAAAATTGGCGTGGGACGTTAAACGGAGGTCATGTGTACGCATGGTTCATGCGTACACATGCTTTTGTTTATTTCACCACTTGCGCGTACACATGATGCATGCGTACACATGATTTCCCTTTTTGCTCCAATTGTGTGTACGCATGATGCATGCGTACGCATGATTGCCATTGGACGCCATTATCACCACGTTGAACGACAAAGCTTCTAGGCTCAAATGTATTGATCTTGGTCTTGCAAAAGTGTGTCGCACGCCTTCAAAGCATGTTGTTGGGTTCCTCCTTTGCTCTTTTGATCCTTGTTTCATTTCCTACACTTTTAAAAGTACAAAACAACTCCAAGAATCATTGATTAAAGCACCAAAAATCTCAATAAGGTAAAGGAAATCTCTAACTTAATTCATGAAAAGAAATTCTAAAAGCATTGATTAAAAGCATGAAAATTCTAATAAAAGCAATAGATCACTACCTTTATTTAAAGAAATAACAACTAAAAATAGCTAAAGATGTGCATGCATCACAACACCAAACTTAAAATCTTTCTTGTCCCTAAGCAAGAAAAGAACTATACACAAAGGATTCTCTTAATTAGACTGGGTTAAAGAATTACTTGTGATGCCTTGGTGGGTGAAGTGACTAAGTGACAGTGGGGTGAACTCCAAATTGTATGTTCATACAAGGATTCCAGTGCTTATTAGTCCTTACATTTGGAATTCTTAGAACTTTAGAATTTCATCCGAATGATATTATAGAAGTCTCTTTATAGATTGTCCCCTTGAAGTAACATTTATTTTCTTGCATTATTGTTTTCTTTTCTCAATCCTTTTTGCATTTTGGCCTTGACTCTAAGTGTTCTGTCTCAAAGCGGTTTTTAAGATAAGCTTTCAATCAACACTCCTAAACCAGTTGGCTCAAGGTGTTAGGTGTTGAAACACCCATTAGGATTTACTTGCTAAAACCTCTCTCTTTGACACAAGTTCATCACAAGCATTTAACTAGGATAATAACTCGTTGAGTTCTTGTTTCTTTTTTAATCTTCATAGTAATTGATGCTGAAAGCCTTTGGTCTTGTTCTTTGTTTTTTTTTCTTTTCTTTTGTTACTGCTTTTTGGTTATATAGATTTTTGAGAACCTCCATGATACTTCTCTAAACTTTATTCCATGTCTTAGAGCTTCTATGCAAGTTTTCACAAGCATGAAGCCTCATTGCACACTCACACCCTCCACTTATTTTAGTCTTTGCTTGCCTCAAATTTTAAAAACTTCTTCAACTATTTTCTTTCAAAAGAAAAAAATTCTTTGTTGCACACTTAAAGATTTTGGGTGCAAGCAATTTTAAGAGTAAGGTGACATAAAAAGAAATGAATCATGATTATTAATTAAGGATAAAAACATATATAAAGAATTAAAGCTCAAAATAGAGTTACCCCTCTTTTTGTCCTTCTAGGCTATGATCTACATAGCCTTCTGAAGAACTGAAGATTGATGGTTTAGAAGTTATAGTAAACTCTCGTTGTAAGTATAGTTACTAAACCAAGCAATCAACCTTTCTTACAAACGTTTTGGTTGTCACAAGTAACAAACCCTTTTAAAATTGATAACCGAGTATTCAAACCTCGGGTCGTCTTCTCAAGGAATTGCAGGGAGGTATGTTCTTATTATTGGTTATGGGTTTTGTAAATTGGAGTTTTGAAAGTGGGGAACAAGTAAATTAAAGGACAAATAAAATAAATAATTAACTATAAAATAAACTCTTGGCAAGATATGAAAATTCGGAAGTCCTATCCTAGTTACTTCTATGAGAATGGAAGTTAATCCCACTTAGTTAACCTTTGCGTAAGCAAGGGAAAGTCAAGTGAACCAATTGGTTAGATTTCCCAAGTCCTAGCCAACTCCTAAGGAAAGACTAGAGTTAGTGGAATTCCAGTTAATTAGCCGACATAACAATCAATCATGAATAGTTGATAACTCAAGAGCTTCCAGTTAATCAATTAAAGCCAATAATATAAAAAGCTAAATAAGAATCATAAATATCTGGAATACCTCAAATAACATTCATTCAAAGCAGTCAAATCTAACATGGAAAATATTCATAAGCCAATTGGGCAACATAAATCAAACATAAATAAAAGCATTAAAGTATCTCAAAGTAGAAGAGAAATATAAAGTAAAAAGAATATTGAACCTGTGGCTGAAGAAGAAATAAACCCTAATTTCTAAAAATCCTAATCCTAAATCCTAAGAGAGAGGAGAGAACCTCTCTCTCTAAAAACTACATCTAAAACCTAAAATTGTGAGTTATGAAAAGCATGTTGAGTCTCTGCATGTTCCCTGACTTTAATCTGAGTTTCTGGGCCGAAAACTGGGTTGAAATGCGGCCCAGAATCTCTACCAGCGACTTTTGTAATTCTGCAGATCGCGCACATCACGCCTCCGCGTCGTCCACGCGATCGCGTCACTCAGCGTTTTTCGTACCACGCGTGCGCGTCGTCCACGCATTCGCGTCGTTCGTGCAGCTTCCAATCCGCGCGGTCGCGTCAGGCATGCGAACACGTCACTCTGATTTCTTCCATTTGGCGCGGTCACGTGAGCCATGCGACCGCGTGACTTCTCACTGGTCATCTCCTCAATTCATTGTGTTCCTTCCATTTTTGCACGCTTCCTCTTCATTCTCTGAGCCATTCCTGCCCTATAAAGCCTAAAACACTTAACACACAGATCAAGGCATTGAATGGTAATAAGGGAGGATTAAGATTAGCTAAATTAAGACCAAAGAAGCATGTTTTCAATTATAGAACTAAACTAGGAAGGAATTGTAAAATCATGTAAATCCTATGAATAAGTGGGTGAAAAGCTTGATAAAACCACTCAATTAAATACAATATAAACCATGAAATAGTGGTTTATCAACCTCCCCACACTTAATCATTAGCATGTCCTCATGCTAAGCTCAAGGAGACTACATAAATGAGTAGGAAAAGGCAAGACTCATGCAATGCAACCTATGAATGTGAATACAACTACATGCTAAAATGATTGTACCTACTTGGTGAAAAAGTAAATAAATCTTTCAAGAATAAATATTAGTTGGATTTCACTAACTCAAATCACAAAATACAATACAAGTAACTTGCAAGAAAAAGATAGCTCATGAAAGCAGGGAACATAGAATTGAGCGTTGAACCCTTACTGGTAGTGTATATCACTCTAACTCTCAAGTGTCTAGGGTCAATTCTCTCAATTCTCTACTAATCTTGCTTTCTATAGCTTGCTCTTCATCTAACAATCAACAAAAATTTAATGCACCAATACACAAATCAAGAGGTCTTTTAAGGGTTGTAATGGGGATAGTGTAGAACCTATGCACAATTACTCAAGAGGGGGGGTGAATTGAGTATAGCAGTAACAATGAATCTTTTTACGAAAGTTAAAGACAATATACAAAAGTGTTATTGTACTAGTATTTTTCCAAGAGCTTAACTCAATTGCTAAGCATTTATAAGGAGCTTTTACTTTCCAATAGACACCAACTCAAATAAATTGATCAAGTTTTTCACCAATCGGACTTAAGCCACTCCTTAAGTACTTACGAAGCTACTTTTCGATCACAATTTATTTGCTCAAAAGTAAAAGACAATAATATTGAAGAGATGAGTTTGGAGAAATGCAAACGCTATTTAGAGTGGTTCGGCACAATCCTTGTCCTACGTCCACTTTCTTTCTCAATCGCAATTGAGAAGTTCCACTATTGCCAAGCTTCAAGGTGCTCGCGCAAAACCTTTTACAATCCAAGTCCTTAGTTTCTAACACCTCACGGTATATGATCACCACTCGTATACTAACCCACTCCACTCAGAGATACCTTCTCTAAGATTTGCCTTGAGTACTTAGTATACCTCTTTGGTATCCTCACCGACTATAGTGTTTATAACTCTTGACTCAACCTTGGAGATCACACTCCAATTTACAAAGTGTATAAGAAAAACAATTCTCAGAGAATTGTTGAGATGAAATGAGTACTCTCTAGAAGAGTGTATGATTACAAGTTTAGCAGTATTGAACCAATTGATATTGCTCTCTCAAATTGTGTATTATAACACCTTAAAAATGTGTAGAATGAAGGAATATGAACAAGATAGTTTGCAAATGCTCAACGTTGTGAAATAAGGCTTCAATCCATCCATTTATAGATTCCCCAAACCTTAGAAACGTTAGGGAATTAATGGGATGGAGCCTTTATGTCAAAACTAGCCGTTTTTTATGTTTTTGAATTATTTGCATCGATGCATAACACTTTGCATCGATGCAAATGTGTCTTTGACGCTGAAATTTGAATTTTCAGCTAGGTTGCATCGATGCAAACATCTTTGCATCGATGCAACAAGTCGTTGCATGCTTTGCATCGATGCAAGATGAGTGTGCATCGATACAAACCTTAAAGAATGGCTTAAAATCACTTCAAAATGCTTAGGATTGATCTCAAACTTGTTGGAGTCAATTCCTATGCTTTTGTACCTTTGAAAACAAGTTTTTAAACCATTTGGCTAGCATCAAATTGCAAGATGTGCATCAAAACATTTTTGTGAGTGTGTGTTGAGAGATTTAGCAATTGGTTCTTAACAAGAAGTTACCTAAGTCCTAAGACACTATACTTGTCTTCAAATGTTGTGGACTTGAGTTTCTTGTTGTTGTTGTGTTGCTTTCAACTCTTCATTCCTCAACGTTGAATGTTGGTTGATCTTTCAACATGCTTGTTCATTCAAGTTGTTTGTTGGTTTGTCTTTCATGTCGTTTGTTGGTTTGTCATTCATCAAAACCTACGGATATAAACTTCGCATACAAGCAACATGATTTACAATTTTCCCCTTTTTGATAATGACAAACCAATTTTGAGGATATGCATTTATAAATGATTTTGAAAGCAACAATAATGCACTTTGTTTTATAGAAAGCTTTGGAGAAGACTTCACAAAAAAAATTTGCAGAAGTTCCCCCTAAATATGTGCATTTGTTCCCTTAAAGGGCGTTTATCAAAGAAAACGATTTAGATATCAAAGTTTTTGCTTAGCGGAAGTCTTTTTGAAATCATTGTTTCGCAAACTTATTTCTTCTTTTCAAATCCTCAAAAAAGTTCAAAACTTCAAATATCCTCAAACTTTTCTTCAAATATCCTCAAAACTTTTCTTCCCCCTTTTGACATTATCAAAAAGAAAGGAGTTTGAAATGTGTCATAGAAGCATGCATAAAACAATGAGGTTTTTTTTTTTTTTTTTTAAGTTCAATTTCTCTATTAATCTCAAGGATGAGATATTCCCCCTTTCAAAAAGAATTTGATTTCCTCTTTTTATATTTAACAAGCATGCATAATTCCCCCTAAAGAAGTGAAATATATCAAAGCATGCATATTAACTTAAAATAGGGGTACCAAGCCTATTTTGAGTTATTCACCAAATAAGCATACAAGCATTAATCATTAAACAGATATCAAAGTATTTAAACCATAATAGAAATCTTTAGCTTACTAGGAGTTAGTTTAACAAATCATATAATCAAATAAGCATAAAGCAATAAAAAGTAAGTAATCTACCTCAAGATTAATTACTCATTCATCAACTCATAAACCTACAAAACAATGGCTAATTGGATATCTCCAATGCTTAAGTTAGTAAGAGATACAAAAATAGCAATATAAATACAATAAATTCAAACAAATCATATTAGATTAGAATCCAAGATACCAAGTTCATTTCGGATGTTAAAAAAACTTTCTTTACATAAAGGTTTAGTGAAGATGTCCGCTAGTTGTTTACTAGTTTCGACAAATTCAATAACCACATCACCCTTTTGAACATGGTCTCTTATGAAGTGATGTCTAATCTGAATATGCTTGGTTCTTGAATGTTGAACTGGATTCTTGGTTAAATTTATTGCACTAGTATTATCACATTTGATAGGAATGTGATCAAGCATGAGTCCATAGTCCATAAGTTGTTGTTTCATCCATAAAATTTGGGCGCAACAACTACCGGCGGCTACATACTCGGCTTCGGCGGTAGACAAGGCTACACTTACTTGTTTCTTACTATGTCATGAAACAAGAGAGTTTCCTAGCAAGTGACAAGTGCCGCTAGTGCTTTTCCTATCCAATTTGCAACCGGCAAAATCGGAATCAGAATAACCAATCAAATCACAAGTGGATCCTTTCGGATACCACAATCCAACATTTAATGTTCCTATGAGATACTTCATAATCCTTTTCACCGCACTTAAGTGAGATTCCTTAGGATTAGCTTGGTATCTCGCACACATGCATACACTAAACATGATATCTGGCCTACTTGCCGTTAGATAAAGTAATGATCCTATCATGCCTCTATACTTCTTTACATCTATGCTTTTACCTTGTTCATCTTTGTCAAGGTAGCAAGTAGTGCTCATTGGTGTGTCCATTGCCTTAGCATTGTCCATTCCAAATCTTTTGAGCAATTCCTTGCAATATTTGGTTTGGCTAACGAAAGTTCCTTCTTTTCCTTGTTTGATTTGAAGACCAAGGAAGAAGTTGAGTTCGCCCATCATGGACATTTCAAATTCACTTTGCATGAGGTTTGAGAAAAACTTGCAAAGTGATTCGTTAGTTGAACCAAATATTATGTCATCGACGTAAACTTGTACCAAAAGGATATTTTTGTTTTCAATCAAGATAAATAAAGTTGTATCAACCTTCCCTCTTCTAAAACCCTTTTCTAATAAAAACTTGCTCAAACGTTCATACCAAGCTCTTGGAGCTTGTTTAAGACCATAAAGAGCTTTCTTGAGTTTAAAAACATGATTAAGATTTTCATAATCCTCAAAACCGGGAGGTTGTTCAACATATACTTCTTCTTTAATGAAACCATTAAGAAAGGCACTCTTAACATCCATTTGATAAAGTTTAAAGTTATAAGAGGATGCAAAAGCAAGTAACATCCTAATTGCTTCTAATCTAGCTACGGGAGCATAAGTTTCGTCATAATCAATGCCTTCCTCTTGATTATAACCTTTAGCTACTAATCTAGCTTTGTTTCTAACAATTGTACCATTGTCATCGAGTTTATTTCTAAAAACCCATTTTGTTCCTACAATTGTTTGATTACTTGGTTTAGGCACCAATTCCCAAACGTCATTTCGTTTGAATTGGTTAAGCTCCTCTTGCATTGCCATAGCCCAATGTTCATCATCAATTGCGGACTCAATGGTAGATGGTTCAATTTGAGAAACAAAAGCACTATATGCAAATAAATTTCTAAAAGTGGATCGAGTTGTTACCCCTTTCAAAACATCACCAATGACGTTGTCTAGAGGATGATCCTTTGAAGTACGCCAATCCTTTGGAAGTGCATTTATTTGTGCTTGTGATGGTTCAATTTTTTCAACTTGAACACTATCCTTTGTTGAGCTTGTAGAGGCTTCATTTAAATCTTTTTCTTTGTCTTCACCATTCAAATTTAGTGAATCAAAGTTTTCTACATTTTCATCAAAATCTTTTCTAGCATAATAACGGTTAGTTTCATCAAAAGCGACATGAATACTTTCTTCCATAGTCATGATGCGTTTATTATATACTCTAAAAGCTTTGCTAGTTAAAGAATAGCCTAAGAAGATTCCTTCATCAGCCTTAGCATCAAATTTGCCTAAGTTATCTTTTCCATTATTTAGAATAAAGCATTTACAACCAAAGACGTGAAGGTGGGAAATATTTGGCTTTCTTCCTTTGTACAATTCGTACGATGTTTTCTTAAGAATAGGTCGAATGATAATCCTATTCATAACATAACACGCGGTACTAACCGCATCCGCCCAAAAGTACTTAGGAATATTAGCCTCATTGAGCATAGTTCTCGCCATTTCTACTAAATGACGATTTTTCCTTTCAACCACACCATTTTGTTGTGGTGTTCTAGGAGAGGAAAAATTATGCTCAATGCCATTTTCTTCACAAAAAGTTTCAAAAAGATTGTTTTCAAATTCTCCACCATGATCACTTCTAATAGATGATATATGTAAATTCTTTTCATTTTGAATAACTTTGGCTAATCTTTTGAATGCTCGAAATGCATCACTCTTGTTTGCTAGGAACAAGGTCCATGTAAATCGAGAGTAATCATCAACAATAACTAAAGCATAGTAATTGCCACCAAAGCTCATAGTCCTAGAAGGACCAAATAAATCCATGTGCAAAAGTTGTAATGGCCTTGTTGTTGAAACAATGTTTTTGGATTTAAAAGAGGCCTTTACTTGTTTTCCCTTTTGACATGCGTCGCAAAGGACGTCTTTTTCAAAACGTAGCTTTGGTAAGCCAATTACTAACTCTTTAGAGACCAACTTGTTAAGATGGTCCATGTTAGCATGAGCTACTCTACGATGCCATAACCAAGTTTCATCATTTTTACTAACAAGGCATTTCACATCATTTGAGGAAACTTCATTTAGATTAATCATGTATACATTGTCAACACGGTGCCCAATTAGCACAATTTCATTAGTGTCTTGTCTTTTTATCAAGCAACATTTTGAATCAAAGGTGACTAAGTTTCCTTTGTCACAAAGTTGGCTAACACTAATGAGATTATGTTTGAGACCTTTGACAAGTATAACATTATCTATGGAGGTAGAAGGATTTTTACCAACTTTTCCAACGCCGATTACTTTGCCGGTGTTGTTTTCTCCATAGATCACGTTTCCTCCGTTTGTAGGCTCTATTGCGGTGAACTTTGATTCATCGCCGGTCATGTGTTTGGAGCATCCACTATCAACATACCAATTTGTATCCTTAGCTCCAACACGTACCTACAAAATAATTAAAATTGGGATTTAGGTACCCAAGTGAATTTGGGTCCTTGATGGTTAGTATGAGCATAATGCCCATAAGGTGCCCATCTCGTATCTTGACTATGAAAGTTTATATGTTTAATTCTAGTAAAGCATACGGGTGCTATATGACCTACTTTATTACAGTAATGACATATGACATTTGGATTATGCATCTTATGCATGTTTCTAAATGGTTGCCTAGGTTGTTTCCTAAATGCAACATCTTTTGATCTATATGCATTGTGATTATAATTTCTAAATGAAGCATGTTGAGGAGGATGTTTAAAGGCTTCATTCCTTTTAGGCATGCTTACCTTTTGGGCTTGCGGTTGTCTAATAGGAGTTTTAGCATTTTTAAATTTTCCTTTTTCAAAACCCAAACCTTCCTTGTTATGAACATGCTTTTGGTTTTTCAACATTTTATCTAAGTTCTTTGAAGATTCATTGAACTTAGCTAAAGTGTTCTTAAGATTTGTAATTTCATTTTCATGCATTTTACAAGATTTGTATGGATCACTACTTGTGCTACACTTATCTTTTCCAAGATTGATATTCTCGTTTTTCAACATCTCATTTTGTTTTAAAAGTTCCATATTCTTTTTCTTTAGGAGAGAATAATCTTGGGTAAGTTTTGTGTACACCTCAAGTAAGGCATCATATTCATCTTGTAAATTAAAAGAAGTGAAGTTGTCATCACTAACCTTTTCTTCGCTTGCCATTAAGCAAAGATTTGCAACCTCGTCGTTATCGGAGTCGGACTCATCCTCGTTCTCCCATGATATGTATGCTTTCTCCTTCTTTTTAAATTTCTTGTTTTTGTCCTCCTTTTGAAGTTTTGGACAATTGGGTTTGATGTGTCCAACTTCTACACACTCATAGCATTTTGGTACCTTTGTTTTGCTCTTGAAATTTTTCTTCATTGCAAACTTATTGAATCTTTTTAATAAGAGTGCAAATTCTTCATCTCCTTCTTCTTCATTATCATCACTCTCTTCTTGCAGTGATGTTGTTTTAAGGGCGAGACTTTTCTTCTTGCTTTCTTCACCTTTTTGTCTATTTAGCATAGTCATTTCATAGGTGAGTAGATTACCTCATAGTTGATCAAATGTAAGTTGATCATAGAGCCTTCCTTCCACAATGGCGTTTACTTTGGAGTTCCATTTTGGTGTAAGGCTTGTAAGCACCTTGGTCACAATTTGTTTGTCATTGTACTTTGTGCCAAGCATGCTTAGATTGTTGAAGATCTTGGAGAGTCTTTCAAGAGCTTCTTCAATGCTTTCTTCGTCTTTCATTTTAAAATTTTCCCATTCATGAACCAACATAAATACCTTTGATTCTTTAACGTGGTCGGTTCCTTCGTAAGTGATTTGGAGTTTATCCCAAATCTCTTTAGCGGTTTCACATGTAGAGATCTTCATATAATCATGCTCGTTAAGTGCACAATGAATGAAGTTGATGGCTTTATCACTCATTGCCACTTTCTTCCAATCATCGTCACTATATTCATCTTCTCCTTTCGGTACTTGCTTTAAGACGGAGGCTTCTCCTTCTTTAGCGCTTGTTGTCTTTGTTGGAATGTGATTTCCATTCTCAATCACTTTCCAAATTCTCACATCTTGAGAACGGATCCAAATTCTCATCTTATTTTTCCAATAAGAGTAATTTGTTCCGCTAAAAAGAGGAGGTCTAGCGGTTGAGTTACCTTCGCTAGTGTTGTTGTTGTTAAAGCCTGTGCTTGCCATGATCTTTTCCCTTAAACGGTTAAGTCTTTCAAAGGGTTAAGCTCTGATGCCACTTGTAGAACCTATGCACAATTACTCAAGAGGGGGGGGGGTGAATTGAGTATAGCAGTAACAATGAATCTTTTTACGAAAGTTAAAGACAATATACAAAAGTGTTATTGTACTAGTATTTTTCCAAGAGCTTAACTCAATTGCTAAGCATTTATAAGGAGCTTTTACTTTCCAATAGACACCAACTCAAATAAATTGATCAAG
Source organism: Arachis stenosperma (assembly GCF_014773155.1). Classification (NCBI taxonomy): domain Eukaryota; kingdom Viridiplantae; phylum Streptophyta; class Magnoliopsida; order Fabales; family Fabaceae; genus Arachis; species Arachis stenosperma. The sequence goes on along the minus strand of NC_080385.1, from coordinate 104,615,441 downwards.
TTTTTCACCAATCGGACTTAAGCCACTCCTTAAGTACTTACGAAGCTACTTTTCGATCACAATTTATTTGCTCAAAAGTAAAAGACAATAATATTGAAGAGATGAGTTTGGAGAAATGCAAACGCTATTTAGAGTGGTTCGGCACAATCCTTGTTCTACGTCCACTTTCTTTCTCAATCGCAATTGAGAAGTTCCACTATTGCCAAGCTTCAAGGTGCTCGCGCAAAACCTTTTACAATCCAAGTCCTTAGTTTCTAACACCTCACGGTATATGATCACCACTCGTATACTAACCCACTCCACTCAGAGATACCTTCTCTAAGATTTGCCTTGAGTACTTAGTATACCTCTTTGGTATCCTCACCGACTATAGTGTTTATAACTCTTGACTCAACCTTGGAGATCACACTCCAATTTACAAAGTGTATAAGAAAAACAATTCTCAGAGAATTGTTGAGATGAAATGAGTACTCTCTAGAAGAGTGTATGATTACAAGTTTAGCACTATTGAACCAATTGATATTGCTCTCTCAAATTGTGTATTATAACACCTTAAAAATGTGTAGAATGAAGGAATATGAACAAGATAGTTTGCAAATGCTCAACGTTGTGAAATAAGGCTTCAATCCATCCATTTATAGATTCCCCAAACCTTAGAAACGTTAGGGAATTAATGGGATGGAGCCTTTATGTCAAAACTAGCCGTTTTTTATGTTTTTGAATTATTTGCATCGATGCATAACACTTTGCATCGATGCAAATGTGTCTTTGACGCTGAAATTTGAATTTTCAGCTAGGTTGCATCGATGCAAACATCTTTGCATCGATGCAACAAGTCGTTGCATGCTTTGCATCGATGCAAGATGAGTGTGCATCGATGCAAACCTTAAAGAATGGCTTAAAATCACTTCAAAATGCTTAGGATTGATCTCAAACTTGTTGGAGTCAATTCCTATGCTTTTGTACCTTTGAAAACAAGTTTTTAAACCATTTGGCTAGCATCAAATTGCAAGATGTGCATCAAAACATTTTTGTGAGTGTGTGTTGAGAGATTTAGCAATTGGTTCTTAACAAGAAGTTACCTAAGTCCTAAGACACTATACTTGTCTTCAAATGTTGTGGACTTGAGTTTCTTGTTGTTGTTGTGTTGCTTTCAACTCTTCATTCCTCAACGTTGAATGTTGGTTGATCTTTCAACATGCTTGTTCATTCAAGTTGTTTGTTGGTTTGTCTTTCATGTCGTTTGTTGGTTTGTCATTCATCAAAACCTACGGATATAAACTTCGCATACAAGCAACATGATTTACAGTTAGGGTCAAGGTAGGATTGTATTTGGCCAAGTGGACTAAAATCTGAATCCTTAATTAACATAAACTTTCCACCTAACTTAAGACAATTCATTTAATTAAAATACAAAATCTAACTTCCCATTAATTGTGTTTTCCATATATTCATGCATCCTAAATTTGAGTTCAGTACATATGCATTGATACCAACACTTACTTTGGGGCATTTTGTCCCCTTTATTATGTGTTTTTTTTCTTTTTCACTTTTTCTTTTTTTTTCTTTTTTTTTTCTTAATGCATATGATTAAGATTTTGAATGCATAAACATGTTCTTAACATTTTTCATATTTTCACACAAAGTCTAACATACTCAATTCCCAAACCAAACGTTTCCAAACCCACTTTTCCCCACACTTAATTCATGAGGATTTTCACTAGTCTAAGCTAATCAAGGATTCAAATTAAGGACATTATTGTTTTCCGCTTAGAGTTAGTGATGAGCTAAAATAAAGAACAAGGGGTAAAATATGCTCAACATAGGTTTGCAAAGGATAATAAAAGGTAAGGCCATATGGGTATGTAAGCTCAGTGAAACAAGGCCTCAATCATATAAGTGCATGCATACATCAAATAATAGAAATATAAAATTAAGCAAGACAAAGATCACAATTTTAGAGAGAAAAACACACACCAAAAATAAAATATTGTTTGATAGAATGCAACCAATTAAATAGGCTCAAAATCTCACTGGTTTTGTGTGTTCGAGCTCTAAACCATGTTCCAAAATAATATTTCTTCATACAAGTTTTTCAAAAAATTTTTTAATTTAAATTAGTGATATACTATAAAAAGTTTCTTGAAAAAGAAAATATTACTTCAACCAAGTGGTAAAATATGCACAAAATCAAACAAACATGCAAATGCAACAACTAACAAGGAAAATAAACCATTGCTGTTGAAATAGAAGAGTAACTAACCCATGGAGATCGGTATCGACCTCCCTACACTTAAAGATTGCACCGTCCTCGGTGCATGCTAAGATGTGCAAGTGGATGGGGGTTGTTCCAACTGATGCTTTTCTTCAAAGATTGAGCAGATGAACTTGTTTGTCTCCCCAGTAAGAAGCTTTTCCTCTCTCTTCGTGGTGGCCATCCTGAAAGAAGAGGGAAAAGAAGAAAAGTAACCCAAAAATAAAGATAGAAAACAAATAGAATATGGGTGTTAATGCCAAATAATAAGGGTCTCAAGTACATGGTAGCTATAACATGTGCGTGAGAAAGCAATAGAAGCACATGGCATACCGATGGTGCAAAAATTGCAACAATGGGGAAGAGAGTGTGGGTAAAGAAAGACAATATAAATTCATGTCAATGCAAAATTAATACAAGTATTATAAAAGATTAGCATTGACTTAAATAATATTACCCAACCAGAACAAGTCACTAAGCACCCAAAATAATTCAAAAGAAGATGCAACAGTTAAATAAGAAAATTAACACCAAAGGAAAAATAATGAATTTAGAAAAGAAAAGAAAAATATGTACTAAATTAAAATGCAATGAATTAAATATGCAAATAAATTAAGTAAAATAGAATGAAGGTGAAAAGGAATGAGAAGTGAAAGAAATAAAGTAAGAAAGAAAGAAGAGAAGATAGAAGAAATTAGGATTACAAAAGAAAAGATAAGATAATTGGCGCTGATCTGGAGAAGTTGCGCGGCGCAGGTGACGCGGACGCGTGAGTGACGCGTTCGCGAAGGTGGCGCTATTGTCAAGTGACGCGGCCGCGTGAGGCACGTGGTCGCGTGAGTGAATTTGTGCTACTAGCGCGAGGGCAGCCGCGTGCTCGCGCAACTCTCTGTTTGAAACTCATTGTGCCAAAAATCTGGGTGACGCGTTCGCGTGACTGACGCGATCGCGTGGATGGCCTAAATCTAAAAATGGCGCAAACGCGTGGGGCACGCGGACGCGTGGCAGGGCTTGTGCTTCTAGCACGAGTATAGCCCAATTCAAGCTCAACTTTCGGCCATACACCCTTTTTACGTCGATTTGCAGGCACGCGTTCGCGTGGGTGACGCGGACGCGTGGGAGGCATTTTTCCCACATGATGCGGACGCGTCAGTGACGCGGTCACGTGGATCAATTTGTGCCAAAGGGACGCCTCCAGCCATGCTCTCGCGTGACTCTCTGTTCACTTTTCTTTTTTCCCTAATGCATCTGCGACGCGGACGCGTAAGCGACGCTATCGCGTCACGTGCGAAAAATTTTTTTTTAATGTAGTATGCACAATGCAATGCTTAATATGAATGTTATGCAAGTATGCATGATTCCAGGTTCAATCAAAACTCAAAAACAAATGAAATAGACTAAAATGAAAACTGAAAAAGGAACGATCATACCATGGTGGGTTGTCTCCCACCTAGCACTTTTAGTTAAAGTCCTTAAGTTGGACATTTGATGAGCTTCCTGTCATGGTGGCTTATGCTTGTACTGATCCAGGAATCTCCACCAATGTTTGAAATTCCAACATCTTCCGGGGTCCCAAATAAGGCACTTAAAACTGTTGAGCAGTTTCAAACAAGTTTTCAGACTCCTGGGGTGTTGAATGTCCGAACAGACTCCAGGATCCTAAACTTTTCTTCTACACCCGTCTTTGTCTTGATCTACATCTTTCCAGCCGGGTGGTGAGTAGTCTGAATTCTCTCTGCAGTGACCAAACAGCTTCCGAGATCCTTTCAATTGAGCTTGACACCAATCCTTGCACCTCAAATTGAAGTGTGAAACCTCATTAAATCTTGCATACCATCTCTGAGTGCGAGTCATTTCCTTTTTACTCTTAAAGCCACAGAGAACTCTAAGCTAGCCATTTGTTTCAAGTAAATCGTATTCAAGTGGAAAAATAAAGATAAGAGTCAAGGATTTTACCCACTTGAAGTCTGTGTTGGTTGGTAGTGGCCTTGGGATCAGTGTTTTTAGTGGTTCTGCAAGCTCTACTCCCTTGTGGTCTTCAGTGAATTCCTCCACCTCTTTGCAAATTTCTTCAACTTCACCCATGTCTTGATCAAAGTCATTGATATCTTCCTTATCACTTGAATCATAAACAGGAGGTTGAGAAAAATCGACCTCTGCATCATCTTCATATTCACTTGGGGATGATTCTTCCATCTCAAAGAATTCACTTGCGGATGCAAGTTCGTTACTAAGAGAACTCGACTCGTGATCATCGTCATCAAGGAAACTTGCTTCTTGGGTTATTCCGTCCAGTTTCTCATAAGATATCTGTATTGGAGGCTGCGCAACATCCTCTTTAGCATCAATTGTAACATCCTTGACAGAATTCTCCACAACTCTGGATTCAGGTGGCGGTTTGGCATCTCCTAAATCTTCAACCAACTCTTCTTCTTCTAAAATGACAGCTTCCTCTATTTGTTCCAGTACGAAGTTATGCTCTATGCTGTCCATTGGAGCTTCTAGTGTCTTTTTCGTGCTGCGTTCTTCATTAGATTTGCCACATGAAGCCATGGGAGTCTGTTGAGTGTCTGAACATCTGGAAGAAAATTGATTTATTGCTTGCTCCAGTTGATGAAGGGTTGCATTAAATTGTTTTACTGATTCTTCGAGGCGAACCTGTGATTCTTGGCTTGATGGATATGGACATGGTGCATAGGTGTGTGGTGGTTCTTGGGAATAGTTGGATTGGCGTTGGGGTGGATAAGGATCATGTGGTAGTGAATGGTGAAAAGAAGCTTGTGAGTGTGGTGGTTCGAAGTTATGTCGAGAGGATGATCTCTGAGCATAGGGTGGGGCTTGTTGGTAGCTACAAGGCGGTCCACCGAATCTATCAGTTGGGTATGTATTATAGAATGGTCTTTGTCGATGATATCTAGGATGATGTTGTTGCCTAAAGGGGTGATCAGATCCTTGTGGCTCCATCCATCTTTGATTGCTTAGACCTTGATGCATAGTCCTGTTATAGCTTCCATTCCTTGCAACAAAAGTAGAACCAAACTCAAAGCGAGAGGGGGTGAGAATTCATAGTAGTTATCAGAAATAAGGGGGAAGAGAGAAAACAAATAAACGAGTAAAAGAAAAATATTTTTTTTGAAAAATATTTACAATAACCAATAATAAGGCACACGTTTGCAATTCCCCGGCAACGGCGCCATTTTGAAGAACTGAAGATTGATGGTTTAGAAGTTATAGTAAACTCTCGTTGTAAGTATAGTTACTAAACCAAGCAATCAACCTTTCTTACAAACGTTTTGGTTGTCACAAGTAACAAACCCTTTTAAAATTGATAACCGAGTATTCAAACCTCGGGTCGTCTTCTCAAGGAATTGCAGGGGGTATGTTCTTATTATTGGTTATGGGTTTTGTAAATTGGGGTTTTGAAAGTGGGGAACAAGTAAATTAAAGGACAAATAAAATAAATAATTAACTATAAAATAAACTCTTGGCAAGATATGAAAATTCGAAAGTCCTATCCTAGTTACTCCTATGAGAATGGAAGTTAATCCCACTTAGTTAACCTTTGCGTAAGTAAGGGAAAATCAAGTGAACCAATTGGTTAGATTTCCCAAGTCCTAGCCAACTCCTAAGGAAAGACTAGAGTTAGTGGAATTCCAGTTAATTAGCTGACATAACAATCAATCATGAATAGTTGATAACTCAAGAGCTTCCAGTTAATCAATTAAAGCCAATAATATAAAATGCCAAATAAGAATCATAAATATCTGGAATACCTCAAATAACATTCATTCAAAGCAGTCAAATCTAACATGGAAAATATTCATAAGCCAGTTGGGCAACATAAATCAAACATAAATAAAAGCATTAAAGTATCTCAAAGTAGAAGAGAAATATAAAGTAAAAAGAATATTGAACCTGTGGCTGAAGAAGAAATAAACCCTAATTTCTAAAAATCCTAATCCTAAATCCTAAGAGAGAGGAGAGAACCTCTCTCTCTAAAAACTACATCTAAAACCTAAAATTGTGAGTTATGAAAAGCATGTTGAGTCTCTGCATGTTCCCCGACTTTAATATGAGTTTCTGGGCCGAAAATTGGTTTGAAATGCGGCCCAGAATCTCTGCCAGCGACTTTTGTAATTCTGCAGATTGCGCACGTCACGCGTCCGCATCGTCCACGCGATTGCGTCACTCAGCGTTTTTCGTATCACGCGTGCGCGTCGTCTACGCATTCGCGTCGTTCGTGCAGCTTCCAATCTGCGCGGTTGCGTCAGGCATGGGAACGCGTCACTCTGATTTCTTCCATTTCGCGTGGTCGCGTGAGCCATGCGACCGCGTGACTTCTCACTGGTCATCTCCTCAATTCCTTTTGTTCCTTCCATTTTTTCATGCTTCCTCTTTATTCTCTAAGCCATTCCTGCCCTATGAAGCCTGAAACACTTAACACACAGATCAAGGCATCGAATGGTAATAAGAGAGGATTAAGATTAGCTAAATTAAGACCAAAGAAGCATGTTTTCAATCATAGAACTAAACTAGGAAGGAATTGTAAAATCATGTAAATCCTATGAATAAGTGGGTGAAAAGCTTGATAAAACCACTCAATTAAATACAATATAAACCATGAAATAGTGGTTTATCACCTCCACATCAAACTTAGAATAGTTGCTTGTCCTTAAGTCACAAAGAACAATGATGGTGATAGAATTGGAATAATCATCATTCTCTAGTGAAAGCAAATAAGTGATGCAGCAGCTTATTCAAATCAAACAACCTGAGTGAATGAAATGCTCGAGAAAGTCCCTAGATGTGATACAAGTACATACAAGATTTAAACACAAATCAAACAAATCAACTTCTTCAAATTAAACAAAATAATAGCATGCATACTAATCAAATAGGACAATCTATACTAAACAAATAAAAGAAACTGCTATTCAATAAACTAACACAATTATTAGCAAATAAGGTAAAATATCCTTACAAAACAAAGAAAAAAAACTAATTAATAAACTCAACAAACTATAACAACTAAAGTGATGCATGCATTCAGTGACAGCTATAAGTAAGGAATTGGCTGCAAATCAAGATCACAAGGTGCCATGCCATGTAAGAGATGAACCATGCAAAAACCATACAAAATTAATTAAGAATGAAGTTGAGTTGAACTAAATAATTGTTGGCCTTTGGTGTTGGTGTCCAACGGCACAACAATGCCGTGCCATGGGAAAAGAGAGTGAGTAATTCTTCAATTTTTGTTACCAGGCGTGGAGCCCCAATAAACTCTCGTGGGACGGTAAAGTAAAGTCGTGCGTACGCATGTTTTAGCCTGTAATCAACCTTGTGCGTATGCATGTGTCATGCGTATGCACAAAATTCACTTTTTTTAAGATGAAAATGTACCAGGCATGGGATGCCAAAGCACTACTGTGGGACACCAAAGTGACGTCGTGCATACGCACATGTCATGCGTACACACAAAATCCTTTTCTAGCCAAGTCATGCATACGCGCATGGCATGCGTATGCGCATGCCATGCGTACGTGGTACACAAAATTGTGAGTTCACACTTTTCTCACAACTCCGCGCAGCTGACCAGCAAGTGCACTGGGTCGTCTAAGTAATACCTTACGTGAGTAAGGGTCGATCCCACGGAGATTGTCGGCTTGAAGCAAGCTATGGTCATCTTGTAAATCTCAGTCAGGTGGATTCAAATGGTTTTGAGGTTTTGATGATTAAAAAAAGAAATAAAACATAAAATAGGATAGAGATACTTATGCAACTCATTGGTGGGAATTTCAGATAAGCGTATGGAGATGCTTTGTTCCCTCTGAGCCTCTGCTTTCCTATTGTCCTCATCCAATCATACGTACTCCCTTCCATGGCAAGTTGTATGTCGGTGGATCACCGTTGTCAATGGCTACCATCCGTCCTCTCAGTGAAAACATATCCGCTACGGTTTCCCGCATGGCTAATCAGCTGTCGGTTTTCGATCGTGTCGGAATAAGATCCATTGATCCTTTTGCACACTGTCACTGCGCCCAATAATCACGAGTTTAAAGCTCGTCACAGTCATCCCATCCCAGATCCTACTCGGAATACCACAGACAAGATTTAGACTTTCTGGATCTCAAGAATGCTGTCAATTGATTCTAGCTTATACCACAAAGACTCTGATCTCACGGAATGGAAGACTCTGATGTCAGGAGAGGCAATCATGCGTCGTGAACCAGGAGGCCAAGAGACACACACTTAAGCTCTTACAGATAGAACATTATGATGACAAGTCATCATATACCCATTTTCAAGCTAATTTCACTTGTTTTGTTAGCATTTATGCACTTTCTTGCATCCTAAGTTAGCGATTTGGAGTAAAAATGCATAACTTCTCTAAATCAAGCAACCACCATGAAATTAATGTTAATCCATGAGGTTTAAGCTAATTTTAATTGAATTTTAATTGATTTATAAGCCTCTTGAATTTAGTGATACTTTGAGTGGTTGTTTGGTTTATTGTAGGTGAAGAAAAGAAAAGAAAATGAAAAGCGTGGCCTAAGAAGCGTGACACAAGAAAAGGAAAGCGTGGCCAAAGAGGAGAGAAGCGTGCCGCATTACAATGGGGGAGGCAACATTGCCCTCCACAAGGGCAGACTGCCCTCCACAAGGGCAGACTGCCCTCTAGGAGAGCAACATAGAGAACCAAACAAGAATAGGCAACTCTGCCCTGCCCACTACAAGGGCAGAGCACAAAATATGCCTTGGAGCCAAGAGAAGGAGAACATTGCCCTGCCCTTGTGGAGGGCAGAATCGGGCTCCATGAGGAAGAAAATCAAGGTAAAAATATCAACTATGCAAGCCACAAGGTTCGAACCAAGAACCATGAGGAAGCCAAAGACTAAAGGTGATTGTCATGCCAAGAAGCCAAGAAAATATTAGCGTGTTTGCACCCTCCCAGGTTCGAACCCGAGACGTGAAGGAAGCAACTCTGCCCTGCCCTTGGCGCGGGCAGGGCAGCATTTGAATTGGCACGATCTTGGCGCACCATTTCTCAATCTGGCGCACCATTTTCCTCGACCTGGCAGCATCTGGCGCGCGCGTTCCTTCCCTGGCGCACCAAACCGTTCCTGCCCTGCCCTTGGCACGGGCAGGGCAGCGTTTAGCATCCCGCGCACCAAACACTCTTCCTGGCGCACCAAATTTCCTTCTGGCAGCACCATCCGCACGCACGCCTCACATCCTGGTGCATCAGCTTTCCCGCCCTGCCCTTGGCGCGGGCAGGGCAGCCTCTGGCGCACCAACCGCGCACCAACTCGCACCAACACGCAACATGGCCGCACCAATTGCTAGCACCAAGCCTCATTTTTCTGCCCTGCCCTCCACAAGGGCAGGGCAGCCTCCTGGGAGTGACTTTTGGGCCAGAATTCAAATTAAAAATTCATTTGAATCCATTTCTTCACCAATTCAAAAGCCCATCCAAATCCCATTATCCAAGAATAGAAAGTGTATAAATAGGAGTTAGTTTGATGTAATTAGGAACTTTTTAGCTACCTTTACTTTGAGCTTTGAATTTTTACTTTCATTTTGAGCTTTTGAATTTCACTTTCTTTGAGTTTTCTTGAGAGAATTGGCCGAGCACTAAGAGGATCAAGGGAGAATTGACTGATCTCCTTCCTCATTTCCCTTGGGCAATTCTACTCTTCTGTTTTTGAGTTTTGGGTGTGTGAAATTGGGGAAATTCTGTCCCAATTCCCATTCAAACTCTTCTCACTTTGTTTTCTGCATAATTCAGTTTCAATTCTGTTCTTCTATTGCTTCTTCTTTAATTTTCTGTCAATTGCTTGGATAATTCAGATCTGGGAAGGAAATTGGGTTTTAGGCTCTGCTACCTAAGCCCTTGGGATCCTGAGATCATAATTCACTCTTGGTTCTTCTGTGAACCTTTGCTGCATTTTATTTTCTTGCTGTTTGAATGCTCTTTGCCTCTGATTTAAATTCTGCTCAATCAACTACTGCAATTTACTTCTTCTTTGTTTGGATCTTGCAATCCCATTCCTCAATTCCCTTTTATATTCAAGCCATTTATCTTTCTTGCCATTTAAGTTACTGCAATTTAAGTTTCTTGCACTTTAAGTTTCAGTCATTTACTTTCTTGCTCTTTAAGTTTCTGCACTTTTACTTTCCTGTTCTTTATTTTACTGCACTTTTCCCTTCCCCCTTTACATTTAATGTCATTTACTTCCTGTTAAACACAAATCACTCAATCAAAACTTGATTCGCTTGACTAAACCACCCACTAAACTAAAATTGCTCAATCCTTCAATCCCTGTGGGATCGACCTCACTCATGTGAGTTATTATTACTTGATGCGACCCGGTACACTTGCCGGTGAGTTTTGTGTTGGATCGTTTTCCACACATCAAGTTTTTGGCGCCGTTGCCGGGGATTGAAATAGATTGACAATGATTAAGTGAAGTGGAGGTCTAGATTAAGCATTTTTTTTCTTTTTCTGTTATTCTAACTATTACTAACACACTAACTGTTTGAATTTTTGCTTAAACTAACTAAAACTTCATTCTAAGCTACAGATTGAAGTTCCATTGTATTTCTGGGTTTGTGTGTTTATTGTTGTGTGTTTGTATGTCAGGTATAGGAAGATCTTCCCCTATCATCTCTGAACTTGATCAAAGGACTCTTCGGAGAATAAGAAGAGCTGAAAGAGGGAAGAATATTGTTGGAGAAGAAGAAGAATCTGAGGAGGAATTCCAAGACATGGAAAGAGATACCACTCAACCTGAAGGAGGAGCCAACAATAATCAACATCAGAGAAGAGTCTTGGCTTCATACACATTTGCAAATGCTAGGCATTGTGGAAGTAGCATTCTTCCTCCCAATGTCAATGCAAACAACTTTGAACTCAAGCCACAACTCATAACTCTGGTTCAAAACAATTGCTCTTTTGGAGGAGGGCCTTTGGAGGATCCAAATCAACATTTGTCCACCTTCTTGAGAATCTGTGATACAGTGAAAACAAATGGTGTACCTCCTGTTAGTTACAAGTTGCTACTCTTTCCATTCTCTCTCAGGGATAAAGCAACTCAATGGCTAGAGACCTTTCCAAAAGAAAGCATCAACACTTGGGATGACTTGGTGAGTGGTGGACGAAATTGTGATCACATTATATGTTTCTTGGATTTTGGATGAAGGCTTCTGAGGGGCAGCACCTGTGTGAGGTTTTCTTTATTGGAATTCACAACTCCGTTCAACTAACCAGCAAGTGTACTGGGTCGTCCAAGTAATAACCTTACGTGAGTAAGGGTCGAATCCACAGAGATTGTTGGTATGAAGCAAGCTATGGTCACCTTGCAAATCTCAGTTAGGCAGATTAAAAAGGTAATTGTAATTATTGGATAATGAATAAAAAGGAGTTAATAAAAAGGGATAGAAATACTTATGTAGATTCATTGGTAGGAATTTCAGATAAGCGAAATGGAGATGCTGTAGAGCTCTCGGACGCCTGCTCTCCTATTCCTTCTACTCAATCCTTCTTAATCCTTTCCATGGCAAGCTTTGTATAGGGGTTCACCATCAGCTGTGGCTACTTTCAATCCTCACGGGGAAATATCCTATGCGGCTGTCACTCGCACAGCTAACCAGTCTGGAGGCATCACCCATGGTTGATAGCTACATCCCATCCTCGCAGTGAAAGCTAATGCTCACGCACTCTGTCACAGTACGGCCAATCACCGGTTGGTTCCCTCCCCTACTGGAATAGAATCCCTCTTTTGCGTCTGTCACTAACGCCCAGCAGGTTACAGGTTTGAAGCACGTCACAGTAATTCATGAACGGAATCCTACTCGGAATACCACAGACAAGGTGAGACTTTCCGGATTCCCAGGATCCTACTCGGAACACCACAGACAAGGTTGGACTTTCCGGATCCAGATGAATGCCGCCATCTATCTAGCTTATACCACGAAGATTCTATTGGGGAATCTAAGAGATACACATTCAAGCCTTGTTGCATGTAGAACGTAAGTGGTTGTCAATCACGCGCGTCCATAGGTGAGAATGATGATGAGAGTTATTAGCTCATCACATTCATCATGTTATTGGGTACGAATGAATATCTTGGAATAAGAATAAGATAGAGATTTGAATAAGAGAAAATAGAACTTCATTAATCTTTGAGGTACAGCAGAGCTCCACACCCTTAATCTATGGTGTGCAGAAACTCCACCGTTGAAAATACATAAGTGAAAGAAGGTCAGGCATGGCCGAATGGCCAGCCACCTAAAACGTGATCAATGATCTCCTAAGATGAAGAATAAAACAAAACTGAGACCAGAGATGTCTAATACAATAGATACATGTCCTATATATACTAGACTAGCTACTAGGGTTTACATGAGTAAGTAATTGATGCATAAATCCACTTCCGGGGCCCACTTGGTGTGTGCTTGGGCTGAGCTTGATTAATCCACGAGCTGAGGCTTCTCTTGGAGTTGAATTTCGAGTTATGATGTGTTTTGGGCGTTCAACTCCGGATCATGACGTTTTTCTGGCGTTTAACTCCAGAAAGGAGCGTGTACTTGGCGTTCAACGCCAAGTTGCGTCGTCATTTTTCGAATAAAGTATGGACTATTATATATTGCTGGAAAGCCCTGGATGTCTACTTTTCAACGCCGTTGAGAGCGCGCCATTTGGAGTTCTGTAGGGAGGTCAGAATCCAACAGCATTAGCAGTCCTTTTGTCAGCCTTTTTCAGAGTTTTGCTCAAATCCCTCAATTTCAGTCAGAATTTACCTGAAATCACAGAAAAACACACAAACTCATAGTAAAGTCCAGAAATGTGAATTTAACATAAAAACTAATGAAAACATCCCTAAAAGTAGCTTGAACTTACTAAAAACTACGTAAAAACAATGCCAAAAAGCGTATAAATTATCCGCTCATCACAACACCAAACTTAAATTGTTGCTTGTCCCCAAGCAACTGAAAATCAAATAGGATAAAAAGAAGAGAATATACTGTAAAGTCCAAAATATCAATGAATATTAATTTAATTACATGAGCGGGACTTGTAGCTTTTTGCTTCTGAACAGTTTTGGCACCTCACTTTTTCCTTTGAAGTTCAGAGTGATTGGCATCTTTAGGAACTTAGAATTTCAGATAGTGTTATTGACTTTCCTAGTTAAGCATGTTGATTCTTGAACACAGCTACTTATGAGTCTTGGCTGTGGCCCTAAGCACTTTGTCTTCCAGTATTACCACCGGATACACAAATGCCACAGACACATAACTGGGTGAACCTTTTCAGATTGTGACTTAGCTTTGCTAAAGTCCCCAGTTAGTGGTGTCCAGAGCTCTTAAGCACACTCTTTTAGCTTTGGATCACGACTTTAACCACTCAGTCTCAAGCTTTTCACTTGGACCTTCATGACACAAGCACATGGTTAGGGACAGCTTGATTTAGCCGCTTAGGCCTGGATTTTAATTCCTTGGGCCCTCCTATCCATTGATGCTCAAAGCCTTGGATCCTTTTTACCCTTGCCTTTTGGTTTTAAGGGCTATTGGCTTTTTCTACTGCTCCTTCTTTTTCTATATACTCTTTTTAGATAGCTATTTTTTTTTCACTGCTTTTTCTTGCTTCAAGAATCAATTTCATGATGTTTTTCAGATCATCAATAACATTTCTCTTTGTTCATCATTCTTTCAAGAACCAACAATTTTAACACTCATAAACAACAAGATCCAAAGACATATGCACTGTTCATTCATTCATTCAGAAAACAAAAGCATTGTCACCACATAATTAAACTAAATTCAATAATAATTTCGAAAATTATGTACTTCTTGTTCTTTTGAATTAAAACATTTTTCTTTTAAGAGAAGTGAAGGATTAATGGAATTTATTCATAGCTTTAAGGCATGGTTACATACTGTTCATACCCTGACCGAGCTCTCCTAACTCGGCAAACCCACAGAGGATCCGACCTCGTCCCAAAGGCCCACGCCTGAGGTCGGACCTCGGACCAATAAAGGAAAAGGCCCATCAAAAGGAGCGAAGCCCAAAACCTAAAGGCCGAAAAGGCCTAGGAAAGGCGGTTCCACAGAGATAAAGATAAAACTCCCAAAAGATAAGATAAGATAAGAATATCTTATCCAGGGATGATCACGGCCAACTGCTATAAATACACTGGAGCACCCAGGTATAACTCATACTCTAATTCTACTCGATATCTGCTTGGACCCATGCTAACTTAAGCATCGGAGTGTCATTGCAGGTACAACCCCCCGCTGTTCAGCATACCAAGCTCGGGTCACAGACCCCTACCTCGGGCCTTGCCAGACGACCGAGCTACACGTTTCAGGTAACCCTCGGAACATTGGCGCCGTTGCCGGGGACCTGGAAGTCATCCCTTCACCATGGCGGACGACCCTCCCAACAATAACCACGCTACATCAGAGCAAGAGGAGGAAGTAGACACCGGAGAAAGACCGGACAGCCCTCTATCACCGTGCACTCCAGGAGGAAACAAACAGGATCGCACAAAGACATCACTCTCAAACAAAGATCAGCAAAATCCCGAAAAAGAAAACGGCTCAGAAATTCTCAAAGCGGTACGAACGCAGCAAAACCGGCTGAAACAGCTCGAAGAAGACATAAAGAAGCAAAAAGAGACTGAACAAGATCTGAGGAGGGAAGCTCGCAAGCGCAGAGAATTAGAAGAAAAACTACGGAAAATAGAGGCCAACCTGAAGGACCGGACGGAACGCGGCACCACCCCCGAAGGCAATCATGATCCCTTCACGCGAGAGATCATGAAGGAAAAGGTACCGCGAAACTTCAAACCACCCGATATGGACCTCTACGACGGCACCACCGATCCAAGTCACCACCTCAGCAACTTCAGAAGCAGAATGTACCTAGTCGACGCCTTCGACGCGATTCGGTGCAAAGCCTTCCCCACCACTCTCACCAAGTCAGCCATGAAATGGTTCGACAACCTGCCACCAGGATCAATCTCCAGCTTTGAAGACCTAACCAAAAAATTTTAACAAGGTTCTCTACTCAAAAAGACAAAGCAAAACATGCCCCCAGTCTACTCGGGATCAAACAAAGCAACCAAGAAACTCTCCAAGAATACATGGAGCGATTCAACAAAGCCTGCCTGGACATACAACACTTGCCCACTGAAGCGGCCATCATGGGGTTAGCAAACGGCTTAAAAGAAGGACCATTTAGCCAACCCCTATCTAAACGATACCCGACCTCCTTATACGAAGTGCAGGAGCGAGCAGAAAAATATATCAACATGGAGGAAACCTCCCAGCTAAGAGACTCTTCCAGGAAGGAGTCAACCTACTCGCTCCGAGATCGAGATCGGGAACAGAAAAAGAAAGAAGAATCCAGCTCGGACAGGCCACGGAAGTACCACAGTTACACCCCCCTCCGAGTCTCCCTGGTAAACGTCTACAGAGAAGTATGCCACACAGAAAAGATCCCACCACCCCGACCTCTAAAACACAAGAGAGCAGGGAGAGATCGGTCCGAGTACTGCGAATACCACAAGCTTTATGGTCATTCTACTAACGACTGTCACGATCTCAAAAATGTTATAGAAAAACTAGCCAGAGAAGGAAAACTCGACAGATACATAGCAGAAAAGGGAGAAGAGACCAAAAAGAGAAGGAGGGGAGATAACGAAGATCGGGCAGAACGAACCCCGCAAACCCCTGAAAGGCACGTACACATGATAAACGGAGGTTTTGCAGGCGGAGGAATGTCCAGATCCTCGCGAAAAAGGCACCTCAAAGAAGTCTATCATGTCCGAGAAGATATTCCCCTGCCCGAGTTACCCACCATCTCATTCACCCGAGAAGATGCCCAAGGGATAATACCCGGGCACGACGATCCAATGGTGATCACCATTATTCTAGCAAACGCCAACTTACATCGAACCCTGATCGACCAGGGGAGCTCAGCAGATATCCTGTTCAAAACAGCCTTTGACAAGCTCGGGCTTGAGGAGAAAGAACTAAAGGCCTATCCCACCGACCTATTCGGGCTAGGGGATACCCCAATCCGTCTCCTAGGATACATCTCGCTACACACCACCTTTGGAAGAGGCGAACAATCTAGAACATTGAGCATCGACTACATTATAGTCAACGTCACTTCAGCATATAATGCCCTCATCGGGCGACCAACCCTAAACAGACTGGCAGCTGTAGTCTCGACCCCGCACCTCTGTATAAAGTTCCCTACCGCAAAGGGAATCGCTACCCTAAAAGGCGACCAAAGGCTAGCACGGCGATGCTACAACGAAAGTCTGAGCCTAAAAGGGAAAGAGGTCAACACAATAGAACTCGGTCGAGTTCAAACCCGAGAAGATCTTCGGCCACAACCAGAAGGAGAAACCGAAAAGATCCAAATCGGGAACACACCCGAAAAAACAACAAACATAGGGGCAAACCTCGAAGCAGGCCTGAAGGAAGAACTCACAACCCTCTTAAGGGAGAATTCCGACCTCTTCGCCTGGAAAGCCTCCGACATGCCAGGCATAAGCCCCGACCTAATGTGCCATAAGCTATCAGTGTACCCGGGATCCCGACCTGTCCAACAAAGATGCAGGAAGCTCGGGCCCGAACGCATGCAAGCGATAGAAGAACAAGTACAAGCACTACTGGATGCAGGGTTCATTAGGGAAGTAAAATACCCCCTATGGCTCGCAAACGTGGTCCTGGTAAAAAAGCCCAATGGGAAATGGAGGATGTGTGTCGACTACACGGATCTCAACAAAGCCTGCCCCAAAGACCCATATCCACTACCAAACATCGACGCCTTAGTCGATGCAGCCTCGGGCTACAGATACCTCTCTTTCATGGATGCATACTCGGGATACAATCAAATCCCGATGTACGGACCCGACCAAGAAAAGACCTCGTTCATAACCCCAAAGGCAAACTACTGCTACGTAGTAATGCCCTTCGGGCTAAAGAACGCAGGGGCAACCTACCAGAGGCTAATGAACAAAGTATTCTCAGAGCACATCGGGCTACAGCTAGAAGTGTACGTCGACGATATGCTGGTAAAGACACAAGAAGACGGAAACTTGGTTCCCGACCTCACAAGTGTCTTCGGCACCCTCAGGAAACACAACATGAGACCTAACCCGACCAAGTGCACCTTCGCCGCAGAAGTCGGAAAGTTCTTAGGCTTCATGCTGACTCAAAGAGGCATCGAAGCAAACCCGGACAAATGCCAAGCAATACTCAAAATGAAGAGCCCGACGTGTGTCAAAGAAGTACAACAACTGAATGGGAGGCTAGCCGCCCTATCAAGATTCTTGGCAGGATCAGCGATAAAGTCACTACCTCTCTACTCACTCCTAAAGAAAGGGAAAACCTTCTCGTGGACCCCGGAGTGCGAAAAGGCCTTCCAAGAATTCAAGGAATTCCTCGGGCAGCCACCAATCCTAACCCGACCTCTAAAAGGGGAAGAGCTCGTACTATACCTCTCGGTCGGACATCGGGCAGTTGCTTCAGCATTAATACGGGAAAATGACCAAGGACAACACCCCATATACTTCGTAAGCAAGGCACTACAAGGGGCCGAATTAAACTATCAAAAAATAGAGAAATTCGCCTACGCCCTAGTGTTCACAGCTCGGAGGCTCCGTCCCTACTTTCAAGCCCACACCATCAAAGTCCGGACAAACCAACCCATGAGACACATCCTACAAAAGACAGACATGGCAGGACGAATCCTACAATGGGCGGTGGAACTGTCCGAGTTCGACCTCCACTGTGAAGCTCGGACTGCCATAAAATCTCAATATCTAGCCGACTTCATCGCAGAATATACTGAGACCCCGGGAACCCCACTCTCGTGGAATCTGTATGTCGACGGGTCCTCAAACAAAACAGGAAGCGGAGCCGGTGTTATACTCGAAAGCGACCAAGGAACACGGATAGAGCTATCCCTAAAATTCGAGTTCCAGGCTTCGAACAACCAAGCCGAATACGAGGCCCTACTAGCAGGACTAAAGCTAGCCGAAGAGGTCGGAGCCCAGAAAATCACGATCTTCAGCGACTCCCAGGTCATCACATCACAAGTAAATGGAAGTTACCAGGCCAAAGACCCTACTATGAAAAAATACCTGGACCAAACACAGGAACAATTACGACACTTCCCGGAAATACAAATCCAACACATACCTCGGGAACAAAATGCCCGGGCAGACGCCCTCTCGAAGCTTGCTAGCACCAAGCCCGGAGGCAACAACAGAAGTCTTCTCCAAGAAACCCTACAATCTCCCTCCGTGCTAAGAGAGGAAGAAACGTTAAATATATCCAACCATCAGCAAGGATGGATGACCCCCATACTCAACTACCTGAAGTCAGGAACTCTCCCCATCGAAAGAAAAGAAGCTAAAAGGCTTACAAAGGACGCCCAGAATTATACGCTAATTCACGACGTATTATACAAAAGAGGATTCTCAAACCCCCTCCTTAGGTGCATTCCGACCTCAGAAACAAAGGGCGTCCTCGAAGAAGTCCACGAAGGCATGTGTGGGAACCATCTCGGAGCTCGGGCACTATCCAAAAAAGTAGTCAGGGCCGGGTTCTACTGGCCGACCTTGCAAAAAGACGCAACCGAGTTTGTCAAAATATGCCCCCCCTGCCAAAAACACGCCAATTTTCACAAGGCACCACCCGAAGACCTTATCAGCATCACCGCACCATGGCCCTTCGCAAAATGGGGACTCGACCTACTCGGCCCCTTCCCCCAAGGACCGGGGCAAGTCAAATACCTCATCGTAGGGGTCGACTACTTCACAAAATGGATCGAAGCCGAACCCCTAGCCACCATTACGGCTCAAAAAAGTCGCAAGTTTCTATACAAAAACATTGTCATGAGGTTCGGAGTCCCCTACTCCATCACAACAGACAATGGAACACAGTTCACGGACTCGAGTTTTCAGAACTTGGTGGCCGAACTAAAAATCAAACAGCAATTCACATCAGTCGAGCACCCACAAGCCAATGGACAAGCAGAGGCTGCAAATAAAGTCATCTTGGCCGGGTTAAAGCGAAGACTCCAAGAGGCCAAAGGGGCGTGGGCCGACGAACTCCCCCAGGTACTATGGGCATATCGGACAACCCCGCACTCTACAACGGGAGAATCCCCATTCCGGCTAGCTTACGGGATGGAGGCAATGATTCCTGTCGAAATAGATGAAGGGTCGCCCAGAGTCATCTTCTACAATGAAGGAGGCAACCTACAGGCACAAAGGGAAGAACTCGACCTCCTCCCCGAGGTCCGAGAAAGAGCCCGAATCCGAGAAGAAGCCCTAAAACGGCGAACGGCCCTCAGATACAATCGAAAGGTAATAAAGCGAAGCTTCTCCGTTCACGACCTGATTTTAATCCGAAATGACATCGGAACACAAAAGTCGGGAGAAGGAAAACTAGCCGCAAATTGGAAAGGGCCCTACAAGGTAACAGAAGTCTTAGGGACAGGCTACTACAAAATATCCGACCTAGAAGGCAATGAGCTGCCCAGGGCCTGGCACGCCTGTAACCTGAGACGGTACTACAGCTAGAAAAACTTAACCCAAGGTGTACTCTTTTTCCCTACAAGGGTTTTTTAATGAGACACCCGGTTAAGTAGGATACCCGACCTAGTCAAAGGGTAAACACCTTGTAAATATTCTTCTTTTTAATACTAATCAAATTTCTCTATTTTTCTTCCTCGTGATGAAGCAAATTTTAGAAAGTACCCCACCAAGGCGCATTAATTTATGCTCGGCAAAACGCAAAAAATCATTTGCCAAGAAACCATACAAGGTCGGCAAAGATAAAGCGACGAGGTTCAATTTAATGTGAGAAGTTATAAAGTAACTCTGAAATGGCTCGAAAAGCCAAATAAAAAGAGGTTACAAAAATAACTTAAAAAAGGCCGACCATACGACGAAGTCGGGAAAGTTATAAAGTAACTCTTGTTTGGCCCGAAAAGCCAAAACAAAAAGAGATTACAGAAATAACTCAAAAGAACCGGCCAAACGACAAAGTCGGACCTAACCAAAAAAGGAGGTACTCGAGCACCCGATGTCCGAGGAAAAAGCTCGGACCCAAGAAAGAAGCCTTAAAACGGCAAAGAACCAAGATTTCGAAAAACGCTTACTAAAAAGTTGCTCTACAAAAAGCAACTAAAAAGTACAAGCGAAAAGAACGAAATCAAAGGAAGTTTCAAAACGCTAGCTAAAAAGTTGTCATCCGAAGACAACTAAAAAGCACAAAAGCGAAAACAAGAAGTCAAAACGCTAGCTAAAAAGTTGTCATCCGAAGACAACTAAAAAGCACAAAAGCGAAAACAAGAAGTCAAAACGCTAGCTAAAAAGTTGTCATCCGAAGACGACTAAAAAGCACAAAAGCGAAAACAAAAAGTCAAAACGCTAGCTAAAAAGTTGTTTTCCAAAAAACAACTAGAAAGCATAAAAAGCGGAACAAGCAAGTCAAAACACGGCATAATAAGCTAAAAAGTTACTACAGAGTAGCTAAAATAGCAAGAAAGTGTCCAAAGCGTTTACAGAAAACATCCAAAAAAGCAAAAAGGCCCACAGGCCGGGCAGAAAAGCCAAAAATAAAGAGATCACAAGAGGATCAAGGACCTTCCCGGTCTCCACATCAAGGCCCCGGAGAGAACATCGAAATCGGGACTGCATCGACAGCACCATCATCCCGACTTGAAACCTCCACCCCAGACCAGTCCTCAGCCAGGGGTGAAGTCGGGTTCACAACCGGTACCTCGGGGTCGGACACTGGAGCCTTGGGGTCGGACACCGGAGCCTCATCCTCGGCAAGAGCAGGAACAATCTTTCCCTCCACAACCATGTTCTCCGTACTAAACAAGCTCAGATCCAGGTCGGGAGCAAGAACCCGGACCTGATCCCTCAAATTCACAAACATAGCATCCATACCCTTGGCCACATTATCTTCCAGCTCGTAAAAATCACCCCGAGCAGATTGCAACTTCTCCTTCGTCTCCACAAGCTCGGCATACAGCTTAGTATAGTTCTCCGTCGCCACCCTCGCCATCTCCTCAGATGTCTTCGCCGCCGCCACAGCCGCGGTAGCCCTAGTTTTCTCTTCCTCCAAAGAGGCCTCCAGCTCAGCAATCCTGGCAGCCTTCAGTTGACTAACTTTGTCAAGCTCGGACCGTGCCTTCTCAAGACGGGAGCTGGTCGCCCCAAGGGGAGCTTTCTTGAACTCCTGAGCAATGGCGGCATGAAGACTAGCCATCCGAACACAGCTCCGTGCCATATACTGAAAGTGATGCTCCATAGACGCATCATCAGTAGAAATAAAGGTCTGGGGGAGAATGTGCTGCTCAATCCAACCAAGAGCGTCAAAGTCCTTATCATTGAAGCCGGCAAGCTCTTGAGAGGTCTTCTGTTTCTTGGGGGGAGGACCCGAGGTTGAAGACGGGGAAAGGTGACCGGGTCCGGAAGTCGGAGGATCTTGAGTAATAGCTCGGAACTGAGGAGTCGGAATGGTCTTCGACCGAGTCTGAACACCCACGGTACTCTTCTGCGGAGAAGATCGGGCAGAAGCCTCAGCCTCGATATTCCGAGCAGCCGCAGACTTCTTCGACCGACGAAGGAACTTCATGGAATCAGCCTGAGAAGACATCTCTGCAGAAACAAAAGAAAGGGATTATCACAACAGAAAAATCACCAAAACAAAAGCCAAAATACTAAGATGAAATCTCAAAAAGAGGTCGGGAGCTACCTAACTCGGAACGGAGAAGGCTTGGATCTCCCAACATTTTCTTCGTATCCAAGTGAGGTGCCCGACCCCATAAACTGCTCACCACACCCACAAAAGCCTGCTCCACCTCATCTAGACTCTCAAAAGTATACTTAACCGACACTACATTCTCCTGCCAACAAAGAGGAAAAGAAGGCTCCCCACTCTCATCTAGAAAGAAAGGTCGGACATCTCCAGCAGCCCGGACCTTGAAATAGTAGTTCTTGAAATCATGAAACGACTCATCATACAAGGTACAAAACTTCTTTCCGGCGTTTGCCCTAAAAGAGACCCAAGACACCTTCCCTCCACCCGACCCCGGCTTCGTCAACACAAACAGATAAGAAAAAAGGGAAACAGAAGGGGAGACGCCCAAAAACTGACACAAAAGTTGAAACAGCTTTAAAAACGCCCAAGAATTCGGATGGAGTTGCGTAGGGGCAAGGTTACAAGACCAAAGGACCTCGGACTCCAAGTCGGTAAAAGGAAGTCGTACACCCAGCTTAGAGAAAAAACAATCGTAAGCATAGAAGAAGAGCTTCTCAGAACTTTCTAAAGGCGGGAAGCACACTCTCTCCTCGGACTCCGGGGCTACTAACTCATAATCCCGCTCAGACTCCCTATTCTCACATACACTACACTCCCTACGGAACCTAACTAGATACTCAGAATCTACAACAGAAGGGACCCTTAGAGGAGCAGGATCTACCCAACCAAGACCACTCGGAATCTTGGTCGACATTGCTTGAAACACCTTTCGAGACATAAAAATCTTGCCTACAAAGAAAGAATACAACAGCAAGGCAAAAATCACACAAAAGCAGAAAAAACCCATTCAGCAAAAGCAAAAGAAAGCAAAGTTCTTTTAGAAAGAAAATGCGGCAACCCGAAAACAAAATAAACAGGAAAAAAGAGTCCCCCCCACATACATACAAACAAAGCAATGGCGGCGCCTCTTTTCGGGGCAACCCAGGCAACAGAAGAAAAAGAAGCAGAAGCATATGTACACAAAGAAAATGAAAGACAAGAGCAAACCTGGAAAGAAGACGACGAGCTCCGATGCGGGGAAAACGAGAACAGCGGCGCAAAGGAAACCCCGGAAAAACGCACAGAAAGAATCGGAGAAGAAGAACAAAAAAGGAGCGGCGCTCAAAGGTGGCGAAAACTCAGGAAGCGGAAAAGGAACAGAACAAACGAAGAAAAAATGAGGAAAGGGGCAAATAAATAATGCCTTCACAGAGCACCGCACGGAAATCGAGGAAGAAACGGTAACAAGCAATAAATGCTGAAACGACCGTTTTCAAATTTTGAAACTACTATGCCCGAGCTCGACCTCTCAAAAGGACGAACTCGGGCAGGGGCACTGTTCATACCCTGACCGAGCTCTCCTAACTCGGCAAACCCACAGAGGATCCGACCTCGTCCCAAAGGCCCACGCCTGAGGTCGAACCTCGGACCAATAAAGGAAAAGGCCCATCAAAAGGAGCGAAGCCCAAAACCTAAAGGCCGAAAAGGCCTAGGAAAGGCGGTTCCACAGAGATAAAGATAAAACTCCCAAAAGATAAGATAAGATAAGAATATCTTATCCAGGGATGATCACGGCCAACTGCTATAAATACACTGGAGCACCCAGGTATAACTCATACTCTAATTCTACTCGATATCTGCTTGGACCCATGCTAACTTAAGCATCGGAGTGTCATTGCAGGTACAACCCCCCGCTGTTCAGCATACCAAGCTCGGGTCACAGACCCCTACCTCGGGCCTTGCCAGACGACCGAGCTACACGTTTCAGGTAACCCTCGGAACACATACTAATGATCATGAAGTAGAGACACACAAAAAACATAGATAAAAACAATAATTAAAAACCGAAAACAGAAAGAAATAAAGAACAAGGAATGAATCCACCTCTAGTGGCGTCTTCTTCTTGAAGGACCAATGATGTTCTTCAACTCTTCTATGTCCCTTCCTTGCCTTTGTTGCTCCTCCCTCATTGCTCTTTGATCTTCTCTTATTTCTTGGAGAGTGAGGGCGTGTTCATGGTGTTCCACCCTTAGTTGTTCCATATTATGGCTCAAATTTTCTAAGGAAGTGTTGAGTTGCTCCCAATAGTTGTTGGGAGGGAAGTGCATTCCTTGAGGCATCTCAGGAATTTGTTGATGATGAACTTCCTCATGCACTTCTTGAGGACCGTGAGGTGCTTCCCTTGCTTGCTCCATCCTTTTCTTGGTGATGGGCTTGTCTTCTTCAATTGAGACATCTCCTTCTATGATGACTCCAGCTGAGTAACATAGATGACATATAAGGTGGGGGAAGGCTAGCCGTGCCATGTATGAAGGCTTGTCAGCTATTTTGTAGAGTTCATTGGAGATGACTTCATGAACTTCCACTTCCTCTCCAATCATGATGCTATGAATCATGATAGCCCGATCCACAGTAACTTCAGATCGGTTGCTTGTAGGGATGATGGATCTTTGAATGAATTCCAACCATCCTCTAGCTACAGGCTTGAGGTTCAGTCTTCTTAGTTGGACTGGCTTGCCTTTGGAGTCTATTCTCCATTGGGCGCCTTCCACACAAATGTCCCTAAGGACTTGGTCCAACCTTTGATTAAAGTTGACCCTTCTTGTGTAGGGGC
Organism: Arachis stenosperma; assembly: GCF_014773155.1. Taxonomy (NCBI): domain Eukaryota; kingdom Viridiplantae; phylum Streptophyta; class Magnoliopsida; order Fabales; family Fabaceae; genus Arachis; species Arachis stenosperma. The sequence continues at coordinate 104,590,734 of NC_080385.1, read as the reverse complement.
GTTCATCACCTTGCATCATGGGTAAATGAAACGCCAACCTCAAATTTTCCGGACTGAAATCCAAGTATTTCCCCCTAACCATTGTGAGATAATTCTTTGGGCTTGGGTTCATACTTTGATCATGGTTCCTTGTGATCCATGCATTAGCATAGAACTCTTGAACCATCAATATTCCAACTTGTTGCATGGGGTTGGTTATGACTTCCCAACCTCTTCTTTGAATCTCATGTCGGATTTCCGGATACTCATTCTTCTTGAGTTTGAAAGGGACCTCAGGGATCACCTTCTTCTTTGCCACAACATCATAGAAGTGGTCTTGGTGGCTTTTGGAGATGAATCTCTCCTTCTCCCATGACTCGGAAGTGGAAGCTTTTGCCTTCCCTTTTCCTTTTCTTGAAGAAGCTCCGGTCTTGGGTGCCATTGATGGTGAATAAAAAATAAAAAGCTTAGGCTTTTTACCACACCAAACTTAAAATTTGCTCGTCCTCGAGCAAAAAAGAAAAGAAGAATAGAAGAAGAAGAAGAGAATATTGAAAGAGAGGGAGAAGAGTGGGTTCGGCTATATGAGAGAAGAAGGGGTTTGTGTTGTGTAAAAATGAAGAAGAAAGGAAAGGTATTTATAGGGAGAGGGGGGTTTGGGTTTCGGCCATTTTGGGTGGGAAAGGGTGGGGAATTGAATTTGAATGTAATGGAGGTAGGTGGGGTTTATGGGGAAGAGGGGTTGATGTGAATGGTGAATGGGGTAATTGGGAAGAGGAATTGAGGTGATAGGTGAAGGTTTTTGGGAAGTGTGACATTGAGAATGAGATTTGCATTAGGAGAGTGTGATTAGGATTAAAAGAGATGTGGTAGGTGGGGATCCTATGGGGTCCACAGATCCTGAGGTGGGGATCCTGTGGGGTCCACAGATCCTGAGGTGAAAACAAATACCATTCCTTCACCATATAGGCATGTAACATGCCTTGATGTATCATCCTGGCGTTCAAACGCCCATTGATGCTAGTTCTGGGCGTTAAACGCCCATGTTATGCATGTTTCTGGCGTTGAACGCCAGTTTCATGCTTGTTTCTGGCGTTCAGCGCCAGATTGTCCTCTGTGTGCGCATCCTGGCGTTTAACGCCAGGTTGTTGCTTGTTTTGGGCGTTCAACGCCAGAAAGATGCTCTGTTCTGGCGTTGAACGCCAGAAAGGTGCTCCTTCTGGGCGTTGAACGCCAGCCCGTGCGTCTCCAGGGTGAAAATTTTTTTTTCTTCTGTTTTTGACTCTGTTTTTAATTTTTTTGATTTTTTCGTGACTTCTCATGATCATGTACCTAATAAAACACAAAAATAACAAAGAAACAAAATAAAATAAAATTAGATAAATAAAATTGGGTTGCCTCCCAACAAGCGCTTCTTTAATGTCAATAGCTTGACAGTGGCTCTCATGGAGCCACAGGTTGATCAGGTCAATTTAAGTGTGGTATTCCCAACACCAAACTTAGAGTTTGGATATGGGGTTTGAACACCAAACTTAGAGTTTGGTTGTGGCCTCACAACACCAAACTTAGAGTTTGACTGTGTGGGCTCTTCTTCTTGACTCTGAACTGAGAGAAGCTCTTCATGCTTACTCTCTTTTGTCACAGAGGGATGGCCATGTGCCTTAAACACAAGGTAGTCCCCATTCAATTGAAGGACTAACTCACCTCTGTTGACATCTATCACAGCTCCTGCTGTGGCTAGGAAAGGTCTTCCTAGGATGATGCATTCATCATCTTCTTTCCTAGTGTCTAGGATTATGAAATCAGTAGGGATGTAAAGGCCTTCAACCTTTACTAGCACGTCCTCTACTATGCCATATGCTTGCCTCACTGACTTATCTGCCAGTTGTAATGAGAACAAAGCAGGTTGTACCTCAATGATTCCCAGCTTCTCCTTTACAGAGAGTGGCATAAGATTTATCCCTGACCCAAGATCACATAGAGCTTTTTCAAAGCTCATGGTGCCAATGGTGCAAGGTATTAAGAACTTGCCAGGATCTTGCTTCTTTTGAGGTAGAGTTCTCTGAATCCAGGTATCTAGTTCACTAATGAGCAAGGGAGGTTCACTTTCCCAAGTCTCATTACCAAACAGCTTGGCATTCAGCTTCATGATGGCTCCTAAATATAGAGCAGCTTGCTCTCCAATCACATCTTCATCCTCTTCAGAGGATGAATATTCTTCAGAGCTCATGAAAGGCAGAAGGAGATTTAAAGGAATCTCTATGATCTCTAGATGAGCCTCAGATTCCTCAGGATCCTTAATAGGAAACTCCTTCTTGCTTGAGGAACGTCCCAGGAGGTCTTTCTCACTAGGATTTTCGTTCTCCTCCTCCCTTGTGCATTCGGCCATATTGACTATGTCAATGGCCTTGCACTCTCCTTTTGGATTCTCCTCTGTATTGCTTGGGAGAATACTGGGAGGAGTTTCAATAACTTTCTTACTCAGCTGGCCCACTTGTGCCTCCAAGTTTCTAATGGAGGATCTGGTTTCATTCATGAAACTGAAAGTGGCTTTTGACAGATCAGAGACTATATTGGCTAAATTAGAATTGTTTTGTTCAGAATTCTCTGTCTGTTGCTGAGAAGATGATGGATATGGCTTGCTATTGCCCAGCCTAGTACGTCCACCATTGTTAAAACCTTGTTGAGGTTTTTGTTGATCCTTCCAGGAGAAATTTGGATGATTTCTCCATGATGAGTTATAGGTGTTTCCATAAGGTTCACCTAAGTAATTAACCTCTGCCATGGCAGGGTTCTCAGGATCATAAGCTTCTTCGGAAGCTGCCTCTCTAGCACTCTTGGATGCATGTTGCAATCCATTCAGATTTTGAGAGATCATGTTGACCTGTTGAGTCAACACTTTGTTCTGAGCCAATATGGCATTCAGAGCATCAATTTCAAGAACTCCTTTCTTCTGAGGTACCCCATTGTTCACGGAATTCCTCTCAGAAGTATACATGAACTGGTTGTTTGCAACCATGTCAATGAGTTCTTGAGCCTCTCCAGGCGTTTTCTTCAGGTGAATAGATCCACCTGCAGAATGATCCAATGACATTTTCGAAAATTCAGAGAGACCATAATAGAATATATCTAATATGGTCCATTCTGAAAACATGTCAGATGGACATCTTTTGGTCAGCTGCTTGTATCTTTCCCAAGCTTCATAGAGGGATTCACCATCTTTTTGTTTGAAGGTTTGAACATCCACTCTCAGCTTGCTCAGCTTTTGAGGAGGAAAGAACTTGTCTAAGAATGCAGTGACAAGCTTATCCCATGAGTCCAGGCTATCCTTGGGTTGTGAATCCAACCATACTCTAGCTCTGTCTCTTACAGCAAAAGGGAAAAGCATGAGTCTGTAGACTTCAGGATCAACTCCGTTTGTCTTTACAGTCTCACAGATCTGCAAGAATTCAGTTAAAAACTGATAGGGATCTTCAGATGGAAGTCCATAAAACTTGCAGTTTTGTTGCATTAAAGCAACTAGTTGAGGCTTAAGCTCAAAGTTATTGGCTCCAATGGCAGGAATGGAGATGCTTCTTCCATCAAACTTGGACGTTGGTTTTGTAAAGTCACCAAGCATTCTCCTTGCATTATTATTATTATTTTCGGCCATCACCTCTTGTTCTAATGTTTCTGAAAGGTTGTTTCTGGATTGTTGTAATTTAGTTTCTCTTAATTTTCTCTTCAGAGTCCTTTCAGGTTCTGGATCAATTTCAACAAGAGTGCCTTTGTCCCTGTTCCTGCTCATATGAAGGAGAAGAAAACAAGGAAAGAAAAAGGAATCCTCTATGTCACAGTATAGAGATTCCCTTATGTTAGTAGAAGAGGGGGAGACAAAGAATGTAATGTAATGGAAGAAACACAACTGTGAGGATGGCAGAGATGTGAGATGAGATGTTAGGATGTGAATGAAGAGAGGTGAAGAGAAGTGTTAGTAATTAAATAATTAAATAGAAGAAGAAAAGAAAAAGGAATTTTCGAAAATAATTTTAAGAAAAGAGGTTAGTAATTTTCGAAAATTAGGAATAAAATGTAATTAAAATTAAAACATGAAACAATTAATTAATTAAAAAGAATTTTTGAAAAAGAGAGATATTTTCGAAAATAGAAGAGGGAAAAGTAGTTAGGTGGTTTTGAAAAAGATAAGACCAAACAAGAAGTTAGTTAGTTGATTGAAAAAGATTTGAAATCAAAATTGAAAAAGATAAGAAGATAGTAAGTTAGATAAGATATTTTAAAATTAAATTTTGAAAAAGATAATTTTTTTTTAAAAAAAGATCAAATAAAAGATAAAAAGATTTTTTTAAAAAAAAAGATATTTTGAAAAAGATTTAATTTTTAAAATTACTTAGCTAACAAGAAACTACAAGATAAGATTCTAGAACTTAAAGATTGAACCTTTCTTAACAAGAAAGTAACAAACTTCAAATTTTTGAACCAATCACATTAATTGTTAGCTAATTTTCGAAAATTACATATAAAGATAAGAAAAAGATTTTGAAAATAATTTGAAAAATATTTTTTGAAATTTTCGAAAAATAAAAAAATGAAAAAGATATGATTTTTTTGAAAAAGATTTTGAAAAGATAAGATTTTTTTTTAAAATTGAAATTTTGACTTGACTTGTAAGAAACAACTAATTTTGAAAATTTTTGACCAAGTCAACCCAAAATTTCGAAAATTAGAGAAAAATAAGGAAAAGATATTTTTGATTTTTAAATTTTTAATTATGAAAGAGAAAAACAACAAAAATATGCAATGCATGAAATTTTTAGATCAAAACAATGAATGTATGCAAGAATGCTATGAATGTCAAGATGAACACCAAGAACACTTTGAAGATCATGATGAACATCAAGAACACAATTTTGAAAAATTTTTGATGCAAAGAAAACATGCAAGACACCAAACTTAGAAATTTTTAATGCATGAAAAATATGAATGCAAAAATGCACATGAAAAACAAGAAAAGACACAAAACAAGAAATCATCAAGATCAAACAAGAGGACTTATCAAGAACAACTTGAAGATCATGAAGAACACTATGAATGCATGGATTTTCGAAAAAATGCAAGAAAAATTTTTAAAGCATGCAATTGACACCAAACTTAAAAATTAACTCAAGACTCAAACAAGAAACACAAAATATTTTTGATTTTTATTATTTTCTAATTTTTTTGGATTTTTATTAATTATTTTCGAAAATATATTTTAGAAAAACGAAAAAGAAAAGAAAAATTTTGAAAAAGATTTTTGAAAAGAAAATTACCTAATCTGAGCAACAAGATGAACCGTCAGTTGTCCATACTCGAACAATCCCCGGCAACGGCGCCAAAAACTTGGTGGACGAAATTGTGATCACATTATATGTTTCTTGGATTTTGGATGAAGGCTTCTGAGGGGCAGCACCTGTGTGAGGTTTTCTTTATTGGAATTCACAACTCCGTTCAACTAACCAGCAAGTGTACTGGGTCGTCCAAGTAATAACCTTACGTGAGTAAGGGTCGAATCCACAGAGATTGTTGGTATGAAGCAAGCTATGGTCACCTTGCAAATCTCAGTTAGGCAGATTAAAAAGGTAATTGTAATTATTGGATAATGAATAAAAAGGAGTTAATAAAAAGGGATAGAAATACTTATGTAGATTCATTGGTAGGAATTTCAGATAAGCGGAATGGAGATGCTGTAGAGCTCTCGGACGCCTGCTCTCCTATTCCTTCTACTCAATCCTTCTTAATCCTTTCCATGGCAAGCTTTGTATAGGGGTTCACCATCAGCTGTGGCTACTTTCAATCCTCACGGGGAAATATCCTATGCGGCTGTCACTCGCACAGCTAACCAGTCTGGAGGCATCACCCATGGTTGATAGCTACATCCCATCCTCGCAGTGAAAGCTAATGCTCACGCACTCTGTCACAGTACGGCCAATCACCGGTTGGTTCCCTCCCCTACTGGAATAGAATCCCTCTTTTGCGTCTGTCACTAACGCCCAGCAGGTTACAGGTTTGAAGCACGTCACAGTCATTCATGAACGGAATCCTACTCGGAATACCACAGACAAGGTGAGACTTTCCGGATTCCCAGGATCCTACTCGGAACACCACAGACAAGGTTGGACTTTCCGGATCCAGATGAATGCCGCCATCTATCTAGCTTATACCACGAAGATTCTGTTGGGGAATCTAAGAGATACACATTCAAGCCTTGTTGCATGTAGAACGTAAGTGGTTGTCAATCACGCGCGTCCATAGGTGAGAATGATGATGAGAGTTATTAGCTCATCACATTCATCATGTTCTTGGGTACGAATGAATATCTTGGAATAAGAATAAGATAGAGATTTGAATAAGAGAAAATAGAACTTCATTAATCTTTGAGGTACAGCAGAGCTCCACACCCTTAATCTATGGTGTGCAGAAACTCCACCGTTGAAAATACATAAGTGAAAGAAGGTCAGGCATGGCCGAATGGCCAGCCCCCTAAAACGTGATCAATAATCTCCTAAGATGAAGAATAAAACAAAACTGAGACCAGAGATGTCTAATACAATAGATACATGTCCTATATATACTAGACTAGCTACTAGGGTTTACATGAGTAAGTAATTGATGCATAAATCCACTTCCGGGGCCCACTTGGTGTGTGCTTGGGCTGAGCTTGATTAATCCACGAGCTGAGGCTTCTCTTGGAGTTGAATTTCGAGTTATGATGTGTTTTGGGCGTTCAACTCCGGATCATGACGTTTTTCTGGCGTTTAACTCCAGAAAGGAGCGTGTACTTGGCGTTCAACGCCAAGTTGCGTCGTCATTTTTCGAATAAAGTATGGACTATTATATATTGCTGGAAAGCCCCGGATGTCTACTTTCCAACGCCGTTGAGAGCGCGCCATTTGGAGTTCTGTAGCTCCAGAAAATCCATTTCGAGTGCAGGGAGGTCAGAATCCAACAGCATTAGCAGTCCTTTTGTCAGCCTTTTTCAGAGTTTTGCTCAAATCCCTCAATTTCAGTCAGAATTTACCTGAAATCACAGAAAAACACACAAACTCATAGTAAAGTCCAGAAATGTGAATTTAACATAAAAACTAATGAAAACATCCCTAAAAGTAGCTTGAACTTACTAAAAACTACGTAAAAACAATGCCAAAAAGCGTATAAATTATCCGCTCATCAGTGAGCAAGTTCCTTGCCAAATTCTACCCCCCTCAAAGAGTCCTAAGGTTGAAGACAGAGGTTCAAACATTCACTCAATTGGAGGCCGAGAACTTATATGAAGCATGGGAAAGATATAAGGTTCTATTGAGGAAATGTCCCCCAGAAATGTTTACTGAATGGGATAAGTTGCAAAACTTCTATGAAGGACTCACTCTTAAAGCTCAAGAAGCTCTTGATCATTCTGCAGGAGGATCCTTGCAACTCATGAAGACTACAGAGGAAGCTCAAAACCTTATTGAGATGGTGGCCACCAACCAATATTTCTTTGCTCATCAAAGACAACGCCAACCATCACAAAGAAGAGGAGTCATGGAGTTGGAAGGAGTTGATTCAATCTTAGCTCAAAACAAGATGATGCAGCAACAGATTCAACAACAATTTGAGCAAATGGCTAAGAGAATTGATGGCTTGCAAGTGGCAGCAGTGAGCACCACAAGCCAACCTCCAACCACTTGGGTGCAAAATGAAGAAACTCAAGAGGAGCAACAACAAGAGCAAGTCCAATACATGCACAACCAAAATCCTGGAACAAATGAAGTCTATGGTGATACCTACAATCCATCTTGGAAGAATCATCCCAACCTCAGATGGGGAGACAATCATAATCAAAACCAACAACCATGGCAAAGAAACACAGGCCAAAACAATTGGAAAAACACAAACCACAACCCCCAGCCAAACACTAACCAAAACTCATACAGAAAACCACAAAACAACTACCCAAATTCTAACCAATACCCACCCAATAGCCACCCAACTAACCAAAACACTTATCTTCATCCATCAACACCCCAAAATCAAACCATCTCTCAAGACTCACAAAGAATCACCAATCTAGAACTACTCATGGAGAAACTAATGAAGAGCCAGGAATTGACAAACAAGAATCAAGAAGCCTCCATGAAGAACCTAGAGAGGCAGATTGGGCAAATCTCTAAAAAGATCTCTGTTGAGAAGCCATCAAGTTCACTACCTAGTGATACCATTCCCAACCCAAAGGAAGAATGCAAGGTGGTGCAACTGAGAAGTGGAAGAGTGTTAACAGATGGTAGCCAAGGAGCAACAAAGAAGCTTCTGGAGAATGACACTGAGCCAACAAAGAATGATGAAACCATCAACCAAGACAAGATAAGCAAGAATGCTCCAGAAAAGCTTACTGAGGAAGACAACAAACCACAGAATTTGAAGAAAGGAAAGAAGATCTTGGAGGAACCAACTCCAAAACAGCATCAAGTGGAGAAGAGCTCAACACCACCACTCCCTTATCCACAAAGATTTCACAAGGAAACAAAGGACCAGCACTTCCACAAATTTCTTGAGACTTTGAAGAAGTTGGAGATCAACATACCTTTGGCAGAGGCTTTGGAGCAAATGCCCCTGTATGCTAAGTTCTTAAAAGAGCTCATCAACAAGAAAAGGGATTGGAATGAGAAGGAAACGGTGATGCTTAGTGAGGAATGCAGTGCACTCATTAAAAAGGGACTCCCTCCCAAGCTTGAGGACCCTGGAGGTTTTTTCTTACCATGCACTATTGGAAACCTGTTCATTAACAAAGGGATGTGCGATCTAGGAGCAAGCATAAATCTAATCCCATATTCTCTAGTGAAAAAGCTTGGCATAGAGGAGGTGAAACCAACAGAGATGACTTTGGAATTGGTGGATCAATCAATAGTCTATCCTAAGGGGCTGATTGAGAACCTTTTAGTTAAGGTTGGCAAGTTCATCTATCCGGCAGACTTTGTGATCCTGGATTCTTCAGAAAATGGAAATGACTCCATAATACTTGGTCGACCATTTTTGGCCACTGCTAGAGCCATTGTGGACATAGAACAAGGAGAGTTAACCCTTAGGATGCATGAGGAGAGCATCATCCTGAAAGTCTTCCCAGAATTACAAAGGAATGAAGAAACAAGCAGAATGAGTGATGATCCCCTTCCAAAGAAATCAACTGAAAAGGAAATGGAACAGAAAAACAAACAGATACAAGAAGAAAAGGGGATTCACAAGGAAGCAGGGGTGATCAGCAAGAAGGAAGGCATCACAACTCAAGTAACTGTCAAGAAAAAAAGATCAACAAGCAAGAAAAAGGTGAAGAGCAAGAAAAAGGCTCACCAAGGGTGGAAGAATAAGAAAATCCCAACTGAAGGATTTTCTAAGGGTGATAAGGTGCAATTAATATACCAACAGCAGGGAGCAGAAGATTATTACACTGTCAACCAAATTCTTTCTCTTGAGCATATGGAAATTGAGCATCAAAGCACACAGAGAAAGCTGACAGTGAGAGGTGACAAGCTGAGACATCACCAACATCAACCACCTTAAAGGGAGGTCAATGTCAAGCTAATGACAATAAAAGAGCGCTTCATGGGAGGCAACCCATGGTTTAAGATTTCTGTCTTCTCTTTCATTTAATAAGCTATGATTCCTCTAAATATGATTTTGAATTTTCATGCTTGGTAAATGCATATATCATTTTGAAGCACATGGCAAACTTCTAAGTTTGGTGTACCTTAAGGCACACCCAGGCTCATTGTTCAAAGAAGAATATTGTCTTTTAGAGCATATGCATAAGTCTTTTGATAAAGTATGTGACCAAACACTAAGTTTGGTGTCTGCATATATGATCAGAGGATCATTTTCAATCATGAACTCAAAACCATACAGACAAGGGATCATACATCAATATTTTTAAAAAAAAAATACATCAATTGTGAGATTGGTTTGCAATTGCTAAGCCATCCCCTAAATAAAGGATAAGTTTGGTGTTCACCAACTTTTAACATCTTTAATTAAGGGGCATAATTGACAAAAAAAAATTTTATTTTAAATAATAATAAACAAAACAAAATAATTCTTTTCCTATTAAATACGAATTAATTGCCAACGGCCATATTAATGATCTAAGGCTAGCTATCTTGATTCTTGCAGGAGAAAAAGAATTAAGACAAAACTCAAGGAAGGGCCACGGCTAGGAGGGGCTATATGAGGGAGGTCACATGTGCCTAGGAGAACGTGCTCATGGGGAACAAAATTTGCATGCATGCAACATTGGACACCGAAGTGCATGCAACCAATGGGAGGAGGATCCTCGTCAAGCCTCAACCATGCATGCAAACCGTCCATCTCATGCATTATTTGAATGAGCAAACCAATCTCAGCCCTTCATGAATACTCACGGTCCCCTCCTCATTCATTCATTGTGGTTTTGTTGAAAGGCTTGGAAACATGGCCTATAAATAGCCGTTGCACCAACACGGCACTCACATTCCCACTCAAGCCACTTTCATATGAAACCACACTCTACTCCACTTCTAAAACCAATATAATCTCCTTGTCTCACATCAAAACCGAATCAAAACTCTTCCCAAACACAACACATTCTTCTTCTACTCTCACTTCCTCTTTCTTTTCACCTCAATTTTAATGGCCTCCTCAAGCTCACAAAGAAGGCCGGGAAAAGAGCCTATGATAACCGAACCTCCATCATTTGATGCAAGAAAGTTTAGATCCCAATTCCATGAAGGGAGATATCATAGGTTCATGAAGGCAAAGAATGTTATCTATGAGAAAGGCTTTGATTTGAGGGAAGGAGAATACCCCATTATGAGGCAAATCACTAACGAAAGAAGGTGGGAACTCTTGTGTGCTCCTCTGACTGACATCAGTGCAGTAATGATTAGGGAGTTCTATGCAAATGCTGCAAAAGAAAACAAAAATAGTGCTCCTTACACAAGCTATGTCAGAGGGGTTGAAGTGAGTTTCAGCCCAGCTGCCATAACAAGAGCTCTCAAGTTGAGAACCATAACCTATCCAGAGCTTAGCTATGAGGCTAGATTGCAACGGGAAAATAATCCTGATGAGATCCTGCAAGGGATATGCATGGAAAATACAGATTGGGAAAGAGATTCAAAGGGGATTCCAAGTCACATAAGGAGGGTAAATCTGACTCCAGTGGCTAAAGGATGGTTTGAAATAGTGAGGAGATCTATCCTTCCTACTGGAAATGCATCTTGGGTCACAATCAAAAGAGCACTCTTGACATACTGCATCTTGCATGGAGGTGAGATCAACATTGCACAACTCATAGCTGACAGTATTCAAGAAATGGCCAATAGCACAAGCAAATCAAAAGGTCTTGGGCATCCAAGTACCATCCTCAGGCTATGTAACAAAGCCAACATGATCTTTGAAGATGAGGACACAACAAAAGTGAAAGTAGGAAAAGGAATTACCAAGAAGAGCATGGAGGGAATTAATGAAGAAGAAGACCAAGAAGGGGTAGTAGCTCCTAGACAAAGGAGATCACAAAGAGAGGAAGGACGAAATCAAGTTTATGATGCCGTAGATATGAGCCAATTGTAAAGATCAATTGAAGAATTATCTCAGCAACTCATGCAGGCTCAACAAGGTCAACATCAACTCATGCAGATCCAACAAGACCAAAATCAGGAGGGCCAAGAGAAATATCTAGAGCCCCATCCTGAATTCATGGAACAATTCTTGAAAGAAAAAGAAGAACGAGAAGCTTGGCAGCATCAAATGGAGGAAAAACAAGAGAGATGGCAACAACAAATGATGACTCAGCAGCAAGAATTTCAAGCACAGATCCTTGAAGGACAGAAAGAGCAGTACAAAGAATTCAAGGAATCATATGATAAGCTGTATTTCAGTCAAGCTAAAGCATCGGAATATAGTCACAACCTGTATCAATGGAAGAATGTTCATCATACCTTGGGAGAAGTTAGACATGTACAAAGAATGGAGTATGATGAAAACATGCAAGTAAGGTTGGAGTACTTGACCCACAATTTGCCAACACTCAATCCTGAGATCAAGCCATTTGAGCAATGCCCTGAATTCTTAGCCTTTTGATTCTGTTTGAGCAATGCCCTCAATCCATTTGAGCAATAGCACAAGCAAAATCTCGTCAATATACTGAGTCAACCTTTAACACATTGGAAAACTTTGGGCTCAAAGGACTCATAGATTCTGTTTGGGCTAGAAGATGTCCTGGAGAAGAGATCCAAGATCACTCCAAGACAGGGAAGAGAAAGAAGAAGAAGGGAGAATCAAGCAGCAGCCATGACCATTAGAAGGTGGCAAAGTTCTTTCATACTTCCTCTTTCATGTCTCTAATAAGGAGATGCACATCTGAAACATGATATGCCTCCATCATTTATTTCTTTTACTATTTACATTTTTCTGTTCTTTGCTTTTCATTTTAGTTAAGTTAATAATTAGCTAGAAAAATGATAAGTCTGCATAATGCTTGTATCCATCACTTAGTTTAAATATTGCTTTGTTTCCCATATGCTTGAATAAAAGAGTTTGGTTTGAATTGAAAAGTAAAATATCCAATGTTGCATGAGTATGAATAGAAGTTGGTGGTGGCACATGTGTTTGATTAAATGCATGACTCATGAAATAAGTGTTGCATAATATCATTCTCATTAATTGTGAGTTAGCTTGCTGTTACAAAGACTTTTATCAAGAATGAAACAACCCTTGGTAACAAAAACAGAAAGAAAAAGGGAAAGAAAAAGCCAAAATGGCAAGAAAAACAAAGAATAAAGGTTGGACACCAATGGCTTGAACCTTAGGACAAATGCCTGTGGTGTTCTTGTACTAAGATCTGCTTGGATGAGTAAATTCTAAGGGGTATTTTGAAACCTGGTCACTTAGATCAACTGATTTGGGATGGCCAATTGAAAATCCACAATAAAGAGCAACTTAGATACAAAGCACTTAGTGATCCAAAGAGATGCTGGGCATCAATGATCCTAGGAAAAATAAGCAAGCCAAGTGTCTGTGGTGGAGAGATGTTGAGCAAAAAGAAAAAAAAAATAATAAAGCCAAAGGCTATGCTGCAGCATTTGACACCCAACCTATGAAAGAATAATAAGCTTGTTAAGCTTTGTAAGCCAAGAAAAGTTAGCAAGGGAGAGAGTAACAAAGTGAGTCTTATAACAGCAATTCTAGCAAACCTTTGATGCAAAATGTGTATTATGCAGCAGCAACAATAAATGAGTTGTCATTGTCTGCATAAATGCCCCATAGATCAAGTTCTGCTATCTGCATAATAAGGATATGCATTCTTTTCTTATTCATTTCATTTACTCTTAGTTTTGATGCTTGCTTGGGGACAAGCAAGGTTTAAGTTTGGTGTTGTGATGACAAGTCATCATATACCCATTTTTCAAGCTAATTTCACTTGTTTTGTTAGCATTTATGCACTTTCTTGCATCCTAAGTTAGCGATTTGGAGTAAAAATGCATAACTTCTCTAAATCAAGCAACCACCATGAAATTAATGTTAATCCATGAGGTTTAAGCTAATTTTAATTGAATTTTAATTGATTTATAAGCCTCTTGAATTTAGTGATACTTTGAGTGGTTGTTTGGTTTATTGTAGGTGAAGAAAAGAAAAGAAAATGAAAAGCGTGGCCTAAGAAGCGTGACACAAGAAAAGGAAAGCGTGGCCAAAGAGGAGAGAAGCGTGCCGCATTACAATGGGGGAGGCAACATTGCCCTCCACAAGGGCAGACTGCCCTCTAGGAGAGCAACATAGAGAACCAAACAAGAATAGGCAACTCTGCCCTGCCCACTACAAGGGCAGAGCACAAAATATGCCTTGGAGCCAAGAGAAGGAGAACATTGCCTTGCCCTTGTGGAGGGCAGAATCGGGCTCCATGAGGAAGAAAATCAAGGTAAAAATATCAACTATGCAAGCCACAAGGTTCGAACCAAGAACCATGAGGAAGCCAAAGACTAAAGGTGATTGTCGTGCCAAGAAGCCAAGAAAATATTAGCGTGTTTGCACCCTCCCAGGTTCGAACCCGAGACGTGAAGGAAGCAACTCTGCCCTGCCCTTGGCGCGGGCAGGGCAGCATTTGAATTGGCACGATCTTGGCGCACCATTTCTCAATCTGGCGCACCATTTTCCTCGACCTGGCAGCATCTGGCGCGCGCGTTCCTTCCCTGGCGCACCAAACCGTTCCTGCCCTGCCCTTGGCGCGGGCAGGGCAGCATTTAGCGTCCCGCGCACCAAACACTCTTCCTGGCGCACCAAATTTCCTTCTGGCAGCACCATCCGCACGCACGCCTCACATCCTGGTGCATCAGCTTTCCCGCCCTGCCCTTGGCGCGGGCAGGGCAGCCTCTGGCGCACCAACCGCGCACCAACTCGCACCAACACGCAACATGGCCGCACCAATTGCTAGCACCAAGCCTCATTTTTCTGCCCTGCCCTCCACAAGGGCAGGGCAGCCTCCTGGGAGTGACTTTTGGGCCAGAATTCAAATTAAAAATTCATTTGAATCCATTTCTTCACCAATTCAAAAGCCCATCCAAATCCCATTATCCAAGAATAGAAAGTGTATAAATAGGAGTTAGTTTGATGTAATTAGGAACTTTTTAGCTACCTTTACTTTGAGCTTTGAATTTTTACTTTCATTTTGAGCTTTTGAATTTCACTTTCTTTGAGTTTTCTTGAGAGAATTGGCCGAGCACTAAGAGGATCAAGGGAGAATTGACTGATCTCCTTCCTCATTTCCCTTGGGCAATTCTACTCTTCTGTTTTTGAGTTTTGGGTGTGTGAAATTGGGGAAATTCTGTCCCAATTCCCATTCAAACTCTTCTCACTTTGTTTTCTGCATAATTCAGTTTCAATTCTGTTCTTCTATTGCTTCTTCTTTAATTTTCTGTCAATTGCTTGGATAATTCAGATCTGGGAAGGAAATTGGGTTTTAGGCTCTGCTACCTAAGCCCTTGGGATCCTGAGATCATAATTCACTCTTGGTTCTTCTGTGAACCTTTGCTGCATTTTATTTTCTTGCTGTTTGAATGCTCTTTGCCTCTGATTTAAATTCTGCTCAATCAACTACTGCAATTTACTTCTTCTTTGTTTGGATCTTGCAATCCCATTCCTCAATTCCCTTTTATATTCAAGCCATTTATCTTTCTTGCCATTTAAGTTACTGCAATTTAAGTTTCTTGCACTTTAAGTTTCAGTCATTTACTTTCTTGCTCTTTAAGTTTCTGCACTTTTACTTTCCTATTCTTTATTTTACTGCACTTTTCCCTTCCCCCTTTACATTTAATGTCATTTACTTCCTGTTAAACACAAATCACTCAATCAAAACTTGATTCGCTTGACTAAACCACCCACTAAACTAAAATTGCTCAATCCTTCAATCCCTGTGGGATCGACCTCACTCATGTGAGTTATTATTACTTGATGCGACCCGGTACACTTGCCGGTGGGTTTTGTGTTGGATCGTTTTCCACACATCACATAGGTGGTTGTCAGGCACGCATTCATAAGGGAGGATGATGATGAGTGTCACGGATCATCACATACATCAGGTTGAAGTACGAGTGAATATCTTAGAACAAGAATAAGCATGAATTGAATCGGAAAATAATAGTACTTTGCATTAATTCATGAGGAACAACAGAGCTCCACACCTTAATTTATGAGGTATAGAAACTCCACCATTGAAAATACATAAGTGATGAAGGTCCAGGTATGGCCGAATGGCCAGCCCCCAAAACGTGATCAAGAGATCAAAAGTGATCTAAAGATAGTCTCAAAAATGATCTAAAGATATGAATACAACAGTAAAAAGTGCTATTTATACGAATCTAGTAAATTAGGTTTATAGAAAATGAGTAACTAAGTGTAGATAGTGCAGAAATCCACTTCTGGGACTCACTTGGTGTGTGTTTGGGCTGAGCATTGAAGCTTTCATGTGCATAGGCTCTTCTTGGAGTTTAACTCCAGCTTTGGTGCTTGTCTTGGCTTTTTACGTCAGAAAATGGTCTCTGACCGATGTTTTGACGCCAGTTTGGGCCATCAAATCTCGAGCAAAGTATGGACTATTATACATTGCTGGAAAGTCCAAGATGTCTACTTTCCAACGCAATTGAGAGTGCGCCAATTGGGCTTCTGTAGCTCCAAAATATCCACTTCAAGTTTAGGGAGGTCAGAATCCAACAGCATCTTCAGTGCTTTCTCAGCCTCTGAATCAGATTTTTGTTCAGGTCCCTCAATTTCAGCCAGAAAATACTTGAAATCATAGAAAAACACACAAACTCATAGTAAAGTCCAGAAATGTGAATTTTGCATAAAAACTAATAAAAATATAATAAAAACTAACTAAAATATACTAAAAACTATGTAAAAGCAATGCCAAAAAGCGTATAAATTATCCACTCATCAGTATGCATGATTTCCCATTCAGCCGTTCAATGCCCCAAGGTTTGCGTGGCACGGCAAGCAAAAAAAATATGTTAACATGAGAATGTATGCCATATGAGGGCCAGGTGTGGTATGCCATCATCATGCCATGTGGTGCGCGAAATTGTGATCACTACACAACTTTGCACAACTAACCAACAAGTGCACTGGGTCGTCCAAGTAATACCTTACGTGAGTAAGGGTCGATCCCACGGAGATTGTTGGTATGAAGCAAGCTATGGTCACCTTGTAAATCTTAGTCAGGCAGACTCAAATGGGTATAGATGATGAATAAAACATAAAGATAAAGATAGAGATACTTATGTATATCATTGGTGAGAGCTTCAGATAAGCGTATGAAGATGCCTTCCCTTCCGTCTCTCTGCTTTCCTACTGTCTTCATCCAATCCTTCTTACTCCTTTCCATGGCAAGCTTATGCAAGGGTTTCACCGTTGTCAGTGGCTACCTCCCATCCTCTCAGTGAAAATGTTTCTATGCTCTGTCACAGCATATGGCTAATCAGCTGTCGGTTCTCGGTCAGGCCGGAATAGAATCCAGCGATTCTTTTGCGTCTGTCACTAACGCCCCGCCTGCTAGGAGTTTGAAGCACGTCACAGTCATTCAATCATTGAATCCTACTCAGAATACCACAGACAAGGTTAGACCTTCCGGATTTTCTTGAATGCCGCCATCAGTTCTCGCCTATACCACGAAGATTCCGGTTAAAGAATCCAAGAGATAAACACTAGAGCCTCGTATGCTTGTAGAACAAGAGTGGTTGTCAGTCACTTTGTTCATGAGTGAGAATGATGATGAGTGTCACGGATCATCACATTCATCAAGTTGAAGAACAAGTGATATCTTGGACAAAGAACAAGCGGAATTGAATGGAAGAACAATAGTAATTGCATTAATACTCGAGGTACAGCAGAGCTCCACACCTTAATCTATGGTGTGTAGAAACTCCACCGTTGAAAATACATAAGAACAAGGTCTAGGCATGGCCGTGAGGCCAGCCTCCCAAAGAGGGTTCAATCATAAAAACATGATCAAAAGATGAAAATACAATAGTAAAAGGTCCTACTTATAGAAAACTAGTAGCCTAAGGTTTACAAAAATGAGTAAATGACATAAAAATCCACTTCCGGGCCCACTTGGTGTGTGCTTGGGCTGAGCAATGAAGCATTTTCGTGTAGAGACTCTTCTTGGAGTTAAACGCCAGCTTTTATGCCAGTTTGGGCGTTTAACTCCCAATTAGGTGCCAGTTCCGGCGTTTAACGCTGGGAAATCTGAAGGTGACTTTGAACGCCGGTTTGGGCCATCAAATCTTGGGCAAAGTATGGACTATCATATATTGCTGGAAAGCCCAGGATGTCTACTTTCCAACGCCGTTGAGAGCGCGCCAATTGGGCTTCTGTAGCTCCAGAAAATCCACTTCGAGTGCAGGGAGGTCAGAATCCAACAGCATCTGCAGTCCTTTTCAGTCTCTGAATCAGATTTTTGCTCAGAACCCTCAATTTCAGCCAGAAAATATCTGAAATCACAGAAAAACACACAAACTCATAGTAAAGTCCAGAAAAGTGAATTTTAACTAAAAACTAATAGAAATATACTAAAAACTCAACTCAAACTACCAAAAACATACTAAAAACAATGCCAAAAAGCGTATAAATTATTCGCTCATCACCATGCCACGGCAAGCTCAAAATAATTTCATTTGGCAAACTTCTGCCGTAGCACCACAATTACTATTTTCTCAAGTAAAAAAAATCATATTGGTCGTTTTGGTTCTTTTCATGCATACTGTAGGTACCAAATTTGCATGATTTATAATGATTCAATCATTATGGATCATTGTAAAATTGATTGCAACACCAAACTTAGTTCCATACAAAATATGATTCAAATTGAATTATGGATGCATGCCATGTGTGTTAATGCAACATACAATCTGAAGTACATGCAAAAAACAATTGGCTATTTCATCCTGAATAATCATGCAACTTGAATTGAAATTAACAAGACCAATTGAATCAGAGCAATTGATCTATGCATGAACTGTAGAATGTTGGAATTATGCAAAATACAATTTTAAATGTCATGCTAGTATCATGATTCCTACAACAATCAAAGCTTATCCTCTACTGCATTAAATGCATGGTTAGCTAAAACACCAAACTTGTTTCCTGCTAAGGCCAAGAAGCTTTGAATATGAAACAAAACATTCTTTTTTTATATGCATTATTTTAGCAGTTAAAATAGAAATTAATGAAAACTAATAATTAACAAGAAATCAAATGATACTATGGTTGGGTTGCCTCTCAACAAGTGCTCTTTTAGTGTCATTAGCTTGACATGTGATTCTTGAATTTTCTTCTTCTTCCAATTGGTTAAAAGAAATGACTTCAAGGGAGAAGAAGAGAAAATTGATGCCCTCAGATTTGATTCCCTCCTAACAAGCTTTCTTTTGTTATTAGCTTGACTGAACGTGCTTGTTAAGGTAAGGATTGGATTGCTTTTTGTTGACCTTCTCTTTTTCATTGATGTTGCCTTTTGTTTATTGGTCACAATCCTTCTTTGAGTGCTCTCCTTGATTGCCTTTACCTCTTTGATCTCAAGACTTGGGTATTATGTAATGGTTGGAGTGTCCTCTTTATCAAGAACTTCTTGGGTTGATGGTTCAATTAAATCAACCGCCATACAATTCTCTGATTCATTGGAGTGTGGAATCCTTTGGTAGCCTTCCTCCCTTTCTTTTGCATGATTTTAGATTGCTTCGTTTGGAAGGGACATTGCTTGTTCCTTTGCCAACTCTTGTAGCCTCTATGGATATGGAATCCTAGGCATGTATGCCTCAACAACCTCATTCTTCATTGAAATTTCACTTGGTGCAGGAGCCTCTTTGTCTTGCTCTTGCACTTCTAACTCCTTCTTTGTAGCCTTAATTTGATCTTCATTCTCCTTGCTTGGCACTACTTCACTCTTCAAGCTTATGGCCTTGCATTCTTCCCTTGTCCTAGGGAAAACAATGGAATTGGTTCCTTAGCAAGATGTTGTGTCATTTGTCTTATTTGCACTTTCAAGTTCCTTCTTGAGGTTTCATGTTCTTTTTTATATGCTTTGGACTCTTAAATGAAACTTTTGACTTCTTGGATAAATAAAATGGTAGCTTGAGAAATTTATTCTAAGGTTAGCTTAAGAGATAAAGGGTTAGAATGGTTTTGTGGATATGTATGTGCTGTGGTGAAGTTGTTTTGGGAGGTATGAAAGGAGTTTTGTAGGTAGTAAAATGAGTTTTGTGAATTGTAAAAGGAGCATATGGAGTGTAAAGTGGATTTTGAGGGCTTTGAAAGAAATGAAATGGATTTTGTGAATTTTGAAAAGAGTTTGTAGCAAGGCAGGGTCAAGTGATGAAGGATTTTGATATAAAAAATTAGGAGGTGAGGCTGGACCATCTTGCACAAATGCATCCCGTGTTTGTTGTATTATGTCTAAGGCACAATCAAGAGATGATGGCTCTTGATAAGTGGGACATGGAACATTGAAATTTCTTTTATAATGATTTTCCCAGCCACCATTCGGATAGTTGCTCATTTCATAGTAATGTGAATCATTTGTGGCCCTGGGAAATATCGCATATGGTTTACTCGCTCATACTCCATCATTCCTTGTTCTTGATATTCTCAACCATAATTAGAATAGTAGCATGAATCATTTTGTGGTGGTGGGAAGTATCTGATGAGCGGATAATTTGTACGCTTTTTGGCATTGTTTTTAGTATGTTTTTAGTAGGATTTAGTTAGTTTTTAATATATTTTTATTAGTTTTTAGTTAAAATTTACTTTTCTGGACTTTACTATGAGTTTGTGTGTTTTTCTGTGATTTCAGGTATTTTCTGGCTGAAATTGAGGGACCTGAGCAAAAATCTGATTCAGAGACTGAAATGGACTGCAGATGTTGTTGGATTCTGACCTCCCTGCACTCGAAGTGGATTTTCTGGAGCTACAGAAGCCCAATTGGCGCGCTCTGAATGCCGTTGGAAAGTAGACATCCTGGGCTTTCCAGCAATGGTTAATAGTTCATACTTTGCCCGAGATTTGATGGCCCAAACCGGCATTCCAAATCAGCTCAAAACTGCCCGGCGTTAAACGCCGGAACTGGCACAAGAATGGGAGTTAAACGCCCAAACTGGCATAAAAGCTGGCGTTTAACTCCAAGAAGAGTCTCTACACGAAAATGCTTCAATGCTCAGTCCAAGCACACACCAAGTGGGCCCAGAAGTGGATTTTTCTGTCATTTACTCATTTCTGTAAACCTTAGGCTACTAGTTCTTTATAAGTAGGACCTTTTGCTATTGTATTTTCATCTTTTGATCACTTCAGATCTCTAGATCATCTTTGGACATCTAGTTCTTTGATCATGTTCTGGAGGCTGGCCTCATGGCCATGCCTAGACCTTATTCTTATGTATTTTCAACGGTGGAGTTTCTACACACTATAGATTAAGGTGTGGAGCTCTGCTGTACCTCGAGTATTAATGCAATTACTATTGTTCTTCTATTCAATTCAACTTGTTCTTGTTCCAAGATATCACTTGTTCTTCAACTTGATGAATGTGATGATCCGTGACACTCATCATCATTCTCACCTATGAACGTGTGACCGTCAATCACCTCCGTTCTACCTTAGATTGGGTAGATATCTCTTGGATTCTTTAACCGGAATCTTCGTGGTATAAGCTAGAATTGATGACTGCATTCAAGAGAATCCGGAAGGTCTAAACCTTGTCTGTGGTATTCTGAGTAGGATTCAATGATTGAATGACTGTGACGTACTTCAAACTCGCGATTATGGGGCGTTAGTGACAAACGCAAAAGAATCACTGGATTCTATTCTGACATGATCGAGAACCGACAGCTGGATAGCCGTGCCGTGACAGGGTGCGTTGAACATTTCCACTAAGAGGACGGGACTGTAGCCATTGACAATGGTGATGCCCAACATACAGCTTGCCATAGAAAGGAGTAAGAAGGATTGGATGAAGACAGCAGGAAAGCAGAGAGACGGAAGGGAAAAAGCATCTCCATACGCTTATCTGAAATTCTCACCAATGAATTACATAAGTATCTCTATCTTTATCTTTATGTTTTATATATCATCCATAACCATTTGAGTCTGCCTGACTAAGATTTACAAGGTGACCATAGCTTGCTTCATACCAACAATTTCCGTGGGATCAACCCTTACTCGCGTAAGGTTTATTACTTGGACGACCCAGTGCACTTGCTGGTTAGTTGTGCGAAGTTGTGTTTATGCCATGGTATTGAGCACCAAGTCTTTGGGGCCATTACTAGGGATTATTTGAGTTGTGAAAAGTATTGATCACAATTTCGTGCACCAGTATCCCATGTAATTTGCATGACCCAAGGGTGATGTATACTCCATTGTTCCTCGAAAATACTCTGTAGAAATACAATCACCAAGATAAAGAGAAATTAGAATCCCCATTATCACAATTGAGGAAATTTCTAGTGAGGTAATACCATAAACAGTTCACTAACAAAAGAAAATAAAGAATTAAAAGCAATTAAATGAATAAAATAAAAAGAAAAAATGTCTAAACTAGGTAATTAATCAACTGGTAGTTTGTCAATCACAATTAATCCCCAGCAACAGTGTCAAAAACTTGATACGGAATTTATAAATTACATTCCACATAACTACCGGCAAGTATACCAGATCGTATCAAGTAATACCACGATGAGTGGGTTATCGTTACCACAAGAATTAATGGATTAAGCAAACAATAATTAATTGATTATTCTAGTTAGAAAATTCATATTAGGATGATGAGCAAAATACAAACTGGAATTTAAATTACTTGAAATAAATGAAAGCAATAAAATGACAAGAAAGTAGAATGACGGGAATGCAAATAACTAGAAATTAACTTGCAAGAATGTAAATGACTGAAAAGTAAATGATAAAAATTAAGAATGGAAAGAACATTGGGATCAAGAGATGTTGCATTCTCAAGATCAATAGCACTCATTTCAACTTCAATCATGCAATCATTGATCTCATGGCAAATTATAAGTGATTAAATTCAAATTCCTTGGTAATTCAATCTCTCTTAATGTGATCAATTGCGAATTTCTTGATCAAATTGTTCATGAGAAGAGATGAAGATTAGTCTCTGATTTAGAGCCACACAATTTCATGAATCAAGCTATGGGTTGATTATATGTCACATATCAATCCCAAACCCAAATTCACAAGAATTGGGAGAAAGATCTTCAAGCTCAATTCCATGACCATTTTTCAAGTTTTCATAGAATTCAAATTGGATTCAAATTCTTTCCCAAGACATTTGAATCCTTGATGTAAAGAATAAAGACTCTTTCTAAAGAAGCTATTCAAAGATGAATTGACAATGAAGAATCAAACATATTAATCCATTGAATTGCAACAGAGCTCTCTTTCTCAATGAAGAGAATTAGAAACTTATAACTAAAGAATTACAAAATGGATATGAAAGAAAATGGAAGAGAGGAAGAGAGTGAGGAGAGAGTCCAAAGACTCCTCTCCAAAGTGTGTGTGTGTGTGTGTGTGTGTGTGTGTCTGACTTCTCTCTACCCTATTTATAATCTATTTCAAATACAAATTCAAATTCAATTCAAATTACAATTCAAACTAAATTGAAATTAATTTCTTGGGCTTGATCCACTCTTTGGAAACTTGGAGAATTTGAGGAATGAACGAAGAAATTGGAGCACTAGAGGTTGGACTAAGGATGAGCATGCAAACCAGGTTGAAAGCCACATCTTTTCCTTGAATAATAACCCAAATAAAAATTTGGCCTCTGTTTGCTTTACCGTGCCACGCCAAATAAGGGACATGGGATGCCTGCAACGATGCTTCAATTCTTTGCCCAAAATATGCTTTGTATTGCTTTAGCATGGGAGATCACAAAACTAAGCGTGGGAAGTGAAATGAAGGTCATGCATACACATGCTTTTGCTTATTTCACCAATTGCACGTATGCATGATGCATATGTACGTATGATTGTCATTGGACACCATTATCACCACGTTGGATGGTAAAGCTTCCAGGCTCAAATGTATTGATCTTGGTCTTGGAAAGTATGTCACAAGCCTTCAAAGCATGTCCTTTGGTATAAAGCGTGTCCTTGGCTTTCTCCTTTGTTCTTTTGATCCTTGATTCATTTCCTACACTTATCAAAGCACAAAATAACTCCAAGAAGCATTGATCAAAGCACCAAAAATCTCAATTAAAGCAAAGGAAATCTCTAACTTAATTAAGAAAGAAATTCTAAAAACATTGATTAAAAGCATGAAAATCCTAATAAAAACAATACATCACTACCTTAATTTAAAGAAATAACAACTAAAAACAGTTAAAGATGTGCATGAATCATCTTTCCGAAAATTAGGTCATTACATTCTACCCTCCCAAAAAAATATTTTGTCCTCAAAATTTTAGTTACCTGTAAACAGATGCAGGTAGTTAGCTTTCATCTTGTCCTCCAGCTCCCATGTATGTTCTTCTTCGCCACTTCGTCCCCACTCTACCTTGATTAAAGGAACTGTCTTGTCTCTTAGCTATTTGTCGCTGCTCTTTGCAATCTTCATTGGTGACGCTTGATATGTCAGATTGTTTTGTAATTGTACTATCTTTGGTTGTAAAACATGACTCTCATTGGGAATATATTTCTTAAGTTGTGAAATATGAAAAACATCGTGTAGGTTGGACAGATAAGAAGGAAGGGTTACTTGGTATGCTACAGGAAAACCTATTTTAAGTATTTAAAAAGGTCCTATGTATCGAATATTGAGTTTCTTAGTCCTAAGGGATCGACCTACTCTGGTAGTCAATGATACTTTTAAGAAGGCATGGTCACCTTCATTAAACTCTAAGGATCTACGTCTATTATCAGCATAGCTCTATTGATGACTTTGCATTATTTGAATCTTTTCATGGATATTCTTTATCCGATTAGTAGTTTCTTATACCAGGTCTAGACCTAAGATGCTAGCTTCCCCTCCGTCATAACAAAACAATGGTGATTGACTTCTTCTTCCGTAGAGAGCTTCATACGGTGCCATTCTGAAGCTCTGCTGGTAACTGTTGTTGTATGTAAACTCTATCAGTGGTAAATACTTGTCCTAACTACCTTGATGTTCCAACACACAAGATCTCAACATATCATCCAACGTTCAGATTGTTCATTTTGACTGTCCATCTATCTGAGGGTGATATCCCGTACTCATATGCAGCTCTATTCCGAACGCTTTTGGTGCACGAAATTGTTATCACCAGGCATGGATCCAAAAACTTGGTGCATAATACCATGACTCACACATCTCTTCACAACTTCGCACAATTGACCAGCAAGTGCACTGGGTCGTCCTAGTAATACCTTATGTGAGTAAAGGTCGATCCCACGGAGATTGTCGGCTTGAAGCAAGCTATGGTCATCTTGTAAATCTCAGTCAGGCGGATTCAAATGGTTGTAGAGTTTTGATAATTAAAAGATAAATAAACATAAAATAAAGATAGAGATACTTATGTAATTCATTGGTGGGAATTTCAGATAAGCGTATGTAGGTACGTTATTCCTTCTGAATCTCTGCTTTCCTACTGTCTTCATTCAATCATTCATACTCCTTTTCATGGCAAGCTGTATGTTGGGGATCACCATTGTCAATGGCTACCTCCCGTCCTCTCAGTGAAAATGGTCCTCTACGGTATTTGTACGGCTAATCAACTGTCGAATTTGTCGTCTCGGATGAAAAATACCAGGCACAGCTACCGCATGGCTAATCAGCTGTCGGTTCTCGATCATGTCGGAATAAGATCCAATCATCCTTTTGCGTCTGTCACTACACCCCACAGTCACGATTTTGAAGCTCGTCACAGTCATCCCTTCCCAGATCCTACTCGGAATACCACAGACAATGTTTAGACTTTCAGGATCTCAAGAATGCTGTCAATTGTTTCTAGCCTATACCACGAAGATTCTAATCTCGGATTCAGATGCCCCATTTCCAGAAGGGAGTCGATGTGAATCGTTGATTAGAAACCCAAGAGATATACACTCAAGTGATTGTAGATAGAACGGAAGTGGTTGTCAGGCACACGTTCATGAGTAAGAATAGTGATGAGTGTCACAGATCATCACATTCATCAGGTTGAAGTGCGAGTGAATATCTTAGAATAAGAATAAGCTTGAATTGAATAGAAGAACAATAGTACTTTGCATTAATACTCGAGGAACAGTAAAGCTCCATACCTTAATCTATGGTGTGTGGAAATTCCACCGATGAAAATACATAAGTGATGAAAGTCCAGGCATGGCCGATTGGACAGCCCCAAAGTATAAGGAAAAACATTCCAAAGATGATCTAAGGATAATCCAAAGATGTCAAAAATCCAAAGATGTCAGTACAATAGTAAAAGGTCCTATTTATACTAGACTACTTACTAAGGTTTGCAGAAGTAAGTAAATGATGCAGAAATCCACTTTCGGGCCCATTTGGTGTGTGCTTGGGCTGAGCATTGAATCTTTCATGTGTAGAGACTTTTCATGGAGTTAAACACCAGTTTTTATGCCATTTCTGGCGTTTAACGCCAGAATAGGGCAGGAAATTGGCATTTGGACGCCAGTTTGCGTCGTCAAAACTCGAGCAAAGTATGAACTATTAATATTGCTGGAAAGCCCAGAATGTCTACTTTCCAATGCAATTGAGAGAGTGCCATTTAGGCTTCTGTAGCTCCAAAAAATCCGTTTCGAGTACAAGGAGGTTAGAATTCAACAGCATCTGCAGTCCTTTTTCAGCCTCTGAATCAGATTTTTGCTTAGGTACCTCAATTTCAGCCAGAAAATACCTGAAATCACAGAAAAACTCACAAACTCATAATGATGTCCAGAAATATTAATTTTTCTTAAAAACTAATAAAAATATACTAAAAAGTAGCTAGATCTTAAAAACTACTTAAAAACAATGCCAAAAAACGTATAAATTATCCGTTCATCACAACACCAAACTTAAATTGTTGCTTGTCCCCAAGAAACTGAAAACAAAATAGAATAAAAGAAGAGAATATACAATGAATCTCACAATATCAATGAAACTTGGTCCCAATTAGATGAGCGGGGCTAGTAGCTTTTTGCTTCTGAACAGTTTTGGCATCTCACTTTATCCTTTGAAATTCAGAATGATTGACATCTATAGGAACTCAGAATTTTAGATAGTGTTATTGATTCTCCTAGTTCAGTGTGTTGATTCTTGAACACAGCTACTTTATGAGTCTTGGCCGTGGCCCTAAGCACTTTGTTTTCCAGTATTACTACCGGATACATAAATGCCACAGACACATAACTGGGTGAACCTTTTCAGATTGTGACTTAGCTTTGCTAAAGTCCCCAATTAGAGGTGTCTAGAGTTCTTAAGCACACTCTTTTGGCTTTGGATCACGACTTTAACTACTCAATCTCAAGCTCTTCACTTGGACCTTCATGCCACAAGCACATGGTTAGGGAGAACTTGATTTAGCCGCTTAGGCCAAGATTTTATTCCTTTAGGCCCTCCTATCCATTAATCCTCAAAGCCTTGGATCCTCATTACCCTTGCCTTTTGGTTTAAAGGGCTATTGGTTTTTTCTGCTTGCTTTTTCTTTTTCTTTTTTTTCGCCATTTTTTTCGCAAGCTTTGTTATTCACTGCTTTTTCTTGCTTCAAGAATCAATTTCATGATTTTTCAGATTATCAATAACATTTCTCTTTGTTCATCATTCTTTCAAGAGCTAATAATTTTAATATTCATAAACTTTATTATAAAAAATATGCACTGTTCAAGCATTCATTCAGAAAACAAAAAGTATGATCTCATAAGTGACAAATGAGATGAGAAAAGGCTAACCTTACAAAAGTGGAGGACTTGTCAGCCACCTTGTAGAGTTCTGGAGGTATGATCTCGTGAACTTCCACTTCCTCCCCAATCATGATACTATGGATCATGATGGCCCGATCCACAATTACTTAAGATCGGTTGCTAGTAGGAATGATGGAGCATTGGATGAACTCCAACCATCCTCTAGCCACGGGCTTAAGGTCCGGTCTTCTCAATTGAACCGGCTTGCCTCTTGAGTCTCTTTTCTATTGAGCTCCTTCCACACATATGTCCATGAGGACTTGGTCCAACCTTTGCTCAAAGTTGACCCTTTTAGTGTAGGGGCATGTGTTTTCTTGCATCATTGGAAAGTTGGATGCCAACCTTACATTTTCTGGATTGAAATCTAAGTATTTTCCCCGAACCATTGTAAGCCAATTCTTTAGATTCGGGTTCATACTTTGATCATGGTTCCTAGTGATCCATGCATTGGCATAGAACTTTTGAACCATTAAAATTCTGACTTGTTGAATGGGGTTGGTGAGAATTTCCCAACCTCTTCTTCGGATCTCATGTCGGATCTCCGGATTCACATTCTTCTTGAGCATGAAAGGAACCTCAGGGATCACTTTCTTCTTAGCCACAACTTCATAGAAGTGGTCTTGATATACCTTTGAGATGAATCTCTCCATCTCCCATGACTCGGAGGTGGAAGCTTTTGCCTTCTCTTTCATCTTTCTAGAGGTTTCTCCGGCCTTAGGTGCCATAAATGGTTATGAAAAAATAAAAAGCAATGCTTTTACCACACCAAACTTAAAAGGGTTGCTTGTCCTTGAGCAAAAGAAGAAAGAAAGAAGGGGAAGAAGAAGAAAATGGAGGAGATAGAGGGAGAGATAGGTTCGGCCAAGGGGGTAGGAGAGTGGTTGTAATGTGTGAAAATGAAGGAGTGAAGAGGGGTATTTATAGAAAAAGAGAGGGAGAGTGGCCGAATGGAATTGGGTGGGTTTGGGAGGGAAAAGTGTTTGAATTTGAAAAGTGAGGTAGGTGGGGTTTTTGGGGAAGAAGGATGGAGGTGATTGGTGAAAAGAATATAGGAAAGAGAATAGGATTTGATAGGTAAGTGGTGTTTTGGGTAGAGTGTTATAGAGATGTGTGAGGGGGAGAGAGAGAGATGTGGTAGGTGGGAATTCTGTGGGGTCCACAAATCCTGAGGGGTCAAGGACTTCTCATTCCTGCTCCATTTAGGCGTGCAAAAATGCCCTTAGAGTGCAATTCTGGCATTTAATGCCAGACTGCTGCCTGTTTCTGGCATTAAATGCTAGCTTTTATACCTTTCCTGGCATTTAATGCCAGGATGTAGCCTGTTTCTGGCGTTAAACGCCAGCTTTTATACCTTTCCTGGCGTTTAACGCCAGGCTGTAGCCTATTTATGGCGTTAAACGCCAGTCTGGTGCTTCTTTCTGGCATTAAACGCCAGTCTGCTGCCCATTTCTGGTGTTAAACGCCCAAAATGGTGCCAGACTGGGCGTTAAACGCCCATCCTGCTACCCTTACTGGCGTTTATACTGGTGTTTAAACGCCAGTAAGTTTTTCCTCCAGGGTGTGTTGTTTTTAATGTTGTTTTTGAATTTGATTTGATTTTTGCAGTTGTTTTTGTGACTCTACATGATCATCAACCTAAAGAAAACATAAAATAATAATGGAAAATGGAAATTTAACATAGATAAATAAAAAGTGGGTTGTCTCCCAATAAGCGCTTTAATGTCAATAGCTTGACAAAGGGCTCTCATGGAGCCTCACAGATGATCAGAGCATGGTTGTGGCCTATCAACACTAAACTTAAAGTTTGGTTGTGGCCTCCTAACACCAAACTTAGAGTTTGAATGTGGGGACTTTGTTTGACTCTGTATTGAGAGAAGCTTTTCATACTTCTTCTCTTTGTGTACAGAAAAAGAACCTTGATCTTGAATATAAGGTAGTCCTTATTCAATTGAAGAACAACTCTCCTCTGTCAACATCAATCACAGCTTTTGCTGTGGCTAGAAAAGGTCTGTCAAGGGTGATGGATTCATCTTCATCCTTCCCAGTGTCTAGGATTATGAAATCAGCAGGGATGTAAAGGCCTTCAACCTTCACTAGCACATCCTCTACTAGTCCATAAGCCTGTTTCATTGATTTGTCTACCATTTCTAGTGAGATTTTTGCAGCTTGTACCTCAAAGATTCCTAGTTTCTCCATTACAGAGAGTGGCTTGAGGTTAATACCTGACCCTAGGTCACACAGAGCCTTCTCAAAGGTCATGGTGCCTATGGTACAGGGTATTAAGAATTTACCCTGTTCCTATTTCTTTTGAGGTAAAGTTTGCTGAACCCAGGTATTCAGTTCATTAATGAGTAATGGAGGTTCATCCTCCCAAGTCTCATTACCAAATAGCTTGGCATTCACCTTCATGATTGCTCCTAAATACTGGGTAACTTGCCCTTCAGCAATGTCTTCATCTTCTTCAGAAGATGAATAGTCATTAGAGCTCATGAATGGTAAAAGGAAGTTCAATGGAATCTCTATGGTCTCTGTAGGAGCCTCAGATTCCTTTGGTTCCTGATTGGGGTACTCCTTAATGGCCAGTGGATGTTCCCTGAGGTCTTCTCCACTGGGAATCACTGCATTTTCACTCTCTCCAGGTTCAGTCATGTTGGTCACGGTTATGGCCTTGCACTCTCTTTTGGGATTCTCTTCTGTATTGCTTAGGAGAGTGCTAGGAGGAGTTTCAGTAACCCTTTTACTCAGCTGACCCACTTGTGCCTCCATGTTTCTGAAGGAGGACCTTGTTTTATTCATGAAACTGAGAGTGGCCTTAGATAGATCAGATACTATATTTGCTAAGCTAGATGGATTCTGCTCAGAATTCTCTGTCTGTTATTGAGAGGATGATGGAAAAGGCTTGCCATTGCTAAACCTGTTTCTTCCACCATTATTATTGTTAAAGCCTTGTTGAGGCTTTTGTTGATCCTTCTATGAGAAATTTGGATGATTTCTCCATGAGGGATTATAGGTGTTTCCATAGGCTTCACCCATGTAATTCACCTCTGCCATTGCAGGGTTCTCAGGATCATAAGCTTCTTCTTTAGAAGATGCTTCTTTAGTACTGTTGGATACATTTTGCAGTCTATTCAGACTCTAAGAAATCATATTTACTTGCTTAGTCAACATTTTGTTCTGAGCCAATATGGCATTCAGAGCATCAATTTCAAGAACTCCTTCCTCTGAGGCGTCCCATTATTCACAGGATTCCTTTCAGAGGTGTACATGAATTGGTTATTTGCAACCATTTCAATGAGTTCCTGAGCTTCTGCAGGTGTTTTCTTCAGCTGAATAGATCCTCCTGTAGAATGGTCCAATGATATTTTAGACAATTCAGATAGACCATCATAGAATATATCCAGGATGGTCCATTCTGAGAGCATGTCAGAAGGACACTTTTTGGTCAGTTGCTTGTATCTTTCCCATGTTTTATAGAGGGATTCACCTTCTTTCTTCCTGAAGGTTTGAACATCCACTCTAAGCTTGCTCAGCTTTTGAGGAGGAAAGAATTTGGCTAAGAAAGCCGTGACCAGCTTATCCCAAGAGTTCAGGCTATCTCTAGGTTGAGAGTCCAACCATATTCTTGCTTTGTCTCTTACAGCAAAAGGGAAAAGCATAAGCTTATGGACCTCGGGATCAACTCCATTGGTCTTAACAGTATCACAGATCTGTAAGAATTCAGTTAAGAACTGAAAAAGATCTTTTGATGGAAGTCTATAAAACTTGCAATTTTGTTGCATCAGAGAAACTAATTGAGGCTTTAGCTTAAAATTGTTTGCTCTAATGGCAAGGATTGAGATGCTTCTTCCTTGGAAGTTGGAATTTGGTGCAGAGAAGTCACCAAGCATCTTCCTTGCATTGTTGTTGTTGTTGGGTTCGGCCATTACTTTTTTTTCAAGATTCTCTGTAAGGTTTTCTCTGGATTATTGTGCTTTAGCTTCTCTTAGCTTCTTCTTCAAATTCCTTTTAGGTTCAGGGTCAGCTTCAACAAGAATGTTCTTGTCCTTGCTCCTGCTCATATGAAAAAGAAGAGAATAGAAAAGGAAGAGGAATCCTCTATGTCACAGTATAGAGATTCCCTTATGTAAGTAGAAGAAGAAAAAATAGAAGAATGATGTAGAGAGAAGAGATGAAGAATTTGAACACAGAGAGGGAGAGAGGATTCGAATTATAAGAAGAAGAGAAGAGTGTTAGTGATTAATAAAATAAATAGAAAGATATGAGAGGGAAAGAATTTTGAAAATTGTTTTTGAAAAATGGTTAGTGATTTTCGAAAATTAAGAGAAGAAATAAAATTAAAATTAAAATTTGAAACAATTAGTTAATTAAAAGAATTTTGAAAAAGGGTGAGGAGTTTTTGAAAATTAGAGAGAAAATTAGTTAGGTAGTTTTGAAAAAGATAATAACTTTAAAAATCAAACAAAGAGTTAAGTGGTTAATCGAAAAAAGATTTGAAAATCAATTTTGAAAAGATAAGAAGTTAGAAAAGATTTTGAAATTGATTTTGAAAAAGATATGATTTGAAAAAGATATGTTTGAAAAAATACGATTGAAAAGATATGATTAAAATTTATTTTGAAAAAGATTTAATTTTTAAAATCAGAATTAATGACTTGACTCACAAGAAATAAAAAGATATGATTTTAAAATTTAAAGTTTGAATCATTCTTAACAAGAAAGTAACAAACTTGAAATTTTTTAATCAAAACATTAATTGTTAGTATTAATTTCGAAAAATATGAGGTGAAAATAGGAAAAAGATTTTGAAAAGTTTTGAAAAAGATTTTTGAATATTTTCGAAAAACAAAGGAAAAAAATGAAAAAGATTTGATTTTGAAAAGATAAATTTTTGAAATTGAAATCTTGACTTGACTAACAAGAAACAACTTATTTTAAAAATTTTTGACTAAGTCAACCCAAAATTTTGAAATTTATGAGAGAAATAAGGGAAAGATATTTTTTTGATTTTTGAACTTTTAATGATGAGAGAGAAAAACACAAAAATTGACTCAAACCATGAAAATTTTGGATCAAAACCAATGATGCATGCAAGAACACTTTGAATGTCAAGATGAACACCAAGAACACTTTGAAGATCATGATGAACATCAAGAACTTATTTTTGAAAATTTTTAAGAAAAGAAACACAAGCAAGACACCAAACTTAGAAATTTTTAATGTTTAGACACTAACAAACTAAAAATGCATATGAAAAACAAGAAAAGACACAAACAAGAAAAATATGAAGATCAAACAAGGAGACTCATTAAGAACAACTTGAAGATCATGAAGAATGCAATGCATGAATTTTCGAAAATTTTTTTAGAAAAATTACAACATGCAATTGACACTAAACTTAAAAATTGACACTAGACTCAAACAAGAAACACAAAATTTTTTTTGTTTTTATGATTTTATAAAATTTTTTTGTAATTTTTCAAAATTTTTTTTTGGAAAAACGAAAAAGAAGAGAAAATTTTTTTTGAAAGATTTTTGAAAACTTTTTGAAAATAGAACAAGAAGAAAATTACCTAATCTGAGCAACAAGATGAACCGTCAGTTGTCCAAACTGGAACAATCCCCGGCAATAGCGTCAAAAACTTGGTGCATGAAATTATTATCACCAGGCATGGCTCCAAAAACTTGGTGCACAATACCATGACTCACACGTCTCTTCACAACTTCGCACAGCTGACCAGCAAGTGCACTAGGTCGTCCAAGTAATAACTTACGTGAGTAAGGGTCGATCCCACGGAGATTGTCGGCTTGAAGCAAGCTATGGTCATCTTGTAAATCTCAGTCAGGCGGATTCAAATGGTTGTAGAGTTTTGATAATAAAAAGATAAATAAACATAAAATAAAGATAGAGATACTTATGTAATTCATTGGTGGGAATTTCAGATAAGCGTACGGAGGTGAGTTATTCCTTCTGAATCTCTGCTTTCCTACTGTCTTCATTCAATCATTCATACTCGTTTTCATGGCAAGCTGTATGTTGGGGATCACCGTTGTCAATGGCTACCTCCCATCCTCTCAGTGAAAATGGTCCTCT
The DNA here is from genome assembly GCF_014773155.1 of Arachis stenosperma. NCBI lineage: Eukaryota > Viridiplantae > Streptophyta > Magnoliopsida > Fabales > Fabaceae > Arachis > Arachis stenosperma. The sequence continues at coordinate 104,557,221 of NC_080385.1, read as the reverse complement.
ACGGTTTCTGTATGGCTAATCAACTGTCGGATTTCTCGTGTCGGATGAAAAATACCAGGCACAGCTACCGCATGGCTAATCAGCTGTCGGTTCTCGATCATGTCGGAATAAGATCCATGATCCTTTTATGTCAGTCACTACGCACCACAGTTATGAGTTTGAAGCTCGTCACAGTCATCCCTTCCCAGATCCTACTAAGAATACCATAGACAAGGTTTAGACTTTCCAGATCTCAGGAATGCTGCCAATTGTTTCTAGCCTATACCACGAAGATTCTAATCTCGGATTCAGATGCCCCATTGTCAGAGGGGAGTCGATGTGAATCATTTATTAGAAACCCAAGAGATATACACTCAAGCGATTACAGATAGAACCGAAGTGGTTGTCAGGCACGCATTCATGAGTGAGAATGGTGATGAGTGTCACAGATCATCACATTCATCAGGTTGAAGTGCGAGTGAATATATTAGAATAAGAATAAGCTTGAATTGAATAAAAGAACAATAGTACTTTGCATTAATACTCGAGGAACAGCAGAGCTCCACACCTTAATCTATGGTGTGTAGAAACTCCACCGTTGAAAATACATAAGTGATGAAGGTCCAGGCATGGCCGAAAGGCCAGCCCCTAAGTCTAAGGAAAAAAGTTCCAAAGATGATCTAAGGATATTCCAAAGATGTCAAAAATCCAAAGATGTCAATACAATAGTAAAAGGACCTTTTTATACTAGACTAGTTACTAGGGTTTATAGAAGTAAGTAAATGATGCAGAAATCCACTTCCGGGCCCACTTGCTGTGTGCTTGAGCTGAGTATTGAAGCTTTCATGTGTAGAGACTTTTCTTGGAGTTAAACGCCAAATTTTATGCCAGTTTAGGCATTTAACTGCAGTTTCTATCCTGTTTCTGGCGTTTAACGCCAGAATAGGGCAGGAAGTTGGCGTTTGAACGCCAGTTTGCATCGTCAAAACTCGAGCAAAGTATGAACTATTATATATTGCTGGATAGCCCAGGATGTCTACTTTTCAACGCAATTGAGATCGCGCCATTTGGGCTTTCGTAGCTCCAAAAAATCCATTTCGAGTGCAGGGTGGTTAGAATCCGACAGCATCTGCAGTCCTTTTTCAGCCTCTGAATCAGATTTTTGCTCAGGTCCCTCAATTTCAGCCAGAAAATACCTGAAATCACAAAAAAAGACACAAACTCATAGTAAAGTCCAGAAATGTGAATTTTGCTTTAAAACTAATAATAATATACTAAAAAGTAGCTAGATCCTAAAAACTACTTAAAAAAATGCCAAAAAGCGTATAAATTATTCGCTCATCAGCTTTCTTAAAAGCTATCCAAGATCTGGAAGTAAATCTCGGATCTCAATTAGAAACAATTGATGAAGGTACCCCGTGCAGTGGCACAAATTCTTGAATGTATATTTGTGCAAGCCTTTCTAAGGTATAATCAATTCAGACTGGAAGAAAATGTGCTGACTTCATTAATCTGTCCACAATTACCAGTTAGCGTCATGTCTTGTTGATGTCCTTGGTAATCTTGTCACAAACTCCATCGTGATTTGCTCCCATTTCCATTATGGTATCTCCAGAGGTTGTAGGATTCCTAAGGGTTTTTGATGTTCTACATTTTTCTTCAGACACATTAAACATATCAAAACATAAGCAGCTACATCTTTCTTTAAACCCGGCCACCAAAACATCTACTTCAAATCTTGGTACATCTTTGTCACTCTAGGATGCGTTGAGAATTTGATTTTAAAGAGCTTCTGTTAAAACTTTCTATCGTAGATCTCTAGAGTTAGGCACACAGATTCTGTTCTTGTACCTCCCACTACAAGAAATTACCGGAATAGTGACTAATTTAGCGACAGATTCTGGTAGTCACTAAAATCTTGGTCGCTAATTTAAAAATAGCGACCAACTTTGGTCCCTAATGGTTAGCGACTGATATTAGCGACCGATTTTCAACCAATACTACAAAACTAGTACCAAACGATATTGGTCGCTAAATCGGTCGGTAAATAGCGACCAACTTTTCGGTCGCTGATAAAATTGGTCGCTAAATCGGTCACTGATATTTGATATGAAAATCTAAAATCAGTAGCTAAATCAGTCACTGTTACTAATTTCCTAATTATAGTTTTTTACTAATTTCACATATACCATTATTAAAACTTGATTTTTATAAATAATTATATTTCAACAAAATATAAAAAGAATAAAATATAGATCAATTTTTCAAATAAATACAAAAAATATTCAAAATATCTATATTGAAAAAGAAAAGATTTTACAATAGGTTAATTTTTTTTGTTACAATTACAATCTTAATTGTGTTCTGATGGGGATGAACTGAAATAGAGCGAGGTTCACAACATTGACATTTTTAGCATCACAAAATTCAATTCATATAGTAATTAGTAATTATTGTATTGACTTATAAAATATAACCCTAAATTAAGAGAAATTAAAGACAATAACAATTAATTTAAGGATGGAAGAGGTTCTACAGAGTCTCCACAACCCTTGCCTCTTTGACTATACGCATGATTTTTTCAACACTCTGGCTTGGTCGCTCCTCCTCCCCCTTCACACTTTCTTCATTGATTCTTCTATCAGCCTCAATTATCTCTCTAGGCAAGTTCTTCAGGAACCATGTGTGCTATTTTATCTCCGAAATAGTAATCCTCTTTAAAAACCATCACATATAATTTATTGAATAATTAGTATACAATACAATACAATACAATAGAATCTAACTCTAAGCATTCTATCAAACATTTATAGAGTATAAAATCTCAAACTATAGTATCCAACATTTATAGACTAATATATTACTTGCCTTGGCTGGATTGGCAACAAAAATGTGAGTGAGAAGATGCCTACACTCTGAAGAAAGACACACATAATCAGGTATAGAATACTGCATGCTCATTATTCTCTGCCAACAAAGCAAGACTTTAAACTTTACAACCACTTTGTGATGTTAATCATCATGGAAGAAAAACTTGTAAGCATATATATAATTATTTGCTACAAACAACAGCAATAACAAAACAAACAGAAGCATATATACTTAACAGAAGCATATATAGCAACCCCAAATGCTCTTCAAAGAAACTCAGCTATTACCAACCAAACTTTTGGACTCATGATTTTCTCTAGTCTTTAAACTATCCTTATTCGGTGAGTACACAATTTGTTTTAATTGATTTCATGCATATATTATATAACAATTATAAGATCTTATATTTATTTAACTCTTCAAAAACTGAATTGACTCATTCATGATATACATTATTTTAAAACCAAAATGATTATTATCCATTAAAGAAGCAGAGCAGATAGCAGAACAAAGAAAGAAAGGGAAACTTAGAATTCAAGAATGAATAAAAAGTAATGATATAAATCTAAGTTACACTACCAATGACTCTCCAGATATATATAATTTTGTGCTGACTTATTCTCACACTGCTACATTAGCTAGTATAACTTAATTAACAAACATAACAGATTCATAGCACTTATAACTAACTTTATATAACAACTTCATAGCTGCATTATATATGATCCCATCAGTCTTTATATCCTTTACAGTTACTTATAATAAATAATAATGCTCTGCATATGTAATAAATAAAATCTAAAATATGAGGATAGGGCCACAATGCTACAAAAGGAAGTTAGGGGAATGACTCAACTACCACTTTCACAATGAGATAGTTGAAGCCCTTGAAAAGTTTCTATCTTTTGATAGATCTAATGATAAATTTAAAGTTTAAACAGAAGCATATCAACTACTTTAAAGTTTAACTCTATAATTCATATTCTTTACCTAGTTAACACATGTTTTCAAAGTAGCATATATACTTAACCTAATCAAGAAAACCATGAAAATGTGCATACTATATACTTTAATTACCTGAGGGATAACACTAGTCTCCAAGAGAAGTATGCCTAAAACAAATCCACCACTAGAACCAAGTAACCTTCCAACAGTTCCACCAATGATTCAACACAATGCACAAAATGCAAGGTTCATAGGTGTCCATGCTATTGAGGCCTCACATATGTAATCTAAACACCCTGTTGTGATTCTTTTCCTGTGATCCTTGCACAACTTCACTATTTCATTCCCAAACATCACAAATGCAGTTGGAAACTGAAAACACAAAAATACATATATAAGATATAGAGCAGTAGATTTTGTATCAAAGCTAACAAGGAGAGTAAGCATGGGAACAAAAATGCCACCACCACCAACCCCACTAATAGTTCCAAAAGCAGACCCAAGAAAACCAATCACTACGGCCAACACAACCCTCTAATTCAGCTCTAATTCCTACAACAACCAACCATTGCTCTTGTTACATTCACACAAAAAAAAGAAGTAAAACTCATTCAAAAAGTTCTCATGGGAATATGATCAAACACACGGTATGAGAAGATTATATGGCAAGAATATGGTAATAATGAATTAGTTGATTAATTAATTAAGGAGGGAGTTTACACTGGAAGAACTTTAGCAAATGTGATCTCAAAGAGGGTCATCGAAGAGTAAAAAACCTAGTAGGTAAGCTATTATTGATCATGAGTATGAGGCCTTGTCTCCATGGCCCTAATGGAAGCATGTCTAAGGCAAAAACATAATAGAAATAAAAGCAAAAATAAGATGATAAATAAAAATATACATAGGTGAAAGAAGAAAAGGAGAAAACTTACAAGGGGTAAACAAGGGTGACGAAGGGGCTGCATAAAAATGACAAACATAATAATTAAAATAAAAAAGAGTATTGGTTAAGAAATAATTAAGAGGAAGAGAAGCAGAAAGATATAGAGCAAGAACATCGAAGTTCTTGAAGAGAACTTGGAGAAGGTTATTTCCAGAAGCACCCATGTGTGGAAGGAAAGTGAAGTGAAGTGAGGAACAGAGAAATAGAAAGAGTGATTTCTTGCATGCTCTCACGGAAAATAATCTCCTTCTAACCCTAACCCCTTCCTTGCATCCCTAATTTTGACAAAATTCATCAAAAAATAAAATTAAAAGTTACACAAAAAACAATCTCTGCAATTTAAAACCTCAACATTCAAAAATCCCAAATTTTCCACCAAACCATTCATATATTTGATCAAGATCTAAATGGAGAAATTGACATACGTGAAATCTGAATCAAACAAGGAGAAGGTGAGATAGTAGAAAGAAACAAAGAATTACAGGATTAGTTGCATCTGGAATTTAAAGCCGAGATTGCTCATTCGCGAGAAGATGGACTATGTGCTCGCACTGATTAGATGCATTATTCTTCTACCAGCAATAAATAATCGTTATTTGAGGTTTTAGAATATTAAATAAATTAGTTTGAGAAGAAGTTACCAGAGAGACTGTTGTTGTTGTTGCCAGAGAAGAAGTTACCAGGGAGGTGGCTGTGAGAAATGAACTACGTGATAAGGAGCAATGGTAGATATGGACAGGAAGGCGACGATTTGCAACAAAGGAGTGAGCAAAGGAGGTGACGGTGAGAAAAGAACGGCATGACAATGAGAAAGTTAGATCTGGACGATGATGAGACGATTTACGAACTTAGATGACACCAACACCGCCGAGATCTCAAAGATAAAGGCGACATTGCCGAGACCTTAGAAGACGATGGTGACGAGATCTCAGGAGACAGCGCTACAATCAAAAGATGGCAAAGAGGGCACTGCGATGAAGAAGACGGTGCTGTGCTTCCAATGAGTAACAGTAATTGTTTGGAGAAGATGAGAATGGTGTGGCCATGTGGGTGAATTTAGTTAGGGTTTGCGAGGGTATTTCAGTAATTATATTATTTAATTTAAATTAGTGACCGATTTAGGGACCATTGTCTTAGCGACCGAATTAGTGACCAATCAATTTTTTATTCTATTTATCTATCAGTTGCAAAATCTGTCGCTAAATTTAAAAATAGTGACCGATTTTGTTACCAAGAATTCCAAAGACGTTACTTCTCTTGTTTTGGTTGCTAATTCGGTCGCTAAATTAAAAAATAGTGACTAATTTAGCGACCAACTTTATTCTGGTTGTATAATAAATTTATCGGTCGCTAATTCGGTTGCTATTAGTGACTGATTTTGTTGGTTGCTAAAATCGATTGCTATCTTAACCATTAGCAACTGATTTAGTGACCATTGCCTTAGCGACCGAATTAGCGACCAAACAAATTTTCACCCTATTTCCCTATCATTTGTAAAATTTGTCGCTAAATTAAAAAATAGTGATGATTTTGTGACCAAAAATCCCAAAGTCGTTTCTTCTCTTGTTTTGGTTGCTAATTCGGTTACTAAATTAAAAAATAGCAACCGATTTAGCTACCCACTTTATTCTGGTTGTATAATAAATTTATCGGTCGCTAATTCGGTTGCTAGTAGTGACCAATTTTATGGGTCGCTAAAATCGGTCACTGAATATAATTTAGCTACCGATTTAGCGAACAATTTTTTTGTCCTAGAAATTCTATATCGGTCGCTAAATCAGTCGCTATTAGCAACCAATTTTTTCAGCCACTAAAATCGGTCACTATTTTAATAATTTCTTGTAGTGTCCATAGTACATCTTGGTCTTAACGTACATCTTCTGTATTTTCTGTCTTCTTGCTTATCAACAACGTTGTTATCTTCGAGTCTTACGCTTGCATTTGTTGAACAGCAATCTTGAAGTCCGGTGTTATATACTTATATGTAATTGTGCTAAACAAAGTCCATGTGGGGTCTCAGTCATGCCCAACTTCAGGTTTTCACACTTTTTAATTAGCTCTTCTTCTTTAATCATCATCCAAGAAACACTTAAACTCTTTCTACTTAGGGCGTCTGCCACTACATTTGCCTTACCTTAATGATAACTTACCTCAAACTCAAAATCCTTCAGAAATTCCGTCAACCTTCGTTGCCTGATGTTAATGTCCTTCTGGTCAACAATATACTTTGGCCTTTTTTTTTATTAGAGAAGACTTCAAATTGAGCACTATATAGATAATGTCTCTATATCTTGAGAGAAAAAACCACCGTAGCTAATTCCAAGTCATATGTTAGATAATTCCTTTCATGAGGTCTTAACTGTCAAGAAGTATAAGCCATCACATTCCTGTCTTGCATCAGTACACATCCTAGCCCTTTGAAAAAAGCATCACAGTATGCCTCGAAAGGTCTCTGCGGGTCCGGCAATGCCAACACAGGTGCCGTCGTCAATTTCTCTTTGAGCATCTTAAAAATTCTATCACACTCAATTTTCCACACAAATGGAACTTCTTTTCGTGTGAGGCGGGTCAAAGGTAAATCTATTTGCAAAAATCCTTTGATAAATCTCTGGTAATATCTGGCTAATCCAAGAAAATGTCAAACTTCGATAACTGTTGTAGGTGGTTCCCATTGTACTACTTCTTCGATCTTTGATGAGTCTACCACAATTCCTCCTTGTGTAATAACATGCCCCAAAAATACACCTGCTTTGTCCAGAATTTGCATTTTGATAACTTGGCATACAATTTTTGAGTCCTTAGTATTTGCAGCATAGTCCTCAAATGTTCTTCATGCTCTCTCTCCGTCTTCTCTTAGATGAGGATATTGTTTGTGAAAACTACCATGAATCGATTAGGATACGGATGAAAGATATGATTCATGTAATCCATAAATATCGCAGGAGCATTAGTTAGTCCAAAAGACATAACCATATACTCATTGTGACCATATCTAATCCTAAACGCAGTCTTTGGTATATCTGACTCCTTCACTTGAATTTGGTGGTAACCCAATCGCAAATAAATCTTCGAGAACACAGTTGCACTTTTTAGCTAATCCATCAAGTCGTCTATCCGAGAAAGTGGATACTTATTTTTAATAGTAACCTTATTCAGTTGTGGGTTACTCCATATTTGAGGAGGAGAGCTTCAAGTTGTTTATTGCAGAAATAACTTCTTCCATCACTGATTAAAGCTCTAGGTACCCCAAACCTACTGAAGATGTTCTTCCTTAAGAAGTTGAGAACCACCTTGTTGTCATTAGTTGGAGAGGGCCTTCACCCATTTAGAAACATAGTCTACAATAACTAGAATATAGTTGTTTTAGTATGAGGGTGGAAATGGTCCCATGAAATCAATTTCCCATACATCAAACAGCTCTAATTCCAGTATGTAGTTTTGGGATATCTCATTCTTTTTTGGTAGGTTCCCTGCTCTCTGGCACTCATCGTATCTCCTAACAAGTTCTCTTGCATCTTTGAAAATGGTAGGCCAAAAGAAACCACATTACAGCACCTTTGCAGCAGTTCTCTCCCCCCTCCCCCAAAATGTCCTCCATATTTTGAGCTATGACAATGCCATTATACTTCTTGTCCTTCTTGATATGATATGCATCTTCTTATCATTTGATCAGAGCACCTTTTGAAGAGGTAAGGCTCATCCCAGAGGAAGTACTTGGCATCATGAATGAGCTTCCTTTTTAGTTGCTTGTTGAATGAATGGGGAATTTCTCTAGTGGCTTTAAAATTGACTAGATCTACAAACCATAGGGATTCTTCTGTCATCAACAGCTGTTCATCAGGGAAATATTCATTTACACAAGGGTTGAATGCTTCAAGGTCTTCACAGGGGATTCTAGAGAGGCGGTCAACAACTTGATTCTCTACCCCTTTCTTGTCCCTTCTCAGTTGTTGTATAGTTCCTTTTGCTTTATTGAGAACCTTACTAGTATAGTAGATCACATGTACTAGCTTGTCTTTTCTCTGTCCTAGCACAACACCAATGGCAAAATCATATGCATCACACATTAACTCAACGGATAGATCCCAATCTAGAGGTGCTATAATAGGTGCAAAGGAAAGTCCACTCTTTTGGTTCTCAAAGGCCAACATGCATTCTTTATCAAATCCAAAGGGGACATCAGAGACTAACAAGTTGCTCAAGGGTTTTGCAATGTTGGAGAAGTCTTTGATGAACCTCCTGTAAAATCCATTATGCCCCAAAAAATTTCTAATTGCCTTGACATTGCTAGGTGCGGGTAATTTTTCAATCACCTCCACTTTAGCTTTGTCCACTTCTATGCCTTTGTTGGAGATTCGGTGGCCAAGAACTATACCCTCAGTGACCATGAAATGGCACTTTTCCTAGTTCAAAACCAGGTTAGTTGATGCACGAAAACTTTTATCACTACAATTTCCACCGGCAAGTGCACCGGATAGTCGTCAAGTAAAAACTCACAATAGAGTGAGGTCGAATCCCACAGGGATTGATTGGTTGAGCAACTTTAATTGGAGGAGTGTTCTAGTTGAACTGAGCAAAATTTGGATTGAGAATTGTAGAAATTAAATTGGCGGGAAAATAAATAACAGTAATGTAAATAGCAGAATGTAAATGGCAGAAATTAAATTGCAAAGAGTAAATTGCAGGAAATTAAATGGGAGTGGGGATGATTGAGCATCAAAGTAAATAACAGAATTAAAGAGAATGGGTAAGATCAGAAGTGGGAAAGCTCATTGGGCTTAGGAGATGTTGCATTCTCCGGATCAAGTTCACTCTTATCTCTTCCTCAATCAATGCATTCATTGATCTCTTGACAATCTTAGGTGATTGGATTCCAATGTCTTGGCAATCCAATCTCTCTAAGCTTGAACAATTGCCCAATGTCTTGATCTAATTGCTCATGGGAAGAGATGAAGTCCAATCACTGATTATACCACATGTTTTTCTAGATCAAAGTATTGGTAAGATTACATGTCACTATATCCATCCAACCCCCAATCCAGTCCAACATGAGAAAGTATTTCTAGCATGATTTCCTCATTCCTTTTTTCAAGGTTTAGAGAAAATACAAGTATGAACAATTTCTCTGTCAGGACAATTGTTCAATTGAATGAAGATTGAAAGCTTTCAAGCAAATCAAGAGAAAAAAAAAAGAAGAAGAAGAATGAAAACTATTATTGATTCATTGAATTACAACAGAGCTCCATCACCCAATGAAGAGGGGTTTAGTTGTTCATAGTTCTGAGAATGGAAATTGAAAATAAAAAGTGCATTAAAAGTAAAATGAATTACAGAGAAAGTAAATTGCAGAGTGTTTCTAATTCTGGATCCCCAGATCCCAATCTAATTCAAACTCTCTGCTATTTATACACTTTCTTCATTTGGTCTTCAAGTCTTAGATGTTGGCCTTGGCCTTTGTTTAAGCAGGTTAAAGTGGCTCCCAATGACGTTGAAGAGGGACGTTGGCAAACTAACGTTCATACTCTGCAAGGTGCTACTCTATATTGTTGCTGTTATCAATGTTGGTGATCAATGTTTATGGGTAAATGTTGGGTCAAACGTTACTTAAAAAATGAATTCTAGGCGTTGCCAGCAATGTTTGACTCAACATTGGTGCACCAACGTTCGCCTATGCGTACGCGTGAATGGTCGATTTTGCCATTTCACGCTTGCGCGTCGCCTACGCGTGCGCGTCGATGACTAGTTTTTCATGCAAATCTCTTCAAAGCCATCCAAAATGTTGGTGGAAATGTTTGACTCAACGTTTGCACACCAACGCTCTCTTGGTCACGCGTACGTATCGCCCACGTGTACCTGTCAAATGTTGAGTCGTTCACGTGTTCGCAAGATTGATAAAAATGCATGTTCACGCATATGCGTCGTCGACGTGTACGCGTCACTGCAAATTTTCCAACTCTAGATTTGAAATTTTTATCACAGGCGTTGGAGGTAAGGTTGGTTCACCAACGTTCCCTCCAACGTTGGCACCAAAAATTGTAGAACATTGCCAGCAACGTTGGTGAGCCAACTTTGGCCACCAACGTTGCATTTTACCCTTTTTAGAACGTTGCCTAGCAACGTTGGTGGGCCAACCTTGGCGACCAACATTGCATGGCCCTTCTTCCTCAATGTTTGAGGCAACGTTGGTGAGCCAACATTGGCCACCAACATTGCTTCCTCTTCTCCTTTCTATGGCCTTTGCTTGCTTGCTTGCCATTCCTCAACTTCTTTCCATACTTCTTCCTTGCTTCTCTTCGCCTATCATCAACCAACATATGCATCAAAACTTTGCTAGATTTGTAAGAATTTGCATCATTCATAACAAACAAGTAAATATAGCATAAATCTTATGAAAATGCATCAATTTAACCATGCTTGAATGAATAAAGGTATGCATAAAACTTCCATCCAAATACTTACTTATTGCTCAAGAAAGTGCACAAAACTTAATAAAAACAAATGAAAAAGGCTAGTGAAATTAGCCTAAGATGCCTTGGCATCACAACACCAAACTTAAATCTTGCTTGTCCCCAAACAAGCAGTAAAACATAAGATGAATGAATGAAAACAGAAAAGAAAATAAGTCCTTATTGGAAAGCAATAACTCTTGGTTCATGGGGTTTTATGCAGGATATATCTGCAGCTCAACTTTTATTAGTTTCCAGGTGTGAAATGTCCCTTTAGGTGCTAACTAAGGTGCTGCTATGAAGCCTTGTTATTCATTGATCCTTGGTGTTTGATTTTTTTTCTTTTGCTTAGAACTCATTCTTTATTTGCTGCTTAGTGTTCTGTGTTAAGACAACTCTTTAGATAAGTTTTTAGTCAACACTCCTGACTCAGATGGTTCAAGGTGTTGGGTGATGAAGCACCCCTCAGACTTACTAACTCAAGCCTCTTTTCTACACATACACACCATAGGCACTTGGCTCACAATTCAATTCCAGAGACATTGATGCCGAGCACCTCTTTGGGTCACTAAATGCCTTGTAACTAGGCTGCTCTTGATAGTGGACTTTTGGTTGATAATCCCGGGTTAGTTAACCCAAGTTACCAAGTGTTAAAACACTCCTTAGAACCTAATCATCCAAGTAGATCCTAGTACAAAAAGACTACAGGCATATATCTTAAGGGTTGAACTATTGGTGCCTAGCTTATTCTTTGTTTCTTTTCTTCTTTCTTGTTCTTTCTTTCTTTCAAGGACATTTATTCACTAAGGTTCTACAGACAGCAACTAAGTTCATGTTAAAAGAGATATTCTACCTTTCATCTTTATTAGTGAGCTTGCTGCATAATCAAACATATACCACCACTCAACCTTATTGGTGCACGAAATTGTGATCAATACTTTTCAAAACATAAACAATCCCTAGTAATGGCTCCAAAGACTTGGTGCTCAATACCATGGCATAAACACAACTTCGCACAACTAACCAGCAAGTGCACTGGGTCGTCCAAGTAATAAACCTTACGCGAGTAAGGGTCGATCCCACGGAGATTGGTGGTATGAAGCAAGCTATGGTCATCTTGTAAATCTCAGTCAGGAAGACTCGAATGGGTATAGTGATAAACGAATAAAGCATAAAGATAAAGATAGAGATACTTATGTATATCATTGGTGTAAGAGCTTCAAACAAGCGTATGAAGATGCCTTCCCTTCCGTCTCTCTGCTTTCCTACTGCCTTCATTCAATCCTTCTTACTCCTTTCCATGGCAAGCTCGTGTAGGGTTTCACTGTTGTCAGCAGCTACCTCCCATCCTCTCAGTGAAAATACGTCCCTGATGCTCTGTCACAGCATAGGCTAATCATCTGTCGGTTCTCGTTCAGGCCGGAATAATATCCATTGATACTTTTGCGTCTGTCACTAACGCCCTAGCCTGCTAGGAGTTTGAAGCACGTCACAGTCATTCAATCATTGAATCCTACTCAGAATACCACAGACAAGGTTAGACCTTCCGGATTCTCTTGAATGCCGCCATCAGTTCTTGCCTATACCACGAAGACTCTGATCTCACGGAATGGCTGGCTCGTTTGTCAGGCGAGCACTCGGTTGTCAGGCGATCAACCATGCATCATGCAATCAGAAATCCAAGAGATAAACACTAGGCCTCAGATGCTTGTAGAACAAGAGTGGTTGTCAGTCACCTTGTTCATGGGTGAGAATGGTGATGGGCGTCAATCATCACCTTCATCAAGTTGAAGAACAAGTGATATCTTGGACAAAGAACAAGCGGAATTGAATAGAAGAACAATAGTAATTGCATTAATACTCGAGGTACAGCAGAGCTCCACACCTTAATCTATGGTGTGTAGAAACTCCACCGTTGAAAATACATAAGCATAAGGTCTAGGCATGGCCGAATGGCCAGCCTCCCAAAGAGGGTTCAATCATAAAAACATGATCAAAAGATTCCCTCCAAATACAATAGTAAAAGGTCCTATATATAGAAAACTAGTAGCCTAGGGTGTACAGAGATGAGTAAATGACATAGAAATCCACTTCCGGGCCCACTTGGTGTGTGCTTGGGCTGAGAAATGAAGCATTTTCGTGTAGAGACTCTCCTTGGAGTTAAACGCCAGCTTTAGTGCCAGTTTGGGCGTTTAACTCCCAATTAGGTGCCAGTTCCGGCGTTTAACGCTGGAATTTCTTGAGGTGACTTTGAACGCCGGTTTGGGCCATCAAATCTTGGACAAAGTATGGACTATCATATATTGCTGGAAAGCCCAGGATGTCTACTTTCCAACGCCGTTGAGAGCGCGCCAATTGGGCTTCTGTAGCTCCAGAAAATCCACTTCGAGTGCAGGGAGGTCAGAATCCAACAGCATCTGCAGTCCTTTTGAGTCTCTGGATCAGATTTTTGCTCAGATCCCTCAATTTCAGCCAGAAAATACCTGAAATCACAGAAAAACACACAAACTCATAGTAAAGTCCAGAAAAGTGAATTTTAGTTAAAAACTAATAAAAATATACTAAGAACTCAACTAAAACTACCAAAAACATACTAAAAACAATGCCAAAAAGCGTACAAATTATCCGCTCATCACAACACCAAACTTAAATTGTTGCTTGTCCCCAAGCAACTGAAAATCAAATAAGATAAAAAGAAGAGAATATGCAATGAACTCCAAAAACATCTATGAAGATCAATATTAATTAGATGAGCGGGGCTTTTAGCTTTTTGCCTCTGAATAGTTTTGGCATCTCACTTTATCCTTTGGAATTCAGAATGATTGGCTTCTTTAGGAACTCAGAATCCGGATAGTGTTATTGATTCTCCTAGTTAAGTATGATGATTCTTGAACACAGCTACCTTATGAGTCTTGGCTGTGGCCCAAAGCACTCTGTCTTCCAGTATTACCACCGGATACATACATGCCACAGACACATAATTGGGTGAACCTTTTCAGATTGTGACTCAGCTTTGCTAGAGTCCCCAATTAGAGGTGTCCAGGGTTCTTAGGCACACTCTTATTTGCTTTGGATCACAACTCTTATTCTTTTCTTTTTCTTTCTTTTTCTCCCTTTTTTTTCGGTTTTTTTTTTTTCGCTTGCTTTCTTTTCTTTTTTTTTTGTATTCACTGCTTTTTCTTGCTTCAAGAATCATTTTTATGATTTTTCAGATCCTCAGTAACATGTCTCCTTTTTCATCATTCTTTCAAGAGCCAACATTCATGATCCTCAAATTCAAAAGACATATGCACTGTTTAAGCATACATTCAGAAGACAAAAGTAATGCCACCATATCAAAATAATTAAACTATTATAAAATTCAGAATTCATGCAATTCTTTTCTTTTTCAATTAAGCACGTTTTTATTCAAGAAAGGTGATGGATTCATAGGACATTCATAACCTTAAGGCATAGACACTAAGACACTAATGATCACAAAACACAAACATGGATAAACATAAGCTAAAATTCGAAAAACAGAAGAATAAAGAACAAGGAAATCAAGGAACGGGTCCACCTTAGTGATGGCGGCTCTTTCTTCCTCTTGAAGATCCTATGGAGTGCTTGAGCTCCTCAATGTCTCTTCCTTGTCTTTGTTGCTCCTCTCTCATGATTCTTTGATCTTCTCTAATTTCATGGAGGAGAATGGAGTGTTCTTGATGCTCCACCCTTAGTTGTCCCATGTTGCAACTCAATTCTCCTAGGGAGGTGTTTACTTGCTCCCAATAGTCTTGTGGAGGAAAGTGCATCCCTTGAGGCATCTCAGGGATCTCTTGATGAGAGGGGTCTCTTGTGTGTTCCATCCTTTTCTTGGTGATGGGCTTGTCCTCATCAATGGGGGTATCTCCTTCTATGTCAACTCCAACTGAATAACAGAGGTGACAAATGAGATGAGGAAAGGCTAGCCTTGCTAAGGTGGAAGACTTGTCCGCCACTTTATAGAGTTCTTGGGCTATAACCTCATGAACTTCCACTTCTTCTCCAATCATGATGCTATGAATCATGATGGCCCGGTCTAGAGTAACTTCGGACCGGTTGCTAGTGGGAATGATTGAGCGTTGAATGAACTCTAACCATCCTTTAGCCACGGGCTTGAGGTCATGCCTTCTCAATTGGACCGGCTTGCCTCTTGAATCTCTCTTCCATTGTGCGCCCTCTTCACATATAACTGTGAGGACTTGGTCCAACCTTTGATCAAAGTTGACCCTTCTTGTGTAAGGATGTTCATCTCCTTGCATCATAGGCAAGTTGAACGCTACCCTCACACTTTCCGGACTAAAATCCAAGTATTTCCCCCGAACCATAGTAAGATAATTCTTTGGATCCGGGTTCACACTTTGATCATGGCTCTTGGTGATCCATGCATTGGCATAGAACTCTTGAACCATCAAGATTCCGACTTGTTGAATGGGGTTGGTAAGTACTTCCCATCCTCTTCTTCGGATCTCATGGCGGATCTCCGGATATTCACCCTTTTTGAGTGAAAAGGGGACCTCGGGGATCACCTTCTTCAAGGCCACAACTTCATAGAAGTGGTCTTGATGCACCCTTGAGATGAATCTATCCATCTCCCATGACTCGGAGGTGGAAGCTTTTGCCTTCCCTTTCCTCTTTCTAGAGGTTTCTCCGGCCTTGGATGCCATAAATGGTTATGGAAAACGAAAAAGCAACGTTTTTACCACACCAAACTTAAAATGTTTGCTCGTCCTCGAGCAAAAGAAGAAAGAAGAGAGTAGAAGAAGAAGAAATGATGAAGAAGGGGGGTGGTGGTGTATTCGGCCAAAGAGGGGGAGAAGTGTTGTTTAGGTTGTGTGAAAATGAAGGGGTGAAGAAGGGTTTATATAGGAGAGAGGGGAGATGAGGTGATTGGTGAATGGGGGAAGAAGAGAGAGAGTGGTGGTGGGGTCCTGTGGGGTCCACAGATCCTGTGGTGTCAAGGAAAAGTCATCCCTGCACCAAATGGCATCAAAATTCACGTTTTGAGCCATTTCTGGCGTTAAACGCCGGGCTGATGCCCATTCCTGGCGTTTAACGCTAGGTTCTAGCCCTTTTCTGGCGTTTAACGCCAGTCTGGTGCCCCTTTCTGGCGTTAAACGCCCAGAATGGTGCCAGACTGGGCGTTAAACGCCCAACTGCTAGGCTTACTGGCGTTTGAACGCCAGCATCATCTTCCTCCAGGGTGTGCTGTTTTTCTTCCTGTTTTTCATTCCGTTTTTGCTTTTTCAATTAATTTTGTGAATTCTTATGATCATCAACCTACAAAAAAAACATAAAATAACAAAAGAAAATGTATAAAATATAACATTGGGTTGCCTCCCAACAAGCGCTTCTTTAATGTCAGTAGCTTGACAGAGGGCTCTCAATGAGCCTTACAGATACTCAGAGCAATGTTGGAACCTCCCAACACCAAACTTAGAGTTTGAATGTGGGGGTTCAACACCAAACTTAGAGTTTGGTTGTGGCCTCCCAACACCAAACTTAGAGTTTGACTTTGGGGGCTCTATTTGTCTCTGATTTGAGGGAAGCTCTTCAAGCTTCTTCTCCATGGTGACAGAGGGATATCCTTGAGCCTTAAACACAAAGGATTCTTCATTCACTTGAATGATTAATTCGCCTCTATCAACATCAATCACAGCCTTTGCTGTGGCTAGGAAGGGTCTGCCAAGGATGATGGATTTATCCATGCACTTCCCAGTCTCTAGGACTATGAAATCAGTAGGGATGTAATGGTCTTCAACTTTTACCAAAACATTCTCTACAAGTCCATGAGCTTGTTTTCTTGAGTTGTCTGCCATCTCCAATGAGATTCTTGCAGCTTGTACCTCAAAGATCCCTAGCTTCTCCATTACAGAGAGAGGCATGAGGTTCACACTTGACCCTAAGTCACACAGAGCCTTCTTGAAGGTCATGGTGCCTATGGTACAAGGTATGGAAAACTTCCCAGGGTCTTGTCTCTTTTGAGGTAATTTCTGCCTAGACAAGTCATCCAGTTCTTTGGTGAGCAAGGGAGATTCATCTTCCCAAGTCTCATTTCCAAATAACTTGTCATTTAGCTTCATGATTGCTCCAAGATATTTAGCAACTTGCTCTTCAGTGACATACTCATCCTCTTCAGAGGAAGAATACTCATCATAGCTCATGAAAGGCAGAAGTAAGTCCAATGGAATCTCTATGGTCTCATTTTGAGCCTCAGATTCCCATGGTTCCTCATTGGGGAACTCAGTGGAGGGTGGTGCACGCCCATTGAGGACTTCCTCAGTGGCGTCCACCTCCTCTCTTTCCTCTCCATATTCGGCCATGTTTATGGCTTTGCACTCTCCTTTTGGATTTTCTTCTGTATTGCTTGGGAGAGTACTAGGAGGGAGTTCAGTAACTTTCTTGCTCAGCTGTCCCACTTGTCCCTCCAAATTTCTGATGGAGGACCTTGTTTCATTCATGAAACTTTGAGTGGTTTTGATTAGATCAGAGACCATTGTTGCTAAGTCAGAGGTATTCTGCTTAGAACTCTCTGTCTGTTGCTGAGAAGATGATGGAAAAGGCTTGTTATTGCCAAGCCTGTTCCTTCCACCATTATTGTTATTGAAACCTTGTTGAGGTCTCTCTTGATTCTTCCATGAGAAATTTGGGTGATTTCTCCATGAAGAATTATAGGTGTTTCCATAGGGTTCTCCTAGGTAATTCACCTCTTCCATTGAAGGGTTCTCAGGATCATAAGCTTCTTCCTCAGATGAAGCTTCCTTAGTACTGCCAGGTGCATTTTGTATTTCGGACAGACTTTGAGAAATTAGATTGACTTGTTGGGTCAATATCTTGTTCTGAGCCAGTATGGCATTCAGAGTGTCAATCTCAAGAATTCCTTTCTTTTGACTTGTCCCATTGTTCACAGGATTTCTCTCAGAAGTGTACATGAATTGGTTATTTGCAACCATTTCAATGAGCTCTTGAGCTTCTGTAGGCGTCTTCTTCAGATGAAGAGATCCTCCAGCAGAGCTATCCAAAGACATCTTGGATAGTTCAGAGAGACCATCATAGAAAATACCTATGATGCTCCATTCAGAAAGCATGTCAGAAGGACACTTTCTGATTAATTGTTTGTATCTTTCCCAAGCTTCATAGAGGGATTCTCCATCCTTCTGTCTGAAGGTTTGGACTTCCACTCTAAGCTTACTCCATCTTTGTGGTGGAAAGAACTTTGCCAAGAAGGCATTGACTAGCTTTTCCCAAGAGTCCAGGCTTTCTTTAGGTTGAGAGTCCAACCATATTCTAGCTCTGTCTCTTACAGCAAAAGGGAATAGCATCAGTCTATAGACCTCAGGGTCTACCCCATTAGTCTTGACTGTGTCACAGATTTGCAAGAATTCAGCTAAGAACTGATGAGGATCTTCCATTGGAAGTCCATGAAACTTGCAATTCTGTTGCATTAGAGAAACTAATTGAGGTTTAAGCTCAAAGTTGTTTGCTCCAATGGCAGGGATAGAGATGCTTCTCCCATAGAAGTCGGGAGTAGGTGCAGTAAAGTCACCCAGCACCTTCCTTGCATTGTTGGCATTGTTGTTGTTTTCGGCTGCCATGTGTTCTTCTTCCTTGAAGAATTCGGTCAGGTCCTTTAAAGAGAGTTGTGCTTTGGCTTCTCTTAGCTTTCTCTTCAAGGTCCTTTCAGGTTCAGGATCAGCTTCAACAAGAATGCCTTTGTCTCTGCTCCTGCTCATATGAAAGAGAAGAGAACAAGAAAGTGTGGAATCCTCTATGTCACAGTATAGAGATTCCTTGAAGTGTCAGAGGAAAAGAAAAATAGAAGAAGAGAAGGTAGAAGAATTCGAACTTGATTAGATAGAGTTCAAATTGTGCATTGAGAAGGAGTAGTATTCCATAAATAGAAGGATGTGGGAAGGAGGGAAGATAATTTTCGAAAATTCAATAAAAAAAAATGTTGATAATTTTCGAAAATTGAAAGTGGAAAAGAAATCAAGTGATTTTTGAAAAAGATTTTGAATTTAGAAATTAGAAGGATTTGATTGAAAACTATTTTGAAAAAGATGTGATTAAAAAGATTTGACTGAAAAGTTATGGTTTTAAAAAGATGTGATTGAGAAGATATGATTTGAAAACAATTTAAAAAAAAATTTGATTTTGAAAATTAGTGACTTGCCTAACAAGAAAAGATATGATTCAAACATTAAACCTTTCTCAACAGAAAAGGTAACAAATTTGAGATGTTCAATCAAATCATTAATTGTTAGTAAGTATCTTTGAAAAAAGAAAGAAATTGATTTTGAAAACATTTGATTGAAAAGATATGATTTGAAAAAGATTTGATTTTGAAAAACTTTGAAAACTTGAAAAAAAAATTGATTTGAAAACAAAATCTTCCCCTTAGCACCATCCTGGCGTTAAACGCCCAGAATGGTATACATTCTGGCGTTTAACGCCCAAAATGCACCCTTTTTGGGCGTTAAACGCCCAACCAGGTACCCTGGCTGGCGTTTAAACGCCAGTCTGTCTTCTTCACTGGGCATTTTTGAATGCTCAGCTTTTTCTGTATAATTCCTCTGCAGTATGTTCTGAATCTTCAATTCCTTGTATTATTGACTTGAAAAGACACAAATAAAAAATATTTTTGGATTTTTAATAATCAAAATGCAACAAGAATCAAATAACAATGCATGCAAGACACCAAACTTAGCAGTTTGTATACTACTGACACTATATGAGACACATAAACACTCAAGTCAAAAGAATTCAAAGATCAGAGTAAGAAATCATCAAAAATTACTTGAAGATCCTTAA
This sequence comes from Arachis stenosperma, assembly GCF_014773155.1. Classification (NCBI taxonomy): domain Eukaryota; kingdom Viridiplantae; phylum Streptophyta; class Magnoliopsida; order Fabales; family Fabaceae; genus Arachis; species Arachis stenosperma. Next base: position 104,537,208 of record NC_080385.1, on the reverse strand, counting down.
GACACATGAATGAATGCATGTAATTGACACCAAACTTAAGATGAGACACTAGACTCAAGTAAGAAACATAAAATCTTTTTGGTTTTTATGATTTTGTGATTTTTTTGTATTTTTCGAAAATTAAGTGGAAAAGAAAAAAATATCAAAATTCTTAATGAGAATTCCAGGAATCAGTGCAATGCTAGTCTAAGACTCCGGTCCAGGAATTAGACATGGCTTCACAGCCAGCCAAGCTTTCAAAGAAAGCTTCGGTCCAAAACACTAGACATGGCCAAAGGCCAGCCAAGCCTTAGCAGATCATTGCTCCAATAGCAAGATTGATAGAGATCAACAAGCTATTGTGATGATCAGTTGAAACCTCGGTCCAATAAGATTAGACATGGCTTTTCAGCCAGCCAGATTTCAACAAATCATCATGAAACTCTAGAATTCATCTTCAAGAATTTCGAAAAAAAATAAATGCCTAATCTAAGCAACAAGATGAACCGTCAGTTGTCCATACACAAGAACAATCCCCGGCAACGGCGCCAAAAACTTGGTGCACGAAATTGTGATCAATACTTTTCAAAACATAAACAATCCCTAGTAATGGCTCCAAAGACTTGGTGCTCAATACCATGGCATAAACACAACTTCGCACAACTAACCAGCAAGTGCACTGGGTCGTCCAAGTAATAAACCTTACGCGAGTAAGGGTCGATCCCACGGAGATTGGTGGTATGAAGCAAGCTATGGTCATCTTGTAAATCTCAGTCAGGCAGACTCGAATGGGTATAGTGATAAACGAATAAAGCATAAAGATAAAGATAGAGATACTTATGTATATCATTGGTGTAAGAGCTTCAGACAAGCGTATGAAGATGCCTTCCCTTCCGTCTCTCTGCTTTCCTACTGCCTTCATTCAATCCTTCTTACTCCTTTCCATGGCAAGCTCGTGTAGGGTTTCACTGTTGTCAGCAGCTACCTCCCATCCTCTCAGTGAAAATACGTCCCTGATGCTCTGTCACAGCATAGGCTAATCATCTGTCGGTTCTCGTTCAGGCCGGAATAATATCCATTGATACTTTTGCGTCTGTCACTAACGCCCTAGCCTGCTAGGAGTTTGAAGCACGTCACAGTCATTCAATCATTGAATCCTACTCAGAATACCACAGACAAGGTTAGACCTTCCGGATTCTCTTGAATGCCGCCATCAGTTCTTGCCTATACCACGAAGACTCTGATCTCACGGAATGGCTGGCTCGTTTGTCAGGCGAGCACTCGGTTGTCAGGCGATCAACCATGCATCATGCAATCAGAAATCCAAGAGATAAACACTAGGCCTCAGATGCTTGTAGAACAAGAGTGGTTGTCAGTCACCTTGTTCATGGGTGAGAATGGTGATGGGCGTCAATCATCACCTTCATCAAGTTGAAGAACAAGTGATATCTTGGACAAAGAACAAGCGGAATTGAATAGAAGAACAATAGTAATTGCATTAATACTCGAGGTACAGCAGAGCTCCACACCTTAATCTATGGTGTGTAGAAACTCCACCGTTGAAAATACATAAGCATAAGGTCTAGGCATGGCCGAATGGCCAGCCTCCCAAATGAGGGTTCAATCATAAAAACATGATCAAAAGATTCCCTCCAAATACAATAGTAAAAGGTCCTATATATAGAAAACTAGTAGCCTAGGGTGTACAGAGATGAGTAAATGACATAGAAATCCACTTCCGGGCCCACTTGGTGTGTGCTTGGGCTGAGCAATGAAGCATTTTCGTGTAGAGACTCTCCTTGGAGTTAAACGCCAGCTTTAGTGCCAGTTTGGGCGTTTAAGTCCCAATTAGGTGCCAGTTCCGGCGTTTAACGCTGGAATTTCTTGAGGTGACTTTGAACGCCGGTTTGGGCCATCAAATCTTGGGCAAAGTATGGACTATCATATATTTCTGGAAAGCCCAGGATGTCTACTTTCCAACGCCATTGAGAGCGCGCCAATTGGGCTTCTGTAGCTCCAGAAAATCCACTTCGAGTGCAGGGAGGTCAGAATCCAACAGCATATGCAGTCCTTTTGAGTCTCTGGATCAAATTTTTGCTCAGATCCCTCAATTTCAGCCAGAAAATACCTGAAATCACAGAAAAACACACAAACTCATAGTAAAGTCCAGAAAAGTGAATTTTAATTAAAAACTAATAAAAATATACTAAGAACTCAACTAAAACTACCAAAAACATACTAAAAACAATGCCAAAAAGCGTACAAATTATCCGCTCATCACTTATTCTGTTTCCTACTAATCTTGGAAATTTACTCTTTCTGTTTCAAAAATTTTCTTTTATTCAATTAAAAGTAAAAGGGGACAAAACATACATTCAAGCAGGTTGAAATTGAAATAGAGACTTAGGCTAGAACACTTAAATGAAAATTAAAGAAGCAAACAAATAGAATTCAAATGACTTAAACTTAAAGTAAACTGATAAAGCAAAGGAAATTGGAAGTAATCTTTTCCTTATTTAAATTGATGATCAAAGAGCGGCACCACCTTTCATTCTTTGGGTTGCTTTCCTTTGCTTGAATCCCTTTTCTTCTTTGGCTCTTGTTTCTTCTTCCTTCTTGCTTCCTCCTGTCGTTTTCCAGGCTCAAAGTCATCTTCCCAAAGTCCAGCATCTTTCATTTTTTTCTTCATTCTTTCTTCATTTCTTTTAGCTCTTGCATTTGTGTTTCTCCTGGTTGAGTGACCTTTTTGTATGTTGGGATCTCTTGATTCAAGACACGCATACTGGAAGTTAGATAGCTGAGCTTTGCTTGAGTGTCTACGTCATATTCCATCCTATCTAAATGCCTAGCCTCTCCAGCTGTATGATATACGTTCTTCCAGTGATATATGTTTTGGATGTATTTTTCTTGCTTAGCTTGTTGTTTGGACAATTTATTGAAGCCTTCCTGGAATTGAGCAGATTGTTCCCTTTGCAGGTCCAGAAATCTTGATTGAAAGTCTCTTTGCTGATCAATCATCCTCAGCTGGAACTCTGGTGCACAAAATCATGAGTTCACAATTCTCTCACAACTCTGTGCAGCTGACCAGCAAGTGCACTGTGTCATCCAAGTAATACCTTACGTGAATAAGGGTCGATCACACGAAGATTGTTGGCTTGAAGCAAGCTATGGTTATCTTGTAAATCTCAGTCAGGAAGATTCAAATGGTTATGTGGTTTTGATACTTAAAAGAGAAATAAAACATAAAACAGGATAGAGATACTTATGCAATTCATTGGTGGGAATTTCAGATAAGCGTATGGAGATGCTTTGTTCCTTCTGAGCCTCTGCTTTCCTATTGTCCTCATCCAATCATGCGTACTCCCTTCCATGGCAAGCTGTATGTTGGTGGATCACCGTTGTCAATGGCTACCATCCGTCCTCTCAGTAAAAACATGTCTGCTACGGTTTCCAGCATGGCTAATCAGCTGTCAGTTCTCGATCGTGTCGGAATAAGATCCATTGATCCTTTTACACACTGTCACTGTGCCCAACAATCACGAGTTTGAAGCTCGTCACAGTCATCCTATCCCAGATCCTACTTGGAATACCACAGACAAGGTTTAGACTTTCTGGGTCTCAAGAATGTTGCCAATTGATTTTAGCTTATACCACAAAGATTCTGATCTCACGGAATGGAAAGCTCTTATGTCAGGAGAGGCAACCATGCGTCATGAACCAGGAGGCCAAGAGATACACACTCAAGCTCTCGCAGATAGAATGGCAGTGGTTGTCATGCACGCGTTCATAAGGGAGGATGATGATGAGTGTCACAGATCATCACATCCATCAGGTTGAAGTACGAGTGAATATCTTAGAACAAGAATAAGCATGAATTGAATAGAAAAATAATAGTACTCTGCATTAATTCATGAGGAACAGTAGAGCTCCACACCTTAATCTATGAGGTGTAGAAACTCCACCTTTGAAAATACATAAGTGATGAAGGTCCAGGCATGGCCAAATGGCCAGCCCCCAAAACGTGATCAAGAGATCAAAAGTGATCCAAAGATAGTCTCCAAAATGATCTAAAGATTTGAATACAATAGTAAAAAGTCCTATTTATACTAAAATAGTAAACTAGGTTTACAGAAAATGAGTAACTAAGTGTAGATAGTGCAGAAATCCACTTCTGGGTCCCACTTAGAGTGTGTTTGGGCTGAGCATTGAAGCTTTCACGTGAATAGGCTCTTTTTGGAGTTTAAACGCCTGTTTTGGTGCCAGTTTGGGAGTTTAACTCCAGCTTTGGTGCCAGTTCTGGCGTTTTATGCCAGAAAAGGGTCTCTGACCGGCGTTTTGATGCCATTTTGGGCCATCAAATCTCAGACAAAGTATGAATTATTATACATTGCTGGAAAGCCCAAGATGTCTACCTTCCAACTCAATTGAGAGCGTGCCAATTGGGCTTCTGTAGCTCCAAAAAATCCACTTCGAGTGTAGGGAGGTCAGAATCTAACAGCATCTTCAGTCCTTTCTCAGCCTCTGAATCAGATTTTTGCTCAGGTCCCTCAATTTCAGCTAGAAAATACCTGAAATCACAGAAAAACACACAAACTCATAGTAAAGTCTAGAAATGTGATTTTTGCAGAAAAACTAATAAAAATATACTAAAAAGTAACTAAAACATATTAAAAACTATGTAAAAATAATGCCAAAAATGTATAAATTATCTGCTCATCACAACACCAAAATTAAATTGTTGCTTGTCTCCAAGCAACTGAAAATAAAATAGGATAAAAAGAAGAGAATATACAATAAATCTCAAAATATCAATGAAACTTAGTCCCAATTAGATGAGCGGGGCTAGTAGCTTTTTCCCTTTGAACAGTTTTGGCATCTCACTTTATGCTTTGAAGTTCAGAATGATTGGCATCCATTAGGAACTCAGAATTTAGATAGTGTTATTGATTCTCCTAGTTCAGTATGTTGATTCTTGAACACAGCTACTTTATGAGTCTTGGCCGTGGCACTAAGCACTTTGTTTTCCAGTATTACCACCGGATACAAAAATGCCACAGACACATAACTGGGTGAACATTTTCAGATTGTGACTCAGCTTTGCTAAAGTCCACAGTTAGAGGTGTCTAGAGTTCTTAAGCACACTCTTTTGCTTTGGATCACGACTTTAACCACTAAGTCTCAAGCTTTTCACTTGGACCTTCATGCCACAAGCACATGGTTAGGGACAACTTGATTTAGCCACTTAGGCCAGGATTTTGTTCCTTTGGGCCCTCCTATCCACTGACGCTCAAAGCCTTGGATCCTCTTTACCCTTGCCTTTTGGTTTTAAGGGCTATTGACTTATTCTGCTTGCTTTTTTTTCTTTTAATTTTTGCCACTTCTTTTTTTTTGCAAGCTTTGTTATTCACTGCTTTTTCTTGCTTCAAGAATCAATTTTATGATTTTTCAGATCATCAATAACATTTCTCTTTTTCTTTATCATTCTTTCAAGAGCCAACAAATTTAACATTCATAAACTTCACTATAAAAAATATGCACTGTTCAAGCATTCATTTAGAAAACAAAAAGTTTGCCACCACAACAAAATAATTAAACTAATTTCAAGATAAAATTTGAAATTCATGTACTTCTTGTTCTTTTGTAATTAGGAAAATTTTTTATTTAAGAAAGGTGAAGGATTCATGGAATTATTCATAGCTTTAACACATAGACACTAGACACTAATGATCATGTAATAAAGACACAAACATAGACAAACATAAAGCATAAAAAATCGAGAAACAGAAAAATAAGAACAAGAAAATTAAAGAACGGGTCCACCTTAGTGATGGCGGCTAGTTCTTCTTCTTGAAGATCTTATGGAGTGCTTGAGCTCGTCAATGTCTCTTCCTTGCCTTTGTTGCTCCTCCTTCATGGCTCTTTGGACCTCTCTAATTTCATGGAGGATAATGGAATGCTCTTGGTACTCCATCCTTACTTGCTCCATATTGGAACTCAAATCTCCTAGAGAAGTGTTGAGTTGTTCCCAATAGTTGTGTAGAGGAAAATGCATCCCTTGAGGTATCTCAGGGATTTCTTGATGAGGGACTTCCTCATGAATTTGTTGAGGTCCATGAGTGGGCTCTCTTGTTTGCTCCATCCTCTTTTTAGTGATGGTATTGTCCTCTTCAATGAGGATATCTTCCTCTATGACAATTCCAGCTAAACTACATAGGTGACAAATGAGATAAGGAAAGGCTAACCTTGTCAAAGTGGAGGGCTTGTCAACCACTTTGTACAGTTCTAGAGGTATGATCTCATGAACTTCCACTTCCTCTCCAATCATGATGCTATGGATCATGATAGCCCGATCCACAGTTACTTTGGATCTGTTGCTAGTAGGAATGATAGAGCATTGGATGAACTCCAACCATCCTCTAGCCACAGGCTTAAGGTCAAGCCTTCTTAGTTGAATCAGCTTGCCTTTGGAGTCTCTCTTCCATTGGGCTCCTTCCATACAAATGTCCATGAGGACTTGGTCCAACCTTTGATCAAAGTTGACCCTTCTTGTGAAAGGATGAAGATCTCCTTGCATCATTGGCAAGTTGAATGCCAACCTCACATTTTCCAGACCGAAATCTAAGTAATTCCCCTGAACCATTGCGAGCTAATTCTTTGGGTTCGGGTTCATACTTTGATCATGGTTCTTGGTGATTCATGCATTAGCATAGAACTCTTGAACCATTAAGATTCCGACTTGTTAAATGGGATTGGTGAGAGCTTCCCATCCTCTTCTCCTAATCTCATGTCGAATCTTCGGATATTCGCTCCTTTTGAGCTTGAAGGGGACCTCGGGGATCACCTTCTTCTTGGCCACAACTTCATAGAAGTGGTTTTGATGGACCTTTGAGATGAACCTTTCCATCTCCCATGACTCGGAGGTGGTAGCAATTGTCTTCCCCTTCCTCTTTCTAGAGGTTTCTCCGGCCTTAGGTGCCATTAATGGTTATTGAAAACAAAAAGCAACGCTTTTTCCAACACCAAACTTAAAATGTTTGCTCGTCCTCGAGCAAAAGAAGAAAGAAGGGAGGAGAAGAAGAAAAAAATGGAGGAGATGGAGAGGTGTGAGTGGTTCGGCCAAGGGGGAAAGAAGTGTTTATGATGTGTGAAAATGAAGGAGGGATGACGGGTTTATATAGGAGTGGAGAGAGGGGTAGGGTTCGTGTATTAGGGGTTGGGTTTGTGATGAGCGAATAATTTATACGCTTTTTGGCAATGTTTTTAAGTAGTTTTTAGTATGATCTAGCTACTTTTTTGTATATTTTTATTAGTTTTTAAGCAAAATTCACATTTCTGGACTTTACTATGAGTTTGTGTGTTTTTCTATGATTTCAGGTATTTTCTGGCTGAAATTGAGGGTGATGACAGTCATCATATACCTATTTTTCAATGCTTTTTCATACAAGAAATTGATGATTAGTGCTTAAATATTGCATTCTTTTGTGCTTAGTTAGAATATTTCCTTGATCTTTTAATTTTATAAATCTTGTAGGAAATAAGAAGAAAAAGAAGCACAGAAGCACAAAATAAGCTAAAAAGGAGAAAAAAAGAGCTTTGGGGCACACTTTGAAGTTGGAGCACACTTTGGAGCCTTAGGCCACGCTTTTAAAAGCGTAGCCCATGACCAAATTAAAGGAGGAAGCAACCAGCACGCACACTGCCCTGCTCTTGCCAAGGGCAGGGCAATATCATGATGAAACAAAGTGAGGTTGGAAGCAAATTTTCGCTAAGTTAAAATCTGGGCGCTCACAACATGACCATGCCTCCTTCAAAGTGCTATAACTTGAGCTACAGATGTCCAATTGATGTGCTTCTAGTTGCGTTGGAAAGCTGACATTTAGAGCTTTCCAACGATATATAGCAATCCATATTTGGCATAAAATTGAGGCATGAGTGAAAGGCATCTTTAATGGCCAAAAATAAGCAAAAATAAACCAAAGTGCTTCCACCAAGGTTCGAAGCTGGAGCCTCACTCCAAAGCAAAGTAGCGCTCATTATTCTGCTTTGCCCTCTTAATGAGTGCAATGTCGTGCTCTCTTCATAAAAATTTAAGGAAAATTGTTTCCCCAAATGCTTTCACCAAGGCTTGAACTTGGGACCTCCCCTTGGAAGCACCAATGCGCTGCCCATAAGGAGAGCAGAGCAACATTCCTTGGCACGCACATTGGCATGCATGACACGGGCAGAGGCAAGGCGCGCACAAGACACTACTGCCCTGCTCTCCACAAGGGCAGGGCAATCCCCTGGTGCCCCTCCCACACTTGGCGCACTAATTGGATCCCCATGCAAGGCTTCACTGCTCTGCTATCCACAAGAGCAGAGCAGCCTCCTGGGAGCAACACCCATGGGCCAAAATTCAATTAAAATTCCCTTTGAACTCAATTCTTCACCAATTGAACCAAGGCCATCCAAGACCCATTCTCCCTCAAATCCAAAGCAAGCTAAGCCCATTATCATCTCTCAAAGGCACAAGGATCAATTAGATTAGGATTTTTTATTTTAAATGTAATTTGTTTTAATTTCATTTTCATTTTCACTTTATAAAGCCTATATAAAGGCATCAATTCCATCTCATTAAAGGAGGCTAGCTCCACTAGGGAGCATTAGGAGTAGTAGTAGAGAGCTCTCTCTTTAGTTTTTCTCTTTGTTTTGAAATTTTGGATTGAGGTTGGAGGAATTCTATTTCAATCTTTGATCTAAAATCCATCTTTGTTCATCTTCTGCATAATTTCTAAGAATTGAAAGTTGAATCTGAGTTTTCATTTACTGCTTCCATCTTCATTTCTTCTTCAATCTATTTTAAGGAAGGGCTTGAGATCTAGACTTGTTTTCTAGTCTCATTGATTCCCTGAGATCTTTACTTGTCTTTTTAAATTTTGCAATTGAGCTGAGTTCATTTATGTTCTGCTCCTTCAAGAAATTTTGCCTTGCTGTTTACATCTGCTGCTTTTATTTCATCTGCATTTTTACCCTTCTGTTCCTATTGCTTCCAATTTACTTTCAAGCACTTTAATCTCCCTGCAATTGTTCAACGCTTTGCTTTACTTATCTCTTTAATTTCCAGCACTCCAGCCCCTTTACATTTGATGCAATTTACTTTTCTTGCAATTTAAGTTTCAGCTCTTTTACTTTCTTGCTCTTTAAGTTTCTTGCCATTTACATTCTGCAACTTTATCATTCCTGCAATTTACTTTCTGTTGGCTACATTTCACATATTTCACTTCAATGTTAGCTTGACTAAACTAATCACCCACTAAAGTTGCTTGATCCATCAATCCCTGTGGGATCGACCTCACTCTTGTGAGTTATTACTACATGATGCAACCCGATACACTTGCCGGTTAGATCTATGTGTTTGGAAATTCGTTTTCCACAAAAACACCATCAGAGGGACCTGAGCAAAAATCTGATTCAGAGGCTGAAAAAGGACTGTAGATGCTGTTGGATTTTGACCACCCTGCACTAGAAATGAATTTTTTGGAGCTACAGAAGCCCAAATGGCGCGCTCTCAGATGCGTTGGAAAATAGACATCATGGGCTTTCCAGAAATATTAATAGTCCATACTTTGATTGAGTTTTGATGATGCAAACGGGTGTTAAAACGCCAACTTCCTGCCCTATTCTGGCGTTAAACGCCAGAAATAGGATAGAAGCTGTAGTTAAACGCCCAAACTGGCATAAAAATTGGTGTTTAACTCCAAGAAAAGTCTCTACAAATGAAAGATTCAATGCTCAGCCAAAGCACACACCAAGTGGGCCCGGAAGTGGATTTCTGCATCATTTACTTACTTCTGTAAACCCTAGTAACTAGTCTAGTATAAATAGGACCTTTTACTATTGTACTGATAGTTTTGGATCTTGACATCTTTGGATTATCCTTAGATCATCTTTGGAACATTTTTCCTTAGACTTGGGGGCTGGCCATTTGGCCATGCCTGGATCTTCATCACTTATGTATTTTCAACGGTGGAGTTTCTACACACCATAGATTAAGGTGTGGAGCTCTACTGTTCCTCGAGTATTAATGCAAAGTGCTATTGTTCTTCTATTCAATTCAAGCTTATTTTTATTCTAATATATTCACTTGCACTTCAACCTGATGAACGTGATGATCCGTGACACTCATCACCATTCTCACTCATGAACGCGTGCCTGACAACCACTTCCGTTCAATCTGCAATCACTTGAGTGTATATCTCTTGGGTTTCTAATCAAAGATTCACATCAACTCCCCTCTGATAATGGGGCATCTGAATCCAAGATTAGAATCTTCGTGGGATAGGCTAGAAACAATTGGCAGCATTCTTGAGATCCGAAAAGTCTAAACCTTGTCTGTGGTATTCTGAGTAAGATCTGGGAAGGGATGACTGTGACGAGCTTCAAACTCGTGACTGTGGGGCGTAGTGATAGACGCAAAAGGATCATTGGATCTTATTCCGACACGATCGAGAACCGACAGCTAATTAGCCATGCGGTAGCTGTGCCTGGTATTTTTCATCCGAGACGAGAAATCCAACAGTTGATTAGTCGTACAGAAACCGTAGAGGACCATTTTCACTGAGAGGACGGGAGGTAGCCATTGACAATAGTGATCCCCAATATACAGGTTGCCATGGAAAGGAGTATGAATGATTGAATGAAGACAGTAGGAAAGCAAAGATTCAGAAGGAATAACGTACCTCCATACGCTTATCTGAATTTCCCACCAATAAATTACATAAGTATCTCTAGCTTTATTTTATGTTTATTTATCTTTTAATTATCAAAACTCTATAACCATTTGAATCTGCCTGACTGAAATTTACAAGATGACCATAGCTTGTTTCAGGCCGACAATCTCCGTGGGATCGACCCTTACTCACGTAAGGTATTACTTGGACGACCTAGTGCACTTGCTGGTCAGCTGTGCGAAGTTGTGAAGAGACGTGTGAGTCATGGTATTGTGCACCAAGTTTTTGGAGCCATGCCTGGTGATAACAATTTCGTGCACCAAGTTTTTGGCACCGTTGCTGGGGATTGTTCGAGTTTGGACAACTGACGGTTCATCTTGTTGCTCAGATTAGGTAATTTTCTTCTTGTTCTATTTTCAAAAAGTTTTAAAAAATCTTTCAAAAAGATTTTTTCTCTTCTTTTTTGTTTTTCCAAAAAAAATAATAAAATCATAAAAACCAAAAAAATATTTTGTGTTTCTTATTTTAGTCTAGTGTCAAATTTTACGTTTGGTGTCAATTGCATGTTTTAATTTTTCTAAATTTTTTTTTTCAAAAATTCATGCATTGCATTCTTCATGATCTTCAAGTTGTTCTTGATGAGTCTCCTTGTTTGATCTTCATATTTTCTTGTTTTGTGTCTTTTGTTGTTTTTCATATGCATTTTTGAATTCATAGTGTCTAAACATGAAAAATCTCTAAGTTTGGTGTCTTACATGTTTTTCTTTTCTTGAAAATTTTTCAAAAATAAGTTCTTGATATTCATCATGATCTTCAAAGTGTTCTTGGTGTTCATCTTGACATTCATAGTGTTCTTGCATGCATCATTTGTTTTAATCCAAAATTTTTATGTGTTGAGTCATTTTGTGATTTTTCTCTTTCCAAATTAAATTCAAAAAAAATAAAAAAGTATATTTTCCTTATTTCTCTCATAAATTTCGAAATTTTGGGTTGACTTAGTCAAAAAATTTTAAAATAAGTTGTTTCTTGTTAGTCAAGTCAAAATTTCAATTTCAAAAATTTATCTTTTCAAAATCTTTTTCAAAATCAAATCTTTTACATTTTTTTCCTTTGTCTTTCAAAAATTTTCAAAAATCTTTTTAAAAACTTTTCAAAATCTTTTTCCTATTTTTACCTCATATTTTTCGAAATTAATACTAACAATTAATGTTACTTTCTTGTTAAGAAAGATTCAAAATTTAAATTTTAAAATTATATCTTTTGATTTCTTATGAGCCAAGTCATTAATTTTGATTTTAAAAATTAAATCTTTTTCAAAATAAATTTTAATCATATCTTTTCAATAATATCTTTTCAAACATATCTTTTTCAAATCATATCTTTTTCAAAATCAATTTCAAAATCTTTTCTAACTTCTTATCTTTTCAAAATTGATTTTCAAATCTTTTTTCAATTAACCACTTAACTTTTTGTTTGATTTTTAAAGTTCTTATCTTTTTCAAAACTACCTAACTAATTTTCTCTCTAATTTTCGAAAACTTCTCACCCTTTTTTAAAATTCTTTTAATTAACTAATTATTTCAAATTTTAATTTTAATTTTATTTCTTCTCTTAATTTTCGAAAATCACTAACCATTTTTCAAAAACAATTTTCGAAATTCTCTCCCTCTCATCTCTTTCTATTTATTTTATTTAATCACTAACACTCTTCTCTTCTTCTTATAATTCGAACCCTCTCTCCCTCTCTGTGTTCGAATTTTTCATCTCTTCTCTCTACATCATTCTTCTATTTTTTTCTTCTTCTACTTACATAAGGGAATCTTTATACTGTGATATAGAGGATTCCTCTTCCTTTTCTATTCTCTTCTTTTTCATATGAGCAGGAGCAAGGACAAAAACATTCTTGTTGAAGCTAACCCTGAACCTGAAAGGACTCTGAAGAAGAAGCTAAGAGAAGCTAAAGCACAACAATCAAGAGAAAACCTTACAGAAAATCTCGAAAAAAAGAAGTAATGGCCGAACCCAACAACAACAACAATGCAAGAAAGATGCTTGGTGACTTCTCTGCACCGAATTCCAACTTCCATGGAAGAAGCATCTCAATCGCTGCCATTGGAGCAAAATATTTTGAGCTAAAGCCTCAATTAGTTTCTCTGAAGCAACAGAATTGCAAGTTTTATGGACTTCCATCAGAAAATCCTTTTCAGTTCTTAATTGAATTCTTGCAGATCTGTGATACTGTTAAGACCAATGGAGTTGATCCCGAGGTCTATAAGCTTATGCTTTTCCCTTTTTCTATAAGAGACAGAGCAAGAATATGGTTGGACTTTCAACCTAGAGATAGCCTGAACTCTTGGGATAAGCTGGTCACGGCTTTCTTAGCCAAATTTTTTCCTCCTCAAAAGCTGAGCAAGCTTAGAGTGGATGTTCAAACCTTCAGGCAGAAAGAAGGTGAATCCCTCTATGAAGCTTGGGAAAGATACAAGCAACTCACCAAAAAGTGTCCTTCTGACATGCTTTGAGAATGGACCATCCTGGATATATTCTATGATGGTCTGTCTGAATTGTCTAAAATGGCATTGGACCATTCTGCAGGTGGATCTATTCACCTGAAGAAAATGCCTGCAGAAGCTCAGGAACTCATTGAAATGGTTGCAAATAACCAGTTCATGTACACCTCTAAAAGGAATCCTATGAATAATGGGACACCTCAGAGGAAGGAAGTTCTTGAAATTGATGCTCTGAATGCCATATTGGCTCAGAACAAAATATTGACTCAGCAAGTCAATATGGTTTCTCAGAGTCTGAATGGATTGCAAAATGCATCCAACAGTACTAAAGAAGCATCTTCTAAAGAAGAAGCTAATGATCCTGAGAACCCTGCAATGGCAGAGGTGAATTACATGTGTGAAGCCTATGGAAACACCTATAATCCCTCATGGAGAAATCATCCAAATTTCTCATGGAAGGATCAACAAAATCCTCAACAAGGCTTTAACAATAATAATGGTGGAAGAAACAGGTTTAGCAATGGTAAGCCTTTTCCATCATCCTCTCAGCAACAGACAGAAAATTCTGAGCAGAATCCATCTAGCTTAGCAAATATAGTCTCTGATCTATCTAAGGTCACTCTCAGTTTCATGAATGAAACAAGGTCCTCCATCAAAAACTTGGAGGCACAAGTGGGTCAGCTGAGTAAAAGGGTTATTGAAACTCCTCCTAGCACTCTCCCAAGAAATACAGAAGAGAATCCCAAAAGAGAGTGCAAGGCCATAATCGTGACCAATATGGCCGAACCTAAAGAGAGTGAAAAGGCAGTGATTCCCATTGAGGAAGACCTCAGAGAACATCCACTGGCCATTAAGGAGTATCTCAATGAAGAACCAAAGGAATCTGAGGCTCCTACAGAGACCATAGAGATTCCATTGAACTTCCTTTTACCATTTATGAGCTTTGATGACTATTCATCTTCTGAAGAAGATGAAGACATTGCTGAAGGGCAAGTTGCTCAGTATTTAGGAGCAATCATAAAGCTGAACGCCAAGCTATTTGATAATGAGACTTGGGAGGATGAGCCTCCATTGCTTATTAACGAACTGAACACCTGGGTTCAGCAAACTTTACCTCAAAAGAAATAGGATCCTGGTAAATTATTAATACCCTGTACCATAGGCACTATGACCTTTGAGAAGGCTCTGTGTGACCTAGGGTCAGGTATTAACCTCATGCCACTCTCTGTAATAGAGAAACTAGGAATCTTTAAGATACAAGCTGTAAAAATCTCACTAGAGATGGCAGACAAATCAATGAAACAAGCTTATGGACTAGTAGAGGACGTGCTAGTGAAGGTTAAAGGCCTTTACATCCCTACTGATTTCATAATCCTAGACAATGGGAAGGATGAGGATGAATCCATCATCCTTGGCAGACCTTTCCTAGCCACAGCAAAAGCAGTGATTGATGTTGACAGAGGAGAGTTGGTTCTTCAATTGAATGAGGACTACCTTGTATTCAAGACTCAAGGTTCTCCTTCTGTACACATGGAGAAGAAGTATGAAAAGCTTCTCTCAATACAAAGTCAAACAAAGCCCCCACATTCAAACTCTAAGTTTGGTATTAATAGGCCACAACCATGCTCTGATTATATGTGAGGCTCCATGAGAGCCCACTGTCAAGCTATTGACATTAAAGAAGCGCTTATTGGGAGGCAACCCAATTTTTATTTATCTATGTTAAATTTCCATTTTCCATTATTATTTTATGTTTTCTTTAGGTTGATGATCATGTGGAGTCACAAAAACAACTGCAAAAATCAACACAAATTCAAAAACAGCATTAAAAATAGCACACCCTGAAAGAAAAACTTACTGGCGTTTAGGGTAGCAGGATGGGCGTTAAATGCCCAGTCTGGCACCATTCTGGGCATTTAACGCCAAAAATGGGCACCAGACTGGCGTTTAACGCCAGAAAGAAGCACCTGAATGGTGTTTAACGCCAGAAACAGGCTACAGCTTGGTGTTAAACGCCAGGAAAGGTATAAAAGCTGATGTTTAATGCCAGAAATAGGCTACAGCCTGGCGTTAAACGCCAGAATTGCACTCTAAGGGCATTTTTGCACGCCTAAATGGAGCAGGGATGAGAAGTCCTTGACCCCTCAGGATCTGTGGACCCCACAGGATCCCCACCTACCCCATCTCTCTTTCTCCCCCTCACATATCTCTATAACACTCTACCCAAAACACCACTTATCTATCAAATCCTATTCTCTTCCCTATATTCTTTTCACCAATAACCTCCATCCCTTTTCCCCAAAAATCCCACCTACCTCACTTTTCAAATTCAAACACTTTTCCCTCCCAAACCCACCCAATTCCATTCGGCCACTCTTTCTCTTTCCCTATAAATATTCCTCTTCACTCCTTCATTTTCACACATTACAACCACTCTCCTACCCCCTTGGCCGAACCTATCTCTCTCTCCATCTCCTCCATTTTCTTATTCTTCCCATTCTTTCTTTCTTCTTTTGCTCGAGGACGAGCAAACCTTTTAAGTTTGGTGTGGTAAAAGCCTTGTTTTTTGTTTTTCCATAACCATTTATGGCACATAAGGCTGGAGAAACCTCTAGAAAGAGGAAAGGGAAGACAAAGGCTTCCACCTCCGAGTTATGGGAGATAGAGAGATTCATCTCAAAGGTCCATCAAGACCACTTCTATGAAGTTGTGGCCAAAAAGAAAGTGATCCCTGAAGTTCCTTTCATGCTCAAGAAGAATGAGTATCCAGAGATCCGACATGAGATCCGAAGAAGAGGTTGGGAAGTTCTTACCAACCCCATTCAACAATTCGGAATCTTAATAGTTCAAGAGTTCTATGCCAATGCATGGATCACTAGGAACCATGATCAAAGTATGAACCTGAATCCAAAGAATTGGCTTACAATGGTTCGGGGGAAATACTTAGATTTCAGTCCAAAAAATGTAAGGTTGGCGTTCAACTTGCCAATGATGCAAGAAAACGCACACCCTACACTAGAAGGGTCAACTTTGATCAAAGGTTGGACCAACTCCTCATGGACATATGTGTGGAAGGAGCTCAATGGAAAAGAGACTCAAGAGGCAAGCCAGTTCAATTGAGAAGACCGGACCTTAAGCCCGTGGCTAGAGGATGGTTGGAGTTCATCCATCACTCCATCATTCCTACTAGCAACCGATCCGAAGTAACTGTGGATCGGGCCATCATGATCCATAGTATCATGATTGGGGAGGAAGTGGAAGTTCATGAGATCATACCTCTAGAACTCTACAAGGTGGCTGACAAGTCCTCCACTTTGGCAAGGTTAGCCTTTTCTCATCTCATTTGTAACCTATGCAGTTTAGCTAGAATTGTCATAGAGGAAGACATCCTCATTGAAGAGGACAAGCTCATCACTAAGAAAAGGATGGAGCAAACAAGAGAGCCTACTCATGGACCTCAACAAGAGCATGAGGAAATTCCTTATGAAATCCCTGAGATACCTCAAGGGATGCATTTTTCTCTACACAACTATTGGGAGCAACTCAACACCTCTTTAGAAGGCTTGAGTTACAACATGGACCAACTAAGGGTGGAGCACCAAGAGCACTCCATCATTCTCTATGAGATTAGAGAAGATCAAAGAGATATGAGGGAGGAGCAACAAAGGCAAGGAAGAGACATAGAGGAGCTCAGGCGTTCCATTGGATCTTCAAGAGGAAGAACTAGCCACTATCACTAAGGTGGACCCATTCTTTAATTTTCTTGTTCTTATTTTTCTGTTTTTTGAATTTGATGCACTACAAGAAAAAGTAATATTTGTAACAAAAAAATTTGATACAAAAGAACGAAATTTTGAAACAAAAGGAATTTGTAACAAAAAAAGGCCCGTTGCAGTATGTCCCATTACAAAAAGTTTTTGTAACAAAAAATGAAACTGTTACAATACAAAGTAATATTTTGTAACAAATTTTTTTGATACAAAAACTAAAATTTGTTACAAATGTGATAACAAATTTAACAAATAAACTCTTTTTTGTAACAATTTAGATTTGTGTTATAATATTTTGTTACAAAATGCTAATTACTTTTGTAACATTTTTTATTCTTAGTTAAAAAAATAGATTCATTTTGCAATATTTATTTAAATAATTGATATATCAATTAATTTTCTAAATGCATTAACTCAACATTTATATAATATATAATCATATAGATAATTAAAATATCTTACATATAATTAAGATTCTTTTACAATAAAATAAGTTCTATAAATTCAACTAAATACAACTTTTTCCTAACATAAAATTTGTATCATGTAGAATTTATAATCCTTGACTCTTCTAGCATGTTTCAGTCAATATAAAGCCTAGCATGTTGCCATCAATTTTATACCCCTGCAAACAAAAACAACGAAAACCAAAATTAGAAATAACACATAACACTATTTTTGTCCAAGTGAAAATTAAGATAAAAGTTAAAATTAACTAATTCTTTGAGAATATATTCTCAAACTTTAAAACCAACTAATCAAGGATACAAATTATCAAGAATTGACAATTTAATACATAAAACTTGGGCTAATTAATCATCGTTCAATCACAAATATACTTAACCTGTTTTTCATGCTTTTACACTCACAAAGTTCCATACAAGGAAAGTGAGATTCATGTCAAAACACAAGAACAAGAACATGCAGAACAACCAAAAGAAACCAAATTTAAATTACTTTCTTTGAACCAAAAGAGAAACTCTGACACGATAATAGCTCACTTTCTATGTGCATAGATGCACTAGGCCATATCAGATCAAGCTTAGGTCCTTGTAGATATATAAGCTAAAACAAGGAATCTCTAGCAAAGTATCCCAACAAGAATAGAAGAAAATACAATTGGGTGAACTGCCAGTTACACTTACACATATGAAGTCAAAACCAACATTAATAAAGAAGGGACATTAATGAACTAAAGCATATGCTCTAAGATCAACATGCTACTAATACTTTACATAGGCAGTTCAAAGAGCATCAATTGGAAAAGCATTTAACTCGATATAGATCTAAATCTTACTTAGAGTTCAAATGATGGGCAATAGAAAAACCAATCCAGTTCATGTGATGATTTGGTTTCAGAGTCAAAAGTTGTTGTCTCGTCTCAACAAAGCCACTTAAATCCCGCATTTGAGCCTGCGAGCGAGAATAGAAAAAGCAACATGAGAAAAACAATTACATCATAAAAGAATTCTCCACCTATATACATACTACACAAAAAATAGGCATACAACAGTACAATATAGCAGAACTTTATGCGCTCCTGTTCATGTCTTCAAACTGAGGGCAAGATCATTTTCTATGAAACCTCAATATATTTTTCGTTCATCGAACCTCAATCTCCACAATTCACTAATCTTTTTCTCAACAACGATCAAAACAGCAAGGTTCTCAACCCATTCAATTTAATAACAAAAGTTATTGATAATATAACCAAAATTTACAACAAGCACTCATTCTCAATAATCAGAAAACAGTCACAATTAAACCATCATCACAATAATTCCAGACCGAGTAAAGACTAAATCAATTCAACACTCAACACAATATTATCCAATCAAATTAACATATCCAGTAACCAATAATTTTTCAAACAATCTTGCAACAATATCCACCATCATCAAATAAATCTCAATTTCACAACTAAATCAAGAAATCAGTGTAACCAGGAATTCGAGTAATTAGTCACTTTCAAACAATTAAATCATTATTCACAAATCACAACCTCAAATCAAAATAGTCTCAACACTACACCAATCACATTTTCTCAACCTTAATCCAAGCTTAAATCTACCAATTAATTTCTCATAAAAATAAAATCAGCCACATTCACAGCAATAATCCAAACTTAATAACATTACGATTATTAATAACAGCAAAATGGAGAATTCAAACTCAATGGAATCGAAAACAGAAATGAATTCAATGGAACTGAAAACAGAGATCGCTTACGATAAAAGAACGAAGCAGCAGCAATAGAAGAGGCAGCCCCCTTCTCTTCAGTCCGTGATTTTAGCGACCAGAGGCACGACGGTAGTTCCTCAGTGACAATCGATGGCGGCAGCTCTGCAGACGACAGCTGGGCATAGAAACTCGAACAACGCCTCCTTCTTCTCCCTCCATCTTCCTTCCTCTATGCATCTGCTCGCGATTCACGGCGGTGGCAGAAGCTTCATCGACGGTGACTTGGCAGCGGCTTGAACGGCAAACAGCAGCGACTGGGTGACATTGGCTCTAACGGCGCACGTGTCTCCTTCCTCCTCCTCTCTTCAATCGCATTACTCCCTCTCTCCGCGGTGACAATGCCTGCGGCAGTTCGATGGCAGACCGGCAGCAAGGCACGGCTCCACAAAGTGGCGATGGGTGCAACGGTGGCGGCGGCGAGGCAACAGCCCTCCCCCTTCTCCTCTGTTCTCTCGGATCCCTCTCTTTCTGTTTCTCTCTTCTCCGCTGTAAGGGGTATTTGTGTTGACGGCTGTTATGCGAAGCTGAAAGGGGGGTTTTAGGGTTAGCTTTCTCAATTTGAGAATTAGGTTTCTGATTTTTAATTCGGGAATTAGGATTAAAAATTAGAAATTTTATAAAAGAATAATGGATAAATATAAATGGATATTTTGATAAAATTAAAGAGTAGAATAATTTTAAAATTAAATATGATTTTATAAAAGAATAAAAGATAGATATAAATAAATATTTTGATAAAATATGAGTATAGAATAATTTTAAAATTAAATGTACTCTATTAAAAATATTTAAGAACATTATTTATCAATATATTGTTAAGTTCAATTAATTATTTTTAATTTAAATTATAAAATAAACATATTATCACATTTTATAAAATATAATTTAAACTCAAAATATTATTTATTCAAATTAAATGATATAACTTTTTATTATTTTTCAATAACTGAAACTTTAATTTCAATTTATAAAATAACTAATTATAATAAAAATTATACATAAATATTAATTGACATAAACTTAAAATATTTATAAAAATCAATCTAATCATTTCTAATAAATTAATCTCTAAGAGTGCAAATTAATAAAATAAACATAATTCATTCATAATAGAAATTACTTAAATAGAAATTACTTAAATTGAATGGTACAATTCTTTCTTATTTTTCAGTTACAAAAAAGATAATTTCTCCTAATTATTTTTAAATTCAAAGTATCATAAAATTTTTAATTAATTATTTTCAATAAAATAATTTTTTTAAAATAAAATCATCAACAAATATAATAAATTTAATTATCCAAAAACTCGGGATGTTAGGAAGTGGGGTGTGTGAGTTGTATTACAGTTAGGAATTGGGTAATTTAAGAATTTTCAAAAAAAATAAAGGTAGTATAGTAATTGAAAATTAATTTTAATTTAATAATTATATACAGATATTATTTAACTATAAATTTTTAAATTATTTTTAAATAAATATTTTAATTTTAAGAATTAGAATAATTAAATTAATTATTTTTAAAATATTATTTTATTATTATTTTATAATTATTTTTAAATAATTACTAATTAAGATAAAATTGCAGATAATCAAATTAATTTTTTTATTCATAAAATTTAAAGTATTAATTGCAAAAATCTTAAATATTTAAATTAAATCATATAAAATTTTTATATTTTTTAATTACTAAAATTTTAAATTATAAATAAAAAATATTCTATTTAATATATAAATCTCTAAAAATTTATTTTGAATAAATATAATAAATCATAAATGACTTATTATATAATTTTTAAAATAATTTTAAATTCAAAATATCATTAATTTGACTTAAATATTTTTAGTAAAATAAATTTTTGAATATAAAATCTTAAATAAATATAATAAATCATTATATTAATTTTTAAAAATTTGAAGTCTTACATTTAATATGTTGAAACAAAATTTTTTTTAGTTACAAAAAATCTTTGAATTTTGTGACAAATAAATAACTTGTACAAAAATATAGTATTTTGTGACAAATTAATATTTTGTTACAAAATATTTAGAGCTTTTGAAACAAATAGATATTTTGTTACAAAATGTTATGAATTTTTGTAAAAATATAATCTTTTGTTACAAAACATTATAACATTTTGTAACAAAACAACGATTTGATACAAAAGCCAACATAATTTGTAACAAAAGAAATCACGTTGTTACAAAATATTGAAATATTTTGTTACAAATTTTCTTGTTGTTACAAAATTATTTTGTAACAATAATTAATTACTGTTACGAAAAAACTATAATTTGTAACAATTTTAAATTTGATACAAATTTTTTGTTACAAATATTCCATTTTCTTGTAATGATGCTTTATGTTTGTCTATGTTTGTGTCTTCACTACATGATTATTAGTATCTAGTGTCTATACCTTAAAGCTATGAATAATTCCATGAATCCTTCACCTCTATTAAATGAAAAATATGCCTAATTACAAAAGAACAAGAAGTACTTGAATTTCAAATTTTATCTTGAAATTAGTTTAATTATTTTGATGTGGTGGCAATACTTTTTGTTTTCTGAATGAATGCTTGAACAATGCATATTTTTTATAGTGAAGTTTATGAATGTTAAAATTGTTGGCTCTTGAAAGAATGATGAACAAAGAAGAATGTTATTGATAATCTGAAAAATCATGAAATTGATTCTTGCAGCAAGAAAAAGCAGTGAATAACAAAGCTTGCGAAAAAAATTGGCAAAAAAAAAGAAAGAAAAAGAAAAAGCAAGCAGAAAAAGCCAATAGCCCTTTAAACCAAAAGGCAAAGGTAAAGGGGATCCAAGGCTTTGAGCATTAATGGATAGGAGGGCCTAAAGGAATAAAATCCTGGCCTAAGCGGCTAAATCAAGCTGTCCCTAACCATGTGCTTATGGCATGAAGGTCCAAGTGAAGAGCTTGAGACGGAGTGGTTAAAGTCGTGATCCAAAGCAAAAAGAGTGTGCTTAAGAACTCTGTACACTTCTAATTGGGGAATTTAGCAAAGCTAAGTCACAATCTGAAAAGGTTCACCCAGTTATGTGTCTGTGGCATTTATGTATCCAGTGGTAATACTGGAAAACAAAGTGCTTAGGGCCACGACCAAGACTCATAAAGTAGCCGTGTTCAAGAATCAACATACTGAACTAGGAGAATCAATAACACTATCTAAAATTCTGAGTTCCTATAGATGTTAATCATTCTGAATTTCAAAGGATAAAGTGTGATGCCAAAACTGTTCAGAAGCAAAAAGCTACTAGCCCCGCTCATCTAATTGGGACTAAGTTTCATTGATATTGTGAGATTCATTGTATATTCTCTTCTTTTTATTCTATTTTATTTTCAGTTGCTTGGGAACAAGCAACAATTTAAGTTTGGTTTGTGATTAGCGGATAGTTTAAATGCTTTTTGGCATTGTTTTTAAGTAGTTTTTAGTAGGATCTTGCTACTTTTTAGTATATTTTTATTAGTTTTTAAGCAAAATTCACATTTCTGGACTTTAATATTAGTTTTTGTATTTTTCTTTGATTTCAGGTATTTTTTGGCTGTAATTGAGGGACCTGAGCAAAAATCTGATTCAGAGGCTGAAAAAGGACTGCATATGCTTTTGGATTCTGACCACCCTGCACTCGATATGGATTTTTTGGAGCTACAAAAGCCTAAATGGCAAGCTCTCAATTGCGTTGAAAAGTAGACATCCTGGGCTTTTCAGCAATATATAATAGTTTATACTTTGCTCGCGTTTTGACGACGCAAACTGGCATTCAAACGCCAACTTCCTGCCTTATTCTAGCATTAAACGCCAGAAACAGGATAGAAGCTGCAGTTAAACGCCCAAACTGGCATAAAAACTGGCGTTTAACTCCAAGAAAAGTCTCTACACATGAAAATTTCAATGCTCAGCCCAAGAACACACCAAGTGGGCCCGGAAGTAGATTTCTGCATCATTTACTTACTTTTGTAAACCCTAGTAACTAGTCTAATATAAATAGGATCTTTTACAATTGTACTGACAGTTTTGGATCTTGACATCTTTGGATTATCCTTAGATAATCTTTGGAATGTTTTTCCTTAGACTTGGGGGCTGGCCATTCGGCCATGCTTGGACCTTCATCACTTATGTATTTTAAACGGTAGAGTTTCTACACACCATAGATTAAGGTGTGGAGCTCTGCTGTTTCTCGAGTATTAATGCAAAGTATTATTGTTCTTCTATTCAATTCAAGCTTATTCTTATTCTAAGATATTCACTCGCACTTCAACCTGATGAATGTGATGATCCATGACACTCATCACCATTCTCACTCATGAACGCGTGCCTGACAATCACTTCCGTTCTATCTGCAATCGCTTGAGTCTATATCTCTTGGGTTTCTAATCAACGATTGACATCGACTCCCCTCTGACAATGGGCATCTGAATCCAAGATTAGAATCTTCGTGGTATAGGCTAGAAACAATTGGCAGCATTCCTGAGATTCAGAAAGTCTAAACCTTGTCTGTGGTATTCCGAGTAGGATCTGGGAAGGGATGACTGTGATGAGCTTCAAACTCGTGGCTGTGAGGCGTAGTGACAGATGCAAAAGGATCATTGGATCTTATTCCAACACCATCGAGAACCGACAACTGATTAGCCATGCGGTAGCTGTGCCTGGTATTTTTCATCTGAGACGAGAAATCCGACAGTTGATTAGCCGTACAGTAACCATAGAGGACCATTTTCACTGAGAGGATGGGAGGTAGCCATTGACAACAGTGATCCCCAATATACAGCTTGCCATGAAAAGGAGTATGAATGATTGAATGAAGACAGTAGGAAAGCAGAGATTCAGAAGGAATAACGCACCTCCATATGCTTATCTGAATTTCTCACCAATGAATTATATAAGTATCTCTATCTTTATTTTATGTTTATTTATCTTTTAATTATCAAAACTCTATAACCATTTGAATCCGCCTGACTGAGATTTACAAGATGACCATAGCTTGCTTCAAGCCGACAATCTCCGTGGGATCGACCCTTACTGAATTAAGGTATTACTTGGACGACCCAGTGCACTTGCTGGTCAGCTGTGCGAAGTTGTGAAGAGACGTGTGAGTCATGGTATTGTGCACCAAGTTTTTGGAGCCATGCCTGGTGATAACAATTTTGTGCACCAGTTTGGGAGGGAAAGAATGTGAATTTGAATGTTGAGGTAGGTGGGGTTTTTGGGGAAGAGTGGGTGGATATGAGTGGTGAAGAGGTGATGGTGAAGAGAGATAGAGGTGATTGGTGAAGGGTATTTGGGGAAGGGTGTTATTGGAATGTGTAAAGAAGAGAGAGAGTTAGTTGAGGTAGGTGGAGATCCTGTGGGATCCACAGATCCTGAGGTGTCAAGGATTTTTCATCCCTACACATTTCTGGCGTTAAACGCCCTCTATGTGCCGTTCCTGGCGTTTAAACGCCGAGCTGATGCCCTTTTCTGGCGTTTAAACGCCAGTCTGCTGCCCTTTTTTGGCGTTTAAATGCCAGTCTGCCTGCCAGTTCTAGCGTTTAAACGCCCAGAATGATGCCAGGATGGGCGTTTAAACGCCCATTTTTGTACCTTTACTGGCATTTAAATGCCACTTTGCCTGCCAGTTCTGGCATTTGACGCCCAGAATGGTGCAAGGCTGGGTGTTAATCGCCCATTTTGGTATCCTTACTGGCGTTTAAACACTAGTAAGCTCTTCCTCCAAGATGTGCTATTTTTGATGCTGTTTTTTATTTTGCTTTAATTTTTGCAGTTGTTTTTGTGACTCCACATGATCATGATCCTAAAGAAAACATAAAATAACATAGATAAATAAAATTGGGTTGCCTCCCAACAAGCGCTTCTTTAATGTCAATAGCTTGACAATGAGCTCTTTTTAGAGCTTCACAGATGCTCAGAGCATGATTGTGGCCTCCCAACACCAAACTTAGAGTTTGAATGTGGGGGCTCTGTTTGACTCTGTATGGAGAGAATTAGATGAAGCTTTTCATGCTTCTTCTCCATGTTTACAGAGGAAGATCCTTGAGCCATAAACACAAGGTAGTCTTCATTCACTTGAAGGACTAACTATCCTCTGTCTACATCAATCACATCTTTTGCTGTGGCTAGGAAGGGTCTTCCAAGGATGATGGATTCATCCTCATCATTCCTAGTGTCTAAGATTATGAAGTCAGCAGGGATTCCTTCAACCTTTATCAAGACATCCTCTACAAGTCCATAAGCCTGTTTCTTTGATTTGTCTGCCATCTCCAGTGAGATTCTTGCAGCTTGTACCTCAAAGATCCCTAGTTTCTCCATTACAGAAGTGGCATGAGGTTTACACTTGACCCCAGGTCACAGAGATCCTTCTCAAAGGTCATGGTGCCAATAGTGCAAGGTACTAAGAAGCTTCCAGGATCCGGTTTCTTTTGAGGTATCTTCAACTGAGCTAAGGCATTTAGTTCATTAATGAGAAATAGAAGTTCATTCTCCCAAGTCTCATTACCAAATAATATGGCATTCAGCTTCATGATTGCTCCTAGATACTGAGCAACTTGCTCTTCAGTAACAACTTCATCTTCTTCAGAGGAAGAATACTCATCAGAGCTCAAGAATGGTAATAGAAAGTTCAGTGGAATCTCTATGGTCTCTAGATAAGCCTCAGATTCCTTTGGTTCCTCATGAGGGAACTCCCTTGTGGTCAGTAGACGTCCCATGAGGTCTTTCTCACTGGGAATCACTGCCTTTCCATCCTCTACAGGTTTGGCCATGTTGGACGTATAGATGGCCTTGCACTCTTGATGAGCGAATAATTTATACGCTTTTTGGCATTGTTTTTAGTATGTTTTTAGTATGTTTTAGTTAGTTTTTATTATATTTTTATTAGTTTTTAGTTAAAATTCACTTTTCTGGACTTTACTATGATTTTGTGTGTTTTTCTGTGATTTCAGGTATTTTCTGGCTGAAATTGAGGGACCTGAGCAAAAATCTGATTCAGAGGCTGAAAAGGACTGTAGATGCTGTTGGATTCTGACCTCCCTGCATTCAAAGTGGATTTTCTGGAGCTAGAGAAGCCAAATTGGCGTTCTCTTAATTGCGTTGGAAAGTAGACATCCTGGGCTTTCCAGAAATGTATAATAGTCTATACTTTGCCCGAGATTTGATGGCCCAAATAGGCGTTCCAAGTCAGCTCAAGAATTTTGGGGTTTAACGCCGGAACTGGCACAAGAATGGGAGTTAAACGCCCAAACTGGCACAAAAGCTGGCGTTTAACTCCAAGAAAAGTCTCTACACATGAAAGCTTCAATGCTCAGCCCAAGCACACACCAAGTGGGCCCGGAAGTGTATTTTTATGTCATTTACTCATCTTTGTAAACCCTAAGCTACTAGTTCTCTACAAATAGGATCTTTTACTATTGTATTCTCATCTTGGTAGCTATCTTTGAGTAGTCTTATGCTATCTTAGATCATTGGGAGGCTGGCCATTCGGCCATGCCTAGACCTTGTTCTTATGTATTTTCAACGGTGGAGTTTCTACATACCATAGATTAAGGTGTGGAGCTCTGCTGTACCTCGAGTATTAATGCAATTACTATTATTCTTCTATTCAATTCGGCTTATTCTTGTTCTAAGATATCACTTGTTCCTCAACTTGATAAATGTGATGATCCGTGACACTCATCATCATTCTCACCTATGAACGTGTGCCTGACAACCACCTCCGTTCTACCTTCGATCGAGTGGATATCTCTTGGATCCCTTAATCGGAATCTTCGTGGTATAAGCTAGAATTGATGGCGGCATTCAAGAGAATCCGGAAGGTCTAAACCTTGTCTGTGGTATTCTGAGTAGGATTCAAAGATTGAATGACTGTGACGAGCTTCAAACTCCTGAAGGCTGGGCGTTAGTGACAGACGCAAAAGAATCACTAGATTCTATTCCAACCTGGTTGAGAACCGACAAGTGATTAGCCGTGCTGTGACAGAGCGCGTTGAACATTTTCACTGAGAAAATGGGACTGTAGCCACTGACAACGATGATGCCCAACATACAGCTTGCCATGGAAAGAAGTAAGAAGGATTGGATGAAGACAGTAAGAAAGCAGAGAGACGGAAGGGACAAAGCATCTCCATACGCTTATCTGAAATTCTCACCAATGAATTACATAAGTATCTCTATCTTTATTTTATGCTTTATTCATAAATCATCCATAACCATTTGAATCTGCCTGACTGAGATTTACAAGATGACCATAGCTTGCTTCATACCAACAATCTCCGTGGGATCGACCTTTACTCGCGTAAGGTTTATTACTTGGACGACCCAGTGAACTTGCTGGTTAGTTGTGCGAAGTTGTGATAAAGAGTTGAGATTGCAATTGAGCGTACCATGTTGATGGCGCCATTGATGATCACAATTTCGTGCACAAACTCTCTTTTTGGATTCTCTTCTGTATTGCTTGGGAGAGTGCTAGCAGAAGTTTCAGTAACTCTTTTACTCAGTTGACCCACTTGGGCCTCCAAATTTGAGATGGAGGACCGTGCCTCAGTCATGAAACTGAGAGCGGCCTTGGATAGATCAAAGACTTTGTTTGCTAAGCCAGAGAGGCTTTACTCAGAATTCTCTGTCTGTTGCTAAGAAGATGATGGAATAGGTTTGCTATTGCCAAACCTATTTCGCCCACCATTATTGTTATTGAAGCCTTGTTGAAGCTTCTGTTGATCCTTCCATGGGAAATTTGGGTGATTCCTCCATGAAGGAGTATAGGTGTTTCCATAGGATTCTCCCATGTAATTCACCTCTTCCATTGCAGGATTCTCAGGGTCATAAGCTTCTCCTTCAGAGGAGGCGTCTTTAGCTTGCAACCCAGTCAGACTCTGAGAAATCATATTGACTTACTAACTCAATATTTTGTTCTGAGCCAATATGGCATTAAGAGTATCAATCTCAAGAACTCCTTTCTTCTGAGTCACTCCATTATTCACATGATTTCTTTCAGAAGTATACATGAACTGGTTATTTACAACCATCTCAATGAGTTCCTGGGCTTCTGCAGGCGTTTTCAGATGAAGAGATCCACCAGCAGAGTGGTCCAATGACATCTTGGATAACTCAGACAGACCATGTCAGAAGGACACCTTTTGGTTAATTGCTTATATCTTTCCCAAGTTTCATAGAGGGATTCACCTTCCTTTTGTCTGAAGGTTTGAATGTCCACTCTGAGCTTACTCATCTTTTGAGGTGGAAAGAATTTGGTCAAGAAAGCATTGACCATCTTGTCCCAAGACTTCAGGCTTTCTCTAGGTTGTGAGTCCAACCATGTCCTAGCTCTGTCTCTTACAGCAAAGGGGAAAAGCATAAGTCTGTAGACCTCAAGATCAACCCCATTGGTCTTAACAGTATCACAGATCTGCAAGAATTCAGATAAGAACTGATGAGGATCTTTTGATGAAAGTCCATGAAACTTGCAGTTCTGCTGCATTTGAGAAACTAATTGAGGCTTAAGCTCAAAGTTGTTTGCTCCAATGGCAGGAATTGAGATGCTTCTTCCATAGAAGTTGGAAGTTGGTGCAGCATAGTCACCAAACATCTTCCTTGTATTGTTGGCATTGTTGTTATTTTCGGCTGCCATGTTTTCTTCTTTTTCAAAAATTTCTGTCAGGTCCTCTCCAGAGATTTGTGCTTTAGCTTCCTCTTCAGAGTCCTTTCAGGTTCAGGATCGACTTCAACAAGAATATCTTTATCCTTGTTCCTGCTCATGTGAAAAAGAAGATAACAGAAAAGAAGAGGAATCCTCTATGTCACAGTATAGAGATTCTTTTATGTGAGTAGAAGAAGAGAAGAAGAGAAGAATAAGGTAGAGAAAAAATAAAGAGAATTTGAACACAGAGAGGGAGAGAGGGTTCGAATTTTAAGAAGAAGAGAATTGTTAGTAATTAAATAAATAAAAAGAGATGAGAGAGAGAAGAAATTTGAAAATTAATTAAAAGAAAAGAAAAGAAAAATATTTTTGTTTTTTTTATTTTAATTATTGGTTAGTTTTCGAAAATATTAGAAGAAATAAAATAAAATTAGAGTTTAAAACAATTAGTTAATTAAAAAGGTTTTTGAAAAAGTTGTTAGTGGTTTTCGAAAATTGGAGAGAGAGAAAAGTAGTTAGGTAGTTTTGAAAAAGATAAGAAATAGTAAACTTTTTAAAATCAAACAAAAAGTCAAGTAGTTAATTGAAAAGATTTGAAAATCAATTTTGAAAAGATAGGAAGTTAGAAAAGATTTTGAAATTGAATTTTAAAAAGATATGATTGAAAATTTATTTTGAAAAAGATTTGAAAAGAAATTTAAAAAGATTTGATTTTTGAAATTAAAGTTGATTACTTGACTAACAAGAAACTAAAAGATATGATTCTAGAATTTAAAGATTGAACATTTCTTAACAAGAAAGTAACAAACTTGAAATTTTTTAATCAAAACATTAATTGTTAATAAAGTAATTGAAAATATGAATTTGAAATTAAGAAAAAGATTTTGAAAATCAAATTTTTAAAATTTTTTAAAATATTAGGAAGAAAAATGAAAAAGATTTGATTTTTGAAAAAGGTTTGAAAAGATAGTATTTTTAAATTGAAAATTTGACTTGACTCATAGGAAACAACTAAATTTTAAAAAATTTTTGACTGAGTCAATCCAAAATTTCAAAATTTATGAGAGAAATAATGGAAAGATATTTTTTATTTTTGAATTTTTAATGAGGAGAGAGAAAAACACAAAAATGACTCAAAACATGAAAATTTAAGATAAAAAAAAATGCATGCAAGAACACTTTGAATGCCAAGATGAACACCAAGAACACTTTAAAGATCATGATGAACATCAAGAACATATTTTTGAAAAATTTTTAAGAAAAGAAGCACATGTAAGACACCAAACTTAGAAATTTTTAAACTTTTGACTCTAAAAATTCGAAAATGCATATGGAAAACAAGAAAAGACACAAAACAAGAAAATCGCAAAATCAAACAAAAACAATCATCAAGAACAACTTGAAGATCAAGAAGAACATATGCATGAGTTTTCGAAAAATGCAAAAAGAATAAAAACATGCAATTGACACCAAACTTAAAATTTGACTCTAGACTCAAACAAGAAGCACAAAATTATTTTTGTTTTTATGGTTTTATTGATTTTTTTGTAATTTTTTGAAAATTTTTTTGGAAAAACGAAAAAAAAAGAAGAGAAAAATTTTTGAAAGATTTTTGAAATTTTTTTTTGAAAATAAAATAAGGGTTGAAACAAGAAGAAAATCACCTAATCTGAGCAACAAGATGAACCGTCAGTTGTCCAAACTCAAACAATCCCCGGCAACAGCGCCAAAAACTTGGTGCACGAAATCGTGAGTTCACACTTCTCTCACAACTCCGCGCAGCTGACCAGCAAGTGCACTAGGTCGTCCAAGTAATACCTTACTTGAGTAAGGGTCAATCCCACGGAGATTGTCGGCTTGAAGCAAGCTATGGTTATCTTGTAAATCTCAGTCAGGCAAATTCAAATGGTTATGTGGTTTTGATACTTAAAAGAGAAATAAAACATAAAATAGGATAGAGATACTTATGCAATTCATTGGTGGGAATTTCAGATAAGCGTATGGAGATGCTTTGTTCCCTCTGAGCCTCTGCTTTCCTATTGTCCTCATCGAATCATGCGTACTCCCTTCCATGGCAAGCTGTATGTTGGTGGATCACCATTGTCAATGGCTACCATCTGTCCTCTCAGTGAAAACATGTCCGCTATGGTTTCCCGCATGGCTAATCAGCTGTCGGTTCTCGATCGTGTCGGAATAAGATCCATTGATCCTTTTGCACACTGTCATTGCGCCCAACAGTCACGATTTTGAAGCTCGTCACAGTCATCCCATCCCAGATCCTACTCGGAATACCACACACAAGGTTTAGACTTTCCTGATTTCAAGAGTGCTGCCAATTGATTCTAGCTTATACCACGAAGACTCTGATCTCACGGAATGGAAGGCTCTGTTGTCAGGAGAGGCAACCATGCATCATGAACTAGGAGGCCAAGAGATACACACTCAAGCTCTCGCAGATAGAACGAAAGTGGTTGTCAGGCACGTGTTCATAAGGGAGGATGATGATGAGTGTCACGGATCATCACATCCATCAGGTTGAAGTACGAGTGAATATCTTAGAACAAGAATAAGTGTGAATTGAATAGAAACACAATAGTACTTTGCATTAATTCATGAGAAACAGCAGAGCTCCACACCTTAATCTTTGAGGTGTAGAAACTCCACCGTTGAAAATACATAAGTGATGAAGGTCCAGGCATGACCAAATGGCCAGCCCTCAAAACATGATCAAGAGATCAAAAGTGATTCAAAGATAGTCTCTAAAATGATCTAAAGATCTGAATACAATAGTAAAAAGTCCTATTTATACTAAACTAGTAAACTAGGTTTACAGAAAATGAGTAACTAAGTGTAGATAGTGCAGAAATCTACTTCCGGGGCCCACTTGGTGTGTGTTTGGGCTGAGCATTGAAGCTTTCACGTGCATAGGCTCTTCTTGGAGTTTAAACACCTGTTTGGGCATTTAACTCCAGCTTTGGTGCCAGTTCTGGCATTTTATGACAGAAAAGGGTCTCTGACTGGCATTTTGACGCCAGTTTGGGCCATTAAATCTCGGAAAAAGTATGAACTATTATACATTGCTGGAAAGCCCAAGATGTCTACTTTCCAACGCAATTGAGAGCGCGCCAATTGGGCTTCTATAGCTCCAGAAAATTCACTTCGAGTGCAGGGAGATCAGAATCAAACAGCATCTTTAGTCCTTTCTTAGCCTCTGAATCAGATTTTTGCTCAGGTCCCTCAATTTCAACCAGAAAATACCTAAAATCCCAGAAAAATACACAAACTCATAGTAATGTCCAGAAATGTAATTTTTGCATAAAAACTAATAAAAATATACTAAAAAATAACTAAAACATATTAAAAACTATGTAAAAATAATGCCAAAAAGCATATAAATTATCCGCTCATCAAACTTCTCTTGTTTTTCTTAAGCCCTCATGTATTGTTGGGATAGCCTTTCAATAGCTTCTTGTATCCGGCTCATGTCCATAGTGGTTTATGCTGGGATTTGTTGCTCCTCTTGCTGCTCTTCTTGTTGGTGCTCCTCTTCTTGTGGTTCCTCCCTTATTCTCCTCCTTTGTGATCTTCTTTGTTGTTGAGCAGCTGTGACATTCGTTATTCTCTCAATAGTGATTAGCATACCTGGGTGCAACCAAATAGGATTTGCATATTCTAACGGTACCCTAGCCTTTATGCATAAGCAAACGATGGTGCTTGGGTAGTGGAGCCAAGATTCAGCAGAGCTCTTCTCAGAAATCTTTTCAATGTCATTGGCAATGAGCTCATGAACTTTAATCTCTCCTCCTACCATAATGCAATGAACCATAGTGGCTCTCTTGATGTTAACCTTTGAAGTGTTTGCATTGCCTAGGATGGATCTCCTTACAAGTTCATACCATCTTTTTGCTTCTGGGATGAGGTCTCCTCTCTTTAGAAACCTTGGGATTCCATTGGAGTCCCTTACCCTGTCAGCCCCGACCACACAGATATCATTGGAAATCTCATCACTGTTTGGGTTACCACTCACTCTCTCATGGTGACTAGCTTTATTGAAGTGTGTTGCTCTCAGGCCTAGGACCTTTATGATGGTCATCGGACTAAAGTCAACCTCTACACCCCTTACATAACTTTTGTAAGTTGTGCCAATGGTTGTATCCGGCCTCATTGTGTTTGCATAAAACTCCTTCACAATGTTAGCATTGATTCTGGTGATCGGAGCAGTGAGGAGTTCCCATTTTCTTTTTCTAATCTTCTCTCTGACCTCTTGGCACTCATTTTTAGGGAGTTAAAAAGGGATCTCTAGCAATATTTTCTTGGGTCTCATCCATTCAGCTTGAATTTCATGGAATACTAACTTGAATTTCCATTTATCATAGGAAATTTCTTCTTCAACGGGCTCTTTCCCTTTCCTTCTTTTGGAGGTTGATGAGGCTGCCATATTTGCTCTTAAGGTTGGCCGATTAGAGAGTAGAAAAGTGGTGGGGAGGAGTGGCTAGTGTACTTCGTGCAACTTAGGATAAGAATGTGGCTTAAGGGTGAAGTAAGGTTGTGAAGTCCAAAAGGACAAGGGTGGTTTGAAGCAAGCAGAGCACGGTTAATAAATTGAACTTTAAGGGACACAAGAACTGAACTTATGAATGCAAGAAGGTGTAAATTTGAAGTGTGAAACACGGTTCAAGTGGGGCTATTTATAGCAAAAATTAATGAAGAATGAATGGTGAGGATGTTTTTGAGATGGTGAAAATGGATGGTGTACAAGTAGAGTTGAGTGAGGACAAGGATTGCTTCCTCATTGGGCATGTAGGTTCGGACATCTAGGTGATGTACATCCCCCAACAATGTGCAGATTTGTACTTGATAAGGCGCCTAATCATACGAGTTGGGATTTTCTCAAAATAGGACTAACGTTGCAAGTATAGACCCAAACCCGACAATCGGTCATCGATCAAATTTGGAAATTCACAAGATGTGTCACAACTCAAAACCAATTTAAAAAATGAGAGTATTTGACTCCCGGGTCGTCTCCCAAGGACTAACTTAAGAGGCAATGAGTGTGTAAGTTCCAGTTGTAGTGATCAAGGGGTTGTCAATGAAGAAATGAACATATAAAGCAATAAAAGAACATGCAAAATTGTAATGATTGAACTAATGAAGAAATTAAAGAACCGACTATGTAATATAAACAAGTAAACTATAAAAGAAATTAACATAGAAAAGTATGGAAAATTGAAAGCATAAAAATGGGTCTTAGCTTGGAGTGAGCTAAGGGTCCTTTCCTTGTTGGAACCACAACTATGACAATTATGATGGATTAGGCTCACTTGATCAACCCTCACATCGGAAGGTAAGTTAAATGAGCATAAGTGTTCTTAACCCACAAATCCTAAATTGCTTGCTAATTGCCTTAGCAATAACTTAGCGTTAGTGGGAACAAGAACTAGTAACAATCCAAGAATTGACACTAAATGTTGGACATTCCAACTCTAGGTACCCAAATGCTCACTTTTCCCAAGCCAAGAGACAAAAATTTAGCCTAAAACCATGTTTGACATTTTGTCAAACACTTGGTAGGCAAAAAGCTTGAACATGAGACAAATGAGAATTGACTTGAAAGTAAAAGCAACAATTGATCTCAATAAAAAAGAATAGCATAAAAAAGCATAGAACAAACATTAAACATCAAATTCATCAACAAGAAAATAAAATTGCAAGAGAGAAGTAAAAATGAACTATAACTTGAATTAGAAGAAAGAGTGATGACAATATAACTATAAAGAGTAATAACAAGAGAATACTTACAAAGAGATTAGCAAAATCCAATGATCAAAAATAGAAATGGCACTTGGAATGTAAAATCCTAATAAAACCCTAATGAAGAAGATAAGAAAACTTAGAGAAAACTAAGACTAAAAACCTTCTATTCTAGTCCTAAAACTATACTATTGCTATGCTATCTTGTGTGTCTCATTTCCCATCCAATATGAGCTAAAAGACTTCAGAAATGGGCCTCTAAAGCCCTGAAATCATGAGTCACATGCTTTTCTAATGAGGTCATGCGCGGACATCTGTGCAGACACATAGATGCATGCATCTGCACGCTTTGCGAAATTCCCAACCTGTGCGTACGCACAAGTAGCTGTGCACACGCACACTAGGTGATGCTTGACGGGACATGTGACATGCTCAAAATGATCCACGTGCTCTACTTGGACTCTTGTGCGGACACACAAGAGGCTGTGCGCACGCACGGATCTCTGAGCTCATCTCCTTTGGTTCTTCAAGTTTCCTCCACTTTGCATGCTCTTCTTCCATTTTCTCCATCCCATTCCTACCTTATACACCTGAAATCACTCACAAACACATTAAGGCATCAAATGAAAGGCAAATGTAATAGAAATAGATCAAACTAAGCACAAAAGAGCATATTTTCATAATCAAGCACAAATTGGGAGGAAGATTCAAAAACATGCTATTAAAGGGAATAAGTGCAAGTTTATATGATGAAATTCATTCAATTCTAACCAAAATTTACCATCAAATATGGATTCATCAATTCCCCCACACTTAAACACTAGCATGTCCTCATGCTAAACACACTCAAAGGAGATAGATGAAAGGGAAAATGACTATTGCTATATACTACTTAATTGCATGCAACTATCCTAAGGCTAATAGCCAAAATGTGCTACGACGAGAGTTGGTAAAAACAAACCATGAAATTCCAATCCATCACAAGAAAGCTTGAGGGCTAATGCAAAGAGTTCATGCATTAGGATCAATGTCCAAAGAATTGAATCAAAATTTTCTAAATTATTCAATCAAACAACTTGCAAGAAGATACAATATAAGGAGCAAGAACATATATTTGAATGATCGAACCCCTCACCGGATGTGTATCCAGTAAATTCGCTCAGTGTTTAGGATTTAACCACTCAATTCTCCTTTTATCATGCCTTTCTAAGATTTGCAAGTCATCTAACAATCAACTAGTATTTAATGCATGAATAACAATTATCATGAGGTCTTTAGAGGGATGTAATGGGGCTAGGGTTCAGGTAGGATGAAATATGGCTAACTGGACTTAAAGAATTAGTTCTTTGATTAGCTTGAGTGTCCACTTATTCCTATATCACCTATATAGACTCAAAACTATAACCTATCTACCCATTCCATTTTCTTTTTCTATCTCACCTCACTCATGTATTTTCTTTTCAAACATGGCATATGCATCCTTTATTTAGCTCTTTATTTTATACTTTGTTATGCACAAGTTTTTTTTAGAAGAAGCAAAATTTGAACTATGAATGCATATGTCTTCATTAATAAAATGCATGAGCATTACCTAATTGTAAAAAATTTTTCACAATAAGCTTATGCCTCCATCACCAATGTTTCCTACAATTCCCCCACACTTAGACTTTACACACTAATCCACCCAAGCTAATCAAAGAGTAATTCGGGGACATCAATGGTTTTCCATTTAAAGGGAGTAATGTGCTATCATTAGATCAAAAGAGGATTCATAGGCTCAAAGGGGTTCACAAAGGTGCATGCAAGGGTTGGCCATATATTTTATTGAGTTTATCATCAAAATGGCCTCAATCATGATAAATGCATTCAAACACAAATAATGGACATAAAGAATCATGCAAATCAATGATCACAATAAAAAAGGAGTAATAATCGCACAAAAGAACAACATTATGGTTGAAAAGATGCAACCATCTATTAAAGCTCAAGACTCACAAGGTATGTTGTTCGAGCTCTTTTCCA
Source organism: Arachis stenosperma (assembly GCF_014773155.1). Lineage (NCBI taxonomy): Eukaryota > Viridiplantae > Streptophyta > Magnoliopsida > Fabales > Fabaceae > Arachis > Arachis stenosperma. Next base: position 104,500,576 of record NC_080385.1, on the reverse strand, counting down.
TGTTCTACAAATAATTTACTCCAAGCAAGTTGGCAAACATAATATTTCCTTCAATTCAATCAATGGTATGACCTAGAAAAAGACTTCATAGAAATTCCTTTGTGTTTCACCAATTTATTCATTCTAACATGCAACATGCAAGTACTAACTACTAAATATTCGTAAACGGTAAAAAAATATTTACAAGCAACCAAACAAGATAAAACAAACATAAAACTACTCAAAATAAAGAAAAAGTACTACAAGAAACATTGCAAAGTGCTTTAAAAAGAGAAATTTTACCCCCTTGGAATCATCGATCCTCCCCCACACTTAGTTTGTGAACGGTCCTCCGTGCATGTTTACGCTCCGGGAGGTTGAAGAGTGTCCACCTTCAGCTGGTGGACTCAGAAGTGGGTTGGTCAACTGCGTCATACTCCTCCCCCGCTATCTCGGATGAAGCTCTAGGAGGTGGGCCGGGGTCTCTTCCTTCTAGCATTGCCGCTATCCACTCAAAATACTTTTGCTCCAAATGCTCCTTGTGGGGGATATCGTGCAAGATGTCTTTGAATAATTCTGGAAGAGGACAGAGAAAAGGTAAAGCAGTTGACAAAGTTAGTAGTCTTGGTGGTGGTGCTGTAGATGTCTTTCTCTCAGAGGTGTTGTGGTTGTTGTTCTCTCCAAATCTTCCCTCGGGATGTACTTATTGCCTCTAGGGACCTTGAACATGATGTCTCTCGGACGCCACTCTATCCCTGCTACTGTTGCCAAACGCATCACCATCGTTGGAAAAGGGATGTTGATGTTCTTTTTCACAATCAGTTTCCATATCGATGTGCGTAATAGATGTACAATGGCTATATTCTTGCCTTCCATGATAGTCCAAAGTAGCAACACAATCTTGAATCTCACATGGGTAGCATGAGTGCTGGGAATGATGTAATCCGCCACAATTTGATGCCATGTACGAGTTTCGGCATTCAAATCAGAGTAAGCTATAGATGCAGGAACAAAATTTCTCCCTTTGCTATATGATGTGTGGAAAACGATCCAACACAAAACTCACCGGCAAGTGTACCGGGTCGCATCAAGTAATAAAACTCACGGGAGTGAGGTCGATCCCACAGGGATTGAAGGATTGAGAAATTTTAGTTTAGTGGTTGATTTAGTCAAGCGAATCAAGTATTGGTTGAGTCATTTTGTATCCAACAGTAAGTAAATGACAGAAAATGTAAAGGGGGAGGGAAGAATTGTAGAAATTAAAGAGAATTGAAAGTAAAGGTGTTGAATCTTAAAGGACAAGAAATTAAATGACCGAAACTTAAAGTGCAAGAAATGTAAATTGCAGTAACTTAAAGTGCAAGAAATATAAATTGCTTGAATGGAAAAGGGATTTGAGGACTGGGAATTCAGAATTTAAGCAAGGAAAATTAAATTACAGCAATTAATAAAGCAGAAGATGAATTGGAAGTAACTAGAATTCAAACAGGAAGTGAGAATGTAATTGCAGCAGTGGTTCAACAGAAGAACCAAAAAGAAAATTGGGTCTCAGGACTCCAGAGACTAGATAGCAAAGTCTAGATCTCAATTGCCTTCCTAGATCCAAGTTCACAAAGCAATTAACAAGAAATTAAAGATGAAGCAGTAAAGGAAATTGGATTCAACTCAATTATGCAGAAGGGAAATTAAAGAGGTCTTGAATGGAGATTGAGACAGAAATTCCTCAATTCCTCACACCCAAGACTCAAGCAAGAAAAGTAAAAAATGCTCAAGCAAGAACAAGGAAGAAGAGAGATCAATTCTCCTTCCTAATTCTCTCAAATCTAAGTTCAAAGCTCTTAGAGAAGATGAAGTTTCAAAATGCCAAAATTCAAAAATCAAAAGAAGGGTCCTAATTACATCAAACTATCTCCTATTTATACACTTTCTATTCTTGGATTTTGGAATTTGGATGGGCTTTTGAATTGGTGAAGAAATGAATTTAATTGGATTTTTAATCCAATTTTCAGCCCATGAGAAAGTAGCTTCCAGGAGGCTGCCCTGCCCTTGTGGAGGGCAGAGCAGGAATTGGTGCGTGTGATGCGTCAGGATGGGCGCTCAAGATGCTGCCCTGCCCTTGTGGAGGGCAGGGCAATGTTGTCATGGTGCGCAATGCTACCCTGCCCGTGCGCGCTTGCTGCTGGCCGAAACTCCCTTGGTGCGCGTCAATTGTGCATGCTGGCCGCGCCAATTTTTGTGCCATGCACCAAGAAATGCTGTCCTGCCCTTGCGGATGGCAGGGTAATGTTGCCAAAATGTGAGGTTCCAAGTTCGAAACTTGGTGGAGGCACACGCTGCTCCTTTTTCCTTGGTTTTCTTGGCACCAAAGTAATGCCTAGTTCCTTGCTTCCTCATGGTGCCGTGTTCGACTCTGGGAGATTGAAAGCAAGCCAATTTTTGCTTGTTTTCCTTGTGCTTGAGCGCTACTCCTTTCCTTTTTGTTCTTGGGTTCGAAACCCATAGGAAACACTAGGAAGTAATTTCCTTTAAATTATTCTTGGATGAAGCCTGATATTGCTCTTGAGGAGGGCAGGGCAGAGTTTTTGCTTCCTTTGGTCCTTGGCATCAAATTGTGCTCCGCCCTTATTGTGGGCAGGGCAGTGATGCTTTTCAAGGCTTGGTTCATTATGCTGCTCTCCTGGAGGGCAGTGTGCTCTTGTGGAGGGCAGTGTTTGCTTCCTCCTTCTATGTTGCACCACACTTCTCATCTCTTGGCCACACTTCTTAAGCCACATTTTTCTTCTTTTCTTCCTTTCTTCACCTACAAGAAACCAAAACAACCAATCAAAGTATCTCTAAACTCATAAGGTTTATAATTCATTAAAAATCAATTAATTTTAGCTCAAACCTCATGATTTAGCATCAATTTAATGGTGGTTGTTTGATTTAAAGAAGTTATGCATTTTCATTCCAAATTACTTACTTAGGATGCAAGAAAGTGCATAAAGACTAGTAAAACAAGTGAAATTAGCTTGAAAAATGGGTATATGATGACCTGTCATCACAACACCAAACTTAATTCTTGCTTGTCCCCAAGCAAGCATCAAAACTAAGAGAAAATGAAATGAATAAGAAGAGCAAACATATCCTTATTAGGCATATAGCAGAACTTGATTCATGGAGTTTTTATGTAGACAATGATAACTCAGTTATTGTTGCTGTTACATAATATACATTTTTCCTCAAAGGTTTACTAAGCTTGCTGTTATAAGGTTTACTCTTTACTTGCTCCCTTGTTAACTTTTCTTTTCTCATGTTGCTTAACAAGCTTATTATTCTTTGAAGGCTTGGTGTCTAATGTTGCAGTAGTAGCCTTTGGCTTTATTTTTACTCAACATCTTTCCACCACAGACATATGGCTCACTATTTCCTCCTAGGATCATTGATGCCCAGCATCTCTTTGGATAACTAAATGTTCTGTATCTAGGTTGCTCTTTATTGTGGACTTTCAATTGGTCATCCAAAATTAGTTGATCTAAGTGACCTGGTTTTGAAAAACCCCTCAGAATTTACTTATCCAAGCATATCCCAGTACAAGAACACCACAGGCATGTGTCCTAGGGTCCAAGCTATTGGTGTCCAGCCGTTATTCTTTGTTTTTCTTGCCACATTGGCTTTTTCTACTTCCTTTTCTTTCTGTTTTATTTTTGCTCTCAAGGGATTTTTCTTCACTAATAGGAACCTTTATAACAGCAAGCTAGCTCACACTTCAATGAAAATGACATTATGCAGCAATTATTTCATGAGTTATGCATTTAATCAAACACATACACCACCATTAACTTCCATTCTAACTTATGCAACATTGGATATTTACTTTCCAATTCAAACAATTCTCTTTTATTCAAGCATATGGGAGACAAAACAAAATTTAGCTAAGTGATGAATGACAAGCATTATGCAGATCATTTCTCTAGCTACTTATTGAACAAGGAAAAGTACAAGAAAATGAAATAAAAAGGAAATAAACAGTGGAGGCATATCATGTTTCAGACATGCTTCTCCTTATTAGAAGTATGAAAGAAGAAGTATGAAAGAACTTTGCCACCTTCTAATGGTTGTGGCTGCTGCTTGATTCTCCCTTTTTCTTCTTTCTCTTCCCTAGCTTGGAATAGTCTTGGATTTCTTCACCAGGACATCTTCTATCCCAGACAGAATCTAAGAGTCCTGAGAGCCCAACTTCTTCCAATCTGTTAAGTGTTACCTCCGTATAGTGATGAGACCTTGCTTGCTGCTTGGCTTCAAATTCAGGGCATTGCTCAAATGGCTTGATCTGTGGATTGAGTGTTGGCAAATTGTGGGTCAAGTACTCCAACCTTGCTTGTATGTTTTCATCACTCTCCATTCTTTGCGCATATCTAACTTCTCCCATGGTGTGATGAATATTCTTCCATTGATACAGGTTGTGACTATATTCCCCTGCTTTAGCTTGACTAAAATAAAGCTTATCATATGATTCTTTGAATTCTTTGTATGCTCTTTTTGTCCTTCAAGAATCTGTGCTTGAAACTCTTGCTGCTGAGTCATCATTTGTTGTTGCCATCTCTCTTGCTTCTCCTCCATTTGACGCTGCCAAGCTTCTCGTTCCTCTTTATCCCTCAAATATTGCTCCCTAAACTCTGGATGGGGCTCTAGATATTGCTCTTGGCGCCCTTGATTTTGCTCTTGTTGAGCTTGCATGAGTTGTTGAGATAGCTCTTCAATTGCTCTTTGTAGCTGGCTCATGTCTATGGCACCATGAGCTTGCTCTTGTCCTTCTTCTCTTTGTGATCTCCTTTGTCTGGGAGCTGCCACCCCCTCTTGATCATCTTCTTCATTCATCCCTTCCATGCTCCTCTTGGTGATTCTTTTCCCTTTTTTTCACTTTCTCTATGTCCTCATCTTCAAAGATTACTCTAGCTTTATTACATAGTCTGAGGATTGTACTTGGATGGCCAAGACCACTTGATTTGCTTGTGCTGTTGGCCATCTCTTGAATACTGTCGGCTATGAGTTGTGCGAGGTTAATTTCACCTCCATGTAGGATGCAGTATGTCAAGAGTGCTCGTTTGATTGTGACCCAAGAGGCGTTTCCAGTAGGAAGGATAGATCTCTTTACTATCTCATACCATCCCTTGGCCACAGGAGTGAGATTTATTCTTTTCAAGTGGCTTGGGACCCCTTTTGAATCTCTTTCCCAATCTGTGTTTTCCATACATAGCCCTTGCAAGATCTCATCAGGATTATTTTCCATCTGCAATCTGGTCTCATAACTAGGCTCTGCATAAGTTATGGTTCTCAACTTCAGGGCCCTTGTGATGGCTGCTGGACTGAAATTCACTTCAACTCCTCTGACATAACTTGTGTAGGGGGCACTATCTTTGTTCTCTTTTACAGCATTTGCATAGAATTCCCTGATCATGACGGCACTAATGTCAACGAGAGGAGCACATAAAAGTTCCCACCTTCTTTCTTTAGTGATTTGCCTCATGATGGGGTATTCTCCTTCCTTTAGTTCAAGGCCCTGCTCATAAATGACATTCTTTGTTTTCATGAACCTATGATATCTCCCTTCATGGAATTGGGACCTAAATTTTCTTGCATCATAGGATGGAGGCTCGGTCACCATTGGTTCCTTTCCCGGCCTTCTTTTTGAACTTGAGAAGGCCATTAAATTTGAAGTGAGAAGAAGGGAAAAGTGGAAGTAAGGGGAAAATGTGTTGTGTTTGGGATGATGCTCGGTTTTGTTGTGCAAGAGAAAGGAATTGTTGGCTTTAGTTTTGGGAGTAGAGGAGATTACGATTTACAAGTGAAGGTAGTTTGTATGAATGTGTAAGCCATTTAGTGCTAGCGGCTATTTATGGGCAAATCCTTCAAACTTTCTAAAAAAACCATAATGAATGAGGAAGGAGTTCGTTGGTGCTCATAAAGGGTTGAGATTGAGTTGATCATACAGAAGGCTCATGGATTGAACGGTCTGCATGCATTGTTGAAGCTTTGACGAGGATTCTCTTCTCATTGGTTGCATGCATTTAGGTGTTCGATGATGCATGCAGACAGATTCTGCTTCCCAAGGAGCACGCTTTTCTAGGCACATGTGACCACTCCTCACTTAGCTTGTCCTAGCCGTGGCCCCTCCTTGTATTTGTCTCAATCTCTTTCTCCTAAATAAACCAAAACAGCTAGTCTTAGAACATTAATATATACGTTGGCAAGTGATTTGCAATAAAGAAGAAAATTGTTTTTGTTCCTTTTTCATAAATGATCAATTGTGTCCCTTAATTAGAATTGCTAAAGGTTGGTGAACACCAAACTTATCTCTTACTGAGGGGATGGCTTAGCAATGCAATCAATTCTTCACAATTGATATATATATATATATATATATATATATTTTTTTTTTTTTAAATTCAAAATATAATGATGCATGATCCCCCTCTGTATGATTTTGATTCCATGAATAGGAAATGATCTTCTGAACATTGTTACACATGCAGACACCAAACTTGGTGTTTGGTCATATGCTTCATAAAAAATGACTATGCATATGTTCTAAGAATAACCCCTTTTTTTTTTTTGAAAAATAAATTTGGGTGTGCCTTAAAGGCACACCAAACTTAGAAGTCTGACATGTGCTTCAAAACAATGTATGCATTTATATAAACGTTCAAAATCATCATGCTCAGGTAATCATAACTTATTGAATAAAAGAAAGGACGGGAATCTTAAATCATGGGTTGCCTCCCATGAAGCGCTCTTTTATTGTCACTAGCTTGACATTGAACTCCCTTTAGGGTGGTTGATGTTGGTGATGTCTCAACTTGTCCCCTCTCACTGTAAGCTTTCTCTGTGTGCCTTGATGCTTAATTTCAATGTGCTCAAGAGAGAGTACTTGGTTGATAGTGTAATGATCTTTTGTTCCCAGCTGTTGATATACTAATTGCACTTTGTCACCTTTGGAAAATCCTTCAGTTGGGAATTTTTTTCTCCTCCATCCTTTGTAAGCCTTCTTCTTGTTTTTCTTGTTTTTCTTTCTTGTTGATCTATCTCCCTTGACAGTGACTTGAGTTGTGATACCTCCCTGCTTGTTTATCATCCCGGCCTCTTTTTGAATTCCTTCCCCTCCTTTGTACTTTCATTTTTGTTTTCTTTTATTATGTTTCCTATAGATATTTGAGTGTTTTTGAGTGTTGCATTGCATTTTTCTTTTGGTATATATATCTTAGACTATTCGTAGTTTATATCTATTCTATTTTACATCTTTTGCATGATATATTTTATAGATAGAAGTTGTGATTGGATGTTGTGAATAGTATATGACTAGTTCATTTTGATCCTAGTTGTTCATGTTACTTTTTGCTTGTTGAAAATTAGGAAAAGAACTAGAAAATTTTGAAAAAAATTGTATCCATCACATACATACGTACATATAGAAAATAATTTTGGGTGAAAAACAACAAAAATTTCCAAGAATTTTGGGCTTTCTAAAGGATTGATTTGGAAAATTATTTTCAAACTTGCTTGAATGGATTTTATGGAACATAGAAGAGAGATAGAACAAAGCAACCTTGTGAGTTGTTGAGCCTTAATGAGTGGTTACACATTATAACCACAAATTTTGTTCATTGTGTGCTATGCTCCTTCTATGATTGTAATCTTGGTTTTGCTTGATTCTTTATTTCTAATGTTTGATGTTGTGATTGCATTTAGCATGATTGAGGCCATTTTTGTATTAAACTCACTCACCCATATGGACCTACCCTTGCATCTACCTTTGTTAACCCTTTTTGAGCCTCTTAATCCCCTTTGTTTTAATTGTTAGCACATTACAACCCTAAGAGGAAAACCATGAATTACCTTGAATTGCATCTTTGATTAGCTTAGGTTGAAGAGTGTGTTTTATTTAAGTGTGGGGGGAATTTTGGAAAATATTGGTAGTAAATGAAAAAAGTTTGTATTGAGTATGTATTGAAAAAGAAACATTTTGGAAAATGGGTACACATTCATGTATTAATTTGCTTTAACCATATGCATTTGTCCTAGAAAAAGAAAAAGAAAAAAAATGAAAATGAAAAATGAAATGAAAATAATAATAATAATAATAAGATGGGACGAAAGTCATCCCAAAGAAAAAGAAAAAAAAATGATGAATAAGAAGTACATATGTGGATTTGGACGAAAAAAAGATGCATGAATGTGTATAAAAAGTGTGATTATGGGAAGTTAGGCTGCATATTTTGATTTTTGGTTGAGTTGGACACTTGAGCTAATCAAAGATCTAATTCCTTAGTCCACTTAGCCATATTTATCCTACCTTAACCCTAACCCCATTACAACCCTCTAAAGACCTCATGATACTTGTACTCACGCATCACATATTTGTTGATTGTTAGATGAAAAGCAAATCCTTGAAAGCATGATTAGGAGGAGACTTGAGTGATTAAACCCTAAAATACCGAGCATTGAGAGTTTATACACACCTAGTGAGGGTTTGATCACTCAACTCTATGTTCCCATACTTCTTATCATGTATTCTTGCAAGTTGCTTTATTTTGATGAGTAAATCAATTCTTTAGATTTTGAGTGCATTGGATTATTTCCTTGCTTAGCCCTATATGTATATATACTTGCTTGGGAATTTGATTGTCTGTTTTCACCAATTCAATAGGATACTATAGTATATATAGTTATATATAGTATATACATACTTGCATGCATATAGATAGTTGCATTCAATAAGTTGTTTCCCCTTGATCATTCTCCTTGTTGGTTTAGCATGAGGACATGCTATTGTTTAAGTGAGGGGGAATCGATGAGTCCATATTTGATGAGATATTTTGGCTTGAATTGAGTGGATTTCATCATATAAACTCACACTTATTCACTAAAATAGCATACTTTTGTGTTTGATCCCTAAATTGAACCTAAATGTGAAACATGTGTTTTTGTGCTTAAATTGAGCAATTAAATTTCACTTTTATTGCATTCGATGCCATGATATGTTTGTTGAGTGATTTCAGGTCCTAGAGGCAAGAATGGTTTGGTAGAAGTGGAAGAAAGCATGCAAAAAAGGGAGAAAACATGAAGAAAACAAAGGAGAAGAGCACAGCTATGCGTGCGTACACACAAGAATGCATGCGTACGCACAAGTAGGATTCAACTAGTGTGCGTGTGCACAACCCACTGTGCCTACGCACAGGAGGACATTTAGCGAAGTGTGCGGACACACACACCTATGCGTACGCACAGGTACTAGCGCATGCCTCCATTAAAAAGTCACGTGCTACGTGATTTTTGGGGCCTTTAGCCCAATTTTGGAAGGCTTGGATGCTGAAATCAAAGGCTATATGAAGGGGGCAACATCTCATATGAAGGCATTAGGTTTTATTAGCTTAAGGAGCCATCATAGAATAGGAAAATACATAGTAGGAGTAGGAGTAGTGTAGTTTAGGAAATTCTCTCTTAGGGTTCTTAGTTAGGGTTTGTAGCATTTTATGCTTCAAGTTTTGATTTGGGATTATAGCAATTTTATTGTAAGTATTTCTTTAATTCTCTATTTTATTATATCACTTGTTCTACACTTGTTTTTATTTTCATCTCCTTTGTCCATATTTACATAGTCTTGCAATTTTGGATTCCTAATTGTTTAATTTGATGTTTGATGGCTTTTATACGTTTGTTTGAGTTGCCTTTATTGATTTTGAGTATTTGTGGTTTATATCTTTCTTTAATTTACCAATTTTGCCATGTTTTATGTTTATGCCCTCTATGTGTTTGATGAAATGCCAATTTTGATTATGGGGTAATTTCCACCCCTTGGCTTTGGAAAAATGAGTCTATAGATTACTAGAGCCATAATATCCAACATTTAGTTATAATTCTTGGGTTGTTAGTTGTATTGTTTCCACTAACGCTAGCTCTTTACTAAGGTAATTAGTAAGTTAGCTAGGACTTGTGGATTGATAACAATTCTGCTCACTTGACCTACTCTCCGATGTGAGGGTTGACTTAGTGAGATTAATCCATCATAATTATCATAGTTGTGGTTATGGCAAGGAAGGGATTCCATAACTCATCCCAAGTCAAGGTTTCATTTATGTTTTGAACCATTTTTCCATCACTTTATAGCATTACTTGTCCATATTACATACATAGTTATTTTATTCCTTTGTTAGTTTATTAATTGCAATTTTGTCTTGTTCTTTTATTTCTTTATTGCTTGCTTCATCATTGAACCCCCCCTTTTGCTTTCTCACAACCAAAATTGTATGCACTTGTTGTCACTTGTTCCTAGGGAGACAACCCGGGAGTCTAAATACTCTCGGTTAATTTCATATTAAATTGTGACAATTTCTTGAATTGAATTTGTTTGATGATCAATTGTTGGGTTTGGACTATACTTACAACATCAATCCTATTTTTAGTGCGAAAATCCAAATTTATGCTTTTGGTCATTCTTATCAAGCTCCCACGGTCACAGAATACGTGATTAATTATTTGTTGTTTATGCTTTATTTTGGTGTTTCTTATGTTTAGTTCTACCAATTGTGTGTGAAGTTGTTTGTTTAGTCTTTATAGCATTTGATATCTTCAGTGTTGATAGAAACAAAACACAATCATGCCCCCTGTTAGTTTGTTCACACCAGTCATGTCACTAATTTGATTTTGATTTATGAGTTCGGCATTTGTTACTTTAACATTGCTACCTCCTTTTGCCAAAACTAGATAATAATAACCAATGAAAAAGGTCTTAGATGTTAAAGGGCAATGATGATAGCACAAAGTATTAAGTTCTGGAAGGTTGCTCTTGACACACAAAGTACTAAAGATGATCTAGAATGTGGGAAGCTTGCTAATTTTGTACCCTTGACTAATTACAGGTACATTTGGTTGATAGTATTTTTGTTCGTTTTTAATTTTTTTTCTAGTTAACTTGTTTCTTGCAAAAATATTTCATGCAATTGGCTTATGCTCATTTGTATACAATGATTTTCTACTTAAAAAATTCTCTATGCTATTTCACTTATCAAATTGATTAACCTTACACTTTGTTAATCATAAAATCCCGTTGAGTTATTTCATTTATGAATTTTGTTTCTTGTGTTAGTCATTGATGAGCGGATAATTTATACGCTTTTTTGCATTGTTTTTAGATAGTTTTTAGTATAATCTAGCTATTTTTAGGGATGTTTTCATTAGTTTTTATGCTAAATTCACATTTCTGGACTTTACTATGAGTTTGTGTATTTTTCTGTGATTTCAGGTAATTTCTGGCTGAAATTGAGGGACTTGAGCAAAACTCTGATAAAAGGTTGACAAAGGACTGCTGATGCTGTTGGATTCTGACCTCCCTACACTCGAAATGGATTTTCTGGATCTACAAAACTTCAAATGGCGCGCTCTTAATGGCGTTACATAGTAGACATCCAGAGCTTTCCAGAAATATATAATAGTCCATACTTTATTCGTGATTAGACGACGTAAACTGGCGCTCAACGCCAGTTCCATGCTGCATTCTGGAGTCAAATGCCAAAAACACATCACGAACCAGAGTTGAACGCCAAAAACACGTTACAACTTGGCGTTCAACTCCAAAAGAAGCCTCAACTCATGTAAAGTTCAAGCTCAGCCCAAGCACACACCAAGTGGGTCCCGGAAGTGGATTTCTGCATCAATTACTTACTTCTGTAAACCCTAGTAGCTAATCTAGTATAAATAGGACTTTTTACTATTGTATTCAGTGTCTTTGACCATTCGGTCTTTTGACCATAGGTCCTTCTCCCTATTTTCGAATTCATATCATATTTTGGGGGCTGGCCATTCGGCCATGCCTGGATATTCACTTATGTATTTTCAACGGTGGAGTCTCTACACACCATAGATTAAGGGTGTGGAGCTCTGCTGTACCTCAAGTTTTAATGTAATTACTAATATTTTCTATTCAATTCGATTTATTCCTGTTCTAAGATACCATTCGTACTTCAACCTGATGGATGTGATGATCTGTGACACTCATCATCATCCGTCCCTATGAACGCGTGCCTGACAACCACTTCCGTTCTACAAGCGAAAGCTAGAGTGTGTATCTCTTGGATTTCTGATGCACGACGCATGGTTGCCCTCGCCTGACAACTGAGCCTTCCATTCCGTGAGATCAGAGTCTTCGTGGTATAAACTAGAATTGATGGCGGCATTCATGAGAATTCGGAAAGTCTAAACCTTGTCTGTGGTATTCCGAGTAGGATTCCGGGATTGAATAACTGTGACGAGCTTCAAACTCGCGATTGTTGGGCATGATGACAAACGCAAAAGAATCAAGGGATTCTATTCCAACATGATCGAGAATCGACAGATGATTAGCCATGCCGTGACAGAGCATTTGGACCTTTTTCACTGAGATGATGGGATGTAGCCATTGACAAAGGTGATGCCCTACATACAGCTTGCCATGGAAAGGAGTAAGAAGGATTGGATGAAGGCAGTAGGAAAGCAGAGATTCAGAAGGAGCACAGCATCTTCATACGCCTATCTGAAATTCCCATCGATGATCTACATAAGTATTTCTATCTTTATTTTCTGTTTATTTACTATTATTATTTGAAAACTCTATCATCATTTATTATCCGCCTGACTAAGATTTACAAGATGACCATAGCTTACTTTATACCAACAATCCCTGTGGGATCGATGATAAACCCCATTTTTAGGGTTTATCTTGTATTGAATTTAGAGTATTTTGATGACCTTTTCTCGCATTTAGCCTATGAATTAGCATGGTTTTGTAATCTCTCCCGTATTTGTGCTTAAGTGTAAAAACATGCTTTTTAAGCCTTATTTTGATGAATTCTAATTCCTCTTTGATTCCATAAGATGCCTTGATGTGTTTGCTAGTAATTCCAGGATTGAAATAGGCTAGGCATGGATCAAAGGGAGCAAGGAAGGAAGCATACAAGTGGAGAGAAGCATAAAAAGTCAAAGAAGTGGAATCAGCCATGCACACGCACGCGCACAAGGCGCTTGCGCGCACATTGCAGAATCGGCCAGGGACGCGCACGCGTACCGTGCACGCACGCGTCGTAGTCCGCACATGACTTCATTAAAGCAACACGTGCCTGGCGATTTGAAAGGTTTTCTGAACCCATTTTGGCGCCAATTGCTGATAGAAAGGAATAAAAGGATCAAGGATTGAGGGGAATAGGGGAATCTATCATCTAGTTACCATTAGTTCATTTCCACTCATTAGGATTAGTTTTAGAAGTAGTTTTTAGAGAGAGAAGCTCTCACTTCTCTTTAGAATTAGGATTAGGTTTAGGTTAATCTCTCTTCTTAGATCTAGGTTTAATTCATGCTTTAATTCACTTCTCTTTTATCAAGTCTTAATCTTCTCCTCTTCCTCTTTCTAGTTATGTGCTTTAATAATTGTAATTCTTCACTTGTTTTGGATAGATTGTTGTTCCTTTGTTCTCTTTTAATAATGCAATTTGAGGTAATTCATGATAATTGTGATTTCCTTGATTGTTGTTGTTAATTTCTTTGCAATAATTGTTGTTAGATTTTATTCTTGTTATTAATTTACTATGCTTTCCTTATATGCCTTCCAAGTGTTTGATGAAATGCTTGGTTGGATTTTAGTGTAGGTTTTGTTCCTCTTGGCTTAGGTAGAGTAATTAGTGACTCTTGAGTTATCTAATTCCTTTGTTGATTGATAATTAGAAGTTGCTAATTGATTTGAATGCCTCTAAAGCTAGTCTTTCCTTTAGGAGTTGATTAGGACTTGAGGAATCAAATTGATTCATCCACTTGACTTTCCTCCATGGTTAGAGGTTAACTAAGTGGGAGTAATGGACAATTTGTCATCACAATTGAGGAGGATAACTAGGATAGGACTTCTAGTTCTCATATCTTACCAAGAGCTTTGTTAGTTGTTAGTTTATTTCCTTTGCCATTTATAATTCTTGTCTATAATCTCAAAAACCCCAAAACAACTCACAACCAATAACAAGACACTTCATTACAATTCCTAGGGAGAACGACCCGAGGTCCAATACTTCGGTTTATAAATTTTAGGGGTTTGTACTAGTGACAAATAACTTTTTGCATGAAAGGATTATTGTAGGTTTAGATACTATACTTCAACGAGATTTCATTTGTGAAATTCTAAACCGTCAAAAATCTAATAATCAAAATGGCGTCGTTGCCGGGGATTTGCAATGGTGTTATGTTATTGGTTATTGTACATATGTGAATAGTGTGAATATCTTGTTTTTTGCTTTGTTTGCAATTTATAGAATTTTGTTTCACTTATTTTCTATTAGTTTTTGATTTTTATTTTCTCTTTTCACCATGAATTCTCATTTTGGCTATGAGTTTTGTTCCCAACATGTTATAGGAAATGAGAGCTTCAATGAGAATGTGTATCAAGGATGGGATAACCAAAGGTGGGAGGAGCCATATGCATATGATCAATCCTCTTGGCAACAACCTCCACCAATGCACTATGAAGAAGAGCCATTCTATGATGCATATCAATCCAATGGCTATGGTGAATCACCTTGTGACTTTCAAGAACCACCACCATATGCCTATGAGTCATATCCTCAACATGAACCTCAACCACACTCACAAGCCTATTTTCAACAAACACCTCCATATGACCCTAATCCATATCCATCCTACCAATAACCATATGAGCCATATGAACCACATATAGAGCTACCACCATTCTAAAATCAATATTTTCAAGAGCCACCCCCTCCATATTATTACCAAGATGAACCACCTCCAATATATGAAAATTTTCAACCACAAGACGAATTCTACCTTCCACCACAACCTCCCATGGAAGAATACTCATATCCATTGAACCAAGAGCCCTATGGTCCTACTCATGATATCCAAGAGGAACAAGAGTCAAGGGATCATCTCAAGGAAGCATTGGATCAATTTCAAGCAACCATGGAGTGTGTTGTGCAACAAGTAGAAAGAATGGAAAATATTGAACCACCACAATTCTACCAAGAAGAACTACTTTCCTATTATGAACCCTTTCCCTAAAATGATGAACCCTTCCATCCACCCCAATCTCTAATGGATGAGACCCTTGGTGTTCTTATTCAAGGGCAAGAAGAGATGAAAAGGGATGTGCAAAATTTCATGGCCACCTTGGATGCGGTAACAAATCAATTAGCATCCCAATGCTTGAACACTCAAGGAACTCCCATGGCTACATGTGGAGAATCGAATGAAGAACATAGCATGAAGGAGAGATTGGAAACCCCGGTGGGAAATGAGGGAAGTTGCTTTGTATTGGAACAATTGGAGGAAGCTTTAATTGTTGAAGACACGGAAGAAGTGGTAGAAGACTTAGGAGATGCGGAGCCTCTGTGGGAACATAGAGTTGAAGAAAACCCCTCCATGATGATTGAAATTAATGCTAGGGAGGAAAGTGCACACCTTCCAAGGCATATATCATATGAAGACTTGGATGGGATAGAGAAAGAATTGAGTTCCCTTGGTGATGACGATCAAGCATCAAGTCTTAGTGGTAAAGCATCCTTTGAGCGTGAAGAACCTTCTCCGGCTGAATTTGAAAGCGTTGAGGAGGTAAATTTTTCTCACCCTCCCTATTATGATTTAAG
Source organism: Arachis stenosperma (assembly GCF_014773155.1). NCBI lineage: Eukaryota > Viridiplantae > Streptophyta > Magnoliopsida > Fabales > Fabaceae > Arachis > Arachis stenosperma. The sequence goes on along the minus strand of NC_080385.1, from coordinate 104,484,941 downwards.
TAAGGGAAAAGGTTTAGATAAAGTTGTTGAACAAAGGATTGAGATTAAGAGATTTTGTGAAGAGGTGGAAGTCCTTAGAAATAGAAGGATGGGAGTGGAATACACTTTGTCAAGATCGTTGGAAGCATCTTTGCCTAGGTTACCATCTACACCTTCATTTGAGTGGGTAAAATTCGTTTCTATTAGCTTTATTGTCCCACTTGAGTATGGCTTGCTTGAAACGGATGGTCAACTTAGGATGCTTTGTGGGATGAAGCGTAAGCGAAAGATGTTTCGTGGTTGCCGTTGCAAATCAAGGCACATTTTAGTTGATACTTCAAGAGTTGAATACAAAGGTGGGAATAGTGCTCAAATAGATGGGTCTAGGAGGTTTGTTGGGCACTTCATAGAGAATTCATCTTGTTCACCACCCGGATGGACCAATAATGATGATCAACTTCAAGACAGGTGTGAAGATAAAGTGTGGGATCCCAGATCACAAGAAGAGGATCAACTTAGGAAGCCCCAAGCTTGTGAAAAACTCCATCAACACTTGGCTCAATCCATGAGAAATCTTGGGGCACAATGGAGAACCAAGCATTGGTGGGAGTTCCAAGACGAGTACAAGCACAAGCCACCATGACAATGAGTCTCTCAACATGTCCAACTTAAGGACTTAAAATAAAAGTGCTAGGTGGGAGACACCCCACCATGGTAAAATCTTTCCATACTCTTTTAATTTTGCTTAATAAGTGATTTGAGTTGCCATTGTAGGTAGATGTTTCATATAAATTTGTTTGTACAACTGAATTGTTATCATAGTCACATGTATGTTGTGTTTAGTAGTAGATGAATAATATCAAATTGCATTTTTTGTGAATTGTATGATGGTTGATTGAATAAAGTGTTGTGGGCAGTATAGGGAGCACCTGAGCACAATTTTTTTCTGCTTAAAGGGAAAAAAAAACGGGGTTAGACGCGCGCGCATGATGTACGCGCACGCGTCCCTGAGTAGCTGCATCATCACCCAAATTCCAGAGAGTTGGGCCTCTCTTGGGCAAACACTATGCCCTGAGCCCAATACAACCCACGCTGACGCGCACTACGTGCGTGCGCGTCCATATAGCTACAAGGAAGTGCACGCAGACGCACACCTGCCGCGTCCGCGTCGATCTGCTGCTACAACTTCTGAGCCAATATCCAGAGAGTTGCACTGGATCTAGGCCAACTTTAAGCCCCCAGCCCAACTCATCTCGCGTGGATGCGCACTAGCCGCATGCGCGCCCAAATGCCAAAAGGTGGAAAGGATGCGAGCGCACGCATCGCGCTTGCGCGCTTTATGTTACACCACCGACGAACGCGAACGCGCACTTGCCGCGTGCGCGTCTTAGCTGATGCCGCCATTCCAGGCCTTTGTTCTGAAAGTTGGGCGCGCGCTGAGCCCACTCTAAGCCTCCAGCCCAACTCCATGTACGCGTTCACGCACTGTACGCGCGCGCTCTTCTGCATAGTTTCCCCATCCACGCTTGAGCGCGCTGTACGCGCACGCGTAGGTCCCTAATTTTATCAATGCACGCGGACACGCACAGTGCGCGCTCGCATCGATTCGAAAAAGGGGATAACCCTAGTGCGCGAAGAGCACTGCGCAGCAGCGGACATCTCTTCTCCTTCCTCCTCGCCTCTTTCTCCTCCCCTTTCCCTTCAGCCACCACCAGCGGCCGCATTCGCCGCCACCACACCACTAACCCCATTCACCTTTATCACTCGCTCTCATTCTCCCGCCTCTCTCCATCTCTCATCTCACCTTCTCCACTCACTCTGCCCTCTACTCTCCCGAGCACGACCGCCGTAGCTCCGCCATAACCGCCACCATCCACGGCGGCGCGGCTCTCTGATTCTGTTGCTCCCGTTCCAATCCCAATCTCCTTTTCCATTTTTCGTTCTTCTCTGCTCCTAGGTTCCTGCTCGAACTCTGCTTTCTATTAATTTTTCATTTCTGTTAGCTACTGTTAGTTTTCTGTTAGTTAGTTAGAATTGAAATTTTGCATGTTAGGTTAGTTAGAAATAACTGCGGTTAGGTAGCTAGGTCTGGATAGAGGATTCTAGGCCTGATAAGTGCTCCGTTTGTGCATATCCGCTGTTTGTTTACTTGGGTGTTGTATGCTGATTTTGGACTGCTTTTTATGCAATTTGTGTTGCCTGAATGCTGTACCACTGCTGCTGTGCTTAATTGATGTTGCCTTCTTGCTATTTGTCCTACTTTGCTATCCGGGAACGTCCAATTTTAAGCCGGGATGCTGCCCAATTTTCAAGAAATCTATTTTCATTTTAGTCTCTATTGCAAATTTGGGCTAATTTCTATTTCCTCTTGACTTCCGGGATTTGCACCAATCATTGTGAACATGATTTCTATGTCTAGCCACAACTCCTCTTTTATTGAGCCTAAATATCATCATACCACTAATCCACCTTTCTAACTCACTAATTTCTTTAAACATTTAACTTCTACTCAAATTTAACCCTCTTTAACCATTCTTTCAAAAGTATGATGATTTTATGGCTTAATGAATAAGAGTTGTTGACTTTCGTGAACATTGCATTCTTGGTTTATTTGTTCACTTATGCTTACTTGTTTACCAATTTTTTTCAAAGTTCAGTTCACATCGTGATTGTTCATTAGCCAATTGATATCCTGAACATGCTTTCTTTGCTTCGTGCTAAGTGCTTTACTGCTTATATTCTATCATAGTTTCCAGGATGTCGGATAAAGGAAAAGCTATAGCCACTACCTCCAAGAAAAGAAAACATTCTACACCCTCTATTCCCTCCATTTACAAGAATTATGCTAAGAATCCATTGAATGACGAGGAAAAGGAAAATCAATTGCTACCTTCTACCGATCCAACCATGTTTTCCAATCTTTACTGTGAGCTTCGCCTTTCCAAGTATCGGACGACGAAACTGAATACTGAGAAGAAGCTTGTCCTTCCCATTGATGTGAGACGAGCAATTACTAGTCGCATCCTAGAGTTGGGTATGGACTTTGTTGATAGAGATTTGGGAGATATCAACATTTCTTGGGTTAAGGAATTCTATTGCAACTTCTTCTGTCCTACTTTAGATTCAATTCAATTGAGGGTAGAGAGGTTATGATCACTGAGTCAGCCATAGAGGAGGCATTGCAGTGCCGACATCTTACTGATGGCACCTGCGCTCATCAGCAGGCTGAGATAGATATTCACAGCATGACCTTTGACTATGAGGCGCTTAGGCGCGTGATTGGTTTACCAGATGCCACTTGGGTCATGGATGCGAACAACACTAAGTCTAAGGGGATGCTATTTGCTCATTTGACTAGAGAGGCCAAGACTTGGCAGATGATATTTGCCACTATGTCTTACCCACCACTCACTTTTCTGGGATCCCTATGGAGATGCTACTTTTGATTGGTTGTGTTATGGAGGGAAATGAGGTTTATTTTCCCCAATTAATCCGGCAGTGTATGTGGCAAGCACATATTCGTGGCCTACTTCCGTTTCCCACCTTGGTTACCAGTATGGCCGCCTTAGCTGAGGTCCCCTGGTTGGATGATGATGTGACACCACCACCCCCAGATGATGATGACAAGGAGGTTACTATTCCTTGGGGTGGTTGGGTGCACGAGAAGCCCCCGGCTAGACGCCGATCTAGGGCTAGAGCAGTGGTAGGGACAGTTGGACCTTCAGCATCCCCGTCCTCTTCTACAGCAGCTGCCCCATCTTCTTCGACAGCCCCTTCTTCAGCACCTGAGCCGACTTACCTACTGGTTCAGCATCTGTTTCGGTTTTTGGAGCGTGAAAAGCGCCAGATCAAGCGCCAACTAGATCGGATGGATCAAGCACTCATCTCCCTGGGCGCTGAGTTACCTCCGCTCCCAGACTCTCCGGCCTCCGATGAGCAGGATCATCAGGAGGAGGATGTTGATGAGTCGACTCAGCAGGATGCACCTCCAGCTGCACCTGACGCCACAGAGACTCCACAGCCACATGGGGAGCCGGTCCCACAGCCTCATACAGAGTCAGCACCTACGGTTGTACCTTCCCCTGATCCTCCAGTTTAGCATCGAGGACGATGCTTGATCTTAAGTGTGGGGAGGTCACCGGTAGCATTATTAGAGGACCGGTGAACATTTTTGCCACTTTCTTAGCTATCTTACTTTTCATACCTTTGTATATATTTGATGCATTTTGAGTTTATTTTGGATACTCTTACTATTTTTGTTCATTTTGGATACCTTTACTACTTATTTTGGATTTTAGATATTTTGGATGCTCTTGGATATTTTAGATACTTTAGATGCTAGACTCCATACTTTTTGTTGGATTTTTCTTTATATACTTTTGCATATCCTTCTTTTTAGCTTCTAGTGTGATTAGAAATCATGTTTGAATTGCAAAAACTTAGTCACCCTTTTTGCATAAGAAATTGTTTTAAGTGAAAAAGGAAAGGGTAAACTAAGGAATTTTTGAATCTTTCGATCACAACAATGCTTAGTCAAATATTGAGATTTTCCAAGAAATTTAATTATAGGGCATAGGGCACCAACCCAATTGATTGAAGAAAATTTTTGGTGAAACTTGCTTGAATTTTTACTTTATGAAGCATGTATTGAACTAAGAACACAAGCTCGTGAGACTTGAGCCTATTGATGTGGTTACATTTTATAACCACTTATTTTCCATTCTTGTGTGCAATTGTTCTCTTTCTATGATTGTGATCCTTGATTTGCTTGATTCTATATGTCCATTTATTTCTTGTATTCATGCATTTGTATGATTGAGGCCATTATTTCATTAGCCCACGTACCCAAACAGCCTACTTTTTGCTCTCCATTGTTAGCCAATTTTGAGCCTATGCTTAACTAACTTGTTCTCATTTTAGCACATTACAAGCCCAAGGCGGAAAACCAATGAAAGTCCCTTGCTTGGATCTTTGATTAGCCTAGGCTAGTGAAAGTGTTTATTATTCAAAGTTGGTGAGGCTTGGGAACATTGGATGGGATAAAAAAAAGGGGTAGTATACTTTCATATTTGGGAATTGGAAATATATTCATGTATCGATTGAATGTATAAGACCTTATGCAATTGACGTCCTTGTGCAAAGTATAAAAAAGAAAAGAAAAAAAGGAATAAAATGAAAATGAAAAGAAAAAAAAATAAGAAAAAGAAGAAAGAAAATGAAAAGAAAGCAACCAAAGGGGACAAAATGCCCCAAGGTGAAGTTCAATAAAAAGGAATCAATGCATAAGTGTTATGAATCAAGGAATAGAATGCATGAATATGTAAGAAAAAGTGAAGAATGGGTAGTTAGAGTAGTTTGAATTTGTATAGGTCATTATATAGGTTAGGTGGGAAAGTCTATGCTAATCCAATATCTAAACTCTAGTCCACTTAACCATAAATGATCCTACCTTGACCCTAACCCATTATAACCTAAATGAAAGACCTCATGATGAATGTATGCATGCATTGAATAAGTGTTGATTGTTAGAAGAAAATCAAATTTTGGAAGGCATGATTAGAAGAGAATTGAGTGAATTAACCCTTAAACACTTGAGTGAATAGAGCGGATACACATCCAGTGAGGGTTCAAAAGTTAAATCACATGTTTTCATTCATATTATCTATATTCTCCCAAGCTTGAACTTCTTTTGATAATTCAATACAATTGTGGTTTGGATTTGATCCTTATTGCCCTAGCTCTTGTGCCTACACATGTTCTCTTGGGAATTGATTTGTTTGAACTTAGCATTTGCATTCACTTTAGGTAGTTGCATTTAGATAGGTTCATATAGTTTAGTGCATTCAAATAAATGTCATACCCCTTAGTTCCTTCTTATTTTAGCATGAGGACATGCTAAGGTTTAAGTGTGGGAAGGTTGATAAACCCCATTTTTAGGGTTTATCTTGTATTGAATTTAGAGTATTTTGATGACCTTTTCTCGCATTTAGCCTATGAATTAGCATGGTTTTATAATCTCTCCCGTATTTGTGCTTAAGTATAAAAACATGCTTTTTAAGCCTTATTTTGATGAATTCTAATTCCTCTTTGATTCCATAAGATGCCTTGATGTGTTTGCTAGTAATTCCAGGATTGAAATAGGCTAGGCATGGATCAAAGGGAGCAAGGAAGGAAGCATACAAGTGGAGAGAAGCATAAAAAGTCAAAGAAGTGGAATTACCCATGCACGCGCACGCGCACAAGGCGCTCGCGCGCACATTGCAAAATCGGCCAGGGACGCGCACGCGTCGCAGTCCGCACATGACTTCATTAAAGCAACACATGCCTGGCGATTTGGAAGGTTTTCTGAACCCATTTTGGTGCCAATTGCTGATAAAAAGGAATAAAAGGATTAAGGATTGAGGGGAATAGGGAAATCTATCATCTAGTTACCATTAGTTCATTTCCACTCATTAGGATTAGTTTTAGAAGTAGTTTTTAGAGAGAGAAGCTCTCACTTCTCTCTAGAATTATGATTAGGTTTAGGTTAATCTCTCTTCTTAGATCTAGGTTTAATTCATGCTTTAATTCACTTCTCTTTTATCAAGTCTTAATCTTCTCCTCTTCCTCTTTCTAGTTATGTGCTTTAATAATTGTAATTCTTCACTTGTTTTGGATAGATTGTTGTTCCTTTGTTCTCTTTTAATAATGCAATTTGAGGTAATTCATGATAATTGTGATTTCCTTGATTGTTGTTGTTAATTTCTTTGCAATAATTGTTGTTAGATTTTATTCTTGTTATCAATTTACTATGCTTTCCTTATATGCCTTCCAAGTGTTTGATGAAATGCTTGGTTGGATTTTAGTGTAGGTTTTGTTCCTCTTGGCTTAGGTAGAGTAATTAGTGACTCTTGAGTTATCTAATTCCTTTGTTGATTGATAATTAGAAGTTGCTAATTGATTTGAATGCCTCTAAAGCTAGTCTTTCCTTTAGGAGTTGATTAGGACTTGCGGAATCAAATTGATTCATCCGCTTGACTTTCCTCCATGGTTAGAGGTTAACTAAGTGGGAGTAATGGACAACTTGTCATCACAATTGAGGAGGATAACTTGGATAGGACTTCTAGTTCTCATATCTTGCCAAGAGCTTTGTTAGTTGTTAGTTTATTTCCTTTGCCATTTATAATTCTTGTCTATAATCTCAAAAACCCCAAAACAACTCACAACCAATAACAAGACACTTCATTACAATTCCTAGGGAGAACGACCCGAGGTCCAATACTTCGGTTTATAAATTTTAGGGGTTTGTACTAGTGACAAACAACTTTTTGCATGAAAGAATTATTGTAGGTTTAGAGACTATACTTCAACGAGATTTCATTTTTGAAATTCTAAACCGTCAAAAATCTAATCATCAATCGACCCTTACTCACGTAAGGTTTATTACTTGGACGACCCAGTACACTTGCTGGTTAGTTGATGGAAGTTGTGAAATTATGTTAGATCATGGTATTGAGCACCAAGTTTTTGGGGCCATTACCAGGGAATCAATTTCGAACAACAATTTAAGTATGAATCACAATTTCATCCACCAGTCATACTTCAGAAGAATGCCCCATCCCTCTCATTTTCTCTTATGCTTTTTGTCACAAGTTATGCAGAAAAAAAATTGAAGGAAACTATTATTTTATACAAAAGTTGCAGCCTACTAATTAAGTAAGAAAATTAGGGGTTTTCCATCCCTCTTTGATTGCTCTGCTTCTCCGGCGGCACAAGAAGAGGGAGGAAGTTCAGCCTCAAAAGGAAATAAAAAAAATAAACAATTAATCTTTATTTTGTTCTTATAATGATATAAGTTATTTATTGAAAGTTATTAGTCTCCATCATCAACACCTCCTACATTTTGAGTTCTAACTTTCTATATAAGCCATAAACTTTGTCCCAAACACACCATGTTCTTTGGGTTCTCCATTCACACAATACCATTAGGTACATCCTATATATACTCTTTTCCATTTCCAAGTAAACATCACATTAATTAAATAACATATGAATTATCATTTGCTTAATTAAATTTTGGAGCTGTTGACTCTAAAATAAGGTGTTGCACTACTACTATGCATTTTTTCCCTTTTTCTACATGCTAATAATTGCAGTGTATATGGATCTTTGAATTATTTTTTGCAGGCTATTGTTATTAGTATTAATAAGCGTGTTGTGTGGGGATTGATATTCAATGAATAAGCGTATGAGTGATGATGCAATGGAGATTAATATTTTTTAACATGTTGACACCACTTTGTTGATGATTGTGTTTATTATAACAGGACCTTGCATATGTGAAGGTTTCATATTTGGATAATTGGTATGGATCATGCGAGTTTCATGATGATAATTGATAAGTTCTTATTTCTAAGTAATTAATTTCTTCTACTAATTAATCTTACATTTTTTGCAGACTCAAGCTTTGTGGCACCTCTTGTGTATGCTTTCATAGGAACCTCAAGAGATATTGCGATAGGAGTTGTAGTTGTGATGAACCTCTTGCTTGGGAGTTTGCTTGCTAGTGAGATCAGCGACACCAAAAGCCATGGCTACGTGCGCCTTGTATTGATTGCTACCTTTTTTGCAAGAATCACTAAATTGGTACTTGGAGTTTGCAGGTACATACAGTAGTAGATAGGGTCTCAACTATGCAAAAGGTTCATTTTTATTCATATATGCATTGTCCTTTTTGGTGGTGCTTTGGCTAAAGTATTGTGCTTTCATGAATGGTTATTGTAGGATTGGTTTTTTCATAAATTTCCTATCTTATGCTGCTATTGTGGGCTTCATGGCTAGAGCTGCCATTACTATTGCATTGCAACAGCTTAAAGGTCTGCTTGGCATAAAGGACTTCACCACAAACACTAATATTGTTTCTGTAATGCATTTGGTTTGGAGTAATGTGCACCATGGCATAAATATTTTCATCTTACTTTATATTTATATATGTTTCGGTATATTTTCATCATAGATTGCAGTACATTAAAATAAGTTAGCAGTGGCTAAAAATTCCTGTAACTATAGATTTTGTGTTACTACTTGCTAGATGAATCAAGCTGCTAGTGTATTATCTAATTTGGATCTTTAATAGGGTCATTACTAAATTTGTTATTACTTTACTTGTGATATTTTAGCCATTTTTAACTTGCTCTTATTTTTGTATTTGTCTAAATGTAGAAACAATATAATTGAGTAGCTTTATCAAACCAAGTCTTTTTTAATATAAATGTCAAATTGTAGGGGTTATAAACCTCTGCAATAAACATTTTTTTAAATTGCAGTGGTTTACAAACCACCGTAATTTTTTTAAAAAAACCTGTAAGCCAAATTGCGGCGGTTCTAAATCGCCGCAAATAATATAATCCTGTTTTGCGGTGGTTGTGCCAGCGGTTCATTAGAACTGCCACAAAATCAAATCACCACGCCCTAATACGCAATAGTTAACGAACCGCTGGTATGCCATTTTGCGGCAATTTTTAACCGCCGCAATTTCCCGTATGTCTTGTAGTGTAAATATCCGTTTGAAATATTTAAAACGTGAATCGCTGACTCAACAATCTTAGAACTTGACACATTGCCATATTCATTAATGATAATCATCACCTTCACTTCATTTATTTATTTCATTCATGGAACCATTTGGAAACAAAGAAAGAAAGAACCGAAGCCATAAGAAAAGAAATAAAAAGTGTGGCTTATAAGCATATATACATATAACTATGACAAATGCCTTTTATTTAATAAACCAATGCCACTTAATCAAGAATCATTATTATTCATCTTCACTTCTCTTCATTTATCACCGAACTTGTAACAACCTCGATTTTCGAGTATGCAAGATCTTTTCTGAAGGCACGGATTTCTCTGGAAGATCAGTAAAGGGAACATCTCTGCTGTATCATCAAGCATCTCAATCCTCATTGTCATTATGTCATCCTTAAGCTAGAACCTCTTCTGAGGCAAGCTCAATAACGCAATCACGAAGAACCTAATTTTTGAACCGTATCGGTTAGGAGTTTTGATTCTGATTTTCGTAAATAGTCTCAGTTTGATGAAACGTACTTGATTCATAAGAGAAGAAAGAAAATAGTATAATATTATCATTATATAAGTATTAGAAGCTTTTTGAATGATATTATAGTATTACCTGGTCTGTTTTAGTTAAAAACAGGAAATTGGTTTAACCAGGTTCATAGTTTACGGGTGCAGCTTAGCACCAGCACTCTCTGATAACTTTAGCAATGTTAAGGCCTCATCATACATGTTCTATTCTCATAATAAATATGTTACTAGTGTCATTTATGCTAGTAGCTCATAAAATAATCTTTAGAGATGTTTTTACGAGTGTTCTGATATATCTAGTTTTAGTAGTTATACACCAGAGATATTTTAATATTATTTTAATCCACCTTCAAGCCAACCAATCACAGCTCACCCTACACTTCCAAGACCCCCAAGGCCGGTTCATTTTCACCTTGTGGCTGAAAATAGGAAGAGAGAAACATAGAGAAAAGTTCTTAGTTCCAAATCTTCAAAGCTTGAGTTCTGCTGAACTTAAACTCAAATCAAAACTCCGATTTCACCAAAATGATCCTCTCTTCTTCTACTACATAACCATATAACTTATCAAGGCTGGAAATTAGGTTAGATGGCTGTCCCTTTCCCCTTTGAATTTGGCTTTCAAGGAAGCATGCTTAAAACACGTATTTTGTTGATGTCCTTCATTGGATCTCTTGCTTAGCTTGACTTGTGAGCCAAGAATCTTCAATTTCCAGCACGTTTAAGGAGAGGAATCCCTTCCTAACATGTTGATTAAGGTTTGTCCAGTTGAGGTTTTATGGATTTAAAGTTGTTCTTGATGTGTTTTAGGAGGAAAAGGTGCTTTAAGAACACTTCAAAGAGTAACCGGATTTGGAGCAGAAAATCAAAGTAGGGTTTGGTAAAACTAATCTTGATTAATTTTGTTTGAGTTGTGTGATTATGATCTGGTTTGGTTATGCTTGAAATTGATTTTTTATATGAGTGATTCTTGTTGAAAATTTGGTGAAATTTTGATGAAATTTGATGAAATTCAAGCTCTGAACTTGTGTTCTTGTGGCTGCTGGAAAACAAAACCCTAACCCTTAAATTGAGGTTCAATTTGTGTTAAAATCAAGTAGAAAAGATGGGTTTTAGTGGCTGCAAATTTATAATGAATTATGGTAAAAATCGGTTGCTGAAAAGATTGAAAAACGGGTAAAAACAGACAAAGAATCTGAAGAATTTACGAAGAACATGAAGAACACTTTGAGTATGGTGAAGAACAGGCTTTTGATCTTAAAAAGGGCAAGGAAGTAAAAGTTTTGGTGTTTAGGGGTTATTTTGTAATTTCTGAAAGTTAGGGTGGTTAAAGTAGAAATATTAAAAGTTACGGGTGGTAAAAAGTGAATTTATATAACTTTTAGGGTAAGAAAGGGTAATTTTCGTAAATATATTAATAAAATAATAAATAATAATAAAATATTAAATAACAATATTTAATTAAAAATAATATTTTAATAAAAATAATAAAATAATGCGAAAAAGGCAGTTTTCTGTAAAAGCTTTAGAAAGACTACTTTAAGCACAGAATCTCACAATTACCTTCATAAAACAATTAAGGAGTGGTAATAACATGTTAGTGAGGAAAAGATAAAGGAAAGATAAAAGTTAAAGAAGAGATAAAAATCGAAGAAAAAGGTTGTAAGGTTTTAATGACAGAAAAATAGATAGAGATTAGTGAACGAACTAGGGCAACATAGTTAGTTCTTGAGTTGCGCTTAGGGTTAGGTATAATATGAAAAGTTAAACTGTTTCAGTACAGACTTAATGAACCTATACTTGGGACAGGCTAACTATTCATACCAAAATTTACATAAGCTTTAAATACATACGTTAAGCAGAGAAATTGAAGCAGATTAAAGAGATAAAGAAGGGAAAAGAGTAACCAGAGCAGAGTAAAGAGATAAAGAGAAAAGAGTAATAGAGATATAGAGAAAAGAGTAATGAGTGCAGAGTAAACAGATACAGAGAAAAGAGTAATCAGTGCAGAGTAAACAGACAAAGAGAAAAGGGTAGTAAAACCCACGGATGGATAATTGGTTAAATACGAAAAGTACCCACGAACTGAATGATCATTGATCTCGGGGAAACCTACGAACTTTTAACTGTTTTATATGCGAAAAAAACCCATGAACTGATAATCATTGATTAAGGGAATAACCCACGAACTGAGGATCTCTGTTTTGTTGTGTGTTGATCTCGGGGAAACCCACGAACCGAGGATCTCTGTTTTGTTTATATTGATCTCGAGGACGCCCACGAACTCAGGATAACTGTTTTCCCTTGTGCGTATATTACGGGGTCGAGCTATGCGCCGACTGACGGTAGTCACGAAGGAGTGGTATTCTTACCACCGATACATATGCACTAAGGACACAGAGGAAAATCATATCTAGGACTTGTTCCTAGGTAATGTTGGGCTGCAGGGTGTAAACCAACACGTGAGCTCATGGCCTGCATAGGACAGACATGCATCATACTTGGTTGTGCATTTCCTCTGCTATGATTGTTAAATGAATGTATGCTTTGTTTGCTTGTATTCTATTCTTTGTATTTGTGTTTAATTTTCTTGTATTCTTTTGTTTGTGTTTTGCTTTCTATTTTCTCTATTTTCTCTATTTATTTGTATCTTTTATTTACTGCTTCTCTATATTCTGTTATTCGTCTGCCAAACAACACAGAATTAATGAACTTAACTAATAACCCCGACCCTACTAAGAACTCCCCAGTTCTTACCCCTTCTCTCTCCCTTCCCCCTTCAGATGGAAGCAAGAGTACCCTTCCGTAGTTTGTTGATGATCGCTCTGCAAAGAGGATTCCACTCTAGGTAGTCTTCTGAGTCTAGGGTGAATCTCATTCTCTGTTTATATGTATATACTGTAAGACCAGCCAATGTATGCACCCCATTTGTACGTGATCTTTAACCTAAATCCTGTGTACGAGACTTCTGTTGTGTGACTACTTGATGAGGTACCAGAGAGACGTCATATGGCAATGTTTGATCGTGCAGAGGAGTAGTAAATGATGTTCTACCTTTTGATAATGTTCCACCTGACTTGAGTTTTGAAGACTTAGAATGTACTTTCCCTTGCTTTAGTAGTTTAGAGGGACTAGGTGAGTATAGACTCTAGGCTAGCCTGGATGCCAGCTTAGGGACTTCTTGAATAGGTAAGGGCCTGGGATGTTATATGTATATTTATGTATATAGTTATTATCTAGCTATATCTAGGGGCATTCTAACTAAAAGTCTATACTCTAATAAAGGCTGGATCACAGAATGTTATCAACTGCTTGAGATGTATTTATGCGTGGTTATTTATAACTGTTTTATCTGCTATTATTTGTGAACTGATTATGAATGATTCTGTTTATTAATCTAAATGTTTTAAAAAAAAGTACCTCAAAAAATAACTACGCTTTTAACAACGAATCAGGCTCGTATAATAAATAATAGATAATAATTAAGAAGACAAGTTTGTAGCGCTCAGGTTCTAGTATGATCATGACGTACTAGAAATTAGGTCGTTACAGAACTTGAAAAGAAGAGAAAGAAAGGAATCGAGAGTGAGGAAGAGAGAACCTCCATGACAGTGAAGCTTCCGACTCCAATTTCTTACGATCCCTAACTCTAATAAAAAATCTAATCTGATAAAAGTGTTTGTATCCTCTTCCTCTACACAATGGTCTCATTTTTGTTCGGTAGAAGTTGATAGTGACGTAGCCTCTTTTCCCTTGAGTTCGGCCAATTAGAGTTCTAGGAGGCACAGACAATTTTTTACGCTTTCCTCTTCGGCAACTCGGTCAAAAATCTTCTCCGGAGTTTCGAGTATTTTGATTTTATACGGAGGTAGGATTTTGGTAAATTCTCAATTATTAAATCTATATTGAATAGGTGATTTGGTGTTGTGATTGATTATTGACTGAGTTTGATTGAGTTTATATTGAATTTTTACAACATATTAATGTATTTGTAAAGTTCATGGCTTGGCTGTGATGAAACTAGCAGGGACCGAACTGTTTTGGAGATTTTTGGGTTGGAATATCGTTGAGAATCAAGTAAAAATTGGTGAGATTTGATGGCCAAGAGATTAAATTAAGAGTTACGAAGAATCGGTAACTAAAAAACTCGAAGACGGATTAAAATACAAGTATTATTTTGATTTTTGAAAGAAAAAGGTTAAGGGTTTTGGTTTTGGTATAAGATGAAGATTGTTAAATAATTTTTTTTGAAGGGTAACATTGTATTTGTAAATAAAAATGAAGGTAAAATTTGTAATTAAATAAGTTATCGGGTATTTTGGGTGATAAACAAAGTTCAGGGATTAAATGGGTATTTTATAAAAATTAAGGTTTATTTTTATAAATATGAAAATAAGCGACGCTTCAAATATAATTTTATAAAATATTGAGGTTAAAAATAAAATATTAAAAAAGTTCGTTATTTAGAAAGTAAGTAATAAAATTTTAAAAATAAGATTTTATAAACTAAGTTTTAAAAGAATATTATAAATATTATTTTAAATACTTCTTTAAAATTACTTATTTATATTAAAATAAATTATTATTATTATAATTATTTATTAAAGATATTATCTTGTAAGAGTATCATAATGTGTATTATTAATGATAAAGGAAACAAGCAGAGTAATCTTGAAATCTTTAGAGAACGCAGACTTAATTAAAGAACTTTATAATTATTTTTCATAAGATACTTAGTGGAGAAATGAGAGAATATTGCAAAGATAATTTATAGTGTGGAATGATAAGAAAGAAAAGAAGAAGACAAAAACGAAAAAGGAAGAAAGAATCTAACGAATCTCTGCCACAGGAGAGCAGAGCACAGAAAAAAAAGAAAGAAAGAACGAAAAGAAAAGGAGATAAGCAAAGATGTTGTTTGGCACTAAGAACGAGCTGAGATGATTGTTTACCTGCTAAAAATGAGCAGAGATATTGTGGTGAGTCCATCGGGATTTGCTTTCCAGAGATACATCGGCCAATCTAGAAGATGGTCGCACCTGTAAGACAAAAGTTGCTTATAGAGGTTATCAATATATTCATTGGTTAGAGAAAGCCTCACCTGTAAGACCGAGATTCCTTATACAGGTTATGTTTGCATACATTGGCTCAAGAGAGTCACACCTGTAAGACAAAGGTTGCTTACAGAGGTTATGACACTAGACGCCAAACTCAGACAAAGGTTGCTGAGTTAAGTTGGAAGCGGGTTGAAGCCGACAGATGAGCTCATTGCCTGCACTAGGGATAGACATGCATCATAATTGTTTGTATATATTTTCTGTGATTGTGTATGTGTTGTGCTTGTTTCTCTTTATGTTCTTTACTTATTATGTTTATTGTGTGTTTTGGTTGTTGCTAATGACTGGATATAGTATTAAAATGGAATTAACTAACTACCCTGACCCTACTAAGAACTCCCTAGTTCTTACCCCTATTCTTCCCCCTTCAGATGGAGACGGGAGCGATTTTCTTCGAGCATGACCATCTATATATATACGAGGACCCGGTACATCATATTTTCTACGTAGTAGCCATGGAGCCTAGAGTATGCACATACGTGGTACGTGACCATCCATTTCACTACCCGATTAGCACTCTCTTTTTTTTACCCTGACCCCCGCGGCTGTTCGGCGATGACTGACAGTTCGGGTCGGACCTCACGTAAGGAGCAGTTCAGTTTAGCTTAGCTTTTGTGTTTAGTCTCTCACTTTTGATTAGAATCTCCAAGAGGTTAGGTATTGTTAGTCTTGCTAGGCTAGTTCGGGTACCATTTTAGGGGTTTCCTAAATGGACCTGGGCCCGAAGTGTTATATATAATAGTGTATGTGTGTGTGATGGTACACTGCATGGTTTCTTTTTGTAAGACTTTCCTGCATATAAAATTATATTATTATGTTCGTCCTGCTTGTTCAGTTTTTTCTTACATATTATTGTTGGTGTAGGCTTAATTCAGCGATACAGACCTTTTTGTTTTAAAAACATATATATATATATATATATATATATATATTGGTTACACGCTAACTCAATTACAGGCTTCATATTAATTGTTAGTTAAGTTTTAGGGAAGCAAGTTAGTAGCACTTGGTTTGCAGTATGATCATAACGTGTGATGAGCGGATAATTTGTATGCTTTTTGGCATTGTTTTTAGTATGTTTTTAGTATCTTTTAGTTAGTTTTTAGTATATTTTTATTAGTTTTTAATTAAAATTCACTTTTCTGGACTTTACTATGAGTTTGTGTGTTTTTCTGTGATTTCAGGTATTTTCTGGCTGAAATTGAGGGTCCTGAGCAAAAATCTGATCCAGAGACTGAAAAGGACTGCAGATGCTGTTGGATTCTGACCTCCCTGCACTCGAAGTGGATTTTCTGGAGCTGCAGAAGCCCAATTGGCGCGCTCTCAACGGCATTGGAAAGTAGACATCCTGGGCTTTCCAGCAATATATAATAGTCCATACTTTGTCCAAGATTTGATGGCCCAAACCCGCGTAGCAATCCGGCCTCAGAAATTCCAGCGTTAAACGCCGGAACTGGATTAAAAGTTGGAGTTAAACGCCCAAACTGGCATGAGAACTGGCGTTTAACTCCAGAAAAGGTCTCTACACGAATTTCCTTCATTGCTCAGCCCAAGCACACACCAAGTGGGCCCGGAAGTGGATTTTTCTGTCATTTACTCATTTCTGTAAACCTTAGGATACCAGTTTACTATTTATAGGACCTTTTGACTTTGTAAACAGTACCGGAGAACCTCATAACATTTTGTACACGTTTCCTTCCACAGTATGAGCCTCTAAACCCCATGGTTGGGGGTGAGGAGCTCTGCTGTGTCTTGATGAATTAATGCAATTACTACTGTTTCTTATTCAATCATGCTTGCTTCCGTTCTAAGATAACACTTGTTCCTAATCCGGATGAATGTGATGATCCGTGACAATCATCATCATTCTCAACCATGAACACGTGCCTGACAACCACCTCTGTTCTATCTTAGATTGAGTAGTTATCTCTTGGGTTCTTTAATCGGAATCTTCGTGGTATAGGCAGGACCTGATGGCAGCATTCAAGAGAATCCGGAAGGTCTAAACCTTGTCTGTGGTATTCTGAGTAGGATTCAATGATTGAATGTCTGTGATGTGCTTCAAACCTGTAACCTACTGGGCGTTAGTGACAGACGCAAAAGAGTGATTCTATTCCGGTAGGGGAGGGAACCAAACCAGTGATTGGCGGCACTGTGACAGAGTGCTTTGCATTAGCTTTCACTGCGCGGATGGGAGGTAGCTGCTGACAACAGTGAGACCCTACACGAGCTTGCCATGGAAGGAGACATGCGTGTTTGATGAAGAAGACAGTAAGAAAGCAGAGATTCAGAAGAGGGAGCATCTCCAAACCTCAACCTATTCTCCATTACTGCAATACAAGTAACCATTACATGTTCTTTTGCTTTTCACAATCAATCCTGATAATTTCTGATCTCCTGACTAAGATTTACAAGATAACCATAGCTTGCTCCAAGCCGACAATCTCCGTGGGATCGACCCTTGCTCACGCAAGGTATTACTTGGACGACCCAGTGCACTTGCTGGTTAGTTGTGCGGGATTGCAAAAGTGTTATTGCAATTTCGTGCACCAAGTTTTTGGCGCCGTTGCCGGGGATTGTTCGAGTTTGGACAACTGACGGTTTATTTTGTTGCTTAGATTAGGACTGTTTTCTTTTTGTTGGTTTAGAGTCTTTTAGTTGAGTCTAGTTTCATATTCTAAGTTTGGTGTCAATTGCATGCTTTCTTTTGTTTTTCTTCTTTTAATTTTCGAATTTTTTTTCTTGTTCTTAGTCCCTTTTTGATTCATAAAAGTTCTAAGTTTGGTGTCTCTTTGTGTTTCTCCTTTAAAATTTTCGAAAAAAATTGTGTTTGATTTTCTAAAATTTTAAGTTTGGTGTTCTTTTGTGTTTTTCTCTTTCCTCTTTTTAAGAATCAAATCTTTTTCATAAATTTTTTTTCAATCATATCTTTTTAATTGCTATTTTCAAAATCTTTCTTTTCACTAATTGATTCAGTTCTCAATTTGCTTTGATCTTATTTTATTTTTCTTTTTTTTTACTATTTTCGAATTTTATTTTATTTTCCTTTTATTTTGTTTTATTGTATTTCATTTTTTTTCGGTTATTTCAAAAAAAAAAATATAAAAATAAACAAAAATTTATCTCTTTGCAATTATCATCATTTCCCTTTTGTCCATTATGGACTTAAGTGGAATTAACCAGTCCAGAAGGACTCTGGGGTCCTATGCCAACCCCAGTACAGCTGCATATGGGAGTAGCATCTGTGTACCTACCATCAAAGCAAGCAGCTTTGAGCTAAATCCTCAACTCATTATCATAGTGCAGCAAAATTGCCAGTATTCCGGTCTTCCAGAGGAAGAACCTACTGAGTTTTTGGCACAGTTCTTACAAATTGCTGACACAATACATGATAAAGAGGTAGATCAGGATGTCTACAGACTGTTACTGTTTCCATTTGCTGTAAAAGATCAAGCAAAAAGGTGGTTAAATAACCAACCTACAGCAAGCATAAAGACATGGAAACAGTTATCAGAAAAATTCCTGAATCATTTTTACCCTCCAAAAAGGATGACCCAGCTAAGGCTGGACATCCAAGGCTTTAAACAAGAGGATAATGAATCCCTTTATGATGCCTGGGAGAGGTATAGAGGTATGCTAAGAAAATGTCCCTCTGAAATGTTTTCAGAGTGGGTACAGTTAGACATTTTCTACTATGGGCTTACAGAAAAAGCTCAAATGTCTTTAGACCACTCAGCTGGTGGATCTATACACATGAGAAAGACAATTGAAGAAGCTCAAGAGCTTATAGACACTGTTGCTAGAAACCAATACTTGTATTCTAGCAATGAGTACGTTCCCAAGGAGGAGATCATGGCATTAGTCACTGATCCTAATCCTCAGGAACAGATGAATGAGCTCGGTCAACAATTGCTCCTGATGCAGAACAGTTAGCAGAATTTAAAGAAATGCTCCATGATACTAAGGCTGCTAACAAGAGCATAGAACTGCAGTTGAATCAAGCAAAACAGCAAATATCTAAACAAATAACAGAAGAGTGTCAAGCAGTTCAACTGAGGAGTGGGAAAACACTGAAAGCCACTGCTCAAAAGAGCAAGAAGTCAATTAAGGAACAGTTGACAGAGGATGACCAAGCCACTGTTCAAAATCCCTCTGAGGACAGTAAGAGCCCAGAGAGGAATATTATTGGCGTTCAAACGCCAGAAAGGGAAGGAAAGTTGGCGTTAAACGCCCATTCCTTGCCCAATACTGGCGTTCAAACGCCAGAACAGGGAGGAAAGCTGGCGTTAAACGCCCATTCCCTGCCCAGTTCTGGCGTTCAAACGCCAGAAAAGGGGGAGAAGTTGGCGTTTAACGCCCAAACTTCATCCACTCCTGGCGTTCAAACGCCCAAGGAGAATCAGGCACCTGAGAGTTCTGATGATTATCCCCCTAACAAGGCCTCTTCAACCATTTCTGTAAGGAATAAACCTGCAGCATCTAAGGTTGAAGAATATCAAGCCAAGATGCCTTATCCTCAGAAACTCCGCAAGGCGGAACAGGATAAGCAATTTGCCCGCTTTGCAGACTATTTAAGGACTCTTGAAATAAAGATTCCTTTTGCAGAGGCACTTGAGCAAATACCTTCTTATGCTAAATTCATGAAAGAAATTTTAAGCCATAAGAAGGATTGGAGAGAAACTGAAAAAGTGTTTCTCACTGAAGAATGCAGTGCAGTCATTCTAAAAAGCTTACCAGAAAAGCTTCAAGATCCTGGAAGCTTTCTGATACCATGCACATTAGAAGGCACTTACACCAAGGTAGCCTTATGTGATCTTGGAGCAAGTATTAATTTAATACCTGCATCCACTATCAGAAAGCTTGGGTTGATTGGAGAAGTCAAACCAACCAGGATATGCCTCCAACTTGCTGATGGTTCCATTAAACACCCCTCAGGCATAATAGAGGACATGATTGTCAAGGTTGGGCCATTTGCCTTTCCAACTGACTTTGTGGTGCTGGAAATGGAGGAGCACAAAAGTGCAACTCTCATTCTAGGAAGACCTTTCCTAGCAACTGGACGAACTCTCATTGATGTACATAAAGGGGAAGTAACCTTGAGAGTCAATGAGGATGAGTTCAAGTTGAATGCTGTAAAAGCAATGCAGCATCCAGACACACCAGAGGACTGCATGGACGCTGACATTATTGACTCTCTGGTAGAAGAGATCAATATGGCTGAAAGCCTAGAATCAGAGCTTGAGGACATCTTCAAAGATGCTCAAACTGATCAGGAAGCACCAGAGGAGGCAATGGAATTTTCGAAAATTCCTCAGGAAGGGGATAAACCTCCCAAACCTGAACTCAAACCTCTACCACCATCCCTGAAATATGCATTTCTGGGAGAGGGTGACACTTTTCCAGTGATTATAAGCTCTGCTTTAAATCCACAGGAAGAGGAAGCACTGATTAAAGTGCTGAGGACACACAAGACAGCTCTTGGGTGGTCCATAAGTGATCTTAAGGGCATTAGCCCAGCTAGATGCATGCACAAGATCCTATTGGAGGATAATGCCAAACCCGTGGTCCAACCACAGAGGAGGCTAAATCCTGCCATGAAGGAGGTGGTGCAGAAAGAGGTCACTAAATTACTAGAGGCTGGGATTATTTATCCTATTTCTGATAGCCCCTGGGTAAGCCCTGTCCAAGTTGTTCCCAAAAAGGGAGGCATGACAGTGGTTCATAATGAAAAAAATGAACTGGTTCCTACAAGGACAGTCACAGGGTGGCGCATGTGTATTGACTACAGAAGGCTCAATACAGCCACCAGAAAGGATCATTTTCCTTTACCATTCATAGACCAAATGCTAGAAAGACTAGCTGGCCATGATTATTACTGCTTTTTGGATGGCTATTCAGGCTACAACCAAATTGCAGTAGACCCTCAGGACCAAGAGAAAACAGCATTCACCTGCCCTTCAGGCGTGTTTGCCTATAGGAGAATGCCTTTTGGTCTGTGCAATGCACCTGCAACCTTCCAAAGGTGCATGCTCTCTATCTTCTCAGATATGGTAGAGAAATTTCTGAAAGTCTTCATGGATGACTTCTCAGTGTATGGAGACTCATTCAGCTCCTGTCTTAACCACCTATCACTTGTCCTGAAAAGATGCCAAGAGACTAACCTGGTTTTAAACTGGGAGAAATGTCACTTTATGGTGACCGAAGGAATTGTCCTTGGGCACAAAATTTCAAGCAAGGGAATAGAGGTGGATAAGGCAAAGGTAGAGGTAATTGAAAAGTTACCACCACCTGCCAATGTTAAGGCAATCAGAAGCTTTCTGGGACATGCAGGATTTTACAGAAGGTTTATCAAGGATTTTTCGAAAATTGCTAAACCTCTGAGTAACCTGTTAGCTGCTGACACACCATTTGTGTTTGACACACAGTGTTTGCAGGCATTTGAGACCCTGAAAGCTAAGTTGGTCACAGCACCAGTTATCTCTGCACCAGATTGGGCATTACCATTTGAATTAATGTGTGATGCCAGTGATCATGCCATTGGTGCAGTGTTGGGACAAAGGCATAACAAACTTCTGCATGTCATTTACTATGCTAGCCGTGTTCTAAATGATGCACAGAAAAATTACACAACCACAGAAAAAGAGTTGCTTGCAGTGGTTTATGCCATTGACAAGTTTAGATCCTACCTAGTAGGATCCAAAGTGGTTGTGTACACTGACCATGCTGCTCTTAAATACTTACTCACAAAGCAGGATTCAAAACCCAGGCTTATCAGATGGGTGTTGCTTCTGCAAGAGTTTGATATAGAAATAAGAGACAGAAAAGGGACAGAGAATCAAGTAGCTGATCATCTGTCCAGAATAGAGCCAGTAGTTGGGACGTCCCTCCCTTCTACTGAGATCTCTGAGACTTTCCCAGATGAGCAACTTTTTGCCATTCAGGAAGCTCCATGGTTTGCAGATATGGCAAACTATAAAGCTGTGAGGTTCATACCCAAGGAGTACAGCAATGTGCAAAGAAAGAAACTAATTTCAGATGCCAAGTACTACCTCTGGGATGAACCATATCTCTTTAAGAGATGTGCTGACGGAGTGATCTGCAGGTGTGTACCCAGAGAAGAAGCACAGAGGATCCTATGGCACTGCCATGGATCACAATATGGAGGACATTTTGGAAGTGAGCGAACAGCCACTAAAGTCCTCCAATGTGGCTTCTACTGGCCTACTCTCTATAAAGATTCCCGAGAGTTTGTGCGTAACTGTGACAGTTGCCAAAGAGCTGGTAACCTGCCTCACGGATATGCCATGCCTCAACAAGGGATATTAGAGATAGAGCTGTTTGATGTATGGGGAATTGACTTCATGGGGCCATTCCCACCATCATACTCAAACACCTACATTCTGGTGGCAGTGGACTACGTATCTAAGTGGGTAGAAGCAATTGCTACACCCACTAATGATACTAAGACCGTGCTGAAATTCCTCCAGAAAAACATTTTCAGCAGGTTTGGCGTTCCCAGAGTGCTAATCAGTGATGGGGGCACTCATTTCTGCAATAAACAGCTATACTCTGCTATGGTTAGATATGGAATCAGCCATAAAGTGGCAACTCCGTATCATCCACAGACAAATGGGCAAGCTGAAGTCTCTAACAGAGAGCTGAAAAGAATCCTAGAACGGACTGTAATGTCCCGAAGAAAGGATTGGGCAAAGATCTTGGATGATGCTCTGTGGGCATACAGAACAGCATTCAAGACTCCTATAGGCACCTCTCCATACCAATTGGTGTATGGGAAGGCCTGCTATTTGCCTGTGGAACTGGAACATAAAGCCTACTGGGCAACCAGATTCCTAAACATGGATGCACAGTTAGCTGGTGAAAAAAGATTACTCCAGCTAAATGAGCTAGAGGAGTTCAGACTCACTGCCTTTGAAAATGCTAAAATCTATAAGGAAAAGGCAAAGAAATGGCATGACAAGAGATTGTCAACCAGAGTCTTTGAGCCAGGACAAAAAGTTCTGCTCTTCAACTCTAGGCTCAGACTGTTTCCAGGAAAACTCAAATCCCGTTGGAGGGGTCCATATGTGATTACAAAAGTGTCACCATATGGATATGTTGAGCTTCAGGATATTGATTCTGACAGTAAGTTCATTGTTAATGGACAGAGGATCAAGCACTATCTTGAAGGAAATCTTGAGCAGGAATGCTCAAAACTGAGACTTGAGTAATCCTCAGTGAAAGTCCAGCTAAAGACAGTAAAGAAGCGCTTGCTGGGAGGCAACCCAGTCATTAGGAAGGTATATGATTAGTTCTTACAGAGGCAAGTATCAAAAATGAAGGAATTCACAGAGTTACAGAAGGATTCAGCTCAAAAAGCAGAGAAAATGAGCTTACTGGCGAAAAAACGCCAGTAAGGGGCATTTTGGGCGTTAAACGCCAGAATGGGCACCATTCTGGGCGTTTAACGCCAGTAATGGTACCATTCTGGGCGTTAAACGCCAGAATGGGCACCATTCTGGGCGTTTAACGCCAGGTGTGCAGCATCACTGGGCGTTCAGAAAAACGCCCAGTGAGGAAGGTTTTCTGGCGTTTAACGCCAGCCAGGGTACCTGGCTGGGCGTTAAACGCCCAAAAGGGGTGCCAAGTGGGCGTTAAACGCCAGAATGGGTACCATTCTGGGCGTTTAACGCCAGAAAGGTGGGGGACCACATTTTTGCTTTCAAATCAGATTTTTTTCAAACTTTCCTTTTCTCACCCATACTTTTCTACAAAATCACACTTCAATCATTCATCATTCACTTTCAATTCTTCAAAAATCAAAACAATTTTTCAAATCTATTTCAAAATAATTTCAAATCTGCTTCAAAAACTCACCCTTTTCTCAAAAATTTTTCATATCTTTTCAAATTTCCTTTCAAATCTCTTTTTTTTTTCTCGAAATTCAAACACCCCCCACTCTATAAATGAACGTCCCTCACCCTTCCTTCCTCACACCATTCGAATTTTCTCTCCCTCTCTCTCTCTCTCTTCTCTTCTTTCCTCTCTTTTTACTTGAGGACAAGCAAAACCTCTAAGTTTGGTGTGCTTTTCCGTGATCACTAAGCCAAGATTCATCAATATCATGGCTCCCAAGGGAAAACAAACCAACTCAAGAGGAAGGAAAGAGACCAATCCAAAGAATCTTTGGAATGAAGAGAAGTTCTTAACCAAAGAACATGAGGACCATTATCACAAAATAATGGGACTGAGGTCAGTGATCCCGGAAGTTAAATTTGATCTGAAAGAAGATGAATATCCGGAGATCCAAGAGCAAATTCGAAACAGAGGTTGGGAAGTTCTGACCAATCCTGAGACAAAGGTTGGAAGGAACATGGTTCAGGAGTTCTACTCAAATCTGTGGCTCACAGATAAGCAAAGAATGACTGGAACCGCTTTTCCTACCCACAGAACTATGGTCAGAGGGAAAGTTATGTACTTCCATCTGGACAAAATAAGAGAAATCTTCAAGTTACCTCAACTACAAGATGATCCTGATTCCTTCAATAGGAGGATGGTGAGAGTAGATAAGGGGTTGGATCAAGTTCTAGAGGACATATGCCTCCCTGGAACTAAGTGGATAACCAATTCTAAGGGTGTCCCAAACCAACTCAAGAGGGGAGACCTCAAACCAATTGCAAGAGGTTGGCTAGACTTTATTGGGCGTTCCATATTGCCCACTAGCAACCGTTCTGAGGTCACCATCAAGAGAGCAGTGATGATTCACTGTATTATGCTTGGAAAAGCAGTGGAGGTGCATCATGTGATTGCTTGTGAGATATACACAATTGCAAACAAGAATTCCACTGAAGCCAAGCTAGCTTACCCAAGCTTGATCTCCTTGCTCTGTAAAGAGGCTGGGGTAAAGATGGGAGTAGATGAGTTCATACCCATTGAACACCCAATTACCAAGAAGTCAATGGAAGGACAAGTGCAAGACAACTCTATCAAGAGGAGGGCGCGTGAGTTCCTCCCTGAATTCCCTGAAATTGGCTACTGGGCCAGCCTAGAAGCATCCATCAACAAGCTGCAAGAGACTATGGAGCAACTGAAGGAAGAACAGCAGAATCAGAACTGCATGATCTGCAAATTGCTGAAGGAACAAGAGAAGCAGGGGCGTGATATCAAGGAACTGAAGCGCCAAAAGCTCTCCTCTCAAGCTGGGGGAGCATCCACTTCTCAAAATCAAGGTTGTTGAGTCCTAACTCTGTGAACACCTCTATCATTAGGAGCCTAAATTTTTTTCGTTTTTCTTGTTTTGTTTTCCATTCCTATCTTTATTTTTTTATCTATATTTGAGTCTTGTTCTTAGTTAATAATTAATAAAATTTGAAGTTTATGCCTTAAAGCTATGAATGTCCTATGAATCCATCACCTCTCTTAAAAGAAAAATGCTTTAATCACAAAAGAACAAGAAGTACAGGATTTCGAAATTTATCTCTGAAACTAGTTGAATTAGTTTGATGTGGTGACAATACTTTTTGTTTTCTGAATGAATGCTTGAACAGTGCATATGTCTCTTGAATTTGTTGTTTTAAGAATGTTAAAATTGTTGGCTCTTGAAAGAATGAGGAGAAAAGAGAACTGTTATTGAGAATCTGAAAAATCATCAAATTGATTCTTGAAGCAAGAAAAGCAGTGAAAAAAAAAAAATTTTCGAAAAAAAAAAAGAGAGAAGGAAATAAAGTTGTGATCCAAGGCAACAAGAGTGTGCTTAAGAACCCTGGACACCTCTAATTGGGGACTTTAGCAAAGCTGAGTCACAATCTAAGAAGGTTCACCCAATTATGTGTCTGTGGCATGTATGTATCCGGTGGTAATACTGGAAGACAGAGTGCTTTGGGCCACAGCCAAGACTCATACACTGGCTATGTTCAAGAATCAATATACTTAACTAGGAGAATCAATAACATTATCTGAGTTCTGAGTTCTTATAGATGCTAATCATTCTGAACTTCAAAGGATAGAGTGAGATGCCAAAACTGTTCGGAGGCAAAAAGCTACTAGTCCCGCTCATCTAATTGGAGCTATGTTTCTTTGATATTTTGGAGTCTATAGTATATTCTCTTCTTTTTATCCTATTTTGATTTTCAGTTGCTTGGGGACAAGCAACAATTTAAGTTTGGTGTTGTGATGAGCGGATAATTTGTATGCTTTTTGGCATTGTTTTTAGTATGTTTTTAGTATCTTTTAGTTAGTTTTTAGTATATTTTATTAGTTTTTAATTAAAATTCACTTTTCTGGACTTTACTATGAGTTTGTGTGTTTTTCTGTGATTTCAGGTATTTTCTGGCTGAAATTGAGGGTCCTGAGCAAAAATCTGATCCAGAGACTGAAAAGGACTGCAGATGCTGTTGGATTCTGACCTCCCTGCACTCGAAGTGGATTTTCTGGAGCTGCAGAAGCCCAATTGGCGCGCTCTCAACGGCATTGGAAAGTAGACATCCTGGGCTTTCCAGCAAATATAATAGTCCATACTTTGTCCAAGATTTGATGGCCCAAACCCGCGTAGCAATCCGGCCTCAGAAATTCCAGCGTTAAACGCCGGAACTGGATTAAAAGTTGGAGTTAAACGCCCAAACTGGCATGAGAACTGGCGTTTAACTCCAGAAAAGGTCTCTACACGAATTTCCTTCATTGCTCAGCCCAAGCACACACCAAGTGGGCCCGGAAGTGGATTTTTCTGTCATTTACTCATTTCTGTAAACCTTAGGATACCAGTTTACTATTTATAGGACCTTTTGACTTTGTAAACAGTACCGGAGAACCTCATAACATTTTGTACACGTTTCCTTCCACAGTATGAGCCTCTAAACCCCATGGTTGGGGGTGAGGAGCTCTGCTGTGTCTTGATGAATTAATGCAATTACTACTGTTTCTTATTCAATCATGCTTGCTTCCGTTCTAAGATAACACTTGTTCCTAATCCGGATGAATGTGATGATCCGTGACAATCATCATCATTCTCAACCATGAACACGTGCCTGACAACCACCTCTGTTCTATCTTAGATTGAGTAGTTATCTCTTGGGTTCTTTAATCGGAATCTTCGTGGTATAGGCAGGACCTGATGGCAGCATTCAAGAGAATCCGGAAGGTCTAAACCTTGTCTGTGGTATTCTGAGTAGGATTCAATGATTGAATGTCTGTGATGTGCTTCAAACCTGTAACCTACTGGGCGTTAGTGACAGACGCAAAAGAGTGATTCTATTCCGGTAGGGGAGGGAACCAAACCGGTGATTGGCGGCACTGTGACAGAGTGCTTTGCATTAGCTTTCACTGCGCGGATGGGAGGTAGCTGCTGACAACAGTGAGACCCTACACGAGCTTGCCATGGAAGGAGACATGCGTGTTTGATGAAGAAGACAGTAAGAAAGCAGAGATTCAGAAGAGGGAGCATCTCCAAACCTCAACCTATTCTCCATTACTGCAATACAAGTAACCATTACATGTTCTTTTGCTTTTCACAATCAATCCTGATAATTTCTGATCTCCTGACTAAGATTTACAAGATAACCATAGCTTGCTCCAAGCCGACAATCTCCGTGGGATCGACCCTTGCTCACGCAAGGTATTACTTGGACGACCCAGTGCACTTGCTGGTTAGTTGTGCGGGATTGCAAAAGTGTTATTGCAATTTCGTGCACCAACGTACTGGAAATCGGGTCGTTATAATTTGGTATCAGAGCAGTTCGTTCCTATTAAAGGCTGGGAAAACGGACTAAATCATGCATCTGCATTTTCTAAGTTGGGTTTTGTGCATATAGGATATCCTTGTGATATGAATTGCAAAATTGTCGCTGTGTATCCATTTGAGAGGCTATTCACGCTTTGTTTGAAATTTTAAGACTGGTCACCTTAATATTGAATGTTGCGTTTGAACAGGATCTTGATGGCTGCATAAGGACGAAGACATGGTAGGCGTGGTGCAAACCCTTTAGATGATCCGACAAGGGATGCGAACGCTTTTATAGCTGTGATGAACACCATGGCTGATGTTGTGCATGAAACGGCAACTTCTATGACACAAGAATTGACCATTTAGGAGAGATGAATGGAGATCTTAATGGAGAATGTAATGGTGAGCGCAATAGAGGCTGCCACCGTAATGAAGACGCTGGAAATCACGATAACCCTATGATGCTAGCAACCTTTCTGAAAGTGAATTCACCTAAGTTTACGGGAACGCTTGTTCCAACGGAAGCTAATAACTAGTTCCCCGGTATTGAGAAGTCCCTGTGAGCGCAACATGTGCCAGAAGGACAACATATGGAATTTGCAACCTATATGCTGGAGGGAGAAGCTGAACATTGGTGACATGGAGTGTAACGCTTTTTGAGACAGAAGGTGGAAAAGATTGTCTAGAATATTTTTAAGGAGGAATTTTACAAAAAGCATTTCCCTATATCTGTTTGTAATACTAAAGAAATGGAATTGATGCAGATTAAATTAAAAGTTTTGGTTTTCGTATAAGAGGAAGATTATTAATTACATTTTATTTTTAACGAGTAACATTGTATTTGTATATAAAAATGAAGGTAAATTTTGCAATTATATAAGTTTTCGGGTATTTTTGGTGATAAAGGAAGTTCAGGGGTAAAATGGGTATTTTATAAAAATTCAAAATTATTTTCTTAAATATGAAAATAAGTGAGACTTCAAATATAATTTTATAAAATATTGAGGTTAAAAATAGAATATTAGAAAAGTTCGTGACTTAGAAAGTAAGTAATAAAAGTTTAAAAATAAGATTTTATAAACTAAGTTTTAAAAGAATATTATAAATATTATTTTAAATACTTCTTTAAAATTACTCATTTATATTAAAATAAATTATTATTATAATTATTATTTATCAAAGATAATATCTTGTAAGAAGATCATAATGTTATTATTAATGATAAAGTACGCAAGCAAAGTAATCTTGAAAGCTTTAGAGAACGCAGACTTAATTATAGAACTTTATAATTATTTTCCATAAGATACTTAGTGGCAAAATGAGAGAATAGTGCGAAGATAATTTATAGTGTTGAATGATAAGAAAGAAAAGAAGAAGAAATAAACAAAAAGGGAAGAAAGAATCTAACGAATCTATGCCCAAGGAGAGCAGAGCACAGAAAAGAAAAGAAAGAAAGAACGAAAAGAAAAAGAGATAAGCAGAGATATTGTTTGGTACTAAGAACGAGCTGAGATGATTGTTTGGCACTAACGACTCTCTGCCCCGGGCATTTAGTGCCCCAAGGGGGGGTGCTAAAATAATGTAGAACGCCCATGTCTCTGCTCCCTTATTGCGCTAAATGCCAGAACTAGCGTTTAGCACCACCAGCATGTCTCCTCCAGGGTGTGCTATTTTTCTGCTTAAGTCTTCCGTTCTTGTTCTAGATACTGTACATGATCACAAACGTTAGAAAATCTAGGAAAACTATGAAAATC
This sequence comes from Arachis stenosperma, assembly GCF_014773155.1. Taxonomy (NCBI): domain Eukaryota; kingdom Viridiplantae; phylum Streptophyta; class Magnoliopsida; order Fabales; family Fabaceae; genus Arachis; species Arachis stenosperma. The sequence continues at coordinate 104,455,296 of NC_080385.1, read as the reverse complement.
AATGAGAAATAAAATGCAATGAAATCAGACTAAAGTAAAACTGAATTAAAACTGAAATAAAGCAAAATTAAACTAAAGGATACATATGGTTGGGTTGCCTCCCAATAAGTGTTTCTTTACCGTCATTAGCTTGATGGGCAGCTCCTCTAAGGAGGAGGAATAGGGGCTCAAATCTTCATCCCTCATTGTGAACTTCTTTCTTGTGTTCTCGTGAATCAGCTCAACATGCTCTAGAGACAAGATCCTATTCAAAGTATGTGGTATGATTGGGTTTCTAGTGAACACCACCTTCATGCCAGGTGAGAAGACCTCAGTAGGAATCTTCTTATTCCTCCAGCCCTTAGGTACCTTCTTCTTGGGGCCTCCTCCATCTTTGGTGGGTGGTGAATACCCAACACAAATTTAGGTTTGATGTTAGGGGATACTGTGTGGCTTTCCACCAAGTGAGAAGGCTTAAGTACTGAGCTCTGTATGCAGGTACCTCTTTTGTTGAAGATTGGTAGAGGTTTAAAAACTTTGAACACCATCCAGTCCTCATGCAACCTCAGCACCAGTTTGCCTCTCTCTGTATCCTCTTCTATGTCCAGTATCACAAAATCTGCAGGGAGGAAGAGTTCTCCATCTTTGACTAGTACGTTCTCCACTAGCCCATACGCCTGCTTCCGAGACTTGTCAGCCATCTCCAGTGCTATTTTTGTAGGTTGTGCCTCTTAAATTCCTAGCTTCCTCATCACGAAGAGCGGCATCAAATTTATGCTAGATCCAAGATCGGACAGTGCCTTCTCAAATGTAATAGTCCCAATGGTACAGGGGATCAAGAAGCTTCCGGGGTCAGGCATCTTCTTGGGTAGCTTCCTCTGAATCAGTGCACTGCACTCCTTGGTTAAGACCACAGTTTCATCTCCCTTCAACGCCTTCTTCTCAGAGAGTGCGTCTTTCAAACAGGCCATATAGGGAGGTATCATCTTCAACACCTCAGTAAAAGGAATATTTATGTGTAACTTTTTAAAGATTTGTAAGAACTGAGTGAGTTGCTCATCCTTGGTCTCCTCTTAAAGTTTATGAGGGTGTTGTACTTCAGACTCTTATGCCACCAATGGGGCATGTAACAGTACTCTTCCAACCTCTTCTTAAGCCTTTTCTTCCTTTAACTCCTCAGCAGCTGATGCGTGCTATAAACTTGACAGCTACGATTTTAGGAAATTGCACGATCGGCAAAATTCCTTCCGGCAAGTGCACCGGTTATCGTCAAGTAAAAACTCACAATAGAGTGAGGTCGAATCCCACAAGGATTGGTTGAGTGAGCAATTCGGATTAGAAGTGTGTTCTAGTTGAGCGGAATCAAGATTTAGATGAGAATTGCGGAATGTAAAATTGGCGGGAAACGTAAATGGCAAGAAATTGAAAGTGCGGAATCTTAAATTGCATGAATTAAAGAGCGAGAAGCTAAATTGCTGAAATTAAAAGGGGATCGGGGTGATTGCATGAATTTAAGTGCAGAATGTAAAGAGAAAGTGGTAGATCAGAAATGGGGAATTCATTGGGTTTCAGGAGATATTGAAATCTCCGAATCAAAACATTTTTATCCCTTCCTCAACCAATGCATTCATTGAATTTTGCTTGGCAATCTTATATGATTGGATCCCAATCCCTTGGCTCACCAATTCTCTCTAAAAACAAACAAATTCCCAATCCCTTGGTTTAAATGTTCATAAGAAGAGATGATGCTCGATCACTGATTATACCACACAGTTTCATGAACCACAATTTGGTAGGATTACATGTCACAATATCCATCCAAACCCCAATCCAATTCACTGTGAGAAAGCTTCTCTAGCATGAATCCTCCATTCCTTTCCCAAGGTTCCGAAGGATTCTAATTATGGATAGTTTCTTTCCCAAGACAACTAACCAATGGAATTAGATCGAGAAGCTTTCTAACAAAATTCAAGAGAAAAGATTGAAGAAGAAGATAAAAACTATTATTGATTCATTGAATTACAATAGAGCTCCCTAACCCAATGAAAGGGGTTTAGTGAGTCATAGCTCTGAATTCAATTACAACAAGTATGAAAACTAGAAAAATGATCCAAAAGTCTCTAAAAAGGTCCTTTCAAACTTAAATTCTATCCTATTTATACACTTTCTAAATTGAGCTTCTGTTGTGTTTCTTGGGCTTTGAGGCCTTTTCCTGATTTCCTTTTGCTTTGGGTTTATGATCCATAATCCTGATGAGGCTGCTGATCCAATTCTGCAACATTCATTGAGCCAACTTAGTGATAATCAAATAATGACACATGACTCAACAAATTGAAATTTCAGACTCCTCAATTCTTCAGGCCCAATCCCATAAACCATGATATTCAATTGGGTTTCATACCAGAGTATATTTAAGTTAATATTTGTGCTCAAATGCTAACTTAAACTGCAATATTCTTGGCCCAAAAACCTTTTCAATTAGTGGCGTTTAAGTTGAAGTTTAAGCTTAAACTTCAACTTAAACGCCAGACACTTCCAGCAGGTAAAATTGTCGAACACGTTTAAGCTTCAGTTTAAGGTTAAACTGAAGCTTAAACGTGGGAATGGAAGAAAGCAATCCTGGAGTGTGAAATGTCGAACACGTTTAAGCTCCAGTTTAAGCTTAAACTGGAGCTTAAACGTGGAAGTGAGGAAAGCAACCCTGGAGGAGAATGGTTGAACACGTTTAAGCTTCAGTTTAAGCTTAAACTGAAGCTTAAACGTGGAAATGAGAAAGCAACCCTGGAGGAGAAAAAATAGTTGAACACGTTTAAGCTCCAGTTTAAGCTTAAACTGGAGCTTAAACGTGGGAATGCTCCCTGGTGCTTTCAATTCTGGCGTTTAACTTCCAGTTTAAGGTTAAACTGGAGGTTAAACGCCACTTGTGATATTCAAGCTTCCTTTATTGATTTTGTTGCTTCCTTGCCTAGCCTCTTCTTCCCTGAAATCATCCAAACAACTGCATCAAAGTCTTGCAAAAATTTCATGAGAAATCTTTCATTCATAGCATTCAAGTAATATAACTAAAAACTCATGAAATTTGCATCAAAAATCATACTGTTTGGATGGTTTATTGCTTTCTTATCCAATTAACCATTCTTGGTTACTTTAAGCTCAAGAAAATGCATAAAACAACTAAAACTAACAGAAAAATGCTAGTGAAACTAGCCTAAGATGCCTTGGCATCACAACACCAAACTTAATACTTGCTTATCCCTAAGCAAGTCCTGAGTTATTTGAGAAGAAAGTATGAAACAGAAAGCAATTACAATGGCTATATTAGCAAGCATTTGAAGTTCATCGGAAGGGTTTTATGCAGAAAGTTGCAGCATCACTTTTTCATTCTTATCAGGTAAGATTATCACTTTTTCATTGCATCCATCAAACACTGCTATGGCCTCTTGTTATTCTTATGTCCTTGGCACTTTTCCCTTCTTTGTGTTTCTTTTTCTTAGAGCTCCTTTGCTCCTTGTTTGCTCAGTGTCATGTGTTGCACAAGCCTTTGGCATTTTTCTTTTTCTTATCAGTGCACTACACATATCCACTACAGGCATTTTAGTTCACATTTCTTCTTGAGACATTGGTGCCCAGCACCTCTTTGTGTGACTAAATGTTTTGTATTTAGGTTGCTCTTGATAATGGACTTTTGGTTGATAATCCCGGGTTAGTTAACCCAAGTTACCAAGTGTTGAAACACTCCTCAGAACCTATTCATCCAAGCAAATCCTTAATACATAAACACCACAGACATTTGTCTCAGAAGTTCAAACCATTGGTGCCTAGTTTATTGTTCATACCCTGACCGGGCTCCTCCAAACTCGGTCAGTTCATAAAAGGTCCGACCTCGTCCTAAGGCTCACGCCTAAAGGTCGGACCTCGGACGGATAAAGCAAGGGAAGGCCCATCAAAAGGAACCCAGCCCAAACCTAAAGGCCGAAAAGGCCTAGCAAAGGCGGTTCCACAAAGATAGGGATAAAACTCCCGAAAGATAAGATAAAGATAAGAATATCTTATCCAGGGAAGATCACGGCCAACTACTATAAATACACTGGAGCACCCAGGTATGACATTCATTCCACATCTACACATATCTGCTTGGACCCATGCTAACTTAAGCATCGGAGTGTCATTGCAGGTACAACCACCAGCCACTCTGCATATCAAGCTCGGGTCCCTGAACCCCCACCTCGGGCCTCTCCAGACGACCGAGCTACATGTTTCAGGTAACCCCCGGAACATTGGCGCCGTTGCCGGGGACCTGGAAGTCATCCCTCTATCATGGCGGACGACCCTCTCAACAATGACCACGCTGCCTCTGAACAAGAGGACGAAATTGACACCGGAGAACGACCGGACAGCCCTCTATCACCACACACTCCAGGAGGAAACAAACAGAATCGCCCAAAGACATCACTCCCAAACAAAGATCCACAAAATTCCGAAAAAGAGAAGAACTCGGAGATTCTAGAGACAGTCCGGGCACAACAAGACCGACTGAAACAACTCGAAGAGGACATAAAGAAGCAGAAAGAAACTGAACAAGATCTGAGAAGGGAGACTCGAAAGCGCAGAGAATTAGAGGAAAAGCTGCGGAAAATAGAGGCCAACCTGAAAGACCGAACAAAACGCGGCACCACCCCCGAAGGCAACCATGATCCCTTCACGCGAGAGATCATGAAGGAGAAGGTGCCGCGAAACTTCAAACCACCCGACATGAATCTCTACGACGGCACCACCGATCCAAGTCACCACCTCAGCAACTTCAGAAGCAGAATGTACCTAGTCGACGCCTCCGACGCGATCCGGTGCAAAGCCTTCCCCACCACTCTCACCAAGTCAGCCATGAAGTGGTTCGACAACCTGCCACCAAGATCAATCACCAGCTTCGAAGACCTAACCAAAAAATTCCTAACAAGGTTCTCTATTCAAAAGGACAAGACAAAACATGCCCCCAGTCTACTCGGGATCAAGCAAGGTAACCAAGAAACTCTCCGAGAATACATGGAGCGATTCAACAAAGCTTGCCTGGACATACAACACTTACCCACTGAAGCAGCCATCATGGGACTGGCGAACGGCCTAAAAGAGGGACCGTTTAGCCAATCCCTATCCAAACGCTACCCGACCTCCCTATACGAGGTGCAGGAGCGGGCAGAAAAATATATCAACATGGAGGAAACCTCCCAGCTAAGAGACTCTTCTAGGAAGGAACCAACCTACCCACTCCGAGATCGGGATCGGGAACAGAAGAAAAAAGAAGACCCCAACTCGGACAAGCCACGGAAGTACCACAACTACACCCCCCTCCGAGTCTCCCTGGTAGACGTCTACAGAGAAGTATGCCACACCGAAAAGATCCCACCGCCCCGACCGCTAAAACACAAGAGAGCGGGAAGAGATCGGTCCGAATACTGTGAATATCACAAGCTCTACGGTCATTCTACTAACGACTGCTACGACCTAAAAAATGTTATAGAAAAGCTGGCCAGAGAAGGAAAACTCGACAGATACATAGCAGAGAAAGGAGAAGAGACCAGGAAGAGAAGGCGGGGAGATAACGAAGGTCGGGCCGAACAAACCCCGCGAACCCCTGAAAGACACGTTCACATGATAAATGGAGGTTTTGCAGGCGGAGGAACATCCAGATCCTCGCGAAAAAGACACCTCAAAGAAGTCTATCATGTCCGAGAAGACAGCCCCCTGCCCGAGTTACCTACTATCTCATTTACCCGAGAAGATGCTCAAGGGATACTTCCCGGGCACGACGATCCAATGGTAGTCACCATTATCCTAGCAAACGCCAACTTACATCGAACCCTGATTGACCAGGGAAGCTCAGCAGATATCCTGTTCAAAATGGCATTCGACAAGCTCGGACTTGAAGAGAAAGAACTAAAGGCCTATCCCACCGACCTATTTGGGCTAGGGGATACCCCGATCCATCCCTTAGGATACATCCCGCTACACACTACCTTTGGAAGAGGCGAGCAATCTAAAACATTAAGCATCGACTACATTATAGTCGACGTCGCTTCGGCATACAATGCCCTCATTGGGCGACCAACCCTAAACAGACTAGCAGCTATAGTCTCGACCCCACACCTCTGTATGAAGTTCCCTACCGCAAAAGGAATCGCTACCCTAAAAGGCGACCAAAAACTAGCGCGGCGATGCTACAACGAAAGCTTGAGCCTAAAAGGGAAGGAGGTCAACACGATAGAACTCGGACGAGTGCAGTCCCGAGAAGATCTCCGACCACAACCAGAGGGAGAGATCGAAAAAGTCCAGATTGGGAACACACCTGAAAAAATAACAAACATAGGAGCGAACCTCAAAACGGGCCTAAAAGAGGAACTCATAACCCTCTTAAAGGAAAATTCCGACCTCTTCGCCTGGAAAGCCTCCGACATGCCAGGCATAAGCCCCGACCTGATGTGCCATAAGCTATCAGTTTACCCGGGATCCCGACCTGTCCAACAAAGACGCCGGAAGCTCGGACCCGAGCGCATGCAAGCGATAGAAGAACAAGTACAAGCACTACTAGATGCAGGGTTCATTAGGGAAGTAAAATACTCCCTATGGCTTGCAAACGTGGTCCTGGTAAAAAAGCCCAACGGAAAATGGAGGATGTGCGTCGATTACACAGACCTCAACAAAGCCTGCCCCAAAGACCCATATCCACTACCAAACATCGACGCCTTAGTAGACGCAGCCTCAGGCTACAGATATCTCTCCTTCATGGACGCATACTCGGGATACAATCAAATCCCGATGTACGGACCCGACCAAGAAAAGACCTCGTTCATAACCCCAAGGGCAAACTACTGCTACGTAGTAATGCCCTTCGGGCTGAAGAACGCAGGGGCAACCTACCAGAGGCTAATGAACAAAGTGTTCTCAGAGCACATCGGACTACAGCTAGAGGTGTACGTCGACGACATGCTGGTAAAGACACAAGAAGACAGAAACTTGCTGACCGACCTCACCAGCGTCTTCGGCACCCTCAGAAAACACAACATGAGACTTAACCCAACAAAGTGCACCTTCGCCGCAGAAGCCGGAAAGTTCTTAGGCTTCATGCTGACTCAAAGGGGCATCGAAGCGAACCCGGACAAATGCCAAGCAATACTCAATATGAAGAGCCCGACGTGTGTCAAAGAAGTACAACAACTGAATGGAAGGCTAGCCGCCCTATCAAGATTCTTGGCAGGATCAGCAATAAAATCACTACCTCTCTACTCGCTCCTAAAGAAAGGGAAACCCTTCTCATGGACCCCGGAGTGCGAAAAAGCCTTCCAAGAATTCAAGGAATTCCTCGGGCAGCCACCAATCCTAAACCGACCTTTAAAAGGAGAAGAACTCGTACTATACCTCTCGGTTGGAAATCGAGCAGTCGCCTCAGCGTTAATACGCGAAAATGACCGAGGACAACACCCCATATACTTTGTAAGCAAGGTACTACAAGGGGCCGAATTAAACTATCAGAAGATAGAAAAATTCGCCTACGCCCTAGTGTTCACAGCTCGGAGACTCCGTCCTTACTTTCAAGCCCACACCATCAAAGTCCGAACAAACCAACCCATGAGACACATCCTCCAAAAAACAGACCTGGCAGGACGAATACTGCAATGGGCGGTGGAACTGTCCGAGTTCGACCTCCACTATGAAACCCGGACTGCCATAAAATCTCAGTATCTAGCCGACTTCATCGCAGAATACACTGAGACCCCTGGAACCCCACTCTCATGGAACCTGTATGTCGACGGGTCCTCAAACAAAACTGGAAGCGGAGCCGGGGTTATACTCGAAAGCGACCAAGGAACGCAGATAGAACTATCCCTAAAATTCGAGTTCCAGGCCTCGAACAACCAAGCCGAATACGAGGCCCTACTAGCAGGTCTAAAGCTAGCCGAAGAGGTCGGAGCCCAGAAAATCACGATCTTCAGCGACTCCCAGGTCATCACATCACAAGTAAATGGAAGCTACCAGGCCAAAGACCCAACTATGAAAAAATACCTGGACCAAACACAGGCACAATTACACTACTTTCCAGAGATACAGATCCAGCACATACCACGGGAACAAAACGCCCGGGCAGACGCCCTCTCAAAGCTTGCCAGCACCAAGCCCGGAGGCAACAACAGAAGTCTCCTCCAGGAAACCTTACAATCTCCCTCCGTGATAAGAGAGGAAGAAACGCTAAATATATCTGACCAACAGCAAGGATGGATGACCCCCATACTCAGCTACCTGAAGTCGGGAACTCTCCCCGCCGAAAGAAAGGAAGCTAAAAGACTCACGAAAGACGCCCAGAATTATACACTAATTCACGACGTATTATACAGAAGAGGATTCACAAACCCCCTCCTTAGGTGCGTCCCGACCTCAGAAACAAAGAGCGTCCTCGAAGAAGTCCACGGAGGCATGTGTGGGAACCATCTCGGAGCTCGGGCATTATCCAAAAAAGTAGTCCGAGCCAGGTTCTACTGGCCGACCTTACAGAAAGACGCAACAGAATTTGTGAAAATATGCCCCCTGCCAAAAACACGCCAATTTCCACAAAGCACCACCCGAAGACCTTATCAGCATCACCGCACCATGGCCCTTCGCAAAATGGGGACTTGACCTACTCGGCCCGTTCCCCCAAGGACCGGGGCAAGTCAAATACCTCATAGTAGGGGTCGACTACTTCACAAAGTGGATCGAAGCCGAACCCTTAGCCACCATTACGGCTCAGAAAAGCCGCAAATTCCTATACAAAAACATTGTCACAAGGTTCGGAGTCCCCTACTCCATCACAACAGACAATGGAACACAGTTTACGGACACAAGCTTTCAGAACTTGGTGGCCGAACTAAAAATCAAACAGCAATTCACCTCAGTCGAGCACCCACAAGCCAACGGACAAGCAGAGGCCGCAAATAAAGTCATCTTGGCCGGGTTAAAACGAAGACTCCAAGAGGCCAAAGGAGCATGGGCCGAGGAGCTCCCCCAGGTATTATGGGCATATCGGACAACTCCACACTCTACAACGGGAGAATCGCCATTCCGACTAGCTTACGGGATGGAGGCAATGATTCCTATCGAAATAGATGAAGGGTCACCCAGAGTCATCTTCTACAACGAAGAAGGTAACCCGCAGGCACAAAAGGAAGAACTCGACCTCCTCCCTGAGGTCCGAGAAAGAGCCCGGATCCGAGAAGAAGCCTTAAAACGGCGAACGGCCCTCAGATACAATCAGAAAGTAATAAAACGAAGCTTCTCCACTCACGACCTAATTCTAATCCGAAATGACATCGGAACACAAAAGTCGGGAGAAGGAAAGCTAGCTGCAAATTGGAAAGGACCCTACAAAGTAACAGAAGTCTTAGGAACAGGCTATTACAAGATATCCGACCTAGAAGGCAATGAGCTGCCCAGGGCCTGGCACGCCTGTAATCTAAGACGGTACTACAGCTAGAAAAATTTGACCCGAGGTGTACTCTTTTTCCCTACAAGGGTTTTTTAATGAGACACCCGGTCAAGTAAGGCACCCGACCTAGTCAAGGGTAAACACTCTGTAAATATTCTTTCCTTTTTAATACTAATCAAATTTTTCTATTTTCTTTTGTACTTCCTTGTGATGAAACAAATCCTAGAAAGTACCCCACCAAGGCGCATTAATTTATGCTCGACAAAACGCAAAAAATCATTTGCCAAGAGACCACACAAGGTCGGCAAAGATAAAGCGACGAGGTTCAAATTAATGTGAGAAGTTATAAAGCAACTCTGAAAAGGCTCAAAAAAGCCAAATAAAAAGAGATTACAAAAATAACTTAAAAGGCCGACCAACGACAAAGTCGGACCCAACAAAGGGAGGTACTCGAACGCCCGAGGTCCGAGAAAAAGCCCGGATCAAAGAAAGAAGCCTTAAAACGGTGAAAGCCAAAGATTTCGAAAACGCTTACTAAAAAGTTGCTATACAATAACAACTAAAAAGTACAAGCGAAAAAACGAAAGCAAAGAAAGGGGTAAAACAAAAGTTCCAAGCGCTAGCTAAAAAGTTGTTATCCAAAAACAACTAAAAAAGCATAAAAGCGGAACAAAAAGTCAAAACGCGAACAAAACACCGCATAATAAGCTAAAAAGTTACTACAAGTAGCTAAAAGCAAAAAGGGTGTCCAAAGCATTCACAGAAACCATCGAAAAACAAAAGGAGCCCACAGGTCGGGCAAAAAAAAAAACCAAAAGATAAAAAGGATTACAGAAGAATCAAAAATCCTTTCCGGACGCCACATCAACAGAAGGCTGCGGAAGAAACATAGAAATCGGGACAGCATCGACAGCACCATCATCTCGATTTAAAACCCCCACACCAGATCCATCCCCGGCCAAAAGTGAAGTCGGGCTCGCAATCGGAACTTGGGGGTCAGACACCGGAACCTCATCCTCGTTGGGAGCAGGAACAATCTTTCCCTCCACAACAACGTTATCCGTACTGAATAAACTCAGATCCAGATCAGGAGCAAGAACCCGGACCTGAGCCTTCAAATTTTCATACATAGCATCCATACCCTTAGCCACATGTCCCTCTAGCTCGTAAAAATCATCCTGAGCAGATTGCAAGTTCTCCTTTGTCTCCACAAGCTCGGCAGGTGCCCGAGTATAATTCTCCTTCGCCGCCTTCGCCATCTCCTCGGACGAACTCGCCGCCGCCACAGCCGCGGTAGCTTTAGCTTTCTCCTTCTCCAAAGACTCCTCCAGCTCAGCAATCCTGGCAGCCTTCAGTTTATTAATTTTCTCGAACTCAGACTGAGCTTTCTCAAGTCGGGAACTGGTCGCACCAATAGGGGATTTCTTGAACTCCCGGGCAATAGCGGCATGAAGACTAGCCATCCGGACACAGCTCCGCGCCATATACTGAAAATGGTGCTCCATAGACACATCATCAGTAGAAATAAAAGTCTGAGGGAGAATATGCTGTTCAACCCAACCAAGAGCATCGAAATCCTTGTCATTAAAACCCGCAGGCTCTTGAGAGGTCTTCTGTTTCTTGGGAGGAGGACCCGAGGACGAAGGAGGAGAAGAGGTAGCAGGTCCAGAAGTCGGAGGATCTTGATTTATAGCCCGGAACTGGGGAGTCGGAATAGTCTTTGACCGAGTAGTGACACCCACAGTAGTCTTCTCCGGAGAAGATCGGGCAGAAGCCCCCCCAGCCTCAATATTCCGAGCGGCCACAGACTTCTTCGTCCGACGAAGGTACTTCATGGAATCCGCCTGAGAAGACATCTCTGCAGAAATAAAAGAAAAGGATTACCACAACAGAAATTCCACCAAAACAAGCAAAGCCAAAAATACTAAGAAAGATGAATCTCGGAGAGGTCGGGAACTACCTAACTCGGAACGGAGAAGGCTTGGATCTCCCAACATTTTCTTCGTGTCCAAGTGAGGTGCCCGACCCCATAAACTGCTCACCACACCCACAAAAGCCTGCTCAACCTCATCTAGACTCTCAAAGGTATACTTAGCAGACACTACATTCTCCTGCCAACAAAGAGGAAAAGAAGGCTCCCCACTCTCATCTAGAAAGAAAGGTCGGGCGTCTCCAGCAGCCCGGACCTTGAAATAAAAGTTCTTAAAATCATGAAAGGACTCATCATAAAGGGTACAAAACTTCCTTCCCTGGTTAGCCCTAAAAGAGACCCAAGATACCTTCCCTCCACCCGACCCCGGCTTCGTCAACACAAACAAGTAGGAAAAAAGAGAAATAGAGGGAGCGACGCCCAAAAACTGACACAAAAGTTGAAACAGCTTTAAAAACGCCCAAGAATTCGGATGGAGCTGCGTAGGGGCAAGGTTACAAGACCATAACACCTCGGACTCCAGGTCGGTAAAGGGAAGTCGGACACCCAGCTTAGAGAAAAAACAATCATAGGCATAAAAGAAGAGCTTCTCGGAACTATCTAGGGGCGGAAAGCACACTCTCTCCTCGGAATCCGGGGCCACTAGTTCATAATCCCTCTCAGACTCTCTATTTTCACATATGCTACAGTGCCTACGGAACCTAGCTAAATACTCAGAATCTACCACAGAAGGGACTTTTAGAGGAAGAGGGTCTACCCAACCAAGACCACGTGGAATCTTAGTCGACATCGCTTGAAGAACCTTTCGAGACATAAAATTCTTACCTACAAAGAAGAAATGCAACAGCAAGCAAAAATCACATAAAGAAGACAGCGAAAACCCATTCAGCAAAGCAAGAAACAAAACCCCACGAAGAAAAAGCAACCCGGAACTAAAGATACCAGAAAACAAAAAGAGCCCCCCCCATATACAAACAACAAAACAAATGGCGGCGCCTCTTTTCGGGGCAACCCAGGCATAAAGAAAAAGAAGCAAACAAGAGCCACACAAAGAAATAGAAGCATATGTGCACAAGAAAAAGAGAAACATGGGAACAAACCTGGAAAGAAACGAAGACGACGAGCTCCGGAGCAAGAAGAAAACGACGGCACAGAAGAAACCCCAGAATGACGCACGGAGAGATTCGGGGAAGCAGAGTAAAAAGAGAGAAGAAGCAGTGCTCGAAAAGGAAAAGAAGAAACAAAAACGCAGAAAAAAGAGGAAAAGGGGCAAAATAAATAAAGCCCTCACAGAGCCCGAACGGAAATCAAGGAAAAACGGTAAAATGCAATAAATGCAGGAAACGGCCATTTCTGAAATTTGAAAAACCGCTATGCCCGAGCTCGACCTCCCGAAAAGGACGAACTCGGGCAGGGGCACTGTTTATACCCTGACCGGGCTCCTCCAAACTCGGTCAGTTCATAAAAGGTCCGACCTCGTCCTAAGGCTCACGCCTAAAGGTCGGACCTCGGACGGATAAAGCAAGGGAAGGCCCATCAAAAGGAACCCAGCCCAAACCTAAAGGCCGAAAAGGCCTAGCAAAGGCGGTTCCACAAAGATAGGGATAAAACTCCCGAAAGATAAGATAAAGATAAGAATATCTTATCCAGGGAAGATCACGGCCAACTACTATAAATACACTGGAGCACCCAGGTATGACATTCATTCCACATCTACACATATCTGCTTGGACCCATGCTAACTTAAGCATCGGAGTGTCATTGCAGGTACAACCACCAGCCACTCTGCATATCAAGCTCGGGTCCCTGAACCCCCACCTCGGGCCTCTCCAGACGACCGAGCTACACGTTTCAGGTAACCCCCGGAACACTTATTTTCTCAATTTTTTTGCTTTTTGGTTGCCCTTTTTCAGTGGCTTTTTCTTCCTCTTTTTCTTTCTTTTTCATGGCCAAAGACATTTATTCATCAAGATCCATAGACAGTATTCAAACTTCTACACAAAAATGATAATTCTACACTCAATTTCCAGTGATCTGACTAAACAATCAAGCATGCATACCACCACTTAATTCTACTTGATTTGTCACTAATTGAGCCAAGTTACTTTTGTTCAAACTTTTCTTTTATTTTTGGAAACAGAACAAGCATGGCAAGCATTTGTTTAAGAAGGTGAAGTTATATCCAAACATCTAGGCATTCACTTTATTCAAAGCAGTAAATCAACACTCATACTAAAAACTTCACATTCCAGAAAGATTCAACAGTTACAGTTTAAACCAGAACAAGCATGCTTTTGTTTGCCTTTTAAAGAATGGTCAAGGAACAATACCACCTTGTGAAATTTCTTGTTTTCTCTTTGTTGCCAGGAAACAATTTGATTTCTCCTTCTTCTCCTAATTGTTGCTTCATGTTCTTTCTAAGATCCTTGTTTCCTTTCCTGAAAAGAGTGATGAAGTTTCTTGCTTCTCAAGCACTTGAGTGGTTAGCTCAACTATGTATGGGCAAGTGTCTGAGTCTTAAGTTGGTGTGTGAACACCAAACTTAGTCTCCTACTTACTCCTCTGCTCTTTGAATCCTTGAATTCTCCTTGGAATGAAGTTGCTGCTAGGGATTTTAAGCATTTCTGTGATTGCTTAGAATGGTTGTTCCTTTCATATAATTCAAAGGTTGTTGTGTTCAGTTGATCTGTATGGTGGAACACCAAACTTAGAGTCACACATTCCCCTTTGAATTATTGATCCACGAATTCATTGTTTGGTGTGAAACACCAAACTTAATTCTTTGCAATGCACAGAAACTACTTCACCTTTTTATTGAAACAAATAAAAGAAACAGCAAAGGAGTATTACCTCAGGTTGGGTTGCCTCCCAACAAGCGCTTCTTTAACGTCATTAGCTTGACGGTCAGCTTCCTCAGTTGAGGTGATATTTAACCTTGTCCTTCTCCTCCACATCTCCCAAGTAATGTTTGAGTCTTTGACCATTCACAGTGAAGGTTCGTTGTGACTTTTCTTCCATGATTTCTACTTGTCCATATTGGGAGACCTTGGTGACAAGGAATGGTCCAGACCACCTTGATTTTAGCTTCCCTGGAAATAGCTTCAGCCTAGAATTGTAGAGCAATACTTTTTGTCCCTCTTCAAATTTCCTTGGGGCTATGTTGCTGTCATGCTTCTTCTTTGCTCTTTCTTTGTAAATTTTGGCATTCTCATAAGCTTCAGCTCTGAATTCTTCCAACTCTTGAATTTGCAACATCCTTCTTTCTCCAGCAGCTTTGCTATCCAAGTTCAAAAGTTTCAAGGCCCAGAATGCCTTGTGCTCCAACTCCAGTGGCAAATGGCAAGCTTTTCCATATACTAGTTGGTAAGGAGACATTCCAATTAGTGTTTTGAAAGCTGTCCTATATGCCCAAAGAGCATCATCTAGCTTAATCGACCAGTCCTTCCTTGAAGTTCCCACAGTCTTTTCCAGGATTCTTTTGAGTTCCCTATTAGATATTTCGGCTTGCCCACTTGTCTGTGGATGGTATGGTGTGGCTACCTTGTGTTTGACTCCATATTTTAGAAGCAATGCCTCTAATGGTTTGTTGTAGAAATGGCTTCCTCCATCACTGATGATTGCTCTTGGAACCCCAAAACGGCAAAAAATGTGTTTTCTGAGGAAGTTCATGACTACCTTATTATCATTGGTTGGAGTTGCTATTGCTTCAACCCATTTGGAGACATAGTCTACTGCCACAAGAATGTAATTATTTGAGTATGAGGTGGGAAAGGGTCTCATGAAATCTATCCCCCATACATCAAACAATTCAAGTTCCAGAATGAATTGTTGTGGCATTTCATTTCTTCTTGGCAGGTTCCCCGCTTTCTGGCATTCATGACAGTGCTTCACTAGTTCCTTTGCATCTTTGAAGATAGTGGGCCAATAAAAACCACACTGCAACACCTTAGCTGCTGTTCTTTCTCCTGCAAAATGTCCTCCATAAGTGGAGCCATGGCAGTCCCATAAGACTTCCCTTCCTTCTTCCTCTGATATGCATCTTCTGAGTATGCCATCCGAACATTTTTTGAACAAGTATGGTTCATCCCAGATGAAGTATTTGGCATCATTTACCAATTTCTTCCTTTGATGCTTGTTAAATTCCAACGGCAAACTCCCAGTGGCCTTGAAGTTTGCTATGTCTGCAAACCAGGGTGCTTTGTGAATTACCATGAGTTGTTCATCAGGAAAGCACTCATTTATATGTGTGCTTTGTGTGCTTCCTTCTTCACATGGTATCCTTGTTAAATGGTCTGCCACCTTGTTCTCTACACCCTTCTTGTCTTTGATTTCAATGTCAAATTCCTGCAACAAAAGAACCCATCTAATAAGTCTTGGTTTGGATTCTTGTTTTGCAAGTAAGTATTTTAAAGCTGAATGATCAGTGAAGACAATGACTTTAGATCCAATGAGATAGGATCTAAATTTGTCAAATGCAAAGACTATTGCCAAGAGTTCTTTTTCAGTGGTTGTGTAATTCCTTTGGTTGTCATTCAAGACTTTACTGGCATAATAAATTACATGTACCAAATTGTCTTTCCTTTGTCCTAACACTGCCCCAATAGCAAGGTCTGATGCATCACACATCAGTTCAAAAGGTAAGTTCCAATCAGGTGGGGCAATGATAGGTGCAGAGGAAAGTTTTTGCTTCAAAAGTTCATAGGCTAGCATGCAATTTTTATCAAATACAAAGGGTGTATCAGAGACAAGCAAGTTACTCAAAGGTTTGGCTATTTTAGAAAAGTCTCTAATAAACCTTCTGTAAAAGCCAGCGTGTCCCAAAAAACTCCTAACTGCCTTGACATTACTTGGTGGAGGTAGTTTTTCAATGAGTTCCACCTTAGCTCTGTCCACCTCAATGCCTCTATTAGAGACCTTGTGGCCAAGAACTATTCCTTCTGTGACCATGAAATGACACTTTTCCCAGTTTAATACTAGGTTGGTTTCTTGGCATCTCTTAAGCACCAAGGCAAGGTGGTGTAGGCAGCTAGGAAAAGAATCTCCAAACACAGAAAAATCATCCATGAAGACTTCAATGAATTTTTCAATCATGTCCGAAAAGATGGACAGCATGCACCTTTGGAAAGTGGCAGGTGCATTGCACAATCCAAAGGGCATGCGTCTATAAGCAAAAACTCCATATGGACAAACAAATGATGTTTTCTCTTGATCTCTTGGATCAACTACTATCTGATTATAGCCTGAATATCCATCCAGAAAACAATAGTAAGCATGTCCTGCAAGCCTTTCAAGCATCTGATCCATAAATGGGAGTGGGAAATGATCTTTTCTGGTGGCTTCATTGAGCTTCCTGTAGTCTATGCACATCCTCCACCCAGTGACAGTTCTTGTGGGTATGAGTTCGTTCCTCTCATTTGGCACCACAGTTATGCCACCTTTCTCGGGAACTACATGGATGGGACTAACCCATGGGCTATCAGAAATGGGGTAGATTACCCCTGCCTGCCATAACTTCATGACCTCCTTTTGTACCACTTCTTTCATGACGGGATTTAATCTTCTCTGAGCTTGAATGGAGGGTCTAGCATCCTCTTCTAACAAGATCTTATGCATGCATATGGATCAACTTATCCCCTTCAAATCAGCTAGGGTCCATCCAATGGCATCTTGATGAGTTTGTAGCACCTTGATCAATTCTTCTTCCTGTTCTTGGCTCAGGACAGAGTTAATGATAACAGGATGGCTCTCATCACTACTCAAGTATGTATACTTGAGATTAGGGGGCAATGCTTTGAGCTCCGGTTTTGGTGCTTCCTTCTCTTCTTTCACTCTCTCTGGCATGCTTGGCATGATTGTTTCAGCAGCCTTGATGTCACTAACTTCAATATCCTTGGTGAACTCCTCCTCTGTCACTTCCTTTGTTGTTTCCTCAAAGGTTTCTTGTACTGCAATGTCCACTACATCCACCCTCATGCATTCCCTTAGTGATTCTGATGGATAGCTCATTGCCTTGAATACGTTAAACACCAATTGCTCATCATGTAATCTAAGAGTGAGTTCACCCTTTTGGACATTTATGATGGCTCCAGCAGTAGCCAGGAAGGGTCTTCCCAGGATTATCGAAGCTTTGGCTTCTTCCTCCATATCTAACACCACAAAATCAGCAGGAAATATAAAATCTCCCACTTTTACCAACAAATCCTCAACTATCCCATGAGGGAATTTAAAAGTTCGATCTGCCAACTGGAGGGCCATTCTTGTTGGTTTGGCCTCCTCAATCTTCATTCTTCTCATCATTGTTAGAGACATCAAATTGATACTGGCCCCTAAGTCACACAAGGCCTTCTCCACCATGACTTCTCCTATGATGCAGGGAATTTGGAAACTGCCTGGATCCTTCAATTTCTGAGGCAATTTGTGTTGAATGATGGCACTGCATTCTTCAGTCAACAACACAGTTTCCTCATTTCTCCAGCTTCTCTTCTTGGTCATTAATTCCTTTAAGAATTTTGCATAGAGTGGCATTTGCTCTATTGCCTCAGCAAACGGAATGTTGATTTGAAGCTTCTTGAAAATCTCCAAAAATCTGGAGAATTGGCCATCCTTTTCACTTTTCATCAAACGTTGAGGATATGGTGCTTTGGGTGTATAAGGCTTCAGGACCTCTTTTTCTTTTTCTTTTGTTGCAGACGGTGTAGAAGATTATCCCTGTTCCTTGTCTCTCACATTTTCCTTTGCTTCATCCTCTGTGGTTTCCCTTGAGATATCCTTTAGCTTCTTTCCACTTCTGAGGGTTATGGCCTTACATTCTTCCCTTGCAATAGCCTTGGCAGCATGAGAAACGCTTGACCCAGGGGTGTGCTTAGACAAATACCCAATTTAATTTTCTAGCTTCTGGATGGCAGCTCCTTGGTTTTGCAAGTTAGAATTTACTTCTTCCTTAAAGGCTTTCAATTCGGTTATGTCTTGACCCATGGTTGCAAGCATTCTTTCTATCCTGTTTAATTGATCTTGAAATTGTTAGTTCGGATTAGGTTGGGCAGGTTGATTATTTTGGCCATGATATGGTGGTTGGGAGTAAGTGTTTTGTGTGGCTTGGTATGATCTTTGGTTGGAGTTGTAAGGTTTGTGGTTTTGTGGTTGGGTTTGTTGGTTTCCCCACCCAAAGTTTGGGTGGTTTTTCCAGCCTGAGTTGTAAGTGTTGGAATGTGGATCATATGGTTGCCTTTGTTGATTTCCCACATAGTTGGCCTCTTCCCAATCACCTCCTTCAGTGCTTACCTCCTCTTGATCTTGTGTGTGTATTGTAGCCACTTGATTTGTTCCTAATTTTCTGGTGAGCTCTGCTAGTTGCTTGGCAAACACCTTGTTTTGGGCTAGAATTGTATCAACATGGTTCAGTTCCATGACTCCCTTAGTGTTGTGTCTCTCTGAAGCATAGTAGTACTCATTCTCAGCCACTGTCTCAATCACTTCAATGGCTTCTTCCACAGTCTTTTTCCTGTTCAATGAACCTCCTGATGAATGGTCTACAACCTTCCTTGATTCATAAGAAAGTCCATCATAGAAAATATGTAATTGCACCCAGTCATGGAACATGTCTGGTGGGCATTTCCTTGTCAACTCCTTGAACTTCTCCCATGCCTCGTAGAGAGTTTCACCATCTTGTTGTCTAAAAGTCTGAACCTCAGATCGAAGCCTATTGACCTTTTGTGGGGGGTAGAAACGTGCCAGAAACTTGCTTTCCACCTCATCCCAGGTTGTTAGGCTCCCCCTTGGGAATGATTTCAGCCACTTAGCTGCCTTGTCCCTAAGTGAGAATGGGAACAAGAGCAGTTTATAGGCATCTTCCTGGACTCCATTGGACTTCACAGTGTCACAAATTCTCAGGAATTTTGTGAGATGTTGGTTTGGATCTTCATTAGCACTTCCACCAAATGAACAATGATCCTCCACCAGTGATATTAGCTGTGGTTTGAGTTCAAAATTGTTGGCCTGAATGGGTGGTTTCTGAATGCTGCTACCACAATTCCCAGAGGTTGGGTTTATGTATGAACCAAGAACCCTCCTCTCGGGAATGGCATTGTTTCCATCAGCCCTCTCATGGTTGTGAACTTCTCTATCCATGTTGAGATCTAGAGCTTCCTCAAAATTGTCCTCAGATTCTCCTTCAGATTCTTCTTCTCCCAGTACTCTCTTCCCTCTTGCTTCCCTTCTAAGTCTGTGAAGGGTCCTCTCTGGTTCGGTGTATGGAGGAGTTGATGTCCCTCTTCTCCTACCTGTCATACAAGAACACAGCACAGGCAACAAACAAGTGAAATACTCTTGGTTAATGGAAGAGTATGGTTAGAGCAGTTGAGGAATTAATTCAAATAGTTAGTGAGTCAGTGAGTTAGTTGCTTGAATTTAAAGGCATAAAGAAAGAAAGCAAGTAACAGAGTGCAGAAATTAAAATTCAACAAGTAACTTGAACTGAATTAACAAAACAAGAAAAATGCTCAATCTAGTTAACTTCCAATTTGAGAATTGTCAATCGAAAACCAATCCCCGGCAATGGCGCCATAAACTTGATGCGTGCTATAAACTTGATAGCTACGATTTTAGGAAATTGCACGATCGGCAAAATTCCTTCCGGCAAGTGCACCGGTTATCGTCAAGTAAAAACTCACAATAGAGTGAGGTCGAATCCCACAAGGATTGGTTGAGTGAGCAATTCGGATTAGAAGTGTGTTCTAGTTGAGCGGAATCAAGATTTAGATGAGAATTGCGGAATGTAAAATTGGCGGGAAACGTAAATGGCAAGAAATTGAAAGTGCGGAATCTTAAATTGCATGAATTAAAGAGCGAGAAGCTAAATTGCTGAAATTAAAAGGGGATCGGGGTGATTGCATGAATTTAAGTGCAGAATGTAAAGAGAAAGTGGTAGATCAGAAATGGGGAATTCATTGGGTTTCAGGAGATATTGAAATCTCCGAATCAAAACATTTTTATCCCTTCCTCAACCAATGCATTCATTGAATTTTGCTTGGCAATCTTATATGATTGGATCCCAATCCCTTGGCTCACCAATTCTCTCTAAAAACAAACAAATTCCCAATCCCTTGGTTTAAATGTTCATAAGAAGAGATGATGCTCGATCACTGATTATACCACACAGTTTCATGAACCACAATTTGGTAGGATTACATGTCACAATATCCATCCAAACCCCAATCCAATTCACTGTGAGAAAGCTTCTCTAGCATGAATCCTCCATTCCTTTCCCAAGGTTCCGAAGGATTCCAATTATGGATAGTTTCTTTCCCAAGACAACTAACCAATGGAATTAGATCGAGAAGCTTTCTAACAAAATTCAAGAGAAAAGATTGAAGAAGAAGATAAAAACTATTATTGATTCATTGAATTACAATAGAGCTCCCTAACCCAATGAAAGGGGTTTAGTGAGTCATAGCTCTGAATTCAATTACAACAAGTATAAAAACTAGAAAAATGATCCAAAAGTCTCTAAAAAGGTCCTTTCAAACTTAAATTCTATCCTATTTATACACTTTCTAAATTGAGCTTCTGTTGTGTTTCTTGGGCTTTGAGGCCTTTTCCTGATTTCCTTTTGCTTTGGGTTTATGATCCATAATCCTGATGAGGCTGCTGATCCAATTCTGCAATATTCATTGAGCCAACTTAGTGATAATCAAATAATGACACATGACTCAACAAATTGAAATTTCAGACTCCTCAATTCTTCAGGCCCAATCCCATAAACCATGATATTCAATTGGGTTTCATACCAGAGTATATTTAAGTTAATATTTGTGCTCAAATGCTAACTTAAACTGCAATATTCTTGGCCCAGAAACCTTTTCAATTAGTGGCGTTTAAGTTGAAGTTTAAGCTTAAACTTCAACTTAAACGCTAGACACTTCCAGGAGGTAAAATTGTCGAACACGTTTAAGCTTCAGTTTAAGGTTAAACTGAAGCTTAAACGTGGGAATGGAAGAAAGCAATCCTGGAGTGTGAAATGTCGAACACGTTTAAGCTCCAGTTTAAGCTTAAACTGGAGCTTAAACGTGGAAGTGAGGAAAGCAACCCCTGGAGGAAAATTGGGTCGAACACATTTAAGCTCCAGTTTAAGCTTAAACTGGAGCTTAAACGTGGAAATGCAAAACACAACCCTGGAGGAGAATGGTCGAACACGTTTAAGCTTCAGTTTAAGCTTAAACTGAAGCTTAAACGTGGAAATGAGAAAGCAACCCTGGAGGAGAAAAAATAGTCGAACACGTTTAAGCTCCAGTTTAAGCTTAAACTGGAGCTTAAACGTGGGAATGCTCCCTGGTGCTTTCAATTCTGGCGTTTAACTTCCAGTTTAAGGTTAAACTGGAGGTTAAATGCCACTTGTGATATTCAAGCTTCCTTTATTGATTTTGTTGCTTCCTTGCCTAGCCTCTTCTTCCCTGAAATCATCCAAACAACTGCATCAAAGTCTTGCAAAAATTTCATGAGAAATCTTTCATTCATAGCATTCAAGTAATATAACTAAAAACTCATGAAATTTGCATCAAAAATCATACTGTTTGGATGGTTTATTGCTTTCTTATCCAATTAACCATTCTTGGTTACTTTAAGCTCAAGAAAATGCATAAAACAACTAAAACTAACAGAAAAATGCTAGTGAAACTAGCCTAAGATGCCTTGGCATCAGCAGCATGCACCTCCTTAGGCTCGGCCTCCTTCCCATGATGAGGGCCTTACATTCTTCTCTTGGATTCACCTCTGTGCTTCTGGGAAGAGTGTTAGAAGGTCTCTCAGGTATCCTCTTGCTCAACTGACCACTTGTACTTCCAAGTTCTGAATTGAAGCTCTTGTCTCTTGCAAAAAGCTGTGAGTGGTTTTGGAAAGTTCAGAGACTATTGTGGCTAAGTTAGATTGTCTTGACTCTGAGAGTGTCCTTGCTGCTACTGAGAGGGCTGGAACTGACTATTTTTAAATCTATTCTGATTGGTTCTACCCTGGCTATTGCTGAAGCTTTATGGCAACTCCTTCCACCCAAAGTTAGGGTGATTCCTCCATCCTTGACTGAAAGTATTCGAATATGGATCATTGTTAGGATTTCTAGAGGAGTTTCCCATGTAATTTACTTACTCGGTGGTGGGTTGAGCATAGCCATAGGCATCTCCTTGGTTGTATCTCCCAGTCATGTCATTGGATGCCTCTTGAGTGTTGACAGCTGAGACTTGTATCCCTATTAGGTGTTGAGAGATCAAGCTAATTTGCTGGGGCATGATCTTGTTTTTAGTCAAGATGGCATCTAGTATGTCCACCTCCATGACTCTTTTCCTTTGAGTAGTCCCAGTGTTCACAGGGTTCCTCTCAGAAGTGTAAAGATATTGGTTGTTGGCAACCATCTCTGTGAACTCATTCGCCTCTTCAGGCATTGTCTTCATATGCAAGGAACTACCAGCAGAGTTGTTCAGTGACATCTTGGCAATCACAGAGAGACCATCATAAAAGATCTGCAGCCTGGTCCATTCTAGAAACATGTAAAGGGAACACTTCCTGATCATAAGCTTGAATCTCTCTCAGGCCTCACAGAGAGATTCTCTATCTCTCTTTTGAATGTCTGAACATCCACCCTAAGCTTAATCTCTTTTGAGGTGTCCAGGCTCTCCTTGGGTTGAAAGTCAAGCTTCTGTTTTGCTTTGTCTCTTACAGAAAATAGGGAGAGCATGGGCTTGTAAACATCAGGATTCACTCTGTTTGTCTTCACAGTGTCATAGATCTGTAAGAAGTTAGAGATGAATAAATTGGGATCCTCCTGTAGGAGTCTATGAAACTGGCAGTTTTGTTGTACTAGAGTGATCAACTAGGGCTTCAACTCAAAATGATTGGCACCAATGGCAGGTACAGCTATACTCTTTCCCTGCTTATTAGTGTTCGTGTTTCCACCATTAGCGTCCATGGTGGGCTCTTCTGCTTCCTTCCCAAAAGTTTCCTTGAGATTCTCTCTGGCTTTGTATGCTCTGGCTTGTTGCAAACACCACTTCAAGGTCCTCTCAGGTTTAGGATCAAACTCAAGAAGGGGTTCTTTATCTATATTCCTACTCATAAACTAACAAGAGACAAAGAAAAAGTTGGAGTCTCTGTGTCAAAGTATAGAGAACTCCTAGTGAGATATCCTATGTAAAAATAAATAAAATAAAATAAAGTAAGCAATTAACCTAAATTTTCGAAAATACAAGTAAAAATGTAACCTAAAAATTTCGAAAACTTGAAAGAAGACAAACATTAAGGTTTTTGAAAATAGAAAAGGAAAAAACACTAAAAGGACACCAAACTTAAAATAAAAAATTTAAAGAAAATAAATAGAGCAAAATTTGAAAATAAAGAAAAATAAATAAAATGAGAAATCAAAAATTAAAAAGAAAAAGTGAATAAACAAAAACTAATAAAACTACCTAATCTAAGTAACTATACAACTAGCAGTTGTAAATCACAAACAATCTCCGACAACGGTGCCGAAAACTCGATGCGCGAATTAGGATTTTGCACAACTTAACTGGCACTGGGTCATCCAAGTAATATCTCAGGTGAGTGAGGGTCAATCCCACAAGGATTGTTAGACTGAGCAAACAATGGTTATCCAGTTGGACTTAGTTAGGTGAATCAAAAAGGGGTTTGGTGAGTTGCAATTCACATAAACAATAAACAGTGAAACAAAGAAAGCAAATAATGATTTGATGTAAAAGCAATATGAGAAAACAGTTAAGGCTTTGGAGATGTTTATCTTTCTGGATTAAAAGTTCTTACCAAATATTTTAACAACGCATGATTAATTTTATGGCGAACTATAAATGTCTAAACCCTAATCTTTTAGTGATTTAGCTTCCTCTAACCTTCATTAACCGCCACTCTCGTGGTCACTTAATTCCTATTAGAGGGTTAAGTTTAGAAAACTAGTTTATGGCTACAAAAACCCTAATTCCCAAAACTAACAGTATTATATGTCATATATCCCAATTAGTTCATGTAATTTAGCAATTTAGGAGGAATTTGTTTTCAACCTATAGTTTAAGCTAGATAACTCTCTCGAGAATCACAAGAACTCATGTAGAAAAGGGTCATACTCTCGTTCCACCCAATTCATAAGATTAAGAACGAAAATAATCCTTAGAATTGGATCAATACATTAATTAAAATAGAAAATAATAGTACTAATCCATAGAAATAAACAGAGTTCCTAACCTTAACCAAAAGGTTTAGTTGCTCATGACTTACAGAGAAAATATGGTTCTAAAAACGTGCAGAAGGGAGAAGCTCTCAATTACAAGTGATCTTTTCCTTTTTATACTGACCTAATTTGAAACGAAAATAAAATAAAATAATAAATTCTAAAGCTAAAAGATATTGTTTAATTACAAAAAAAAATAAAACTAATAAATGCTAAATCCACTTGAGAAGCTCCAAAGACGGGAAATTCTGCCCGGTGCTAGCGTTAAACACTACTTTGGGTCTTTAACGCCCTAAGGGGAGTAGTGGCGTGCCTCTTTGCATCCGTTGCTGGTGCTAAACGCCAGTTGAGCATTCAACGCCAGGGGTGCTGCCAGCTTTCTTCTTTTTTGCTCCAAACTCCGCCAAATTGCTTCGAATTTCACCTGAAATCATAAAAACACCAAAGCAACTCAAAGTAGCATCTAAAAGGGATTTTTGCACTAAAATCAAGTAAAAATAAATAAAATCTAACAAAAGCCAACTGAAAAATGTAAGAGAAAGAGTATAAGATGCTCACGCATCAATCATCCTCAAGAAGAATTTTGTGCATACACATAGTCGAGCTTATCCCTTTTAAATCAGCAATGGTCTAACCAAGGGCCATTTTATGTTCCTTCAGAACAAGTAACATTGCATCTTCTTCACCCTTTCTTAGAGAGGAGCTTATGATCACCGATAAGAATCTTCTTCCCCTAAGAAAGCATACTTGAGGGAGTGGGGTAGATGTTTTAGTTCAAGCTTCGGTGATCCTCTCTCCTTTTTGTGCATGTTTGGCACCTCCTTGGAAGGTATAGGGTTATCAGTCTCATTCGAGTTCCTTTCCAAAGATGGCTCCAAAATGTCTTTAAGCTTTTGTTCTTCCAAAACATATTGGATCAATGGTTCAATTAAATCAATTTTCATACACCCCTCAGGGTCGCTGGGATGTTACAAGGCCTCAAGTGCATTAATCACAATTTTCTCTTTATTAACCCTTAATGTCAATTCACCTTTATGAACATCAATCAAGGTCCTTCTGGTAGCAAGAATGAACTTCTTACGATAATGTAGGCATCGGTATCCTCTTCCGTGTCCAATATGATAAAATCCGCAAGGAAAATAAAAGTTCCAATTTTCACAAGCAAATTCTCAACCACTCCAAGAGAAAATTTGATAGAATGATCTGCAAGTTGAAGAGAGATTTTGGTGGGTATTACCTCATCAATATGGAGCTTTCTCATCAGTGAAAGTGGCATGAGATTAATGCTTGCTCCAAAATCACATGATGCCCTCTGAATAGTAACGTCTCCAATGGTGCAAGAAATTAGAAAAACTCCCCAAATATTTCATCTTTTCCGGGAAGTTCCTCTGAATAATGGCATTACACTCCTTGGTAAGCACTACTGTCTCACTTTCCTTCCGATCCCTCTTCTTGGTCAGAAGTTCTTTCATGAATTTAGCATAAAGGGTCATTTGTTCTAGAAAACTGTTGGTCCTTTGTTACCTTTTGGAGCCTTTGGGGATATGGAAGTTTTGGTTTGTATTTTGGTACCAGAGCCTTTGCCTTTGGTGGTTCAGCCTCAACTTGAATAAACTGAGGGAAGGGGTGCTCAAGGTTGGTGTTCCTAGAGGATTTGGCATCACTTATGATCTCTTTAGCACCTTCTTCACCACTGTTGGTCTTTGGACCTACAACTTTGCCACTTCTCATACTTATAGCCTTACATTCCTCACTTGGAGTGTGATTAGGCTTCTCTGTACTTTGCTTGTTCAACTTGTCCACTTGAATTTCTAAATTTCTAATTGAGGCTTTAGTTTCCTGTATGAAGCTATTAGTGTTCTTGGATAGTTTTTCCAAGGCTATTTCCAATTCTAAAGTCCTCTGGGGATTTGAATATGAATTATATGCTTGATAGGGTTGAGATTAATGGCCAAAATTATTTTGAGAAGAGTAGTTATTGTTGCTAAACCCAGAATGCCTTTCATTTTGACTCTGATTTTTTCAACCAAAATTTGGGTGATTTCTCCATCTCAGGTTGTATGTTTTGGAAAAAGGATCATTATTGGCCAGTCTTGAAGAATTACCAATGTAATTTGCTTGCTCAAGAAGGTTTTATTCATAACCAAAGCTTCCAAATTGAGACTTTCCACCACTCGTATCAAAAGAAAGACCGGGTTAGCAATAGAGGAGACTTGAATACTTCCTAAGTGTTGAGTGATGGCGTCTATCTTCTGAGACATGGCTTTGTTTTGAGCCAATACAGCGTCCAAGGTATCTAGCTCTATGACGCTTTTCTTCACGGTCCTCTCTAACGAGTATAAGTACTGATTGTTGGCCACCAACTCAATCAAATCAATGGCCTCATCAGTGGTCTTCATATGCAAAGAATTTCCTGCAGAATTATCTAGAAAGAGCCTGGAAGCCTGAGTGATACAATCATAGAAAATCTGTTGTTGTACTGATGCCAGGGCATCTTGGCTAGTTTTACTAGCCATTTTTTGTATGCTTTAGGTTGGTTTCATGCATTTTCTTAGGAAATAAGCAAGTATTTGGTTGAAAATGCAATCACACCATGATTCAAGCAAACATTGTGAATTTTGAATGATTTCATGAGAATTATGCATAAATTGAATGATAAATTGGATGATGCATGATTGATGAGCGGATATTTTGTACGCTTTTTGGGGGTAATTTCATGTAGATTTTAGCATGTTTCATTTAGTTTTTAGTAAAATAATATTAGTTTTTAGGCAAAAATCATATTTCTGGACTTTACTATGAGTGTGTGTATTTTTCTGTGATTTCAGGTATTTTCTGGCTGAAATTGAGGGAGCTGAGCAAAAATCTGACTTAGGCTGAAAAAGGACTGCTGATGCTGTTGGATCCTGACCTCCCTGCACTCGAAATGGATTTTCTGGAGCTACAGGAGTCCAATTGGCGCGCTCTCAACGGCGTTGGAAAGTAGACATCCAGGGCTTTCCAGCAATATATAATAGTCCATACTTTGCGCAAGAATAGACGACGTAACTTGGCGTTGAACGCCAAGTACACGCTGCTGTCTGGAGTTAAACGCCAGAAAAACGTCATGATCCGGAGTTGAACGCCCAAAACACGTCAAAACCTGGAGTTTGACGCCAAGAAAGGCCTCCACACGTGGAAAGCATTAGTCTCAGCCCCAGCACACACCAAGTGGGCCCCAGAAGTGGATTTCTGCACCAATTATCTTAGTTTACTCATATTCTGTAAACCTAGGGTACTAGTTTACTATTTAAACAACTTTTACAGACTTATCTTGGACCTCATGCAATTTTCAGATCTGAATTACATACTTTGTGACGGCATGAGTCTCTAAACTCCATTGTTTGGGGGTGAGGAGCTCTGCAGCGTCTCGATGATTTAATACAATTCCTTTGTTTTCCATTCAAACACGCTTGTTCTTATCTAAGATGTTTATTCGCGCTTAACTGTGGAGAAGGTGATGATCCGTGACACTCATCACCTTCCTCAACCCATGAACGTGTGCCTGACAACCACCTCCGTTCTACATCAGATTGAATGAATGTCTCTTAGCTTCCCTAATCAGTTAGCTTCGTGGTATAAGCTGGATTGATGGCAGCATTCATGAGAATCCGGAAAGTCTAAACCTTGTCTGTGGTATTCCGAGTAGGATTCCAGGATTGAATGACTGTGACGTGCTTCAAACTTTAACCTGCTGGGCGTTAGTGACAGACGCAAAAGAGGGATTCTATTCCAGTAGGAGCGGGAACCAACCGGTGATTGGCCGTACTGTGACAGAGTGCGTGCATTAGCTTTCACTGCGAGGATGGGAAGAAGCCATTGACAACGGTGACACCCTACATAGAGCTTGCCATGGAAGGAACCAGGCGTGTGAGAAGAGGATCTCAAGGAAAAGTAGAAACTCAAAGGACAAAGCATCTCCAAAAGACTCCAAACTATTTATTCCCCAGTGCTGCAAATCAAAGTAACATTGTTCCCTCTTTTATCAAATCCAGTAATTTCACTTTTAATCCAAATTAATCCTTGTTGACATCCTAACTAAGATTAATAAAATAAATATTGATTGCTTCAAACCAATAATCTCTGTGGATTCGACCCTTACTCACGTAAGGTATTACTTGGACGACCCAGTACACTTGCTGGTCAGTTGAACGGGATTGTGCTCTGAACAAGTAATCAGTTAGTTAAATTAGTTCTCTTTGGCACATGCCAAGGAGCCATTAATTAAGGAACACAATTTCGTCCACCAAGTTTTTGGCGCCGTTGCCGGGGATTATTGAGTTTGAACAATTGAAGGCTTATTTTATTTCTTAGATTAGGAATAATTTATTTTCATTATTTTTATTTTTATTTTATCATTAAATTTATATTGATAGGATAGTTTCTTTTCAAGAACATCTGCATCAAGTGTCATATTTATTCCCAATTGGCTAAAGCATTGGTTTATATTCTTGATAAGGGAGCACCAGTACCTTTGAAAATCTTTTTCAAAAATAATTTTTCTTGATTTAATCTTGTGCCAAACTCTAAGTTTGGTGTTTTCTTGTTAATTTTAATATAATTTTCGAAAACTTGTCTTGATTTTCTAAAAATTTTAAGTTTGGTGTTCTTCCTTGTGTTCTTGGTGTTCTTGTGAATCTTCAAGGTGTTCTTGAGTTTTTCTTGTGTCTTGATCTTAAAATTTTTAAGTTTGGTGTTCCTTGGTGTTTTTCCCTCCAAAAATTTTCGAAAATAAGGAGCATTAGATTTAAAAATTTTAAGTCTTGTGTCTTTTGCATGTTTTTCTCTTTCATCATAAAATTCAAAATTCAAAAATATTTATTTTCTAACTAATTTTAAAACTACTTTTTCGAAATTTTTAATATAAAATTCAATTTTCGAATTTTTCATTGCATTTTTTAATCTTTTTCGAAAAAAAAAAAAAAAAAAATTTAAATAAATACTAATATTTTTAACTTCTTTTTACTTATTCCATTTTTATTTATTTATCACTACATTCCAAACTATAAATTTTCAACTTGTATTCCATTATGGAAGCAAGTAGGAATGAACAGTCTAAGAGGACTCTGGGGTCATATGCTAACCCCACTACTGCTTCATATGGGAGTAGTATCTGTATACCCTCCATTGGAGTTAGTAGCTTTGAGCTGAATCCTCAGCTCATTATCATGGTGCAGCAAAACTGTCAGTACTCTGGTCTTCCACAGGAAGAACCTACAGAATTTCTGGCACAATTTCTGCAAATTGCTGATACAGTACATGATAAGGAAGTGAATCAGGATGTCTACAGATTACTACTGTTTCCATTTGCTGTAAAAGATCAAGCTAAGAGGTGGTTAAATAACCAGCCTAAGAACAGCATAAAAACATGGAAACAGCTGTCAGAAAAATTCCTGAATCACTATTTCCCTCCCAAACGGATGACACAGCTAAGGCTAAGCATCCAAGGCTTCAAACAAGGAGATAATGAATCTCTTTATGATGCCTGGGAGAGATACAGAGAGATGCTAAGAAAATGCCCCTCTGAAATGTTTTCAGAATGGGTGCAATTAGACATCTTCTACTATGGGCTTACAGAAAAAGCTCAGATTTCTCTAGACCACTCAGCTGGTGGATCTATACACATGAGAAAAACAATTGAAGAAGCTCAAGAGCTTATTGATACAGTTGCCAGAAATCAGCATCTGTACTTAAGCAGTGAATCCTCTATGAAAGAAGAAGCAAAAACAGTAACTGCAGAACTCAGTCCAGTGGATCAGGCTAATGAATTCAATCAGCAATTAAATTTTCTAACTCAGCAACTAGCCGAATTCAAGGAAATATTACAGGAAACAAGAATGGCTAACAGGAACATGGAAGTGCAATTAAAGCAGACAGAAAAGCAACTGTCAAAACAAATAACAGAAGAATGCCAAGCAGTTCAATTAAGAAGTGGGAAAACATTAAATACCTCACTTCAAAGCAGCAGGAAGCCAAGAAATGATCAAGAGGATACTCAAAATCCCTCTGAGGACAAGCAGAGCCCAGAGAGGAACAAAGCTGGCGCTGAACGCCCAGATCATACTCATTCCTGGCGTTCAACGCCAGAAACAAGCATGGATCTGGCGTTGAACGCCCAAAGGGAGCATGGTTCTGGCGTTCAAACGCCAGTAACAAACAAGGAAGTGGCGTTTGACGCCACTCCAGCTCCCGCCACTGGCATTCAAATGCCAGTGGGGAATCAGTCACATACAAGTGCTGACCTTCCTAAAAAGGCTTCCCAACCCACTTCTGTAGGCAATAAACCTGCAGCAACTAAGGTTGAGGAATACAAAGCCAAAATGCCTTATCCTCAAAAACTCCGCCAAGCGGAACAGGATAAGCAATTTGCCCGCTTTGCAGACTATCTCAGGACTCTTGAAATAAAGATTCCGTTTGCAGAAGCACTTGAGCAAATACCTTCTTATGCTAAGTTCATGAAAGAAATCTTAAGTCATAAGAAGGATTGGAGGGAAACTGAAAAAGTCTACCTCACTGAAGAATGCAGTGCAGTCATTCTGAAAAGCTTACCTGAGAAGCTTAAAGATCCTGGGAGCTTTATGATACCATGCACATTAGAGGGTAATTGTACCAAGCAAGCTTTATGTGATCTTGGGGCAAGTATCAACTTAATACCTGCATCTACTATCAGAAAGCTTGGTTTAACTGAAGAAATTAAACCAACCAGGATATGTCTTCAACTTGCTGATGGCTCCATTAAGTACCCATCAGGCGTGATTGAAGACATGATTGTCAAGGTTGGGCCATTCGCCTTTCCTACTGACTTTGTGGTGCTGGAAATGGAGGAGCACAAGAGTGCAACTCTCATTCTAGGAAGACCTTTCCTAGCAACTGGCCGAACCCTCATTGATGTCCAAAAAGGGGAAGTAACCTTGAGAGTCAATGAGGAGGAGTTCAAGTTGAATGTTGTCAAAGCAATGCAACATCCAGACACCCCAGATGACTGCATGAGTGTTGATATTATTGATTCTCTGGTAAGAGAGGTCAATATGGCTGAGAGTTTGGAATCAGAGCTAAAGGACATCTTCAAGGATGTTCAGCCTGATTTGGAGGAATCAGAGAGGATAATAGAACCTCTGAAAATCCCTCAAGAAGAGGAGAAACCTCCAAAACCCGAACTCAAACCATTACCACCATCCCTAAAATATGCATTTCTGGGAGAAGGTGAAACCTTTCCTGTAATCATAAGCTCTACCTTAGAGCCACAGGAAGAGGAAGCACTAATTCAAGTGCTAAGGACGCACAAGACAGCTCTTGGGTGGTCCATTAGTGATCTTAAGGGCATTAGCCCAGCCAGATGCATGCACAAGATCTTGCTTGAGGATGACGCCAAGCCAGTGGTTCAACCACAAAGGCGGCTGAATCCAGCTATGAAAGAAGTAGTGCAGAAAGAGGTCACTAAATTACTAGAGGCCGGGATTATTTATCCTATTTCTGACAGCCCCTGGGTGAGCCCTGTCCAAGTTGTCCCAAAAAAGGGAGGCATGACAGTGGTTCATAATGAAAAAAATGAACTGGTTCCTACAAGGACAGTTACAGGGTGGCGTATGTGCATTGATTACAGAAGGCTCAATACAGCCACCAGAAAGGATCATTTTCCTTTACCATTCATAGACCAGATGCTAGAAAGACTAGCAGGTCATGAATACTACTGCTTCCTGGATGGATATTCAGGTTATAATCAAATTGCAGTAGATCCCCAGGATCAAGAGAAAACGGCATTCACATGCCCATCTGGAGTATTTGCATACAGAAGGATGCCATTTGGCCTGTGCAATGCACCTGCAACCTTTCAGAGGTGCATGCTCTCAATTTTCTCTGATATGGTGGAAAAATTTCTGGAAGTCTTCATGGATGACTTTTCAGTATTTGGAGACTCATTCAGCTCCTGCCTTAACCATTTAGCACTTGTTCTGAAAAGATGCCAAGAGACTAACCTGGTTTTAAACTGGGAGAAATGTCACTTTATGGTGACTGAAGGAATTGTCCTTGGGCACAAAATTTCGAACAAGGGAATAGAGGTGGACCAAGCTAAGGTAGAAGTAATTGAAAAATTACCACCACCTACTAATGTTAAGGCAATCAGAAGCTTTCTGGGGCATGCAGGATTTTATAGGAGGTTTATAAAGGATTTTTCAAAAATCGCCAAACCTCTGAGTAACCTGCTAGCTGCTGACACACCATTTATCTTTGATGAAGAGTGTTTGCAGGCATTTAAGACCCTGAAAGCTAAATTGGTCTCAGCACCAATCATCTCTGCACCAGACTGGACATTACCATTTGAACTGATGTGTGATGCCAGTGACCATGCCATTGGTGCAGTGTTGGGACAAAGGCATGACAAGCTTCTGCACGTCATTTATTATGCCAGCCGTGTTCTAAATGATGCACAGAAGAATTACACAACCACAGAAAAAGAACTACTTGCAGTAGTTTACGCCATTGACAAATTCAGATCCTATTTAGTAGGATCAAAAGTGATTGTGTACACTGATCATGCTGCTCTTAAATATCTACTCACAAAGCAGGATTCAAAACCCAGACTCATCAGATGGGTGTTGCTTCTGCAAGAGTTTGATATAGAAATAAGAGACAGAAAAGGGACAGAAAATCAAGTAGCAGATCACCTGTCCCGAATAGAACCAGTGGAAGGGGCGTCCCTCCCTCTCACTGAAATTTCTGAAACCTTTCCGGATGAGCAACTGCTGGCCGTCCAGGAAGTGCCATGGTTTGCAGACATTGCAAACTACAAGGCAGTGAGATTCATACCCAAAGAGTACAGTAGGATGCAATCAAAGAAATTAATCACAGATGCTAAGTACTATCTTTGGGATGAACCATATCTCTTCAAGAGATGTGCAGACGGAATAATCCGTAGATGTGTGCCTAAAGAGGAAGCACAGAAGATCCTTTGGCATTGCCATGGATCACAGTATGGAGGACATTTTGGAAGTGAGCGAACAGCCACAAGAGTCCTCCAAAGTGGCTTCTACTGGCCTACTCTCTATAAAGATTCCCGAGCATTTGTGCTTAATTGTGACAGTTGCCAAAGATCAGGCAACCTGCCTCACAGTTACGCCATGCCTCAACAAGGAATCTTGGAGATTGAGTTGTTTGATGTATGGGGCATTGACTTCATGGGACCTTTCCCACCATCATACTCAAACACTTATATTCTGGTGGCAGTGGATTATGTATCCAAATGGGTGGAGGCTATTGCAACACCCACCAATGACACTAAAACAGTGTTAAAATTCCTCCAAAACATCTTCAGCAGATTTGGTGTCCCTAGAGTGTTAATCAGTGATGGGGGCACTCATTTCTGTAATAAACAGCTTTACTCTGCTCTGGTACGTTATGGAGTCAACCACAGGGTGGCTACTCCATATCATCCACAAACTAATGGGCAAGCTGAAGTCTCAAATAGAGAACTCAAAAGAATCCTGGAACGGACTGTAATTAACCGTAGAAAGGATTGGGCAAGAAGCTTGGATGATGCTCTGTGGGCATACAGAACAGCATTCAAGACCCCTATAGGGACCTCTCCATACCAGCTTGTGTATGGAAAGGCGTGTCACTTGCCAGTGGAACTGGAACACAAGGCCTACTGGGCAACCAGATTCCTAAACCTTGATGCCAAGTTAGCTGGAGAAAGACGATTACTCCAGTTAAATGAGCTAGAGGAATTTAGACTCAATGCTTTCGAAAATGCAAAAATTTACAAAGAGAAAGCGAAAAGATGGCATGATAAGAAATTGTCATCCAGAGTCTTTGAGCCAGGACAGAAAGTTCTGTTATTTAATTCAAGGCTCAAATTATTCCCTGGGAAATTAAAATCCCGGTGGAGAGGTCCATATGTAATTACAAGTGTATCACCATATGGATACATAGAGCTTCAGGATAATGACTCTAACAAAAAGTTCATTGTTAATGGACAAAGAGTCAAACATTATCTTGAAGGCAATTTTGAGCAAGAATGCTCAAAACTGAGGCTTGATTAAAACTCAGTGATAGTCCAGCTAATGACAATAAGAAGCGCTTGCTGGGAGGCAACCCAGCCATTTACAAAATTTATTTACTAATTATATAAATTTTCTTTTTCTACAGGTTTAAGTCCAAGTGTCTTCTAGAGGTGAAATAACAATTGGTTGAAGTCAAAGAGTTACAGGGAAATTTGGAAGTTCACTGGCATGAAAAAGCCAGTAAGAAATACTTTGGGCGTTAAACGCCCAAAAGAAGCTCCCACTGGGCGTTTAACGCCAGTAAGGGTAGCCATCTGGGCGTTAAACGCCAGAAAGGAGCATCTTCTGGGCGTTAAACGCCAGAAAGATGCACCTTCTGGGCGTTTAACGCCAGTCTGCTAGCATCCTGGGCGTTCAGAAAAACGCCCAGTGAAGAAGGACTTCCTGGCGTTCAACGCCAGAAAGAAGCACCAAATGGGCGTTGAACGCCCAGGAGAAGCAACTATTGGGCGTTAAACGCCCAACACATGCATCATGTGGGCGTTTAACGCCAGGATGGTGGGAGGAGGTAACAAATTCGTTTTTCATCCTATTTTTTATTTTTATTTTTATTTTTTTCAAAAATTTTTATGTTTCAATTCATGTTTTCTTGCATAAACATATTTCAAAATATCATCCTTCAAAATCAAATTGGTTTTCTAAGAACCCTAATTTCTAAAATCCCTTTTTCAAAAATATCAAATGTATCTTAATTTATAAATACAAATCTTTTTCCAATCCAATTCTTTTTCAAATATTTTTAATATCTTTTTCAACTCATCTTATCTTTTTATGAAAGTACCTCTCCTTCTACTCCTCTCCTTTCCTTTCTTTTGCTTGAGGACAAGCAAACCTCTAAGTTTGGTGTGATTTGCCATGATCACTGAGCTAAAACTCATTAAGATCATGGCACCTAAGAGAACAGGAGGAGCAAGGGCGTGATCTAAGGGAGCTAAAGCGCCAAAGGATTAATCCATAAAAAAAGCACCACATATTTTGAAGAAGCACCTACTCCTCAAAACAACAGGTTGCTGAGTTCCAATTTTCTTTCCCTTTAATTTTTCTGTTTTAACTTAGTGATAATTATTCTTTCTAGAAATTGACCTTAGAAGATATTTAGTAGTAATTAGGATGTCTATTTTGATTTTATTTCCAATTAAGCTATAATTTATTTTTCTCATCATCATCAGGCATGAATAAAGTAGTAGATTTTTCTTTTAGAATAAAGAAGTAATGTATATTTTCGAGTTCTTAATAATAAAATCTATAATTAATTATATGTGGTGGCAATACTTGTTGTTCTCTGAATGAATGCTTGAACAGTGCATAAATTGTACTTTGAATTTGATGAATATTGGCTCCTGAAAGGATGAGGAACACGAAAAATATTATTGATGATCTGAAAAATCATGAAATTGATTCTTGAAGCAAGAAAAAGCAGTCAAAAAAGAAAAAAAAAAAAAAAAACGATCTAAAAAGAGTATATAGAAAAAGAAGGAGCAATAGAAAAAGCCAATAGCCCTTAAAAACCAAAAGGCAAGGGTAAAAAGGATCCAAGGCTTTGAGCATCAATGGATAGGAGGGCGCAAGGAAATAAAATCCAGGCCTAAGCGGCTAAATCAAGCTGTCCCTAACCATGTGCTTGTGTCATGAAGGTCCAAGTGAAAAACTTGAGACTGAGTGGTTAAAGTCGTGATCCAAAGCAAAAGAGTGTGCTTAAGAGCTCTGGACACCACTGACTGGGGACTCTAGCAAAGCTGAGTCACAATCTGAAAAGGTTCACCCAGTTATGTGTCTGTGGCATTTATGTATCCGGTGGTAATACTGGAAGACAAAGTGCTTAGGGCCACGGCCAAGACTCATAAGTAGCTGTGTTCAAGAATCAACATACTATACTAGGAGAGTCAATAATACTATCTGAATTCTGAGTTCCTAAGGATGCCAACTATTCTGAAATTCTAAAGATACAGGGAGATGCCAAAACTGTTCAGAGACAAAAAGCTACAAGCCCCGCTCATCTAATAAGAATCTGAGCTTCATTTAAAACTCTAAAATATGTATTACTTCTCAATTTCTGTTAGAACCTATTTTATTCATCTAGTTGCTTGAGGACAAGCAACAGTTTAAGTTTGGTGTTGTGATGAGCGGATATTTTGTACGCTCTTTGGGGGTAATTTCATGTAGATTTTAGCATGTTTCATTTAGTTTTTAGTAAAATAATATTAGTTTTTAGGCAAAAATCATATTTCTGGACTTTACTATGAGTGTGTGTATTTTTCTGTGATTTCAGGTATTTTCTGGCTGAAATTGAGGGAGCTGAGCAAAAATCTGACTTAGGCTGAAAAAGGACTGCTGATGCTGTTGGATCCTGACCTCCCTACACTCGAAATGGATTTTCTGGAGCTACAGGAGTCCAATTGGCGCGCTCTCAACGGCGTTGGAAAGTAGACATCCAGGGCTTTCCAGCAATATATAATAGTCCATACTTTGCGCAAGAATAGACGACGTAACTTGGCGTTGAACGCCAAGTACACGCTGCTGTCTGGAGTTAAACGCC
Source organism: Arachis stenosperma (assembly GCF_014773155.1). Classification (NCBI taxonomy): domain Eukaryota; kingdom Viridiplantae; phylum Streptophyta; class Magnoliopsida; order Fabales; family Fabaceae; genus Arachis; species Arachis stenosperma. Next base: position 104,418,078 of record NC_080385.1, on the reverse strand, counting down.
AGAAAAACGTCATGATCCGGAGTTGAACGCCCAAAACACGTCAAAACCTGGAGTTTGACGCCAAGAAAGGCCTCCACACGTGGAAAGCATTAGTCTCAGCCCCAGCACACACCAAGTGGGCCCCAGAAGTGGATTTCTGCACCAATTATCTTAGTTTACTCATATTCTGTAAACCTAGGGTACTAGTTTACTATTTAAACAACTTTTACAGACTTATCTTGGACCTCATGCAATTTTCAGATCTGAATTACATACTTTGTGACGGCATGAGTCTCTAAACTCCATTGTTTGGGGTGAGGAGCTCTGCAGCGTCTCGATGATTTAATACAATTCCTTTGTTTTCCATTCAAACACGCTTGTTCTTATCTAAGATGTTTATTCGCGCTTAACTGTGGAGAAGGTGATGATCCGTGACACTCATCACCTTCCTCAACCCATGAACGTGTGCCTGACAACCACCTCCGTTCTACATCAGATTGAATGAATGTCTCTTAGCTTCCCTAATCAGTTAGCTTCGTGGTATAAGCTGGATTGATGGCAGCATTCATGAGAATCCGGAAAGTCTAAACCTTGTCTGTGGTATTCCGAGTAGGATTCCAGGATTGAATGACTGTGACGTGCTTCAAACTTTAACCTGCTGGGCGTTAGTGACAGACGCAAAAGAGGGATTCTATTCCAGTAGGAGCGGGAACCAACCGTGATTGGCCGTACTGTGACAGAGTGCGTGCATTAGCTTTCACTGCGAGGATGGGAAGAAGCCATTGACAACGGTGACACCCTACATAGAGCTTGCCATGGAAGGAACCAGGCGTGTGAGAAGAGGATCTCAAGGAAAAGTAGAAACTCAAAGGACAAAGCATCTCCAAAAGACTCCAAACTATTTATTCCCCAGTGCTGCAAATCAAAGTAACATTGTTCCCTCTTTTATCAAATCCAGTAATTTCACTTTTAATCCAAATTAATCCTTGTTGACATCCTAACTAAGATTAATAAAATAAATATTGATTGCTTCAAACCAATAATCTCTGTGGATTCGACCCTTACTCACGTAAGGTATTACTTGGACGACCCAGTACACTTGCTGGTCAGTTGAACGGGATTGTGCTCTGAACAAGTAATCAGTTAGTTAAATTAGTTCTCTTTGGCACATGCCAAGGAGCCATTAATTAAGGAACACAATTTCGTCCACCAATGATCCCATGATTAAGAGCAAGACTTTGATGCACTTTGTTTAATTGATTTCAGGCCAAAAGAAGAAGAGAAGAGCCACGTTAGTGGCTACGTTAGTTACACTAACATGGGCACTAACGTGGAAGGAAGGAAAGCCCTAACATTAGTGAGAAAAGTTAGTGGCATTAACTTTGAAGAAAGGGGTATAAGCCAACGTTAGTGGAAAAGGTGAAGGCCAATAACGTTTTCGAAGCAAAGAAGACCCACGTTAACAGCCACGTTAACTACATTAATGTGGTAGTTAACGTGGAAGGAAAGGAAGATGCCAACGTTAGTGGAAAAGGTGAACACCACTAACGTTTTCGAAGCAAAAAGACCCACGTTAACAGCCACGTTAACTTAGTTAACGTGGTAGTTAACGTGGAAGGAAAGGGAGGTGCCAATGTTAGTGAAAAAAGTGAGTGCCACTAACAATGGCGAAGAAAAAAAGACCCACGTTAACTTCCACGTTAACTAAGTTAACGTGGTAGTTAACGTGGGCAAAAGTCCCACCTGGCAGCCTGACTATGCCTTCTTCAAACACACATAACTTGACCCATAAAGCTCCAAATGAGGTGATTTCAGCGGCATTGGAAAGTATGATTCCAGAGCTTTCCAAGCATATATAGCACTACATGTTTGACACTAAATTTGAGGGAGAAAACCTGCCCCGAAAGTGCAAAGATGAACATGGTATAAACCTGTAGTAAGGCCAACTGACCTCTTCACCTTCCAAGAAGTATAACTCGAGCTGTAGAGCTCCAAATGATGCGCTTCCAAAAGTGTTGCAAAGTAGACATCCAGAGCTTTCCAACAATATATAATAGTATGGGGTGAACATTAAGTTTGAGCCCCTGATCGCTAGCATTATTGTGACTCACGTTTTCCATTAACGCTAGTCGCTAGCGTTAACGTGACTCACGTTTTCCATTAACGCTAGCGACTATGCCAGCGACCATGTCCACTTCAAAGGAGCATAACTTGAGTTACAGAGATCCAATTGAGGTGATTCTAGTTGCGTTAGAAAGCTGACATTCAGAGCTTTCCAAAGATATATAATAGTCTATAGTGGTCATGAAATTAGAGCACAAACAAGAGGCATCTTTTAAGCCCCAAAAACACCAAAGCAATAAAGCCAAGTCACCCTGGACCTCAATTTGATTCACTTCTCTTGGACCACCCAACCTCAAGGAAGCAAGCCCACAAGTGTCAATCAATCAAGGCCACAAGAAGCATCTAGAATAGGAATTTTTATTTAATTGTAATTTTCTTTTAATTTCATTTTGTAATTTAGGAGAGCCTATATAAAGGCTTTAGTTTTTACTTTGAAAGGGGGATTGGACAGAAAAATAGAATTGAAGGAAGGGGGAGAGAGTGAAGACCAATTCGAATTTCTGTGAATTGGCACACTCCAAGGGGAGTGGGTCTTCGGACCCCTCCCCTCAACCACTCTTCTTCCTTTTCTCTTCTTTTCTTCCTTAGGAGTAGTTTCTTTTCTTTGTACCTTCCATTTATGAATTTTGAAGTTTCAATTTCAGTTTAATCTTCATCTTTATTTTCTTGCACTTTCTTCTTTTCTATTTTGGTAGAGCAATGATCAACTAACTCTTTCCATTGGGTTAGAGAGCTCTATTGTGATTTAATGGATCAATTATAGTTTTCATTCTTCTTCTTTCTTTTCTCTTAATCTTACTAGAAAGCTTTCAATCTTCATTCAATTGGTTAGTTGTCTTGGAAAAGAAACTCTCCATAATTGGATCTCTTCGGAACCTTGGAAGAGGAATGAAGAGATCATGCTAGAAATGCTTTCTCATGCTGGACCAAGTTGGGTTGGGATGGATATGTGACTATAATCCCCCCAATACTTGATTTGGGAAATGCATGTGGTATAATCAGTGACCATACTTCATCTCTTCTCATGAGTAATTGACCAAGGAATTGGCTATTGATCAAGATTTGAGAGATTGGATTACCAAGGAATTGGAATCCAATCACTTAAGATTGCCAAGGAGATCAATGAATGCATTGATTGAGGAAGAGATGAGAATGAACTTGATCCGGAGAATTGTAACATCTCTTGATCCCAATGTTCATTTTATTTTTAGTTCTTACATTTACTTTTCTTGCCATTTTACTTTTCTGCACTTTATTACTTTCTTTACTTTTATGCCATTTACATTTCCTTGTTACTTATCACTCCAATATGATTCGTCTAACTAGGATAATCAATTACCCATTGATTGCTTAATCCGTTAATCTCTGTGGGATTCGACCTCACTCTATTGTGAGTTATTACTTGACGACAATTCGGTATACTTGTCGAAGGGAGATTTGTTGAGAGACAAGTTTTCACGCATCAAGTTTATGGCGCGTTGCCGGGGATTAACTGTGATTAACAAACTGCCGGTTGATTGATTTACTAGATTAGACACTTTTCTTTTATTTTTGTTTTCTTTTGTTTCTTTATTTTCTTTTGCTAACTAACTGTTTGTGATATTGCCTCACTGGGAATTTCCTCATCTGTGACAATGAAGATTCCAATTTCTTTTGGTGATTATTGTTTGAGACAAAGCTTTCTGCAGGAAAGAAAGGAGCATCCATCATATGGTAGTCAATCAAATTTCATGGAAAACTCTCCACCACCACAGAATGACCCACTTTACTATGCTCATGGTGTGTGGGAGTATCAAAAACATGAAATGGGGTACTTTCCAGAGCCACAAAATGGTTCATATTTTGATGACTTTGAGCACTACTCAAGCTGTGCCTGGGGAGATCAGAACCAAAGAAATTTCACTCTTTCATACCCCATTCATCAAGAGCCATCACCTCTCAATTATACAACCTCACCTCCAAGTTTTACACGCCTAAATTCTTCATCATTTGAGTATGCCTCAGCACAAAGGTCTATCCCAAAGCCATACAATTCATTTCATCATTCACAAAACTCAATCCACTACCCACAAAAGTCATACCACTCTCAGAACATAAAACCACAAAATAACCAATTCCATTCACAAAGTAGCCACCCTCAACCTCCAAATTTCACCCCAGCTGCACACCCTCCCCTAGAGGATAAGCTATTAAGGATAGAGAACCTACTGGCAATGCTCTTGGAAGAATCTATGGTCACGAGGACTTTCCAAAAGGAAGTAAAAACCATTATGCAGAATCGGTGGGTTGCCATTAAGAAGCTTGAGGCACAAGTTGGATATCTATCAAAGCAAATCTATACCCATAATTCCCTTAGTGACACCATGGCAAACCCAATGGAGGAATTAGAAGAAAAAGAAAAAGAGGCATCCATACCAAGTGAGATTTCTATGAAGAAGGAGGAGATTGTGAGAATATATAAGCCTAAGGCTCCATACCCATAGAGGTTACTAGTGGTGACAAAGGAACATGCAAACTCACTCCTAAAAGACTTAATGCAGTATCATGTAGAAGAAAGGGAGGAAGTCAATCAAGGGAACCCACACTCCAATGAAACAGAGAGTTGCATAGAGGGTGAGTTCATTGAACCACCAATTCAAGAAGCTCTTGATGAAGAAAACACTCCAACCATCATACAACACCCAAGTCCTGAAATCAAGGTGGTGAAGGCAATCAACATGAGCACTAACAAGAGGATGGTAACCAAGAAAAGAAGGACAATATCCATGAAGAAGAAAAGGTCAACCAAAAGCCATCCCACCCCTACCCCAACAAGAAAGTTCACTCAAGCTAACAACAAAAGAAAGCTTGCTGGGGAGAGGCACTCTAAACAAGGGGCATTAATTGGCTCCTCTTTCCTCTTGAGGTCATTCCTCTTTCCTCTTGAGGTCATTCCTCTTAACAAACTGGAAGAAGAGGAAGAAAGTCATGAACAACATGTCAAGCTAATGACATTAAAAGAGCGCTTGTTGGGAGGCAACCCAACCGTAGGTAACATTTCCTTACTTTGCTTAGTTTACTTTCAATAACTTGGCATATGATTGGATTCTAAGTTTGGTGTTGCCATGCAACAATTTGGTTTTCAATCTTCACTGGGTACTTGCAACATTCTAAATTGAGAGTGTCACACTAAGTTTGGTGTGCCACTTATCTTTCATGCAAGGTACCAAGCACACCACTTATTAATGCAATCAAAATGTCTCTGTTTATATCTCTTGTGCCTTTATTGTGTCCTTAATCTTGTTTGCTGAAACACATGCATACTCACACTTCATTCTAAGACATTCATGATCCATCATAGACCCCATCACCACTGTTTTAATTGTTGCTTGAGTATAAGCAAGCATTCTAAATTTGGTGTGGGAAGGAGAAGAATAGGAGAAAAAGGGCAACAACAATGAAGATGAACTACAAGGTGGTAAAGTTCCTTTTTTCTCTTATTTATTTCCAGCATTTTAAATTGCATGATTGTCTTATATTTCCTTTGTATGCATGTATGATTACTCCTTGTGAATAAGCATAATTTGATATTTGATTTGTAACATGTTGCTATGATATCATGATTATCATCTTGAGTTTTACTTGCACCCAACCTCTTTAAGAATGCAACAAAGAAATCATTCTCTTGAAAGGAAAATGTTGAAGAATTTTATAAATCATGGGGCAAGCAAAAGATTAAGAGGAGTGGAGGTTCTGATTGTATGATTGTGTATTGAGGTTGCATGTTTATGAAAACTTGCATGGGAGCTCATAGACAGGAAATGAAGTTTAGAGAAGTATTATGGAATTTCTCAAACATCTATTGATCCAAGAAGTAGTAACAAAAGAAAACAAAAGAAAAAGAAAAACAAAGAACAAGCCCAAGGCTCTGAGCATCAATTACTAGGAAGAAAAAGAAAGAAACAAGAACTCAAAGAGTTATTGTCCTAGTTAAATGCTTGTGGTAGATTTGTATCAAGGAGAGAGACTTGAGCAAGTAAATCCTAAGGGGTGCTTCAACACCTAATACCTTAGACCAGCTGGTTTGGGAGTATTGATTGAAAGCTTACCTTAAAAAGCCGCTTTGATACATGACACCTAGAGTCGAGGCCAAATTCCACAAAGAAAGAAAAAGGCTAGAAAATAAGTGCTGCTTCAAGGTGACAATCTATAAAGAGATTTCCATAATATCATTTGAATGAAAGTCCTAAGATCTAAGACTTCCAAAATGTGAGGACTAATGAGCATTGGAATCCTTGCATAAGCATACAAATTAGAGTTCACCCCACTGTCACTTATTCACTTCACCCACTAAGGCATCATAAGCAATTCTTCAATATATTCTAATTAAAGAGAATTTTTTGTGCATAGTTCTTTTCTTGCTTGGGGACAAGCAAGCTTTAAGTTTGGTGTTGTGATGCCAGGACATCTTGGCTAGTTTTACTAGCCATTTTTTGTATGCTTTAGGTTGGTTTCATGCATTTTCTTAGGAAATAAGCAAGTATTTGGTTGAAAATGCAATCATACAATGATTCAAGCAAACATTATGAATTTTGAATGATTTCATGAGAATTATGCATAAATTGAATGATAAATTGGATGATGCATGATCCCATGATTAAGAGCAAGACTTTGATGGACTTTGTTTGATTGATTTCAGGCCAAAAGAAGAAGAGAAGAGCCACGTTAGTGGCTACGTTAGTTACACTAACGTGGGCACTAACGTGGAAGGAAGGAAAGCCCCAACGTTAGTGAGAAAAGTTAGTGGCATTAACTTTGAAGAAAGGGGTATAAGCCAATGTTAGTGGAAAAGGTGAACGCCACTAACGTTTTCGAAGCAAAAAGACCCACGTTAACAGCCACGTTAACTTAGTTAACGTGGTAGTTAACGTGGAAGGAAAGGGAGGTGCCAACGTTAGTTGAAAAAGTGAGTGCCACTAATGTTGGCAAAGAAAAAAAGACCCATGTTAACTTCCACGTTAACTAAGTTAACGTGGTAATTAACGTGGGCAAAAGTCCCACCTGGCAGCCTGACTATGCCTTCTTCAAACATGCATAACTTGAGCCACAAAGCTCCAAATGAGGTGATTCCAGTGGCATTAGAAAGTAGGATTCCAGAGCTTTCCAAGCATATATGGTACTATATGGTTGACACTAAATTGGAGGGAGAAAACTTGCCCCGAAAGTGCAAAGATGAACATGGTATCAACCTGTAGTAAGGCCAACTGACCTCTTCACCTTCCAAGAAGTATAACTCGAGCTGTAGAACTCCAAATGATGCGCTTATAAAAGCGTTGGAAAGTAGACATCCAGAGCTTTCCAACAATATATAATAGTATGGGATGGACATTAAGTTTGAGCCCCTGATCGCTAGCATTATTGTGACTCACGTTTTCCATTAACGCTAGTCGCTAGCGTTAACGTGACTCACGTTTTCCATTAACGCTAGCGACTATGCCAGCTACCATGTCCACTTCAAAGGAGCATAACTTGAGTTACAGAGATCCAATTGAGGTAATTCCAGTTGCGTTAGAAAGCTGACATTTAGAGCTTTCCAAAGATATATAATAGTCTATAGTGGTCATGAAATTAGAGCACAAACAAGAGGCATATTTTAAGCCCCAAAAACACCAAAGCAATAAAGCCAAGTCACCCTGTACCTCAATTTGATTCACTTCTCTTGGACCACCCAACCTCAAGGAAGCAAGCCCACAAGTGTCAACCAATCAAGGCCACAAGAAGCATCTAGAATAGGAATTTTCATTTAATTGTAATTTGCTTTTAATTTCATTTTGTAATTTAGGAGAGCCTATATAAAGGCTTTAGTTTTTACTTTGAAAGGGGGATTGGACAGAAAAATAGAATTGAAGGAAGGGGGAGAGAGTGAATACAAATTCGAATTTTTGTGAATTGGCACACTGGTGCGCAAAATTGTGATCTCTACACAACTCCGCACAACTAACCAGCAAGTGCACTGGGTCGTCCAAGTAATAAACCTTACGCGAGTAAGGGTCGATCCCACGGAGATTGTTGGTATGAAGCAAGCTATGGTCACCTTGTAAATCTTAGTCAGGCAGACTCAAATGGGTATAGATGATATATGAATAAAACATAAAGATAAAGATAGAGATACTTATGTATATCATTGGTGAGAACTTCAGATAAGCGTATGAAGATGCTTTCCCTTCCGTCTCTCTGCTTTCTTACTGCCTTCATCCAATCCTTCTTACTCCTTTCCATGGCAAGCTTATGCAAGGGTTTCACCGTTGTCAGTGGCTACCTCCCATCCTCTCAGTGAAAACGTTCCTATGCTCTGTCACAGCATATGGCTAATCATCTGTCGGTTCTCGTTCAGGCCGGAATAGAATCCAGTGATTCTTTTGCGTCTGTCACTAACGCCCCGCCTGCTAGGAGTTTGAAGCACGTCACAGTCATTCAATCATTGAATCCTACTCAGAACACCACAGACAAGGTTAGACCTTCCGGATTCTCTTGAATGCCGCCATCAGTTCTTGCCTATACCACGAAGACTCTGATCTCACGGAATGGCTGGCTCGTTTGTCAGGCGAGCACTCGGTTGTCAGGCGATCAACCATGCATCGTGTATCAGGAATCCAAGAGATAAACACTAGAGCCTTGTTGCTTGTAGAACAGAGTGGTTGTTAGTCACTTTGTTCATAGGTGAGAATGATGATGAGTGTCACGGATCATCACATTCATCAAGTTGAAGAGCAAGTGATATCTTGGACAAAGAACAAGCGGAATTGAATAGAAGAACAATAGTAATTGCATTAATACTCGAGGTACAGCAGAGCTCCACACCTTAATCTATGGTGTGTAGAAACTCCACCGTTGAAAATACATAAGAACAAGGTCTAGGCATGGCCGTGAGGCCAGCCTCCCAAAGTGATCAAAAGATCTAAAGAACAAAAGTTTCCAAAGATCAGAAGATGATCAGAAGATCAGATGATGTAAATACAATAGTAAAAGGTCCTATATATAGAAAACTAGTAGCCTAGGGTGTACAGAGATGAGTAAATGACATAAAAATCCACTTCCGGGCCCACTTGGTATGTGCTTGGGCTGAGCAATGAAGCATTTTTCGTGTAGAGACTCTTCTTGGAGTTAAACGCCAGCTTTTATGCCAGTTTGGGCGTTTAACTCCCATTTTGGTGCCAGTTCCGGCGTTTAACGCTGGAATTCCTGAGGGTGACTTTGAACGCCGATTTGGGCCATCAAATCTTGGGCAAAGTATGGACTATCATATATTGCTGGAAAGCCCAGGATGTCTACTTGCCAACACCGTTGAGAGCGCGCCAATTGGGCTTCTGTAGCTCCAGAAAATCCACTTCGAGTGCAGGGAGGTCAGAATCCAACAGCATCTGCAGTCCTTTTCAGTCTCTGAATCAGATTTTTGCTCAGGTCCCTCAATTTCAGCCAGAAAATACCTGAAATCACAGAAAAACACACAAACTCATAGTAAAGTCCAGAAAAGTGAATTTTAATTAAAAACTAATAAAAATATACTAAAAACTAACTAAATCATACTAAAAACATACTAAAAACAATGCCAAAAAGCATACAAATTATCCGCTCATCACAACACCAAACTTAAATTGTTGCTTGTCCTCAAGCAACTGGAAATCAAATAAGATAAAAATAAGAGAATATGCAATGAACTCCAAAAACATCTATGAAGATCAGTATCAATTAGATGAGCGGGGCTTTTAGCTTTTTGCCTCTGAATAGTTTTGGCATCTCACTCTATCCTTTGAAATTCAGAATGATTGGCTTCTTTAGGAACTCAGAATCCAGATAGTGTTATTGATTCTCCTAGTTAAGTATGATGATTCTTGAACACAGCTGCTTATTGAGTCTTGGCCGTGGCCCAAAGCACTCTGTCTTCTAGTATTACCACCGGATACATACATGCCACAGACACATAATTGGGTGAACCTTTTCAGATTGTGACTCAGCTTTGCTAAAGTCCCCAATTAGAGGTGTCCAGGGTTCTTAAGCACACTCTTATTGCCTTGGATCACAACTTTATTTCTTTCTTTTTCTTTCTTTTTCTCTTTCTTTTTCGTTTTTTTTTTCTTTTTTTTTCGTTTTTTTTTCATTGCTTTTTCTTGCTTCAAGAATCATTTTTATGATTTTTCAGATCCTCAGTAACATGTCTCCTTTTTCATCATTCTTTCAAGAGCCAACATTCATGAACCACAAATTCAAAAGATATATGCACTGTTTAAGCATACATTCAGAAAACAAAAGTGTTGCCACCACATCAAAATAATTAAACTGTTATAAAATTCAAAATTCATGCAATTCTTTTCTTTTTCAATTAAGAACAGTTGTTTAAGAAAGGTGATGGATTCATAGGACATTCATAACTTTAAGGCATAGACACTAATGATCATAAGACACAAACATAGATAAACATAAGCACTAAAATTCGAAAAACAAGAAAATAAAGAACAAGGAGATTAAAGAACGGGTCCACCTTAGTGATGGCGGCTTGTTCTTCCTCTTGAAGGTCTTATGGAGTGCTTGAGCTCCTCAATGTCTCTTCCTTGTCTTTGTTGCTCCTCTCTCATGATTCTTTGATCTTCTCTAATTTCATGGAGGAGGATGGAATGTTCTTGGTGCTCCACCCTTAGTTGTCCCATGTTGGAACTCAATTCTCCTAGGGAGGTGTTTAGTTGCTCCCAATAGTCTTGTGGAGGAAAGTGCATCCCTTGAGGCATCTCAGGGATTTCATGATGAGTGGGGTCTCTTGTTTGCTCCATCCTTTTCTTAGTGATGGGCTTGAGGTCATGCCTTCTCAGTTGAACCGGCTTTCCTCTTGAATCTCTCTTCCATTGAGCGCCCTCTTCACAAATGTCTGTGAGGACTTGGTCCAACCTTTGATCAAAGTTGACCCTTTTTGAGTTTGAAAGGGACCTCATGGATCACCTTCTTCATGGCCACAATTTCATAGAAGTGGTCTTGATGCACCCTTGAGATGAATCTCTCCATCTCCCATGACTCGGAGGTGAAAGCTTTTGCCTTCCCTTTCCTCTTTCTAGAGGTTTCTCCGGCCTTGGATGCCATAAATGGTTATGGAAAAACAAAAAGCAATGCTTTTACCACACCAAACTTAAAAGGTTTGCTCGTCCTCGAGCAAAAGAAGAAAGAAGAGAGTAGAAGAAGAAGAAATGAGGAAGAAGTGAATGGCTTTGTGTTCGGCCAAAGAGGGGGAGAAGTGGTGTTTAGGTTATGTGAAAATGAAGGGGTGAAGAAGGGTTTTTGGGGAAGAGGTGTGGAGGTGATTGGTGAATGGGTGAAGAAGAAAGAGGGTGGTAGGGGTTGGTGGGGATCCTGTGGGGTCCACTGATCCTGAGGTGTCAAGGAAAAGTCATCCCTGCACCAAATGGCATGCAAAAATGCGTTTTTAGCCAATTCTGGCGTTAAACACCGGGCTGGTGCCCATTTCTGGCGTTTAACGCCAGGTTCTTGCCCTTTCCTGGCGTTTAACGCCAGTCTGGTGCCCCTTTCTGGCGTTAAACGCCCAGAAATGTGCCAGACTGGGCGTTAAACGCCCACCTGCTAGCCTTACTGGCGTTTAAACGCCAGTAGGTTCTTCCTCCAGGGTGTGCTGTTTTTCTTCCTGTTTTTCATTCTGTTTTTGCTTTTTCAATTGATTTTGTGACTTCTCATGATCATCAACCTACAGAAAACATAAAATAACAAAAAAAAATAGATAAAATATAACATTGGGTTGCCTCCCAACAAGCGCTTCTTTAATGTCAGTAGCTTGACAGAGGGCTCTCATGGAGCCTCACAGATACTCAGAGCAATGTTGGAACCTCCCAACACCAAACTTAGAGTTTGAATGTGGGGGTTCAACACCAAACTTAGAGTTTGGTTGTGGCCTCTCAACACCAAACTTAGAGTTTGACTGTGGGGGCTCTGCTTGACTCTGATTTGAGAGAAGCTCTTCATGCTTCCTCTCCATGGTGACAGAGGGGTATCCTTGAGCCTTAAACACAAAGGATTCTTTATTCACTTGAATGATCAGTTCACCTCCATCAACATCAATCACAGCCTTTGCTGTGGCTAGGAAGGGTCTGCCAAGGATGATGGATTCATCCATGCACTTCCCAGTCTCTAGGACTATGAAATCAGCAGGGATGTAATGGTCTTCAATCTTCACCAGAACATCCTCTACAAGTTCATAAGCTTGTTTCTTTGAATTGTCGGCCATCTCTAGTGAGATTCTTGCAGCTTGTACCTCAAAGATCCCTAGCCTCTCCATTACAGAGAGAGGCATGAGGTTTACACTTGACCCTAAGTCACACAGAGCCTTCTTGAAGGTCATGGTGCCTATGGTACAAGGTATTGAAAACTTCCCCGGATCTTGTCTCTTTTGAGGTAATTTCTGCCTAGACAAGTTATCCAGTTCTTTGGTGAGCAAAGGGGGTTTATCCTCCCAAGTCTCATTTCCAAATAACTTGTCATTTAGCTTCATGATTGCTCCAAGGTATTTGGCAACTTGCTCTTCAGTGACATACTCATCCTCTTCAGAGGAGGAATACTCATCAGAGCTCATGAAAGGCAGAAGTAAGTCCAATGGAATCTCTATGGTCTCATTTTGAGCCTCAGATTCCCATGGTTCCTCATTGGAAAACTCATTGGAGGTTAGTGCACGCCCATTGAGGTCTTCCTCAGTGGCGTTCACTTCCTCTCCCTCCTCTCCAAATTCGGCCATGTTGATGGCCTTGCACTCTCCTTTTGGATTTTCTTCTGTATTGCTTGGGAGAGTACTAGGAGGGAGTTCAGTAACTTTCTTACTCAGCTGTCCCACTTGTGCCTCCAAATTCCTAATGGAGGATCTTGTTTCAGTCATGAAACTTTGAGTGGTTTTGATTAGATCAGAGACCATGGTTGCTAAGTCAGAGGTGTTCTGCTTAGAATTCTCTGTCTGTTGCTGAGAAGATGATGGAAAAGGCTTGCCATTGCTAAACCTGTTTCTTCCACCATTATTGTTGAAACCTTGTTGAGGTCTCTCTTGATTCTTCCATGAGAAATTTGGGTGATTTCTCCATGAAGAATTATAGGTGTTTCCATAGGGTTATCATAGGTAATTCACCTCTTCTATTGAAGGGTTCTCAGGATCATAAGCTTCTTCTTCAGATGAAGCATCCTTAGTACTGTTTGGTGCATTTTGCATTCCAGACAGACTTTGAGAAATCAAATTGACTTGTTGAGTCAATATCTTATTCTGAGCTAAAATGGCATTCAGAGTATCAATCTCAAGAACTCCTTTCTTCTGATTTGTCCCATTGTTCATAGGATTCCTTTCAGAAGTGTACATGAATTGGTTATTTGCAACCATTTCAATTAGCTCTTGAGCTTCTGTAGGCGTCTTCTTCAGATGAAGAAATCCTCCAGCATAGCTATCCAAAGACATCTTGGATAGTTTAGAGAGACCATCATAGAAAATACCTATGATGCTCCATTCAGAAAGCATGTCAGAAGGACATTTTCTGATTAATTGTTTGTATCTTTCCCAAGCTTCATAGAGGGATTCTCCATCCTTCTGTCTGAAGGTTTGGACTTCCACTCTAAGCTTACTCAATTTTTGAGGTGGAAAGAACTTTGCCAACAAGGCATTGACTAGCTTTTCCCAAGAGTCCAGGCTTTCTTTAGGTTGTGAGTCCAACCATGTCCTAGCTCTGTCTCTTACAGCAAAAGGGAATAGCATAAGTCTGTAGACCTCAGGGTCAACCCCATTAGTCTTGACAGTGTCACAGATTTGCAAGAATTCAGCTAAGAACTGATGAGGATCTTCCAATGGAAGTCCATGGAACTTGCAATTTTGTTGCATTAGAGAAACTAATTGAGGCTTAAGCTCAAAGTTGTTTGCTCCAATGGCAGGGATAGAGATGCTTCTCCCATAGAAGTCGGGAGTAGGTGCAGTAAAGTCACCCAGCACCTTCCTTGCATTATTGTTGTTTTCGGCTGCCATGTCTTCTTCTTCTTTGAAGATTTCTGTTAGGTCCTTTTCAGAGAGTTGTGCCTTAGCTTCTCTTAGTTTTCGCTTCAAGGTCCTTTCAGGTTTAGGGTCAGCTTCAACAAGAATGCCTTTGTCTTTGTTCCTGCTCATATAAAAGAGAAGAGAACAAGAAAGTGTGGAATCCTCTATGTCACAGTATAGAGATTCCTTGAGGTGTCAGAGGAACAGAAAAATAGAAAGAAGAGGTAGAGGAATTCGAACTTAATTAGATAGAGTTTGAATTGTGCATTGAGAAGGAGTGGTACTCCATAAGTAGAAGGATGTGGGAAGAAAGGAAGAAATTTTCGAAAATCAAGTGAAATATTTTGAAAACATTTTTGAAAAACTCTAATTGATTTTCGAAAATCAAGAGTGGGAAAGAAATCAAGTAATTTTTTGAAAAATTTTGAAATTAGAAATCAAAAAGATATGATAAAAAAAAAACTGTTCATACCCTGACCGAGCTCTCCAAACTCGGGAAGTTCGCAGAAGGTCCGACCTCGTCCCAAAGGCCCACGCCTAAGGTCGGACCTCGGACAAATAAAGAAGAAGGCCCATCAAAAGGAACGAAGCCCAAAACCTAAAGGCCGAAAAAGGCCTAGGAAAGGCGGTTCCACAAAAGATAGAGATAAGACTCCGAAAAGATAAGATAAGATAAGAATATCTTATCCAGGGAAGATCACGACCAACCACTATAAATACACTGGAGCACCCAGGTATAACTCATACTCTAATTCTACTCAATATCTGCTTGGACCCATGCTAACTTAAGCATCGGAGTGTCATTGCAAGTACAACCCCCAGCCGCTCGACACACCAAGCTCGGGTCACGGGACCCCTACCTCGGGTCTTGCCAGACGACCGAGCTACACGTTTCAGGTAACCCTCGGAACATTGGCGCCGTTGCCGGGGACCCTGGAAGTCATCCCTTTACCATGGCGGACGACCCTCCCAACAATGACCACGCTACATCAGAACAAGAAGAGAAAATTGACACCGGAGAACGACCGGACAGCCCTCTATCACCACGCACTCCAGGAGGAAACAAACAGAATCGCCCAAAGACATCACTTCCAAACAAAAATCCACAAAATCCTGAAAAAGAAGAGAGCTCAGAAATTGTAGAAGCAGTACGGGCACAGCAAAACCGACTGAAACAACTCGAAGAGGACATAAAAAAGCAGAAAGAAACTGAACAAGATTTGAGAAGAGAAGCTCGCAAGCGCAGAGAGTTAGAAGAAAAGCTGCGGAAGATAGAGGCCGAGTTGAAAGACCGGACGGAACGCGGCACCACCCCCGAAAACAACCATGATCCCTTCACGCAAGAGATCATGAAGGAGAAGGTACCGCGAAACTTCAAACCACCTGATATGGATCTCTACGACGGCACCACCGACCCAAGTCACCACCTCAGCAACTTCCGAAGCAGAATGTACCTGGTCGACGCCTCCGACGCGATTCGGTGCAAAGCCTTCCCCACCACTCTCACCAAGTCAGCCATGAAGTGGTTCGACAACCTGCCACCAGGATCAATCTCCAGCTTCGAGGACCTAACAAAAAAATTCCTAACAAGGTTCTCTATTCAAAAGGACAAGGCAAAACACGCCCCCAGTCTACTCGGGATCAAACAGGGTAACCAAGAAACTCTCCGAGAATACATGGAGCGATTCAACAAAGCCTGCCTGGACATACAACACTTGCCCACTGAAGCAGCCATCATGGGACTAGCAAACGGCCTAAAAGAAGGACCATTTAGCCAATCCCTATCCAAACGATACCCGACCTCCTTATACGAGGTGCAAGAGCGGGCAGAAAAATATATCAACATGGAGGAAACCTCCCAGCTAAGAGACTCTTCTAGGAAGGAATCAACCTACCCACCCCGAGACCGAGATCGGGAACAGAAAAAGAAAGAAGAGTCCAACTCGGACAAACCACGGAAGTACCATAGCTACACTCCCCTCCGAGTTTCCCTGGTAGACGTCTACAGAGAAGTATGCCACACCGAAAAAATCCCACCGCCCCGACCTTTAAAACACAAGAGAGCGGGGAGAGATCGGTCCGAATACTGTGAATACCACAAGCTCTACGGTCATTCTACTAATGACTGCCACGACCTGAAGAATGTTATAGAAAAGCTAGCCAGAGAAGGAAAACTCGACAGATACATAGCGGAAAAAGGAGAAGAGACCAAAAAGAGAAGGAGGGGAGATAACGAGGATCGGGCCGAACAGACCCTGCGAACCCCTGAAAGGCACATACACATGATAAACGGAGGTTTTGCAGGCGGAGGAACATCCAGATCCTCGCGAAAAAGACACCTCAAAGAGATCTATCATGTCCGAGAAGACAATCCCCTACCCGAGCTGCCAACCATCTCATTTACCCAAGAAGATGCTCAGGGGATAATACCCGGCCACGACGATCCTATGGTGGTCACCATTATCCTAGCAAACGCCAACTTACATCGAACCCTGATTGACCAAGGAAGCTCAGCAGATATCCTGTTCAAAGCGGCCTTCGACAAGCTCGGACTTGAAGAAAAAGAGCTAAAGGCCTATCCCTCCGACCTATTTGGGCTAGGGGACACCCCGATCCACCCCTTAGGATACATCTCGCTACACACTACCTTCGGAAGAGGCGAGCAATCTAAAACGTTAAGCATCGACTACATTATAGTCGACGTTACCTCAGCATACAATGCCCTCATCGGGCGACCAACCCTAAACAGACTGGCAGCTGTGGTTTCAACCCCACACCTCTGTATGAAGTTCCCTACCGCAAAGGGAATCGCCACCCTAAAAGGCGACCAAAAATTAGCACGACGATGCTACAACGAAAGTCTAAGCCTAAAAGGGAAAGAGGTCAACACAATAGAACTCGGGCGAGTTCAAACCCGAGAAGACCTTCGGCCACAACCAGAGGGAGAAACCGAAAGGATCCAAATCGGGAACACACCTGAAAAAGTAACAAACATTGGAGCAAACCTCGAAGCAGGCCTAAAGGAGGAACTCATAACCCTCTTAAGGGAGAATTTCGACCTCTTCGCCTGGAAGGCCTCCGACATGCCAGGCATAAGTCCCGACCTAATGTGCCATAAGCTATCAGTATACCCTGGATCCAGGCCCGTCCAACAGAGACGCCGGAAGCTCGGACCCGAGCGCATGCAAGCAATAGAAGAACAGGTACAAGCACTGCTAGATGCAGGATTCATTAGGGAAGTAAAATATCCCCTATGGCTCGCAAACGTGGTCCTGGTAAAAAAGCCCAACGGAAAATGGAGGATGTGCGTCGATTACACGGATCTCAACAAAGCCTGCCCCAAAGACCCATATCCACTACCAAACATCGACGCCTTAGTCGACGCAGCCTCAGGCTACAGATATCTCTCCTTCATGGATGCATACTCAGGGTACAATCAAATCCCGATGTACGGACCCGACCAAGAAAAGACCTCGTTCATAACCCCAAGGGCAAACTACTGCTACGTAGTAATGCCCTTCGGGCTGAAGAACGCCGGGGCAACCTACCAGAGGCTAATGAACAAAGTATTCTCAGAGCACATCGGGCTACAGCTAGAAGTGTACGTCGACGATATGCTGGTAAAGACACAAGAAGACAGAAACTTAGTTCCCGACCTCACAAGTGTCTTCGGCACCCTCAGGAAACACAACATGAGACTTAACCCGACCAAGTGCACCTTCGCCGCAGAAGCCGGAAAGTTCTTAGGCTTCATGCTGACTCAAAGAGGCATCGAAGCAAACCCGGACAAATGCCAAGCGATACTCAAAATGAAGACCCCAACATGTGTCAAAGAAGTACAACAACTAAATGGAAGGCTAGCCGCCCTATCAAGATTCTTGGCAGGATCAGCGATAAAATCACTACCTCTCTACTCACTCCTAAAGAAAGGGAAACCCTTCTCATGGACCCCGGAGTGCGAAAAAGCCTTCCAAGAATTCAAGGAATTCCTCGGGCAGCCACCAATCCTAACCCGACCTCTAAAAGGGGAAGAGCTCGTATTATACCTCTCGGTCGGACATCGGGCAGTTGCTTCAGCATTAATACGAGAAAATGACCAAGGACAACACCCCATATACTTCGTAAGCAAGGCACTACAAGGGGCCGAATTAAACTATCAGAAAATAGAGAAATTCGCCTACGCCCTAGTATTCACGGCTCGGAGGCTCCGTCCCTACTTTCAAGCCCACACCATCAAAGTCCGGACGAACCAACCCATGAGACACATCCTACAAAAAACAGACATGGCAGGACGAATCCTACAATGGGCGGTGGAACTGTCCGAGTTCGACCTCCACTATGAAGCCCGGACTGCCATAAAATCTCAATATCTAGCCGACTTCATCGCAGAATATACTGAGACCCCGGGAACCCCACTCTCGTGGAATCTGTATGTCGACGGGTCCTCAAACAAAACAGGAAGCGGAGCCGGTGTTATACTCGAAAGCGACCAAGGAACACGGATAGAGCTATCCTTAAAATTCGAGTTCCAGGCTTCAAACAACCAAGCCGAATACGAGGCCCTACTAGCGGGACTAAAGCTAGCCGAAGAGGTCGGAGCCCAGAGAATCACGATCTTCAGCGACTCCCAGGTCGTCATATCACAAGTAAATGGAAGTTACCAGGCCAAAGACCCTACTATGAAAAAATACCTGGGCCAAACACAGGCGCAATTACGACACTTCCCGGAAATACAAATCCAGCACATACCTCGGGAACAAAATGCCCGGGCATACGCCCTCTCGAAGCTTGCTAGCACCAAGCCCGGAGGCAACAACAGAAGTCTTCTCCAAGAAACCCTACAATCTCCCTCCGTACTAAGAGAGGAAGAAACGTTAAATATATCCAACCAACAGCAAGGATGGATGACCCCCATACTCAACTACCTGAAGTCAGGAACTCTCCCCATAGAAAGAAAAGAAGCTAAAAGGCTTACAAAGGACGCCCAGAATTATACGCTAATTCACGACGTATTATACAGAAGAGGATTCTCAAACCCCCTCCTTAGGTGCGTTCCGACCTCAGAAACAAAGGGCGTCCTCGAAGAAGTCCACGAAGGCATGTGTGGGAACCATCTCGGAGCTCGGGCACTATCCAAGAAAGTAGTCAGGGCCGGGTTCTACTGGCCGACCTTGCAAAGAGACGCAACAGAGTTTGTGAAGATATGCCCCCCTGCCAAAAACACGCCAATTTTCACAAGGCACCGCCCGAAGACCTTATCAGCATCACTGCGCCATGGCCCTTCGCAAAATGGGGACTCGACCTACTCGGCCCGTTTCCACAAGGACCGGGGCAAGTCAAATACCTCATAGTAGGGGTCGACTACTTCACAAAGTGGATCGAAGCCGAACCCTTAGCCACTATTACGGCTCAGAAAAGCCGTAAATTCCTATACAAAAACATCGTCACGAGGTTCGGAGTCCCCTACTCCATCACAACAGACAATGGAACACAGTTCACGGACACAAGTTTTCAGAACTTGGTGGCCGATCTAAAAATCAAACAGCAATTCACATCGGTCGAGCACCCACAAGCCAATGGACAAGCAGAGGCTGCAAATAAAGTCATCTTGGCCGGGTTAAAGCGAAGACTCCAAGAGGCCAAAGGGGCGTGGGCCGACGAACTCCCCCAGGTACTATGGGCATATCGGACAACCCCGCACTCTACAACGGGAGAATCCCCATTCCGGCTAGCTTACGGGATGGAGGCAATGATTCCTATCGAAATAGATGAAGGGTCGCCCAGAGTCATCTTCTACAACGAAAGAGGCAACCCACAGGCACAAAAGGAAGAACTCGACCTCCTCCCCGAGGTCCGAGAAAGAGCCCGAATCCGAGAAGAAGCCTTAAAACGGCGAACGGCCCTCAGATACAATCAAAAGGTAATAAAGCGAAGCTTCTCCATTCACGACCTAATTCTAATCCGAAATGACATCGGAACACAAAAGTCGGGAGAAGGAAAGCTAGCCGCAAATTGGAAAGGGCCCTACAAGGTAACAGAAGTCTTAGGGACAGGCTACTACAAAATATCCGACCTAGAAGGCAATGAGCTGCCCAGAACCTGGCACGCCTGTAATCTAAGACGGTACTACAGCTAGAAAGACTTAACCCGAGGTGTACTCTTTTTCCCTACAAGGGTTTTTTAATGAGACACCCGGTTAAGTAGGATACCCGACCTAAAGGGTAAACACTTTGTAAATATTCTTTCTTTTTTAACACTAATCAAATTTCTCTATTTTCTCTTCCTCATGATGAAGCAAATCCTAGAAAGTACCCCACCAAGGCGCATTAATTTATGCTCGGCAAAACGCAAAAAATCATTTGCCAAGAGACCATACAAGGTCGGCAAAGATAAAGCGACGAGGTTCAAATTAATGTGAGAAGTTATAAAGTAACTCTGAAATGGCTCGAAAAGCCAAATAAAAAAGAGGTTACAAAAATAACTTAAAAAGGCCGACCAAACGACGAAGTCGGACCCAACAAAGGGAAAAGTTATAAAGTAACTCTAAAATGGCTCAAAAAGCCAAATAAAAGAGATTACGGAAATAACTCAAAAGAACCGACCAACGACAAAGTCGGACCTAACAAAAAGGAGGTACTCGAGCACCCAATGTCCGAGAAAAAGCTCGGCCCAAGAAAGAAGCCTTAAAACGGCAAGAACCAGGATTTCGAAAAACGCTTACTAAAAAGTTGCTTTACAAAAAGCAACTAAAAAGTACAAGCGAAAAGAACGAAATCGAAAGAAGTTTCAAAACGCTAGCTAAAAAGTTGTTATCCGAAAAACAACTAAAAAGCACGAAAGCGGAAACATAAAGTCAAAACGCTAGCTAAATAGTTGTTATCCGAAAAACAACTAAAAAGCACGAAAGCGGAAACATAAAGTCAAAACGCTAGCTAAAAAGTTGTTATCCGAGAAACAACTAAAAAGCACGAAGGCAGAAACCAAAGGTCAAAACACAAACACCGCATAATAAAGTCACCACAAGTGGCTAAATAAAAGCAAAAGGTGTCCAAAAGTGTTCACAAAGGCCATCCAACAAAAAGCCCACAGGCCGGGCAAACCACTAAAAAGATCACAGAGGATCAAAGTTCTTTCCGGTCTCCGCATCAACAGAAGGCTGCGGAGGGAACATCGAAATCGGGACTGCATCGACAGCACCATCATCCCGGCTTGAAACCTCCACACCAGATCTATCCTCAGCCAAAGGTGAAGTCGGGTTCACAACCGGAACCTCGGGGTCGGACACCGGAGCCTTGTGCTCGGACACCGGAACCTCATCCTCGGCAGGGGCAGGAACAATCTTTCCCTCCACAACAATGTTTTCCGTACTGAATAAGCTCAGATCCAGGTCGGGAGCAAGAACCCGGACCTGATCCCTCAAATTCACAAACATAGCATCCATACCCTTGGCCACATTATCTTCCAGCTCGTAAAAATCATCCCGAGCAGACTGCAACTTCTCCTTCGTCTCCACAAGCTCGGCATACAGCTTAGTATAGTTCTCCGTCGCCACCCTCGCCATCTCCTCAGATGTCTTCGCCGCCGCCACAGCCGCGGTGGCCCTAGTTTTCTCTTCCTCCAAAGAGGCCTCCAGCTCAGTAATCCTGGCAGCCTTCAGTTGACTAATCTTATCAAGCTCGGACCGTGCCTTCTCAAGTCGAGAGCTGGTCGCCCCAAGGGGAGCTTTCCTGAACTCCCGGGCAATAGCGGCATGAAGACTAGCCATCCGAACACAGCTCCGCGCCATATACTGAAAGTGATGCTCCATAGACGCATCATCAGTAGAAATAAAGGTCTGGGGGAGAATGTGCTGCTCAATCCAAACAAGAGCGTCAAAATCCTTATCATTGAAACCGGCAAGCTCTTGAGAGGTCTTCTGTTTCTTGGGGGGAGGACCCGAGGTCGAAGACGGGGAAAGGTGACCGGGTCCGGAGGTCGGAGGATCTTGAGTTACAGCTCGGAACTGAGGAGTCGGAATGGTCTTCGACCGAGTCTGAACACCCACGGTAGTCTTCTGCGGAGAAGATCGGGCAGAAGCCTCAGCCTCGATATTCCGAGCAGCCGCAGACTTCTTCGACCGACGAAGGAACTTCATAGAATCAGCCTGAGAAGACATCTCTGCAGAAACAAAAGAAAGGGATTATCACAACAGAAAAACCTCCAAAACGAAGCCAAAATGAAATCTCAAAGAGGTCGGGAACTACCTAACTCAGAGCGGAGAAGGCTTGGATCTCCCAACATTTTCTTCGTATCCAAGTGAGGTGCCCGACCCCATAAACTGCTCACCACACCCACAAAAGCCTGCTCCACCTCATCTAGACTCTCAAAAGTATACTTAACCGACACTACATTCTCCTGCCAACAAAGAGGAAAAGAAGGCTCCCCACTCTCATCTAGAAAGAAAGGTCGGACATCTCCAGCAGCCCGGACCTTGAAATAGTAGTTCTTGAAATCATGAAACGACTCATCATACAAGGTACAAAACTTCTTTCCCTGGTTAGCCCTAAAAGAGACCCAGGACACCTTCCCAGCACCCGACCCCGGCTTCGTCAACACGAACAGATAGGAAAAAAGAGAAACAGAAGGAGAGATGCCCAAAAACTGACACAAAAGTTGAAACAGCTTTAAAAACGCCCAAGAATTTGGATGGAGTTGCGTAGGGGCAAGGTTACAAGACCAAAGGACCTCGGACTCCAAGTCGGTAAAAGGAAGTCGTACACCCAGCTTAGAGAAAAAACAATCGTAAGCATAAAAGAATAGCTTCTCGGAACTTTCTAAGGGCGGGAAGCACACTCTCTCCTCGGACTCCGGGGCTACTAGCTCATAATCCCGCTCAGACTCCCTGTTCTCACAAATACTACACTCCCTACGGAACCTAACTAGATACTCAGAATCTACAACAGAAGGGACCCTTAGAGGAACAGGATCTACCCAACCAAGACCACTCGGAATCTTGGTCGACATTGCTTGAAACACCTTTCGAGACATAAAAAATCTTA
This sequence comes from Arachis stenosperma, assembly GCF_014773155.1. Lineage (NCBI taxonomy): Eukaryota > Viridiplantae > Streptophyta > Magnoliopsida > Fabales > Fabaceae > Arachis > Arachis stenosperma. Next base: position 104,394,903 of record NC_080385.1, on the reverse strand, counting down.
CCTACAAAGAAGAATACAACAGCAAGCCAAAAATCACATAATAGGCAGACAGCAAAAAACCCATTCAGCAGAAGCAAGAAAACAAAAGTTCTTTTAGAAGAAAAATGCAGTAACCCGAAAACAAAGTACCAAGAGAAAAGAGCCCCCCCCACATACAAACAACCAAAGCAATGGCGGCGCCTCTTTTCGGGGCAACCCCAGCATAGAAGAAAAAGAAACAAAAGCATATGTGCACGGCAAAAGTAAAGACGAGAAACAAACCTGGAAGAAAGGAAGAAGACGACGAGCTCCGATGCAAGAAGAACGAAAACAGCGGCGCAGAGGAAACCCCGAAAAACAACGCACAGAAAGAATCGGAGAAGAAGAACAGAGAGAAAGAAGGAAGATGCTCGAAAGAGAGGTGGCGAAAAACCCAGAAAAAGGGAAAGGGAACAGAATAAACAAAGAAATGAGGAAAGGGGCAAATAAATAATGCCTTCACAGAGCCCGAACGGAAATCGAGGAGAAACGGTAAAAAGCAATAAATGCTGAAACGGCCACTTTCAAATTTTGAAAAAGACGACTATGCCCGAGCTCGACCTCTCCAAAGGACGAACTCGGACAGGGGCACTGTTCATACCCTGACCGAGCTCTCCAAACTCGGGAAGTTCGCAGAAGGTCCGACCTCGTCCCAAAGGCCCACGCCTGAGGTCGGACCTCGGACAAATAAAGAAGAAGGCCCATCAAAAGGAACGAAGCCCAAAACCTAAAGGCCGAAAAAGGCCTAGGAAAGGCGGTTCCACAAAAGATAGAGATAAGACTCCCAAAAGATAAGATAAGATAAGAAGATCTTATCCAGGGAAGATCACGACCAACCACTATAAATACACTGGAGCACCCAGGTATAACTCATACTCTAATTCTACTCAATATCTGCTTGGACCCATGCTAACTTAAGCATCGGAGTGTCATTGCAGGTACAACCCCCAGCCGCTCGACACACCAAGCTCGGGTCACGGGACCCCTACCTCGGGTCTTGCCAGACGACCGAGCTACACGTTTCAGGTAACCCTCGGAACAAAAACTGTTTTGAAAAAGATGTGATTAAAAAGATTTGATTGAAAAGTCATGCTTTTAAAAAGATATGATTGAAAAGATATGATTTGAAAACAATTTTTAAAAAGATTTGATTTTAAAAATTAATGACTTGCCTAACAAGAAAAGATATGATTCAAACATTAAACCTTTCTCAACAGAAAAGGCAACATACTTAAAATGTTCAATCAAATCATTGATTGTTAGTAAGTATCTTTGAAAAAGGAAAAAGATTGATTTTGAAAACATTTGATTGAAAAGATATGATTTGAAAAAGATTTGATTTTGAAAAACTTTGAAAACTTGAAAAAAATTGATTTTGAAAACAAAATCCTCCCCCTTGTGCCATCCTGGCGTTAAACGCCCAGAATGGTGCACATTCTGGCGTTTAACGCCCAATGCACTACCTTTTTGGGCGTTAAACGCCCAACCAGGCACCCTGGCTGGCGTTTAAACGCCAGTCTGTCCTTCTTCACTGGGCGTTTTGAATGCCCAACTTTTTCTGTGTAATTCCTCTGCTGCATGTTCTGAATCTTCAGTTCCATGTACTATTGACTTGAAAATAGAACCAAGATCAATTAAACAATGCATGCAAGACACCAAACTTAAAATTAGACACTAGACTCAAACAAGAAACATAAAATATTTTTGGTTTTTATGATTTTGTAATTTTTTTGTGCTTTTTCGAAAATTATATGAAACTAGAAAATAAAAGTTTCAGAATTCTCAATTTGAATTCCAGGAATCATTGCAATGTTAGTCTAAGACTCCGGTCCAGGAATTAGACATGGCTTCACAGCCAGCCAAGCTTTCAAAGAAAGATTCGGTCCAAAACACTAGACATGGCCAATGGCCAGCCAAGCCTTAGCAGATCATTGCTCCAATAGCAAGATTGATAGAAATCAACAAGCTCTTGTGATGATAAGTTGAAACCTCGGTCCAATAAGATTAGACATGGCTTCTCAGCCAGCCAGACTTCAACAGATCATCATGAAACACTAGAATTTATTCTTAAGAACTCTGAAGAAAAATACCTAATCTAAGCAACAAGATGAACCGTCAGTTGTCCATACTCAAAACAATCCCCGGCAACGGCGCCAAAAACTTGGTGCGCGAAATTGTGATCTCTACACAACTCCGCACAACTAACCAGCAAGTGCACTGGGTCGTCCAAGTAATAAACCTTACGCGAGTAAGGGTCGATCCCACGGAGATTGTTGGTATGAAGCAAGCTATGGTCACCTTGTAAATCTTAGTCAGGCAGACTCAAATGGGTATAGATGATATATGAATAAAACATAAAGATAAAGATAGAGATACTTATGTATATCATTGGTGAGAACTTCAGATAAGCATATGAAGATGCTTTCCCTTCTGTCTCTCTACTTTCCTACTGCCTTCATCCAATCCTTCTTACTCCTTTCCATGGCAAGCTTATGCAAGGGTTTCACCGTTGTCAGTGGCTACCTCCCATCCTCTCAGTGAAAACGTTCCTATGCTCTGTCACAACATATGGCTAATCATCTGTCGGTTCTCGTTCAGGCCGGAATAGAATCCAGTGATTCTTTTGCGTCTGTCACTAACGCCCCGCCTGCTAGGAGTTTGAAGCACGTCACAGTCATTCAATCATTGAATCCTACTCAGAACACCACAGACAAGGTTAGACCTTCCGGATTCTCTTGAATGCCGCCATCAGTTCTTGCCTATACCACGAAGACTCTGATCTCATGGAATGGCTGGCTCGTTTGTCAGGCGAGCACTCGGTTCTCAGGCGATCAACCATGCATCGTGTATCAGGAATCCAAGAGATAAACACTAGAGCCTTGTTGCTTGTAGAACAGAGTGGTTGTCAGTCACTTTGTTCATAGGTGAGAATGATGATGAGTGTCACGGATCATCACATTCATCAAGTTGAAGAGCAAGTGATATCTTGGACAAAGAACAAGCGGAATTGAATAGAAGAACAATAGTAATTGCATTAATACTCGAGGTACAGCAGAGCTCCACACCTTAATCTATGGTGTGTAGAAACTCCACCGTTGAAAATACATAAGAACAAGGTCTAGGCATGGCCGTGAGGCCAGCCTCCCAAAGTGATCAAAAGATCTAAAGAACAAAAGTTTCCAAAGATCAGAAGATGATCAGAAGATCAGATGATGTAAATACAATAGTAAAAGGTCCTATATATAGAAAACTAGTAGCCTAGGGTGTACAGAGATGAGTAAATGACATAAAAATCCACTTCCGGGCCCACTTGGTGTGTGCTTGGGCTGAGCAATGAAGCATTTTTCGTGTAGAGACTCTTCTTGGAGTTAAACGCCAGCTTTTATGCCAGTTTGGGCGTTTAACTCCCATTTTGGTGCCAGTTCCGGCGTTTAACGCTGGAATTCCTGAGGGTGACTTTGAACGCCGGTTTGGGCCATCAAATCTTGGGAAAAGTATGGACTATCATATATTGATGGAAAGCCCAGGATGTCTACTTTCCAACGCCGTTGAGAGCGCGCCAATTGGGATTCTGTAGGTCCAGAAAGTCCACTTCGACTGCAGGGAGGTCAGAATCCAACAGCATCTGCAGTCCTTTTCAGTCTCTGAATCAGATTTTTGCTCAGGTCCCTCAATTTCAGCCAGAAAATACCTAAAATCACAGAAAAACACACAAACTCATAGTAAAGTCCAGAAAAGTGAATTTTAATTAAAAACTAATAAAAATATACTAAAAACTAACTAAATCATACTAAAAACATACTAAAAACAAGTTTTCACGCATCATGTACCCAATCTGCAAATATATCCGGAGGGCACTTTCTAATCATGAACTTGTATCTCTCCCAAGCTTCATAGAGAGACTCCCCTTCAAGCTGCCTGAATGTCTGGATGTCAATCCTCAGCTTAGTCAACCTCTGAGGCAGAAAGAATTTGGTTAAAAACTTACTAACTAAGTCTGCCCAGCTTGCTATACTCTCCTTTGGTTGTGTCTCGAGCTACTAATTAGCTCAGTCCCTAATAGCGAAAGGGAATAACATCAACCTGTATACCTCAGCAGAAACCACATTAGTCTTGACTGTATCACATATCATTAGAAAATTATATATGAAAATATTAGGGTCCTCTTGCTGGCTTCTACTGAACTGACAATTTTGTTGCACTAGAGATATGAGTTGAGGCTTCAACTCAAAATTATTTGCATGCACAACTGGTGGTATAATACTTCTGATACAACTCCTGGGATTGGGGTTGGCATAAGACCCCAAAGTTCTTCTAACAGGCCAGATGTTGTTAGGATTATTGACCATAAGATTACCATTATTCTCAGCCATGCTGAGGTCAGCGTCCTCTTCAAATTTGTCTCCAAAGACTTCTTGAACTTTCGAAGCTCTAGCTTGCTTTCTTTGCTCCCAAAGAATCTTTTCAATCTTAGGATCTTATAGACGAGATTCTTTGTCCTAGTTCCTATACATAAATAATTCGAACAAGGTAGAAGTGGGATTTTCAATATCATAGGGTACACCAAAGTGGAAGAGAAAAGAACTAAAAATAACTTAAAAAGAAAGAGGCAAAAATTTAAAAGGAAATTAAATTAAAAGAAACAAAAATTAAAGTGATAAAAATTAAGGTTGAAACAAAAATAAAATGAAATAAAATAGCAACTAAACAAAAATTGAAATAACGAAAAAAGTCTAATCTAGGCAACTAATCAACTGGTAGTTGTTAGTCACGATTATTCCCCGGCAATGACGCCAAAAACTTGGTGCGGAATTTTGAATACTGTAACTTACCGGCAAGTGCATTGGGTTGTACCAAATAATAACTCATGGTGAGTGAGTGTCGATCCCATGAGGAATAACGGACTAAGCAAACAATGATTAATTAGATGATTTAGTTAGACAAGTTGGAATAAAAGGGGGATGTTCGAATGGCATAAAAAGCAATGAATTAAGAAAACTAATAACAAACGGTTGAGAAAATAGTATGAGAATGGAGTTAAGGTTCTGGAGATATTTAAATATCCAAATTAATAACAATTGTCAACCCCCTTGATCATATAATGATTATGTTTATAACAAATCCCAGTTGATTAAATTCCTATTCCTAGGCAATCTAATCTCCTCTAATCCAACTGACCGTCAATTCCTTCATCACTGAAGAACGAAACTCTCGTGCGATCTAGAATTTTCACAAATAAATTCCCATTGTAAGTATAGCTTCTAGACCGACAAGAATTCCTTTCTTATAAAAGTTTTGGTTGTCACAAGTAACAAACCCCTTTGGAATTGATAACCAAAGTATTTAAACCTCGGGTCGTCTTCTCAAGGAATTGCAGGGAAGTATGATTTATTATTGGTTATGCAAAGGTATATTTCGGGGTTTTGAAAAGGTTTGAACAAATAATTTAATTGATAAGAAAAATAAATTAATAATTAGAAAATCTCTTGGCAAGGTATGAAAACTGGAAGTCCTATCCTAGTTATCCTTATCAGATGTGATGAGTATTGTCCGTTGCTCCCACTTAGTCAATCATTACTAAATAAAGGAAAGTCAAGTGGACCGATTAATTTGACTCCTCAAGTCCTAGTCAACTACTAAGGAAACACTAGCTTTAGAGGGATCCAAATCAACCAGCAAACTTCAAATATCAATCAACTGCTGAGTTTGATAACATAAGAGTCACCAATCAATCAATCAAAGCCAAAGGAAAAAAATCTAAATTATTTATATAATAAATAGAAGAAAGCAATCATGAGTCTGAAATACCTCAAATTATATTAGTTAAGAAAATCCTAACATGAAAAGTTCATAAACAAATAAAAGAGAAAATAAACAAAAAGAACATTGAACCTGAGATGAAGAAGAAATAAATCCTAATCCTAATAGAAATCCTAATCCTAAATCCTAAGAGAGAGGAGAGAACCTCTCTCTCTAAAAATTACATCTAAATTATGAAAAGTGAATTATGAATGATTGATTGAATGATCCCCCTGAGTCTCTGCATGTTCCCTGACTTTAATCTGTGTTTCTGGGCCGAACTCTGGGTCAAAACACGGCCCGAAACTGTCTCCAGCGTATTTTGTAATTTTGCAGATTGCGCACGTCACGCGGCCACGTCGTCCACGCGTTCACGTCATTCAACATTTGTTGTACCACGCGTGCGTGTCGTCCACACATTCGTGTCATTCGTGCAGCTTCCAATCCGCGGTCGCGTCAGGCACGCGAGTGCATCACTGTGATTTCTTCCATTTTACACGGTTGCGTGAGCCATTCGACCGTGTGACTTCTCGCTGGTCATCTCCTCAATTCCTTGTGTTCCTTCCACTTTTGCATGCTTCCTCTTCATTCCTTAGCCATCCTTGCCCTATGAAGCCTGAAACACTTAACACACGGATCACGGCATCAAATGGTATAAAGGAGAATTAAAATACACAATAAAAAGATCTCTAAGAAGAAAGTTTTCAATCATAAAACTAAACTAGGAAGGAATCGTAAAATCATGCAAATCATATGAATAAGTGGGTGAAAAGCTGGATAAAACCACTCAATTAAACACAATATAAACCATAAAATAGTGGTTTATCAACCTCCCCACACTTAATCATTAGCATGTCCTCGTGTTAAGCTCAAGGAGACAAAAAAAATGAGTAGGAAAAAGCAAGACTCATGCAATGCAACCTATGGATGTGAATGCAACTACATGACAAGATGATTCTACCTACTTGGTGAAAAAGTAAATAAATCTTTCAAGAACATATATAAACTGGATTTCACTAATTCAAATCACAAAATACAATACAAATAACTTGCAAGAAGAAGATAGCGCATGAAAGCAGGGAACATAGAATTAAGCATTGAACTCTTAATGGTAGTGTATATCATTCTAACTCTCAAGTGTCTAGGATCAATTCTCTCAATTCTCTACTAATCTTGCTTTCTATAGCTTGCCCTTCATCTAACAATCAACAAAAATTTAATGTACCAATACACAAATTAAGAGGTCTTTTAAGGGTTGTAATGGGGTTAGGGTCAAGGTAGGATTGTAATTGGCCAAGTGGACTAAAATCTGAATCCTTAATTAACATAAACTTTCCACCTAACTTAGGACAATCCATGTAAATAACTACCCATTAACTGCGTTTACTACATATTTATGCATTCCATGTTTTGAGTATAGTACATATGCATTGCTATTGCCATTTACTTTGGGGAATTTTGTCCCCTTTTTATTTTTCTGCTCTTTTTTCTCTTTTTTTTCTATTTTTCTTTTCTTAATAATTTTTTTTTCAATGCATACGATTAATGTATTGAATGCAATAATATGTGTTCAACTATTATTTTACACATTTTCACAAAAGTATACAACACCCAATTACTCAAACCAAATATTTTCAAACCCAATTTCCCCACACTTAAATCATCAACACTTTTACTAGCCTAAGCTAACCAAGGATTCAAATTAAGGACATTATTATTTTCTGCTTATAGTTAGTAATGAGATAAAGTAAAGAACAAATGGGTAAAATAGGCTCAAATTGGTTTGCAAAGGATAACGAAAGGGGTAGGGCCATATGGGTATGTAAGCTTAGTGAAACAAGGCCTCAATCATATAAATGCATGCATACATCAGACAATGGAAATATAAAATTAAGCAAGATAAAGATTACAATTTTAGAGAGAATAACACACATAAAAAATAACATATTGGTTGATAAAATGCAACTAATTTAAATAGGCTCAAAATCTTATGAATTTTGTGTGTTCAAGCTCTAAACCATGTTCCAAATTAGAATTTCTTCAAACAAATTTTTCAAAAAGTTTAATTCAAATTAGTGAAATGCTAAAAAAATTTTCTTGAAAAAGAAAATGTTACTTCAACCAAGTGGTAAAATATGCACAAAATCAAGTAAAAATGCAAATGTAGCAATGAACAAACAAAGAAAATAAAACATTGGTGTTGAGATAGACGAGTAACTAACCCATGGAGATCGGTATCGACCTCCCCACACTTAAAGATTGCACCGTCCTCGGTGCATACAAAGATGTGTAGGTGGGCGGGGGTTGTGGTTTCTCAGCCGGTGCCCGTTGTAGAGTCTTTCTCTTTACCCTTCCTGGTGGCCATCCTGAAAAGGGAGAAGAGAAAGGGACATGAAGTCAAAGGGATAGAGCAAGGGAGAGGGCAGTACGAGTAATAATCATGCCAAAATAAAGAAGAATGTCATTAACACATGGTCGCGACTCCATGAAATCAGGACAACAATGGAAACAGGGCATGATAAATTGAGGCAATTAGATGCAAGATGTTTATTGGCATGCTGGTAAAGGCACGAGTAGCATAAATCAAGCATTAAAAGCCTTAATATATTATTAGTCATGAGAAACTAACAATAACGTTTGTATTAACAATCATATTTAATTAATAAAATAGTGGAAGGGGTTTTGTGAAAAATAGGCATTAGAGTAGAAGAATAGAATAATGAAGAATGCACAATGCCATACGGGCTTTTTCACAAACACTTAGTATGCATGTTTAATATGATAAGGGAAGAATGAATTTGGAACATGCAAGCAACCCTATAAAAAGTAATATATAATTGTCAAATAATTCCTTAATAATTCACAAGAAAAATATGGAAAATAATGACCCAAATAAATTTCCAACACCAAATAAAAGAAAAAGAAAGAAAAAGAAAGGAAGGAAGAAAGAAATAAGAAGGGAAAGAAAAGATTTAGATTTGGGGAAGAAAAGATAAGATATTTGGCTGATTTGGATAAGCTGTGCGGCGCAGGTGATGCGAGCGCGTGGGGCACGCGGTCGCGTGGATAGCGCTTCGATGAAGTGACGCGAACGCATAGGGCACACGTTTGCGTGAAGTGATTCGTGCCTTCAGCGCGAGTGCAGCCTTGCGGCCGCGCAACTCTCTGGTGAAAAACTTATTTTGCCAAAACTTTGGTGATGCGATCGCGTGATCCACGTGATCGCGTGGTTGGCCTTGTTTTAAAGAATGGCGTGGACGCGTCGGGCACGCGTTCGCGTGGAAGGGCTTGTGCTTCTAGCACGAGTCCAGCCCAATTCTAGCTCAACTTTCGGCTATACACCCTTTTTACGTCGATTGTAAGGCACGCGTTCGCGTGGGTGACGCGAACGCGTAGGAGGCATTTTTCCCATATGACGCGGACGCCTCAGCGATGCGGTCACGTGGACCAAATTGTGGCAAAGGCACGCCTCCAGCCACATTCTCGCGTGACTCTTGGGTCAATTTATTTTCTTCCCAATGCACCTATAACGCGGATGCGTCGGCGCGCTGTCGCGTCGTGTGCGAAATTTTTTTTTTTTGATGCTGTATGCAGAATGTAATGAATGTTATGCAAATTTCCAGGTTCAATCAAAACTCAAAAACAGACTAAAATTTAAACTGAAAAAGGAACGATCATACCATAGTGGGTTGTCTCCCACCTAGCACTTTTAGTTAAAGTCCTTAAGTTGGACATTCTGGTGAGCTCCTTGTTATGGTGGCTTCTGCTTATATTCATCCAAGAATCTTCACCAGTGTTTGGAATTCCCACAGCCTCCGGGATCCCAAACTAGGCGCAGAAAGCCTTCAAGCAAGCTAAAGCAAGTGACAAGGCCCCAAGAGTATTGATTTCTAGATTGAATTTCGGGGTCCCAAACCTTGCTTTTGCACCGGTCTTCTTGTTGATAATTAGTGTTCCAACCGGGTGGCAGGCAATCTGAATTCTCACTAAAGCGGCCAAACAACTTTCTAGACCCATTCAGTTGAGCTTTACACCAAACTTTGCATGTCAACTTGGAGCATACAACCATGTTGAACCTTGCTTGACAACTTCAACCACTAACCATCTTATTCTTGCTCTTAATGCCACAAAGAGCTCTAAGTTGACCATCCGTCTTTAGAAGCCTATATTCAAGTGGGAAAGTAAAGGTTAAGGAAGAGAATTTTACCCACTTGAATGTTGTATTGGACGGTAATGGCTTTGGAGATGTGTTTCCAAGGATCTTGCAAGCTCTACACCCTTGTGCTCTTCTTTGACAACTTCCACCTCTTTGTAATCTTCTTCAATATTAACCTCTTCCTCTTAGTAGATTTCTTCCAATTTAATCTCTTCTTCATTGCTAACCAAGGGCCGTCTTCTTTCATCTCCATGTCAAGTCCAACGGGGGAGGATTCAAATGTAGATAAGAATTCATCAATGATCGAATCCATCTCTTGATCCTCCCATTCAAAGTCTTCAATCATGAGATGCCTTGGAGGTTGTATACCTTCCTCAACATCAGTTTCAATTTCCCATGGAGGTTTAACATCTCATAAGTATTGAACCACTTCTTCTTCTTCAATAATTTCGGCTTCCTCCACTTGTTTGAGTACAAAGTCACGCTCCTTATTGTCCACTGGAGTTTCTAGTGTCTCCTTCATGCTACGTTCTTCATTAGATTCTGCATATGAAGCCATGGGGGTTCCGTAAATGTCCGAACGTCAAAAAGGCAATCGATTTATCGCTTGATCCAGGTGTTTAAGTATGAAATCGTATTCCTCCTTAATGGCTTCTTTTCTATGATAACTCCCTTCAACTACTCCTTCATCTGCAAAGGTCTCTACTACCTTCACCTTTAGTGCCTCCTCTAGCTCCTTATGAAGCATGGATTTGCGAAGATGATCCTCTCTCTCTTGTTCCATGTCAATAGTATCATTGGGATCATGTTGCTCTTGGGTTGATGGATGTGGGTGCTCTTCCATGGATGGTGGTGATGTGCTGGGTGGATCATTATGTGGTTGAGATGGAAGTGCATTGGAGCTTGAGGGTTGAATATTGGGGGTAGAGGGTTGGTTCATGCAGGATATAAGTGATTGAAGAGTAGAGGTGAGACTAGTGATAGAGGCAAGTGTGCTCTCCATGGAGGTTTGGGATGGATAGGAGGGTTCATTTTTTTGGAAAACATGTCCATAATATGGAGGTGGTTCTTTTTGATAAGGATATGGAGATGGTGAATATTGAGGTGGTGGTTATGGGTATGGTTCATATGGTGGTTGGTGTGGTGGATAAGGATTAGGGTCATCTGGAGATGAATGGCGGAAAGGGGCTTGTGAGTGTGGTGGTTCAAAGCTATGTTGAGGAGGTGGTTCATCGGCATATGATGGGGCTTGTTGGTAACTACAAGGGGGTCCACCATATCTATCATCCTGGTACGCATTGCAGAATGGTCTTCGTCCATGATATCTTGGAAGGTGTTGTTGCCTAAAGGGTTGATCAGATCCTCTTGGATCCATCCATCTTTGATTGCTTAGACCTTGATGCATATTCCTATTATAGCTTCCATTCCTTTCAACAAATTTAGAACCAAACTCAAAGCGAGAGGTGTGAGAACTCATAATAGCTATTAGAAATAAGAAGGGAAAACAAAAACAAATAAACAAGTGAAAGAAAAATATTTACAATAACCAATAATAAGGCACACGTTTGTAATTCCCCAGCAACGGCGCCATTTTGAAGAATGAAACTCTCGCGCGATCTAGAATTTTCACAAATAAATTCCCGTTGTAAGTATAGCTTCTAGACCGACAAGAATTCCTTTCTTACAAAAGTTTTGGTTGTCACAAGTAACAAACCCCTTTGGAATTGATAACCAAAGTATTTAAACCTCGGGTTGTCTTCCCAAGGAATTGCAGGGAAGTATGATTTATTATTGGTTATGCAAAGGTATATTTCGGGGTTTTGAAAAGGTTTGAACAAATAATTTAATTGATAAGAAAAATAAATTAATAATTAGAAACTCTCCTGGCAAGGTATGAAAACTGGAAGTCCTATCCTAGTTATCCTTATCAGATGTGATGAGTATTGTCCGTTGCCCTACTTAGTCAACCCTTACTAAATAAAGCAAAGTCAAGTGGACCAATTAATTTGACTCCTCAAGTCCTAGTCAACTCCTAAGGAAAGACTAGCTTTAGAGGGATCCAAATCAACCAGCAAACTTCAAATATCAATCAACTGCTGAGTTTGATAACTCAAGAGTCACCAATCAATCAATCAAAGCCAAAGGAGAAAAATCTAAATTATTTATATAATAAATAGAAGAAAGTAATCATGAGTCTGAAATACCTCAAATTATATTAGTTAAGAAAATCCTAACATGAAAAGTTCATAAACAAATAAAAGAGAAAATAAAGAAAAGAACATTGAACCTGAGATGAAGAAGAAATAAATCCTAATCCTAATAGAAATCCTAATCCTAAATCCTAAGAGAGAGGAGAGAACCTCTCTCTCTAAAAACTACATCTAAATTATGAATGATTGATTGAATGATCCCCCTGAGTCTCTGCATGTTCCCTGACTTTAATCTGTATTTCTGGGCCAAACTCTGGGTCAAAACGCGGCCCGAAACTGTCTCCAGCGTATTTTGTAATTTTGCTGATCGCGCACGTCACGCGGCCTCGTCGTCCATGCATTTGCGTCACTCAGCGTTTGTCGTACCACGCGAGTGCATCGTCCACGCATTCGCGTTGTTCGTGCAGCTTCCAATCCGCGCAGTCGCATCAGGCACGCGAGCGCATCACTGTGATTTCTTCCATTTCGTGTGGTTGCGTGAGCCATGCGATCGCGTGACTTCTCGCTGGTCATCTCCTCAATTCCTTATGTTCCTTCCACTTTTGCATGCTTCCTCTTCATTCCTTACGCCATCCTTGCCCTATGAAGCCTGAAACACTTAACACACGGATCACCGCATCGAATGGTATAAAGGAGAATTAAAATACACAATAAAAAGATCTCTAAGAAGCAAGTTTTCAATTATAGAACTAAACTAGGAAGGAATTGTAAAATCATGCAAATCATATGAATAGGTGGGTGAAAAGCTGGATAAAACCACTCAATTAAACACAATATAAACAATAAAATAGTGGTTTATCAATCACTCAATCGTATTAGAGGTTTAAGTTCAATTTCCGGTTTACACGCCACACAATCCTAAGAATCCCAAATCAGAGTGAAATTATATGTCACGTACCACACTAAGTCCAAATAATTAGAAATCTTGAGGAGTTGGTTTCAAGTTGTAATTCTAATGATATAACTTTTCCAAGAGTCAAATAGAATTCAAGTAGAATTAGCGTTATTTCCTAATAATCACTAATTTTTAAGATGAAGAACGAAACCAATCCTTAAATAGTAATCAATGTATAAACCAAGAGTAGAAAAGCAAATAATTATTCATCCATTCAAGTAAACAGAGCTCCTAACCTTAACTATGGATATTTAGTTACTCATGGTGTAGAAAACCATAGTAGAGAAAAAAGTATGAATGTTTAGAATGAAAATTAGGAGAAGAGAAGTCCCTGCATGGCCTAATCTAAATTATATTTATAGTCCTAATTAAAATAGATTTAAACTTAAATAAAATCGTAAAAGATCTTTTCTAATGGTCTTGTGATTTACAAAATCAAATCTTCCAAAAGCCTTGTTGATTAATTACAAATGTGGTCCCCACTTGGATTCTCGTACTCGGCGCCAAACGCCAGGATCTGGGCATTTAGCACCACCCATGCAGTGAACTTTACTCGTGAGAAAAGGGCTTTGGCGCTAAATGCTAGAGGTTGAACGTTTAGCTCCAAGTCTCCTGAGTCTAACAATGGGTTACGTAGCTTTGGGCGCTAAACACTGAGTCGTGGCACTTAGCACCATCCTTTCCGAGATGAATGGTCCAATTGGGCTCTTCTAATCGTGCGTACGCACGATGCATGCGTACACACGGAGCCATGTGTACGCATGATCCTCAATCGCTTTTTTATGCCCTCTTTCACCAATTCTTCACCGAAAAAGCACATGAAATCAATCAATTGCTACACAACTCAACGTAGTGTCCAATGGGGCTAATCTACTAAAATCCATTAACAAGTCAATAGAAAAACTATATAAATCACACAGAAAAGATACTAATGATGCTCACGCATCACATGAGAGGCTCTTGGAGGTGACAAGGGAATATGCAAGCTCACTCCCAAAAGAAGCAATGCAAAATCACACAAAAGAAAGTAAAGAAAATAATCAAGGGAGTCCACACTCATGAATAAGAGAATTGTATGATGGTTGATTTCATTGAACCATCAATCCAAAAAATTTTTGATGAAGGAAACACTCCAATCATCACACAACACCTAAGTCTAGAAAAAGAAGAAGTGAAGGAAATCAAGGAAAGCACTTAAAGAGAGATTGTGACCAACGAACAAAAGACCATATCTATGAAAAAGAGGAGGTCAACCAAAAGCAATCCAACCACTTCCCCAACAAGCAAGTTGAATCAAGCTAATAACAAAAGAAAGCTTGTTAGGAGGAGATCAAATCAGGGGGCATCAATTTTCTCTTCTTCTCCCTTGAAGTCATTCCTCTTAACCAACTGAAAAAGAGAAAGAAATTCAAGAATCAATATGTCAAGCTAATAATATTAAAAGAGCACTTGTTTGGAGATAACCCAACCGTTGTTAACAAATTTCTTTCTTTACTTAGTTTTACTTTCAAATAATTTGGCATGTCATTGCATAGGATAAGTTTGGTGTTGCCATTAAAACAACTTGATTTTCAATTTTCAATGGGTACTTACATCATTTTAAAATGAAACTATCACACCAAGTTTGGTGTTTCCACTTACCTTTCATGCAATGTACCATGCACAACCCACTTGTCAATGCAATCACATTATCTCTTTTTCTTTGTGCCTTTATTGTTGTTATCTTTAATTTTTCTTGTTTAAACACATGCATTAAGTACATCACTTTTAAGACATTCATGATTCATCACAATCCCATCACCGTTGTTCTCACTTGTTGCTTGAGGTCAAGAAATCATTCTAACTTTGGTGTTGGAGGGAGAGAATATTAGAATAATGACAACAACAAATATGATTGGTTCTACAAGGTGGTTAAGTTCTTTTTTCTCTTATTTGTTTCCTGTACTTTCAATTGCATGCATGATTGTCTTTCATTTCTTCTATATGCATGTGTGATCTTCCTTTAAGGTAAGAATAGTATAATTTTGAATTATAACATGTTGCTTTTACATCATAATTACCATCTTGAAATTTGTGAGTCAAAGCAATTAAGCATTGACGCTAGGATTTTTGCTAGTAAAGAATTTATAAAAATATTCGTGTTGTAAATATAGCTTCTAAACTAACAGAAATCCCTTCGTACAAAAGTTTTGGTTGTCACAAGTAACAAACCCCTAAATAAATTGATAACCGAAGTATTTAAACCTCGGGTCGTCTTCTCAAGGAATTGCAGGGAGGTATGTTCTTATTATTGGTTATGAGTTGTAAATTGGGGGTTTTAAGAATGAGTAACAATTGTGATGAATGACAAGTAAAATAAATAATTAACTATAAAATAAACTCTTGGCAAGGTATGAGAAATTGGAAGTCCAGACTTAGTTATCCTTATCAATAATAATGAAAGTTGAATCTTAATTCTACTTAGTTGACCTTTACTAAAGCAATGGAAAGTCAAGCGACTAATTAGTTTGATCTTCGAATCCTATTTATTTCCTGAGAAAAGGTTGGGATTATTGAAGTTCAATTCAATTAGCAAAGATAACAAGTATCAATTATATTGAGTTGAGATAACTCTGAGTTACTGATTTCTTAACCAAAACCAAGAATGTCGAAAGCTAAATTAAAATCATAAATATCTGGAATACATCAAATTCATTCAAAGCAGTAAATCATAACATGAATGTAGCATAAACCAATTGGGCAACATAAATCAAACATAAATAAAAGCTTCAGAGTAAATAAAAATAGAAGAGAAATTAAATAGTAAAAAGAATATTGAACCTGTGATGAAGAAGTTGAAATCCTAATCCTAATCCTAATCCTAAGAGAGAGAAGAGAATCTCCCTCTAAAAACTACATCTAAAACATGGAAAGTGAATTATGAAAAAGCCTCCTCATGAATGGATGCATTCTCCCACTTTATAGCCTCTAATCTGTGTTTTCCAGGCCGAAAACTGGGTCAGAAACAGCCCAGAAGTCACTTCCAGCGCTTTCTGGTCCGTACAGGTCGCGGGCAAGTGACGCGGAGGCGTCGCCCACGCGGCCGCACGGATTGAAGTTAGCAGCTGCGACACATCCACATGGATCACGCGTTCGCGTTGCCTAGCGTCAGGGCAACTAGGGCATATTATATATCAAATCGAAGCCCCGGACGTTAGCTTTCTAACGCAACTGGAACCATCTAATTTGGACCTCCATAGCTCAAGTTATGGTCGTTTTAGTGCGAAGAGGTCAGGCTGGATAGCTAAGCAATTTCTTCAACTTCTTGTATTCCTTCCACTTTTGCATGCTTCCTTTCCATCCTCTGAGCCATTCATACCCTGTAATCCCTGAAATCACTTAACACACATATCACGGCATCTAATGGTAATAAAAGAGGATTAATATTAACAAATATAAGACCAAAGAAGCATGTTTTCAATCATAGCACAAAATTCGGAAGGAAAACGTAAACTCATGCAAATAGTATGAATAAGTGGGTAAAGAGTTGATAAAAACAACTCAATTGAGCATAAGATAAACCATAAAATAGTGGTTTATCAAGCATCATGATCATAAACAAACATGGTAATTAAAGAAGAAGTCAGCATAAGCATAATAGTCTTGGAAGGCTAGCATGACTACTCTAGCTCAACACATTTGAATTTGTTTGATTGATGTTTTCACCTAGAATATTTTATAAAATATTTGAAATTTTTGAAAATCTTGAAGAAGAAAACCAATTAACGATCAAGTAAGAAAAAGGGAAAGAATGAGAAAGCTGAAGGCTCTGAGTACCAATGACAATTTATTACTCAACTACTTGTGGTATTTATGTATCAAGCAAAAAATTTGAAAAGCATAAAGAATCCTTTAATTACATGCTTGTGGTTCTTATGTATTGAGTGATAATACTTGAAAACAAATTATTTAGAGTTGAAGCTAAAAAAAACGGTGCAAAGCACCCAAGAAGCTAAGCTAAGGAAGAGAAGAGAAGAATAGAAAGCCTGCTTCAAGGAAGGAATATAAGAATAGATTTTATAAAATGACCCGGATAGAAACATTAATCATTTGGAATTCTTGTGTCTTGTTGCATGATAGTAAACTAGCCAACTATGAACATTAAAGATTGCTATTCTTCTCACCTTAGATTGTCAAATTGTATTGCATGATTCTTTTTTTGCTTGAGGACAAGCAAAGTTCAAGTTTGGTGTTGTGATGCATATTGCATCATAAGTTATTTTGGTTGTTCATTTCATAAAGAAAGTCAATAAACTATGCTCAATCATCATGTGTTTGTGATTAATGCTCAATTATGTTTGCATGCAAAGAATCATTAAACATTAGATGAATTTATGTTCATTCATTAATATATGAGCTAAGATTGATGCACTTGTGTACATTAGGTGATTTTGAGACTACAAGAATTAAATGTGTTGCACTTAAGTACACTAATTTACTTTGTGATTATTCATGAGATTATGGACCAAGCTTTGATGCACTTATGTTTCATGATTTTTAGGAGAATGATGATGAAGAACGGTGTGGGATTCAAGGTTTTCAAAGATGAGATTAATGAAGTACAAGGAGTGGCATTGAAGATTGGGTTGTGTATTAATGTATGCAAACCATGCAAGAGCACACTTTGATGCACAAATATGAAGCAATACACTTGAAGCAACATTTCAGACTTAAAGGTGGCATGCAACCTGCACAAATGAGGCAAGGAACACACAAACATGTTGATACGTAAAAATTATATTTCACGTATTTACCGGCAAGTATACCGGGTCGTATCAAGTAATAAAACTCACAAAGAGTGAGGTCGATCCCACGGAGATTGGTAGATTAAGCAACTTTAGTTAAATGGTAGATTTAGTCAAGCAAACATAGTTTTGATTTCATGAGCATTTTGATTTTTGAACATAGTTGCAAGAATTTAAATGGCAAAGAATGTAAAGAACTAGAATATAGAAATAAGATGAAAGTAAATAACTGAAACTTAAATTGCAAGAAACTTAAATGACATCAAAGATAAATGGCAAGGAATTAAAGGGTGCAGAAATTTAAAGAACATAAGAGTAAATAGCAAGAATTAAAGGAACAAAATGTAGATGACAAGAATAATAAATTGACAGAATGTAAAAGGGAATTGGGTTATGGGTAATCAAATAACTAGAAGCAAAAGAAATAAGAAGTAATGATAGAGAGGATCATTAGGGATCCGAGATGCAAGTTTTCATGAATTGATGTTAGTCAAATCCTTCTCAATCATGGGTGTAGATCCATGGCAAGTGGGTAATTGAATCCCAATCTCTTGGTGATTCAATTTCTCTCAACATGACCAATTGCCACTCTCGTGATCTAAGTGTTCATGAGAAGAGATGAAGCTCAATTCTCTTCCAGCCACACAACTCCCATAATCTCAACCAAGGAGAGTTACATCTCACATACTAACCAAGGTGTATTGATTAAAGGAATCATGAAAGGATGAACTCTAAACTGAATTATGTGGCTCCTTCCTCAAATTCACCACATAATTCATATAGATTAACCCCTCTCTCGATGGTGGTTGAATCTTTGAAGAACAAGAGTTCCCTCTTTAGATCAACCACTAGAATTGAGGAGGAGAAGATGGGTTCACCAATTCATTCCAACAAACAGAGCTCCTCCCCCTAATGAAAGTGGGGTTTAGTGAGTCATTGCTCCAATTTCAACAATAATTGCCATAAACAAAAATTAAGCTCAGTGTAAAGGAAGAAGAAGATGAAAAATGAAATGCTTAAAGATTAAGAAAATGAAGAAGATGAGTTCCAAGAAGAAAGAGTGCTCTCTGGGTATCCTCCCGGAAGTACCAAAAGAGTTCTCCAATACAAGTGCTAAAAAGTGTAAAAATGTCTAAGTCTTAGAAAGTATTCCAAAAGTGTAAAAGTCCCCTACAAGTACATCAATCTCTTCTATTTGTACTACTCTAAAACTCTTCAGAGATCTTCAATTTGGGTTAGCAATGTGGGCTTTCTCATTGTTGAATTCTTGGCTCAATTGGAGGTGTTGCTAGGCTTGGAAAGGAAGGGTTCATTCATCATGATTCTGGCCCATTGGCTTGGCGTTATTGGCACTAACTCCAGGCCAAATGCACGTTGGCAACGTGCAGGATAATTTCCTGGTCATGAAGTATGAGACTTGGGCGTTGCTAGCCCAAGTTGTTGCCAACAACTTGCTTTTCCTCTTCTTGGCCTTACTTTCATGCTAAATGTAGCCCAGAATTTGAGTGTCAACCTTCAGCTTCAATATGGACTATTATACATCATTGGAAAGCTCTTGATGTCTATTTTCTAATGCCACTGGAATCACCTCAATTGGACTTTCCTAGCTCAAGTTATGGTTCCTTAAAGAAGGTAAGGTCAAGCTGCCAAGTTGTTGCCAAGTTGTTGTGAATAACGCACCCTCAACCCCAAGTTGGCAACGTGCCCGTGCATCACTCTCCCAAGGCAAGGACTTGGGGCTGGCGTTGTTGCAAAACACGCCCCCCTTGTGGCACGTTGGCAACGTGCTCGACCCACACCCCAAGGCCAATCTCTAGCTTTCTTGAATTTCACTTCATGTTCTTGTTTTTAGGGCCTAAAGATGACTCTGGTTTGGCTTCAACTTTGTGCTCCATCATAGACTATTATATATGGTTGGAAAGCTCTGAATGTCAGCTTTCCAATGCAACTGGAAGCACTCAATTTGGATCTCTGTAGCTCAAGATATCTTCTATTGAAGAGAACATGGTCAGGCTGCCTTGTTGGAGTTGTTGTGAATAACGCCCATACATTTCAAGTTAGCAACGTGCACCATAATTTCCTGGCGTTGTTGTGAATAACTCCTTCTCTTTAGCACGTTGGCAACGTGCTCGAGCCCTTCTCAAGGCTCCATGCTTGCTTCCTGGCGTTGGCAACGTGCATGGCAAGGCCATTGGGCGTTGGCAACGTGCATGGTGCATCTCCCTGGCGTTGGCAACGCGGATGGTGGGCTGATGGGCGTTTGGCAACCTGGTTGGTGCGCCATTGGGCGTTTGGCAACCTGGTTGGTGCGCCATTGGGCGTTTGGCAACCTGGTTGGTGCGCCAAGACTTGGTGCCAAAATTTGCTTGTGTTGTGGCGTTGGCAACGCCCATCTAGCGTTGGCAACGTGGTTGAGCTTGCTTCCCATGGTGCCAAAGTTGCTTGGTTGTGTGGCGTTGGCAACGCTCTCCTCAAGTTGGCAACGTGGTTGAGCTTGCTCCAGGGCCAAGCTTGTGTGTGTGGCGTTGCCTTCAACAACGCCCATAGTTCTTGGCGTTGGCAACGCCCTCGACACTCCTTCATGGCTCAAGTTCCTTGCTTGTGTGGGCGTTGGCAACTTGGTTCTAGAGTTGGCAACGCCAACTTTGCTTCCAGGGCTGCCAAACTTGCTTGTGTTGTGGCGTTGGCAACGTGGATCTCAAGTTAGCAACGCCAACTTTGCTCCTTGGTTGCCTCCAGGACCAAGCTCTTTGTGTGTGGGCGTTGTCCTCAATAACGCACACTATATCCAAGTTGGCAACGCCAACTTCATTTTCCTGGCGTTGGCAAGAATAACGCCCCTTGTATCCAAGTTGGCAACGCCAACTTCTTGCCCAGCTTGCATCATTCTTGCTTCCATGCTTCCTTGTCTCATCACCTATCATCAACAAGGGAAATAGCTTCAAAGTCTTACCAATTCATGCAATAAATTTCATGAGATTCATTCATACTCATTCATATATGCATTCCTTAAAACATTTGCATGAATTTGGCTAGAATTAACATGTTCCTTGATATCATCATGCATGGAAACAAAACTCATAAAAGGACTTGTTTATTTAGAGAAAATAAGTGAAATTAAGCTAAAACTAACTAAACTAACTAACTAATAATGCAAATATGCATTTGCATCACAACACCAAACTTAAAATATTGCTTGTCCTCAAGCAAAATATAAAGGACTTTGTCACAAGAATCTAAGATGTAAGACTTGAATGTTCTTCCAGAGAGGAATTTTTTCATTGAACATGTCATCCTCATTTGTGTGATCAATGATTTATTGTAATTGAACACAACTATTCAACTTTTTCAATTAAAATGCTTGCTTCAATACTAAATTGGTTAACTTCACTAGACTTCTTTCATACCTTAGCACATGATCCTTGAACCAATTTTTTTTCTGCTTATTTCTTTTTCCTTCTTTTTTTTTTCTTTCCCTTTTTTCAATTAAGCTCGAAATCTTGTCTTAAGGCGGCTCTTTAGCATAAGTTTTCAATCAACAATCCCAAACCAGTTGGTTCAAGTTGTTAAGTGTTGAGACACTCTTAAAGATTTACTCACTCAAGCCTCTTTCCTTAACACATTCAGTCACAGGCATATAACATTGAAATTTTGTTTGGATAGTGGTGTCCAGCACCTCTTTGGGTTGCTAAATGTTCTGTTATAGAGCTACTCTTGATTGTGGGTTTTCAATCGATAATCCCGAGTTAGTTAACTCAAGTTACCGGGTGATGAAGCACCCCTCGGATTTACTAGCCCAAGTATGTCTCTTAACATCAATCACCACAGACACATATCCAAATTTTGTCATTGATGCCTAGCCTTTCATCCTTTGTACTCTATTTTCTTTATTGTCAAGGTTATTTGTGCTTTTACTGTTAAAGTCTTTGTGATCCTTAACTAAACTAGTCTTGTGTAAGCAAGCATTCTTTTGAGCTCATTGAACCTTGATTCTTTCACAATAATTGCATGTATGCTAGCACTTGGGATAACATGATTCTTTTTAAGCTAGAATTCTCTCTGTTCTTGCATCAAACTACATCTTTTATTCCAATGACAGGTAAAAGTACTAAAGACAAGCAACCATTCCAAATTTGTGAGTGATGATGCATGGAATGGGCAACATAAAAGGCAATGCTTCAAAAAAGAAAATGCATCCTAGAAGGTATACCATATTTCAGACATACATCTTCTTTATTTAAAGAAACATAAAGAAAAACAAAGGAACTTCACCACCTTTAGTCTTCACGTCCCTTTTCCTTTGCTTGATTCTCCTTGCTTTCCTTTGCCCTTTGGATCTTGTTTCTTTTTACTTCTTAACTCTCCTTGTTGCTTTGTTGTTGAATCTCCCTTTGGATCTTCTTTCTTTTTGCTCCTCCGTTCTCCTTGTTGTTGTGTCGTTGCATCCCTCTCTTCTCTTTGCCAAATTCCTGAGCTTATCATTATCTCCTGTAGCCTCTGTTGATTGAATCTCACCCTTGCTAGTTCTTGCTGTTCAAATATCTTCCGAGCCTCATTAAAACATTTGATTTGTGGGTTGATCAATGGGGTGTGGAACAGAGGTAACTAAGCTTTTCTTGGGTGCATATGTCATAGTCAAGTCTGTCCTTGTGCCTGGCTTCCTTGAACATTCTGTTTTCATTGAAATCTCTGTAGAGTGTTTCATGTCTAGCATCCAACCTATGGAGAAGTTCTCTTTGCCGAGCTTGCTCTATCCTTAGTTGAGCTTGTTCTTGTATCACTTTCTCCATGGCTTTTTCATGTTCCATAGCCGAATTGTTGATGGCTTCCTGCATCTTGGCATATTGTTCTTGTTGTAACTCCATCATGTGTGCTTGGTATTCATTTTGTTGGTTCATCCATTGAACTTGAATACCTCTTTGTTGATCCATCAACTGCCAAAGATCCCTTTGTTGTTGAGCTTGCTCTTCTTGGCTTCTTTGAATTTGTGAGTATTGCCCAGAAATCCCTTCCAAGGCGGCTTGGAGTTGGTTCATGTTCAAGGTGTGGGATTCATCCATTTCTTGAGGCTCCTCCTCTTGTCTTACTTCTTTCCTTTTCTTCCTTCTTGCTAAGGGTTGCCTTTCCAATTGTGTTGTGGTGATGAACTCCAACCTTTTTCGGGTGAGAGGCTTTCCAATAGAGACCAAATCAGTTTCTCCAAATTCTTCAAGAGGCACTCCAGCTTCTTCACATAGGCGCAGAATGGTACTAGGATATCCTAGCCAGCTGTCCTATTTGACTTTTTGAGCTATGTCAATGATGTTCCTGGCTATAATGTCTCCAACATTGATTTCCCCTCCTTTCATTATGCAATGGATCATTATTGCTCTATTCACGGTTACCTCAGAATTGTTTGAAGTGGACATCAATGATCTCCTCACTATGTCATGCCATCCTTTTGCTTGAGGTATGAGATCACCTCTCCGAAGCTTGAGTGGTTGTCCATGTGAATCCAACACCCAATCCGTGCCTATTCTGCATAAGTCACTCACCACATCCACATATCTTGGGTCATTTTCAACCCTTTCTTCATAGCTAGGTCGTTTGAACTGTTTGTGCTTGACCCTTAGCACCCTATTGATGGTGTCCGGGCTAAAATCAACATCCACACCTCTTACATAGCTCATGTATGGTTCTTCATCATCATATTCTCTTATCACATTAGTGTAGAACTCATGGATGAGAAGCATGCTTATTTCTTGAGGTTGGTCACAAAGAAGTTCCCATCCCCTTTTTCTGATTATTTTTTGTATCTCAGGGTATTCATCTTTCTTTAGCTTGAAGGGTAACTCCGGAACAACATCTTTGCTTGACATCCAACTAAAGATTCGCTCATTATGCTTGGATTTAAATCTTCTTTCATCAAATTCATCTTCTCTCCTATCTCTTGATGATGAGGCCATTGAGATTCACTTGCAAGGTTGAATCTCCCCAACACCAAACTTAGATGAATGCTTGTCCTCAAGCACAAGGAAAATGGTTGTGAATGGGAGAGATGTATGGCCACAACGTGACTTGGGTAGGCTAGAAGATGATGGTGAGGAGGGGTGGAGTGTTTCGGTTATGTGAGGAGGTGTGATGCTTCAAGAGTTTTGTTGGGTAAAGATGAGGTTCAAGGTTAGAATTTGTGAAACATGGAGTAGGTTGGAGGTTGAGTATGAGTTCGGATACTTAAATGAGGTTATGGGGGTAGAAGAATGAATGATGAATGAATATGGTTGAAGTATTTAAAGTGAAGGTTGGTGGGAAAGCATTTAAAGCTCGGTCATGGCATGCTTCCTTGTGCCCAATGCATGTTGATTTATTTTTTTCCCATGCATAAAGTTCAAAACTCATGTGATTTCCCTTCCTTGTGTATCCGTGACCTCACTCACCAAGATTCTTCATCATTTCTTTCTTTCTTTCATTATATGCTTCCAAGATTCCCCATCATTTCTTTCTTTCTTTCCTGCAACAAAATGCCAAAGGCTTGAGATTCTTAAAGTGACATTAATGGCTAAAAACTTATGATGATGTTCCTATGCAAACTTGACTAAATTAGATTCCCTAATCTATTTTTTTAGCATTAATAATGCAAGTAAAGACACCAAACTTAGTTTGTGACTAAGTGTTCTATGGAATTAATTCCAAAGATAGCCACCTCAAACTTTAGTAATTTACCTACATTACATGCTTTTTCACGTTTTTTTCTTTTTTTTTTTTTTAATTATTTTATAACTAAAATAGATGACAATACTTTCATAGCCTAGCATTTTCATGTATGCATGGACACCAAACTTAGTTTGTGGCTAAGTGTTGTAGAACACACATTTGCCATTACTTCAAGATTGGCCACACCAAACTTAGTGCCTTGCATACACCATGTACTAGTCTACTTGATCATTATTGGTTACTAAAACATGAAAATAAAGGATTCCCTGTGCATGGGTTGCCTCCCATGAAGCGCTTTGTTTATTGTCCTTAGCTCGACATTGCTGCTTCTTTGTTCATGTTAAGAGTTGCACACTCTCTTCCTTGCTCCAAGGGCCACCAAAATAGTGCTTCACCCTATGTCCATTAGCTGTGAAGGTTTGTTTTGAGGCTTCATCAAGCAATTCAACATAGCCATGAGGCGATACTTTGGTGATGGTGTATGGACCAGTCCATCTAGACCTCAGCTTCCCAGGGAAGATCTTCAATCTTGAATTGAATAACAACACCTTTTGGCCCGGTTCAAATGTTCTTTGAGAGATCCTCTTATCATGTCATCTTTTTGCTCTTTCCTTGTATATTTTGGCATTGTCATATGCCTCCAATCTGAACTCCTCAAGCTCATTGAGTTGTAGCAACCTCTTCTCTCCTGCTGCTTGAGCATCTAAATTCAGAAGTTTGGTGGCCCAAAAGGCCTTATGTTCAAGCTCCACAGGGAGGTGGCATGCCTTTCCATACACCAGCTGAAATGGAGATTTTCCTATGGGTGTCTTGAAGGCTGTCCTATATGCCCAAAGTGCATCATCCAGCTTCCTAACCCAATCCTTTCTTGTTGTTCCCACAGTTTTCTCCAAGATCCTTTTTAGCTCTCTGTTGGCAAGTTCAGCTTGTCCATTGGTTTGTGGGTGATATGGGGTAGCTACTTTGTGTGTAACACCATACTTGTGGAGTAAAGAATTGAGTTGCTTGTTGCAAAAGTGGCTTCCCCCATCACTTATAAGTCCTTTGGGTACTCCAAATCTAGTGAAGATGTTCTTCTTGAGGAATTGCAAGACCACGTTGGTATCACATGTGGTGGTGACTATTGCTTCTACCCATTTGGAGACATACTCTACTGCTACCAGGATGTATTTGAACGTGTAGGATGGAGGAAAAGGTCCCATGAAATCCATTCCCCACAAATCAAAGAGTTCCACTTCCAAAATGAACTTTTGAGGCATCTCATTTTTCTTTGACAAACCCCCTGTTCTTTGACATTCATTGCATTGGCTCACAAACTCCCTAGCATCCTTGAAGATTGAAGGCCAATAGAAACCACTTTGAAGGACCTTTGCAGCAGTTCTTTCGGCCCCAAAATGACCACCATAGCTAGAGTTGTGACAATGCCATAGTATGTCCTTCATCTCACCTTCTGGCACACATCTTCTTATCATTCCATCTGGGCATCTTTTGAACAAGAATGGTTCTTAACTTGTTGTCTTGTGTACTCTTGTGGAATGATTCTTCCTGCCTTGTAGTTGGCCATGTCTGCAAACCAAGGGACATGTTGAACGTGCAAGAGATGTTCATCTGGAAACTCTTCATTTATTGATGGAAAGTTGTCTTGGCATTCATCTTGTGGTACCCTTGATAAGTGATCAGCAACTTGATTTTCACTGCCCTTTCTATCTTTGATCTCAATGTCAAACTCTTGTAGGAGTAGCACCCATCTGATTAGCCTTGGTTTGGCATCCTGTTTTGACATAAGATACTTAATGGCAGCATGGTCAGTATACACTAAGACTTTAGATCCAATCAAATATTGTCTAAACTTATCAAAGGCATACACCACGGCTAGTAACTCTTTCTCTGTTGTGGTGTAGTTTCTTTGAGTTTCATTCAATACCTTACTTGCATAGTAGATAACATGAAGCCTCTTTTCCTTCCTCTGCCCCAACACAGCACCGATTGCAAGGTTGCTTGCATCACACATGAGTTCAAAAGGTAGTCCCCAAGTTGGGGGTGTGATGATTGGTGCTGTGGTGAGCTTAGCCTTTAGAGTTTCAAAAGCATGTTTACATTCATCATCAAAGATAAAAGGATTGTCTACCACCAGCAAATTGCTTAGTGGCTTTGCTATTTTTGAAAAATCTTTGATGAATCTCCTATAAAATCCAGCATGCCCCAAGAAACTCCTAACGGCTTTCACACTAGTTGGCAAAGGAAGTTTTTCTATAATTTCTACTTTTGCCTTGTCAACTTCTATACCTTTTCTTGAAATTTTATGGCCAAGAACAATGCCTTCCGGTACCATGAAATGGCATTTCTCCCAATTCAAAACTAAGTTTGTTTCTTGGCATCTTTTCAAGACTAAGGTAAGATGGTGCAAGCAAGTATTGAAGGAATCACCAAAAACAGAGAAATCATCCATAAAGACTTCAATAAATTTTTCTACCATGTCTGAGAAGATTGAAAGCATGCATCTTTGAAAGGTAGCTGGGGCATTGCAAAGTCCAAATGGCATTCTCCTATATGCAAAGACTCCAAAGGGACAAGTGAAGGAGGTCTTCTCTTGATCCATGGGGTCAACCCCTATTTGGTTATAGCCAGAATATCCATCAAGAAAACAATAGTATGCATGGCCAGCCAACCTTTCCAGCATCTGGTCTATGAAAGGGAGAGGAAAGTGGTCTTTTCGTGTAGCATCATTCAGCCTCCTATAGTCTATGCACATTCTCCACCCTGTCACTGTTCGTGTTGGAATGAGCTCATTCTTCTCATTAACGATGACGGTCATGCCTCCTTTCTTGGGTACTACTTGCACTGGACTGACCCAAGGGCTGTCAGATATAGGGTAGATGATCCCAGCCTTACACAACTTCAAGACTTCCTTTTGAACAACTTCCTTCATTGTGGGATTCAATCTTCTTTGGGGTTGTACCACCGGTTTGGAACCCTCCTCTAAGAGTATCTTGTGCATGCATACAGCAGGGCTTATGCCTTTCAAGTCATCAATGGTCCATCCCAATGCCTCTTTGTGAGCTTTCAAAACCACAAGGAGCTTTTCTTCTTCTTCTGCATTCAATGTGGAATTGATGATCACTGGGAAGCTATCCTTCTCACCAAGAAATGCATATTTAAGATGAGGTGGTAGTGGTTTCAACTCTTGTTGTGGTGCCTCTTCTTTGGTAGCTTCACTTGGTTCCTTTGATGCTTCCGACTTGTTCCCTTCTTGGTCCTTGATGTTATGGACTTCCTCTTGTTGCATTTGATGGTTTGTGTCAAGTACTTCTTCAACCAAAGAGTCCACTACATCAATTCTCATGCAACTTTCTTTCTCAACAGGGTGTTGCATTGCTTTGAAGACATTTATGGTCATTTGCTCATCATGCACCCTGAAAATCATCTCTCCCTTTTCCACATCAATGATTGTTCTAGCTGTAGCCAAAAAGGGTCTACCAAGAATGACTGAATTGTTCCCCTCTTCATCCATATCTAGGACCACAAAATCGGCTGGGAATATGAAGTTTCCCACCTTCACCAAGAGGTTTTCAACTACTCCATTTGGTACTTTGATGGATCTGTCAGCAAGTTGAAGTGACATCCTTGTGGGTTTAAGCTCTTCAATCATCATTTTCTTCATCATGGTAAGGGGCATTAGGTTAATGCTTGCTCCCAGGTCACAAAGTGATTTGTTAACGGCCATGCTCCCAATCGTGTAAGGTATGAGGAAGCTGCCAGGGTCTTTGAGTTTTGGAGGTAGCCCTTGTTGAATGATGGCACTACACTCTTGATTGAGAATCACCGTTTCTTTTTCTTGCCAACTTCTCTTCTTGGTGATCAATTCCTTAAGAAACTTTGCATATAATGGCATTTGTTCCAAAGCTTCTGCCAATGGGATGTTGATTTCAAGTTTCTTGAAGATTTCTAAGAACCTTGGGAATTGTTGGTCCTTTGCTCCTTTGTGTATCCTAGTTGGGTATGGAAGCTTGGGTACATAAGCTTTCACTCCTTCATTTTTGTTTTCTTTTTGTGGATTCATACTCTCCTTGCCATCACGGTTGCCTCCTTGACTTGGTGGATTGCCTTGTGGCTTGACAACTTCCTTGCCTTTGTTAGATGTTGAAGCCTTTTCTTCATCTTGCCTCTCCACTGTGTCTTGCTCTTTGGGTTTTGTTGCTTCTTTATTTGAACTTTCACCAACTACCTTGCCACTCCTTAACTGCATAGCCTTACATTCTTCTCTTGGGTTGGGTATTGTGTCACTTGGAAGGACATTGGTTGGTCGCTCAGCTTGTTTGGCTAATTGTCCCACTTGTCTCTCAATGTTCTTCATGATGACCTCATGTTCCTTGTGTCCCTTAGCTAAGGCTTGAGTGGTTTGAGCAAGTGCTTGCAAGGTTGCTTCAAGACTTGCAATTCTAGTCTTATGATGGTCAATTGGGGGTATGATGGGGGGTGATTGTTGGAAGTTGTTGGGTGAATTAGTGTGGTAATTCTGTGTGTTGGATGTTGGTGCAGGGAAGTTATTTTGGTGAGTTTGTGAGTTATTGTGAGGGTGTTGATATGTGTTTTGTGTTTTTCTATATTGGTTAGTATTGGTGGCATGGTGATTTTGGTTATTTGTGTTACGGTTGTGGTTGTGGTTGTTGTTCTTTTGCCAATGGTTTTCGCCCCACTTTAGATTGGGATGATTCTTCCAAGATGAGTTGTATGTATCACCATGGAATTCATCCTGAGAATTTGAAGTATTTTGCATGTATTGAACTTGTTCTTGTGGTTGTTCAACCGTGGTCCCTTCACCTTGGCCCCATTCAAGTGTTGGTTGATTTGTTGTGTTCACTGATGCAAGTTGCATGCAATCCATTCTCTTTGTTATCATCTCCATTTGTTGTTGGATTTGTTGGTGCATTAACTTGTTTTGTGCCAAGATAGCATCAACACCTTCAAGCTCCATTACACCTTTCTTTGGGGGCGGATTGTGTTGCCTCTCTGATGAGTAATAATATTGATTGTTTGCCACAATCTCAATGAGGTCTTGAGCTTCCTCAGCAGTTTTCATCATGTTGAGTGATCCTCCTGATGAATAATCTAGTCCCTTTCTTGCTTCTGGATTTAAGCCTTCATAGAAGTTTTGGAGTTTGACCCAATCACTAAACATGTCAGGTGGGCATCTTCTCATTAGTGCCTTGTACCTTTCCCAAGCTTCATATAATGACTCCCCATCCATTTGCCTAAAAGTCTGAACCTCTGTCTTCAACTTGATGATCTTTTGAGGTGGGTAGAACTTTGCTAGAAATCTTCTCATCACTTCATTCCAATCATTGAGGCTTTCCTTGGGGAATGACTCTAGCCATTGAGTGGCTTTGTCCCTCAAAGAGAATGGGAATAGCAACAACTTGTAGACATCTGGATGCACTCCATTTGTCTTCACTGTGTTGCATATCCTCAGAAAAACAGAGAGATGTTGATTTGGGTCTTCAAGAGGTCCCCCTCCATAAGAGCAATTGTTCTGTACCAAAGTGATGAGCTGAGGTTTTAGCTCAAAGTTATTGGCCTGAACATTTGGTGTAGCAATACTACTCCCACAATGTCTTGGATCAGGGATAGTATATGAGGATAACACCCTTCTAGCTTGTCTACCATTATTGTTGACCCCTCCAGGAGGATTTTGTATCTCATCCTCCATGGTTTGATCTTCTTCCTCTGATTCCTCTGACCCTTCTTCACCAACTATGAACTTTCCTCTTTCTGCTCTCCTTATCCTTCGGCGGGTTCTCTCGTCCTCAATATTATGTCTAGTAGCTCCTGACATACACAAATAAAACCAAAATCACAAGTGAAATATTCTAAAACTAGAGTGAAATTGGGGTTAGTGAAACAAAGTATCAAACAGTTAGTGGGCTTAACAAAAATACAAAGAAAAATGCTTAATCTAAACCACCTTTCACTTAATCATTGTCAATCTTTCCAATCCCCGGCAACGGCGCCAAAAACTTGATACGTAAAAATTATATTTCACGTATTTACCGGCAAGTATACCAGGTCGTATCAAGTAATAAAACTCACAAAGAGTGAGGTCGATCCCACGGAGATTGGTAGATTAAGCAACTTTAGTTAAATGGTAGATTTAGTCAAGCAAACATAGTTTTGATTTCATGAGCATTTTGATTTTTGAACATAGTTGCAAGAATTTAAATGGCAAAGAATGTAAAGAACTAGAATATAGAAATAAGATGAAAGTAAATAACTGAAACTTAAATTGCAAGAAACTTAAATGACATCAAAGATAAATGGCAAGGAATTAAAGGGTGCAGAAATTTAAAGAACATAAGAGTAAATAGCAAGAATTAAAGGAACAAAATGTAGATGACAAGAATAATAAATTGACAGAATGTAAAAGGGAATTGGGTTATGGGTAATCAAATAACTAGAAGCAAAAGAAATAAGAAGTAATGATAGAGAGGATCATTAGGGATCCGAGATGCAAGTTTTCATGAATTGATGTTAGTCAAATCCTTCTCAATCATGGGTGTAGATCCATGGCAAGTGGGTAATTGAATCCCAATCTCTTGGTGATTCAATTTCTCTCAACATGACCAATTGCCACTCTCGTGATCTAAGTGTTCATGAGAAGAGATGAAGCTCAATTCTCTTCCAGCCACACAACTCCCATAATCTCAACCAAGGAGAGTTACATCTCACATACTAACCAAGGTGTATTGATTAAAGGAATCATGAAAGGATGAACTCTAAACTGAATTATGTGGCTCCTTCCTCAAATTCACCACATAATTCATATAGATTAACCCCTCTCTCGATGGTGGTTGAATCTTTGAAGAACAAGAGTTCCCTCTTTAGATCAACCACTAGAATTGAGGAGGAGAAGATGGGTTCACCAATTCATTCCAACAAACAGAGCTCCTCCCCCTAATGAAAGTGGGGTTTAGTGAGTCATTGCTCCAATTTCAACAATAATTGCCATAAACAAAAATTAAGCTCAGTGTAAAGGAAGAAGAAGATGAAAAATGAAATGCTTAAAGATTAAGAAAATGAAGAAGATGAGTTCCAAGAAGAAAGAGTGCTCTCTGGGTATCCTCCCGGAAGTACCAAAAGAGTTCTCCAATACAATTGCTAAAAAGTGTAAAAATGTCTAAGTCTTAGAAAGTATTCCAAAAGTGTAAAAGTCCCCTACAAGTACATCAATCTCTTCTATTTGTACTACTCTAAAACTCTTCAGAGATCTTCAATTTGGGTTAGCAATGTGGGCTTTCTCATTGTTGAATTCTTGGCTCAATTGGAGGTGTTGCTAGGCTTGGAAAGGAAGGGTTCATTCATCATGATTCTGGCCCATTGGCTTGGCGTTATTGGCACTAACTCCAGGCCAAATGCACGTTGGCAACGTGCAGGATAATTTCCTAGGCATGAAGTATGAGACTTGGGCGTTGCTAGCCCAAGTTGTTGCCAACAACTTGCTTTTCCTCTTCTTGGCCTTACTTTCATGCTAAATGTAGCCCAGAATTTGAGTGTCAACCTTCAGCTTCAATATGGACTATTATAAATCATTGGAAAGCTCTTGATGTCTATTTTCTAATGCCACTGGAATCACCTCAATTGGACTTTCCTAGCTCAAGTTATGGTTCCTTAAAGAAGGTAAGGTCAAGCTGCCAAGTTGTTGCCAAGTTGTTGTGAATAACGCACCCTCAACCCCAAGTTGGCAACGTGCCCGTGCATCACTCTCCCAAGGCAAGGACTTGGGGCTGGCGTTGTTGCAAAACACGCCCCCCTTGTGGCACGTTGGCAACGTGCTCGACCCACACCCCAAGGCCAATCTCTAGCTTTCTTGAATTTCACTTCATGTTCTTGTTTTTAGGGCCTAAAGATGACTCTGGTTTGGCTTCAACTTTGTGCTCCATCATAGACTATTATATATGGTTGGAAAGCTCTGAATGTCAGCTTTCCAATGCAACTGGAAGCACTCAATTTGGATCTCTGTAGCTCAAGATATCTTCTATTGAAGAGGACATGGTCAGGCTGCCTTGTTGGAGTTGTTGTGAATAACGCCCATACATTTCAAGTTAGCAACGTGCACCATAATTTCCTGGCGTTGTTGTGAATAACTCCTTCTCTTTAGCACGTTGGCAACGTGCTCGAGCCCTTCTCAAGGCTCCATGCTTGCTTCCTGGCGTTGGCAACGTGCATGGCAAGGCCATTGGGCGTTGGCAACGTGCATGGTGCATCTCCCTGGCGTTGGCAACGCGGATGGTGGGCTGATGGGCGTTTGCAACGCGGTTGGTGCGCCATTGGGCGTTTGGCAACCTGGTTGGTGCGCCATTGGGCGTTTGGCAACCTGGTTGGTGCGCCATTGGGCGTTTGGCAACCTGGTTGGTGCGCCAAGACTTGGTGCCAAAATTTGCTTGTGTTGTGGCGTTGGCAACGCCCATCTAGCGTTGGCAACGTGGTTGAGCTTGCTTCCCATGGTGCCAAAGTTGCTTGGTTGTGTGGCGTTGGCAACGCCCTCCTCAAGTTGGCAACGTGGTTGAGCTTGCTCCAGGGCCAAGCTTGTGTGTGTGGCGTTGCCTTCAACAACGCCCATAGTTCTTGGCGTTGGCAACGCCCTCGACACTCCTTCATGGCTCAAGTTCCTTGCTTGTGTGGGCGTTGGCAACTTGGTTCTAGAGTTGGCAACGCCAACTTTGCTTCCAGGGCTGCCAAACTTGCTTGTGTTGTGGCGTTGGCAACGTGGATCTCAAGTTGGCAACGCCAACTTTGCTCCTTGGTTGCCTCCAGGACCAAGCTCTTTGTGTGTGGGCGTTGTCCTCAATAACACACACTATATCCAAGTTGGCAACGCCAACTTCATTTTCCTGGCGTTGGCAAGAATAACGCCCCTTGTATCCAAGTTGGCAACGCCAACTTCTTGCCCAGCTTGCATCATTCTTGCTTCCATGCTTCCTTGTCTCATCACCTATCATCAACAAGGGAAATAGCTTCAAAGTCTTACCAATTCATGCAATAAATTTCATGAGATTCATTCATACTCATTCATATATGCATTCCTTAAAACATTTGCATGAATTTGGCTAGAATTAACATGTTCCTTGATATCATCATGCATGGAAACAAAACTCATAAAAGGACTTGTTTATTTAGAGAAAATAAGTGAAATTAAGCTAAAACTAACTAAACTAACTAACTAATAATGCAAATATGCATTTGCATCACATGTCACAAATCAAAGAGGCCTTTGGAGAAGTAAGAAGATGGCAAAAGTTGGAAATAAGATCAAGAGAAGTAAAGAGGAAGCCAAGGATACACTTTCAAGCCAAGAAAACGCTTTGAAGTTAAGATGATGCTTTGATGGACACGCTTTTGAAGCCCAAGCATGAAGTTAGCGTCCCACAGCATAGAAGTGACATCCAACGGCAAAATTTTGATGTCCAACTTGAAACGCCCTGGTAGCCCTGACCTCTTCATACTCAAAAGGTTATAACCTGAGCTAAAAAATTCAAAATGGTGCGCTTCTAGTGGACACTAGATTTAAGGTTATAATTCGCACCAAAAATGCAAGTTGTGAATAGAACAAAAATTCTTGCCGTCCCACACCAAAGCTTTGGCATCCCACGCCTGGCAGCCTGACCTTTTCACCTTTAAAAGAGTATAACTTGAGTTACAGAAGTCTAAATTACTTGCTTTTAGCGTTATTAGAAAGCTAACTTCAAGAGCTTTTAAACAATGTATTATACTATTAATTTAACATGAGTTTCTCACAGCTTTCATATGCAATAAAAACACGCCACACACACACTTTTGGAAAACCAAAGAATGAAGGATGTGAGGCTAGGCCTTGTTTCAGCGTCCCAAGCCATTATCCTTTCCGTGCCATGCCTATACAAGCATACAAGTGAACCTGGGCACTCAAGGAATGACCTTGGCATTCCATTTCAAGCCTTATAGTGTCCCACACCCTATATCATACAATTGGGCCTTGTTTAGCTACTTCAACATCCCACGCCAACTTCCTAGCATGCCACGCTTGTCACCTTCATTCGAGTTTGGGCAATTTAAGAAGGACATACATTTTGCATTCCATGCCAAATTCTCAACGTTTCACGCCTGCTAGTGTCATATATGTGAGTTGGGCCATGCGAAGGAGAAGTCTTATTGTCATTCCACGCTAATCCTCAACGTCCCACGCCCGTTGCATCATTCATCCAAAATTGGGCCAACATTTAAATGGGAAGCTTTGATGTCCCATGCTATTGCTTCATTTGTTCAATTATTGGGCCAACTTAATAGTGCCATGGCATGGAACTATGGAGGTGCTCCACGGTAATTCTTCAAGGAATCAAATCTTCCACTTAGAAGCTTAATTAATTAACCAAATTGGTGGAGTTTAAATTGGATCAAGCCCATGGAATCAATCTCAAATTAATCTTGAATTTTTTTTTTGTAATTTGAATTTTATTTGAATTTGTAATTTAGGATAGCTAATAAATAGGGATAGAGAGGTAACAAACGCACACCATTGGGAAGGGAGTGTTCGAATTCTCATTCTCTCCTAACTCTCATTCTCTTCCTCTCTTTCATCTTCTTTCACACCATTTTATAGTTGGTTTGTTATGAGTCTCTAATTTTCCTCATTGGGAAAGAGAACTTTGTTATAATACAATGGATTGATTTGTTTGATCCTTTATCTTCAGTTTTTCTTTCATTTGCTTCTTTAGAAAGAATCTTCATTCTTCATTCCAAAGATTCAAATGTCTTGACAGAGAATTTGAATCCAACTTGAATTCTATGAAAACTTGAGAGAGGGATCATAGAATTGAGTTTGAAGATCTTTCTCCCAGTTTGGTGAATTTGGGTTTGGAATTGATATGTGACATGTAATCAACCCATAACTTGATTCATGAAATTGTGTGGCTCTAAATCAGAATCTTCATCCTTTCTCATGATCAATTAGATCAAGACATTGGCAATTGATCAAGTTAAGAGAGATTGAATTACCAAAATATTGGAATTTAATCTCTTATGATTTGCCAAGAGATCAATGATTGCATGATTGAAGTGGATATGAGAATTATTGATCTTGAGAATGCAACATCTCTTGATCCCAATGTTCTTTTTATTCTTAACTCTTGTTATTTCCTTTTCAACAATTTATATTCCAGCAATTTACATTTATGTCATTTACTGTCTCGTCATTTTATTGTTTTCATTTAATTCAAGTCATTTAAGTTCTAGTTTATAATTTTGCTCATCATTCGAAATTGAACCGTTTAACTAGAATAATCAATCAATTAATTATTTTCTTAATCCATTAATCCTCGTAGGATCAACATTCACTCACCGGGAGTTTATTACTTGGTACGACTTGGTGCACTTGTTGGTAGTTATGTGAGATTAAAAAAATGCCGTATCACTCTACAGGAACGAACATCTCTGATACCATAATTAACACCCTACCGCACAAAGCTTTACACTTAAGTCATAGATCAATGGTGCCAAGGCACTACGACACCTAAAAGAATGATATATAAATAATATTTGAAGAATAATAATATAACTAGGAGCATGTGAAGGAAAGATAAACAAAACCGACAGCCGTTATTCACACACAAGATGTTAACGTAAGAAGAATCGTATACTGGAACGAAACAGATATATATACACAAGTTTCAAAATAGGATACATAATAGTTACTAGTGTCGACCCGCGAAGAAAAGGTCAGCTAGAATATTACAATGAAGAAATGTATTCATGACGTTGGGATTTTTGCTAGTAAAGAATTTTATAAAGTTGTGCTGTAAGTATAGATTCTAAACCAACAGAAATTCCTTCGTACAAATGTTTTGGTTGTCACAAGTAACAAACCCCTAAATAAATTGATAACCGAAGTATTTAAACATCGGGTCGTCTTCTCAAGGAATTGCAGGGAGGTATGTTCTTATTATTGGTTATGAGTTTGCAAATTGGGGGTTTTAAGAATGAGGAATGAATATGGCAAATAATTTAAATGACAGTTAAAATAAATAAATACTGTAAAGCAAACTTTTGGCAAGGTATGAGAAATTGGAAGTCCAGACTTAGTTATTCTTATCAATAATAATGAAAGTTGAATCTTAATTTCACTTAGTTAACCTTTGCTAAAGCAAAGGAAAGTCAAGGGACTAATTAGTTGGACCTTCGAATCCTATTTATTTTCTAAGAAAAGGTTGGGATTATTGAAGTTCAGTTTAATTAGCAAGATAACAGTTATCATTTATATTGAGCTAAGATAACTCCTGAGTTACTGATTTCTTAACCAAGACCAAAAGGGGAGGAAATTAAATCTACCGGAATAAGAATATCTTTAGATTGGGAATGATCAATAACATGAATAAAAAAAGCAATATTGAACTGAAATATCTCAAGTAATATTAAATAAGAAAATCATGACATGAATGTAGCATAAGCTAACTAGGCAACATAACTAATACAAGCAAGCATTAATGGTATCTGAAAATAAGAGATAAATATAAAGTAAAAGAACATTGAACCTGGGATCGAGAGTAACTCCTAAAACTAAGAGAAGTCCTAAATCCTAATCCTAAAGAGAGAGGAGAGAACCTCTCTCCAACTAAACCTAAATCATGGAAAGTGACTAAAAAATTCCGAGATCCCCCGAATGAATGCATTCCCCCACTTCATAACCTCTGGTCTATGCCTTCTGGACTTAGATTTGGGCCAAAAAGGGCTTCAGAATCCGCAATGAGCATTTTCTGCAATTTCTGGTGCGTGGCCTCTGTCACGCGTCCGCGTGGGTCACACGGTCGCGTCGATTGGAGTTTTCTTTGTCGCGCGGTTGCGTCAGTCATGCGACCGCGTCATAGGTGTTCTTCTTTAGGCGCGCAGTCGCGTCAGTCATGCGGCTGCGTCGCTGCTTTTTTGCTCTTGGCACGTGGTCGCGTCGTCCATGCGATCGCGTGGGTGCCAGTTTCTCCAAAACTCCGTTTTACGCTTTCCTTCCATTTTTGTGTGTTTTCTTTTCCATCCTTTAAGTCATTCCTGCCTTAGAAGATCTGAAATTACTCAACACACTAATCATGCCATCGAATGGAAATAAAGGTAATTAAAATGATTAATTTTAAAGCATAGGAAACATGTTTTTCACATACATCACATAATAAGGAAGGGAAAGTAAAGCCATGCAATTAATATGAATAAGTGGGTGAAGGATTGAATAAATCACTCAAACTAATCACAAAATATATCACAAAATATGGGTTTATCAACCTCCCCACACTTAAACAATAGTATGTCCTCATGCTATATCCAAGGTAAAAAGTAAGGTTGAAGTGGTGGAATGCCATGCAATTCAATCTAATCTAAATGCAACTACCTAAATGAGTCATGCAATCCTAATTTTATTCACTCATATATAAAGCTTACATGTAGTTAAATCAATTCACATTCTCAAAGAATCATATGTACATAGCCAACCTTGAATCATGTTAAAGCACTTTTACACTTGAGATGGGAAGAAAAATATTTTATAAACTTGCAAGACAATTAACAAATTAAGCATAGATATATGTTGATGAGTTATTGAACCCTCACTGGATTTTGTGTTTACTCTCTAATCACTCAGTGTTTATTGGGTTAATCACTCTATTCTTCTTTTTATCCTTACTTTCTATAACTTTGTTCCTCATCTAACCAATCAACAATTATAAAATATAGACATACCAAAAATCATGAGGTCTTTAATTAAGGTTGTAATGGGGCCAAGGTAAAGGTAAGGGTATATGTATAAGGCTAAGTGGGCTAATAAGTGAATCCTTAATTAGTCTAAGATTTCACCTAACATACATAATTTCTAAAGTAAAGCTTCTTTACCTGTTTTCCCATATTTTTCCCACTTTTGATATTACATGCTCATATTTTATTTTTATTTTTTTGCTCCATGTGCACTTGCTTTAATTTGCATTTTTTTTAAATGCACATGGTAATTAATTATTTTAATTTTACATGAGCATGCTTCCTAAAACATCTTTATTCTTCTCAACTCTTCTACCTTTGTTTCTATCATCCATGTTCCCATAAAATTTTTCCCACACTTAAACAATTACACAATTTCTATCTTAAGCTAACCAAGGATTCAACTTGGGATTTTTTTTTAATTTATTCTTTTGCTTAAGGCTAGTAATGTGGTTATAAGACAAGGGGGATTAAAGCTCAAGGGGGCTGACAAGGGTGATGTAAAAGGTAGGCTTTATTTGGGATAAGTGAGTTAAAATCAAACAAGGCCTCAATCACTCTCTTGGTATGTACCTATATTCTATATTCGGACATATAGATTAAAACAAAGCAAAGAACACCAGAAAAAAAAGAAGGATGGAACACACAGGAATAAAATATTATGGTTTAAATGTAACCATACAATTAAGCTCAAAACTCACAGGCTGTATGTTCTCAAACTCATGAATCATATATCAATTATGTATGTCATTGAGGTTTAGTTAAAAATTCCCATTATTCTCAATGTAAAATATATTGGATGGCTAAAGTTTTAGTGTTCCTCCTTGATGAAATGTTGTTAACTTAACTACATGATGTAATACTTTATATACAAAGTGTGTGGATTGTTTTGATCTTGTTTAAATTTCCTAGTCTACTCCTTTTATTTTGATCAAATTAAACTATTATATGCCAAAAGGGTAAAGTATACTAATTAATCCACCTACTCTATAGCTAATAAGTTAGAACTGCAAACTAAACTAAATGGCTAAAATATGAACTAAAGTGCAAAATGCAGAAATAGAGTAAAAATACATGAAAGTAGCAATGTATAAGTACTCAGAAAATAAAAATAAAAATAAAGAGAAAAAAACAGAAAAATAGCAAAAATAAAAAAAGAAGGGTTTGTAGTGGTTCACCAAAATAGTATGCCAGAGATGGCAACCTCCCCACACTTAAATAATAGCATCGTCCTCGATACTCACTCAAGCTGGGTGTGAAGGGGTGTCATCACTGGTAGGGTGGATAGCTGGAGTCTCCGTGGTAGTGGTCTGAGGATCTGTCTGCTGTAGAGGAGGTGCTGACTGAATGGAAATCTCGGGATCTGCAGCCTAGATCTGATGTGGGACCTCCTGCTGTGGTGTAGCCTGCTCTGTGCCCGCCTGCTTTGTCTCTCTCTGTGGATGGGTCTCCTCCTTATGCTCATCCACCTCCTCCTCAGATGGCTCCGATGGTATGTCAGGCTCGGAGGGGATGTCACTGCCAGATCGGATCAACAGCTTCAGGTGCTCATAACGTCGCCGGCTGCGATGCTCAGATCTCTCATACCGGCGCCGGTTGCGGCGCTCCATCATGTCTAGCTACTGAAACAAGCGGTGCACTAGGTGATAAACTGGCTCTGAGGCAGGTGGAGGTGCAGTAGTGGTAGCAGGGGTAGCTGTGGAGGAAGAAGGACCAGCGGAAGGTGTGACTGTCTCATCAGTAGCAGTGAAGGGTGGGGGTCTGTAGCCCAAAGCTAGAAAGTTCCTACTGTGAGGAATAATCTTCCTGCAGTCTGCAGCTAGTGGCCTCTCATCGGCATCCTCCCAAGGCACGTCAGCTTGACGGCCCAGCTGTGTAACCAAATAGGGAAAGGGAAGAGTGCCTCGGACGTGGACCCTGGCCATGTAGGAACGGATAAAGCGTGGCAGGTACAGGTCCTTACCCTCCATCACACACCAAAAGAGGGTGATCATAGCGGTCGGTATCACGGTTTCATGGGTACTCGGCATAACATAGTTGCTCAAGATTTGGTACTATAGTCGAGCCTCATCATTTAAGTAAATCCGCTTGATTCCCTTAGGCATGGTGGTATCCTGACCCATTTCCCACGGAACAGTCGGGTCAAGGGCTATCCTTGCCTTCACAGCATCCCAATCAAACCTTAAGAAACGCATGTCCTCCTCAGCCTTTTTGTAACTATCAGGCTGATCGGACTTGGGTGGGAGCTGCAGAATGTCCTCAATTGCTTCTTCAGTGACCAGTATCTGCTTCCCTCTTAGGTTCACTGTATCTAGGGAAGTTTTGAAGTAATTGCAGTAAAATTCCCTAACCCAAGATGCATTGACCTCTGTCAGGTTTCTCTCCAGGAAGAACCAGCCTCTTTCTTTGATCTGATCAGAGGTATATTGCTGGAGTTCTCCTGGGATCTTCAGAGTTCTCTCCAGGTATAGGTTCCTGGAGGTTGCAAACACCGGATACTTCAACTCATAGTATCGGTTTGCAAACTTTATGGGATCAGTAGCAGGGAGTAGCTGGTCAGCCTTCTCTTGGGCGGTAAAGTGTTTTTCCCGCCAGGAGGCATCATGCAGAAGATCTATGACAGACATAGAAGAATCTCCTCTCTTACGTTTGCCAGTGGTAGCCTTTCCTTTTCCCTTTCTTTGGGAATCTGACATCCTGAAAAATAGAAAACCAGGATATAATAAAAATAGAAAAACAAATAGGCAAAAGTCAAAAGAAACACAAAATGGCAAAGGAGAATTAGAATGAGGAAAATAAGTTAAGTAAAAGGGCATTAAGGATTGTATAGGAGTTAAAAGTTCGAAAGGAAGAATTCACAATCCAAAATGTAATTCATAATTAGAAGCTACAGGTAACTCATAACCAAACAAGGAAAACAGGCTGAGGAAGATTCAAATAGATATAGAAATAGCAAAAATTGGAATCAAACATCAAAAATGCAATTTATGAGCTAGGAGATAAAAGAAAATAAGAATGCGTGCCCGAGCATGCATTAATCGGTTTGGGGAAACTAATGAAAATACAGTTGAAAATGCCAAAACCAGGACATGAATGGAAACAGGTTGCAAAAATTTGGGCAGCATTCCGGCTAAAATTGGACTATCTCGGAAAATAAACAGTAACAAAACAGTTCATATGAATCAAAAATAAAGCTGCAATTACATAAAAAGAGTATGAACATTAAAAAGGGCAATGTAAAAAGCAGCATGAAACAAGAAAACACAGCATATGAACAAAAGCAACAACACATAATCATCAGAATCACAAAAATCATAAAACAAGAAACACGAACAGCGCAATTATCAGGCCTAAATCCACTAACCACATCCTAGGCTACCTAACAACCTAGAATCCACTACAACATGCATATCTAACTAGCCTAAATATGAACAAAAGCAAAAAAATATGAAGTAACTATGAATGGATAAAAGGGTGACGTGATGCGGAACCTGGTAGGCTAAGAAGGAGAATGGGGCAGAGTGGCGGCTGGGGGTGGCGGCTGTCACGACGGAGGAGGCTGGTTAAGGGGCAGGGGCTTCGGTAAGGTTAGGGGGGATTGGGGGGAAAAGTTGCGACGGGGGGTTGAGGGTGGTGGTGGTTGGAGGTGGCGCTGCTGGTGGCGGCGCGGTGGACGGCGATCGTGGAGGGGGCAGCGGCAGTGGAGGGAGAAGAGGAGAGAGGAGAAGAAGAAAGAGGGGGGAGGGGGAAGGGGGTCGGTGTGGCGATGGGTTCTGGGTGGTCGGCGGGGGCGGTGGTGGACGGTGGTGGTGGCTGGGTGGTGGTTGGGTGGTGGAGAGGAAAAGAGGGGGAGAGGGTTTCGGGAGGGGTGGCACGACTGATAGGGTTCGCGTGACAGGGGGTTATAATTCAAATCCACGCGATCGCGTGGAGCACACGGTTGCGTGGCTGGGGTGAAATGGGGTTGACACGATCGCTTGGGTCACGCGATCGCATGGAACGGATAGAAGAGGGGTGACGCGATCCCATGTGGCATGCGATCGCGTCGCGTGAAATTGTGCTAAACGCATGATTCCAGCGT
Source organism: Arachis stenosperma (assembly GCF_014773155.1). Taxonomy (NCBI): domain Eukaryota; kingdom Viridiplantae; phylum Streptophyta; class Magnoliopsida; order Fabales; family Fabaceae; genus Arachis; species Arachis stenosperma. The sequence continues at coordinate 104,352,509 of NC_080385.1, read as the reverse complement.
CGTGTCAGTGCAACTCTCTGTCTTCTTTGGGGTGGTGTGCAAGCCGCGCGACGCGAGCGCGTCGCTCACGCTGTTGCGTGGGATTAGTGTATGCGCATGTGACGCGATTGCGTCAGGGACGCGATCGCGTGGGTCTTTTATGCGAAACGCACAATGGCCGCACGATTCCGGCCTAACTTTCTGAGCGATGGATCTTTTACGCCAATTTCGAGGTCACGCGACCGCGTGATTGACGCGGACGCGTGGGAGGTGTTTTATCGCAACTGACGCGATCGCATGAGTGATGCGGTCGCGTCCCACGCCCTTTTTTTTTATGCAGGTATGCAATTATGCCGTATGCAATGCCAATATGAATGTTATGCAAAATTTCAGGTTCAATCAAAATTCAAAAATAAACAAAATAGACTAGAATTAAAACTGAAGAGGGACGATCATACCATGGTGGGTTGTCTCCCACCTAGCACTTTTGGTTAAAGTTCTTAAGTTGGACATTGGATGAGCTTCCTGTTATGGTGGCTTGTGCTTGAATTCGTCCAGAAATCTCCACCAATGCTTGGAATGCCAATAGCCTCCGGGGTCCCAAACTAGGCATGTGAAGCTTCTGAGCAGCTTCAAACAGATTTTCAGACTCCCGGGGTGATGAATATCAGAGTATTTTCCAGGATCCCAAACTTTGGTTCCAAATCCGCCTTTGTTTTGATCTATACTTTTCCATCCGGGCGGTTTGGAAATTAGATTCTCACCAAGATGACCAAACGTTTTTCGAGATCCTATCAAGTGAGCTTGACACCAACTTCTGCACCTCAAATTGAAGTGCGAAACCTCATTGGATCTTCCATACCAGCGCTGAGTGCGAGTCATTTCCCTTTTTCTCTTAAAGCCGCAAAGAGCTCTAAGCTGGCCATCTGTTTCAAGCAAACCATATTCAAGTGGAAAAATGAAGATAAGAGTCAAGGATTTTACCCACTTGAAGTCTGTATTGGGTGGTAATGGCCTTGGGATCAGTGTTTCCAGTGGTTCTGCAAGATCTACTCCCTTGTGGTCTTCAGTGGATTCCTCCACTTCCTTGTAAACCTTTTCCATTCCAGCCATGTTCTGGTTAAATTCTTCCATATCTTCCTCATCACTTGAGTCATAAATAGGAGGTTGAGAAAAGTCGACCTCTGCATCATCTTCGTATTCACTTGGGGAAGATTCTTCTATCTCAAAGGATTCACTTGCAGATGCAAGTTCATCACGGGGAGGACTTGACTGGTGACTATCATCATCAAAGAAACATGCGTCTTGAGTTACTCCGTCCAGTTCTTCATAAGATATCTACATCGGAGGCTGTGCAACATCCTCTTTAGCGTCAGTTATAACATCCTTGACGGGGTCTTCCATAATTCTGTATTCCCTAGGAGGTTCAGTATCTCCTAAATCTTCAACCAACTCTTCTTCTTCTACAATGATAGCGTCCTCGACTTGTTCCAGTACGAAGTTATGCTCTCTGCTGTCCACTGGAGTCTCTTGTGTCTTCTTCACAATACATTCTTCATTAGTTTCTCCACATGAAGCCATGGGGGTCTGTTGAGTAGCTAAACGTCTGGAAGATAGTTGATTTATTGCCCGCTCCAGTTGATGGAGGGTTGTATTGAATTGGTTTATTGATTCTTCGAGGCGAACCTGTGATTCTGGCTTTGATGGATATGAACATGGTGTATAAAGGAGTGGTGGTTCTTGGGAGTAATTGGATTGGTGTTGAGGTGGATAAGGATCATATGGTGGTGAATGGTAAAAAGAAGCTTGTGAGTGTGGTGGTTCGAAGTTATGTTGAGAGGATGGTCTCTGAGCACAGGGTGGGGCTTGTTGGTAGCTACTAGGCGGTCCACCAAATCTTTCAGCTAGGTATGCATTGTAGAATTGTCGTTGTCCATGATATCTTGGAGGGTGTTGTTGCCTAAAGGGTTGATTAGATCCTCTTGGCTCCATCCATCCTTGATTGGTCTGACCATGATGCATATTCCTGCTGTGGTGTCTATTTCCTTCAACAAAGTTAGAACCAAACTCAAAGCGAGAGGGGTGAGAATTCATAATAGATATCAGAAATAAGAGGGAAGAGAGAAAACAAATAAACAAGTAAAAGAATTTTTTTTTGAAAAATATTTACTATAACCAATAATAAGGCACACGTTTGCAATTCTCCGGCAACGGCGCTATTTTGACGTTGGGATTTTTGCTAGTAAAGAATTTTATAAAGTTGCATTGTAAGTATAGATTCTAAACCAACAGAAAGCCCTTCGTACAAACGTTTTGGTTGTCACAAGTAACAAACCCCTAAATAAATTGATAACCGAAGTATTTAAACCTCGGGTCGTCTTCTCAAGGAATTGCAGGGAGGTATGTTCTTATTATTGGTTATGAGTTTGCAAATTGGGGGTTTTAAGAATGAGGAATGAATATGGCAAATAATTTAAATGGCAGTTAAAAAAAATAAATACTGTAAAGCAAACTTTTGGCAAGGTATGAGAAATTGAAAGTCCAGACTTAGTTATTCTTATCAATAATAATGAAAGTTGAATCTTAATTCCACTTAGTTAACCTTTGCTAAAGCAAAGGAAAGTCAAGGGACTAATTAGTTGGACCTTCGAATCCTATTTATTTCCTAAGAAAAGGTTGGGATTATTGAAGTTCAGTTTAATTAGCAAGATAACAGTTATCATTTATATTGAGCTAAGATAACTCCTGAGTTACTGATTTCTTAACCAAGACCAAAAGGGGAGGAAATTAAATCTATCGGAATAAGAATATCTTCAGATTGGGAATGATCAATAACATGAATAAAAAGAGCAATATTGAACTGAAATATCTCAAGTAATATTAAATAAGAAAATCATGACATGAATGTAGCATAAGCCAAATAGGCAACATAACTAATACAAGCAAGCATTAATGGTATCTGAAAATAAGAGATAAATATAAAGTAAAAGAACATTGAACCTAGGATCGAGAGTCACTCCTAAAACTAAGAGAAGTCCTAAATCCTAATCCTAAAGAGAGAGGAGAGAACCTCTCTCCAACTAAACCTAAATCATGGAAAGTGACTAAAAAATTCCGAGATCCCCCGAATGAATGCATTCCACCACTTCATAACTTCTGGTCTATGCCTTCTGGACTTGGATTTGGCCAAAAAAGGCATCAGAATCCGCAATGAGCATTTTCTGCAATTTCTGGTGCGTGGCCTCTGTCACGCGTCCACGTGGGTCACACGCGTCGCGTCGATTGGAGTTTTCTTTGTCGCGCGGTCGCGTTAGTCATGCGACCGCGTCATAGGTGTTCTTCTTTAGGCGCGCGGTCGCGTCAGTCATGCGGCCGCGTCGCTACTTCTTTGTTCTTGGCACGCGGTCGCGTCGTCCATGCGATCGCGTGGGTGCCAGTTTCTCCAAAACTTCGTTTTACACTTTCCTTCCATTTTTGTGTGTTTCCTTTTCCATCCTTTAATTCATTCCTGCCTTAGAATATCTAAAACTACTCAACACACTAATCATGGCATCGAATGGAAATAAAGGTAATTAAAATGATTAATTTTAAAGCATAGGAAATATGTTTTTCACATACATCACATAATAAGGAAGGAAAAGTAAAACCATGCAATTAATATGAATAAGTGGGTGAAGGATTGAATAAATCACTCAAACTAAGCACAAAATATATCACAAAATATGGGTTTATCCATACAAAATAGAAATCATGTCTCTTCAAATAAAAGCTTCTAAGAGGAATATACAGAATATATACAATAAAGTTTTCAAAAGTCGATAAAGCTTTTAATAAGCCAAAATAAATCCCAAAAAAAAGTCTTCTTCGCTTGGCCAAACAGAATTGTGCACACTCAGCGAGGTGTGGCATGCCCTGAATCTGAAAAACAGAAAATCCACGACAGGTGAGAACCCAAAGGTTCCCAGTACGGTAATAGTTCTAAATAAATACTATATAAAGAAATATGAATCCACTAGGAAATCCTAATCTCCAACCTCATAGAAATCAAGCCTAGGTTTTTCACTAATCCAAATAGGGTTAATTCGCTAAAATCTCAGCTCTGTAACTATCCCTAGTCTCAATCATTTCCAATTCTCTTTTTAGTCATAAGATTTCTCAGTCAAGTATTCAGTTCAGTAGGATCATTCACAAACACAAACACAAATCAAATACAAAGCAATCACATTTAAACATAATTAGAACAAGTAGTACAACTAATAGTTAAGCAGGATTATCAATTAGGCAAACCAAAATAATTATGTATATCCAACCAATAGCAAACAAATACACATAATGCATGCCTGTCCTACTGGTAGTGAGCTCATTTGTCAATTAAACTGCCAGACCTGACACATTCGGTAGCTAACCCAAATATCATCTCACTGTCATGTATCCCTAAAAGGAACATAACACACACACACACACACACACACACACACACACACACACATAAATATATATATGATTAACAAGAAGGGAATCCTCAACTTTCCGGAAGGGAATTCTCAACCTTTCACTGTAACGTCCTACCTTTTAGCATCTCATGATCGTACTTAAAGTCCAAGTACTACACACCTCTACACCTTTTTTTTATATACTATCTTTATTTAATATTGAGTTTTCGTGAATACGAACTGAAACTTTGATTGAGAAAAAGAAAAGAGACTTTATCTTAAATCACTTAATCACAAAAGTATATATATATATATATTCACATAGCTTTTTATACATAAACTTATTCAAAGAACCTCAATTACAAGTTCTACCCCTCTAAAAACAAAAATAATAAACAACGTGAGGAAAGTAAATTCTAACAACTCAACTCGTGAAAGTAATCTTCTATGCTCCTGTAGTTTCGCACTAAACCTTCACACCTGTAGTTGAAAGGGGGTGGAAATAGGGGGTAAGAACTTGGAAGTTCTTAGTAGGGTCGGGGTGTATAGTTATATTCATTTTATTTTATTCCTTAGTCAATAGCAACACACCACAGAACACAGACAAACTTCAACAAAGCATGACAAGTAATTCACTCAGAAGTCAATTAACCAGAAAACACTCAAACACGTTCACAGAATTTCACAACATAAAAATATGCGTAAACAAGTATGATGCATGTCTAGTCTTATACAGGCCATGAGCTCATGTGTCAGTTTGTTGCCCGATTCCCGACATTGGTCCTGAGACAAGCGTTTCATATCGCCATCCTTATCTCAGCCAACGTCCCCTCCATGAGCGTTATGCATCGCCATCCCTATAATATCAAGTGAGCGTTACGCGTCTCTGTCCCTACTAGACACTTAGCACTAAGGCCCAAATAGCACTCAATTTTTTTTTAATTTTTGCTCTCCACTCTATTGCGGCAGAGATTCCTTTAATTAATATCTTGTTTTCTATTTGCTCTATTGTGGCAGACATTCATTAAAATCTTTTCAATCATTGCTGCTCTTCTGTGGTAGAGATCCTTTTACTTAATATATCCTTCTTTTTTTTATTCTTTTTTCTTTTCTTTTATTTCTCATCTTTCTTTTTTATTTTCTTACTTCTTTTCTTTCTCTCTTCTTTTCTTCAATCTTTTAATTCTTTACTATAATTGAACTTCACATTCTTCTCTCACCTTTCCCTAATGACTTATGAAAAAGAATCATAAAAGTCTTAAATTAACTGTATCCTCTAAAGCTTTTTAAGGGTCATTCGGTTTGCTCTTCTCTGACTTAAATATTCTTAATAAAAAAAGATAACAACAATATAAATATGATCATTTAAATGGTAAATAAATAATATTTATCTCTTTTATTTTTTAAAACTTAGCTTTGTAAAGCTTTTATTCTTAAACTCTTATTATCTACGTTTTAAACCTCAAACTTTTAAATATTTTATTTTTTAACCCAATATTTTTATAAAATTATATTTGAAACCTCACTTATCTCAATATTTATAAAAGTAACCTTGAACTTTTATAAAATATCCATTTTACCCCTGTACTTTATTTATTACCCAAAATACCCAAAAACTTATATAATTACAAATTGTACCTTGATTTTTATATACAAATACAATGTTACCCTTAAAAATAAAATTTAATTACTAATCTTTCTCTTATACCAAAACCGGAACCTTAATCTTTCTTTTTCATAATATTACTTGTATTTTAATCTGTTTTTGAGTTTTTCGGTTACCAATTTTTCGTAACTTTTAATTTAATCTCTCGGCTATCAAACCTCACCAATTTTATCTCAAAATACCGCACCACAACAATCCCAAAATTACTAAAATACCCCGAGCTGGCTGTTCATACATAGCAGACCCAAAATCTCAAGCAAACAACAATAATTCAACATAAACTTAATCAAACTCAAACAGTAATCAATCAAACCAACATTCATTCATCCAATTCACTTTTAATTATTGTAAAATTATCAAACTCTATCTCCGTATGAAATCAAAATAACAAAAACTCTGAAAATTTTTTTTGATTGAGCTACTGAAAAAGAAAACGTTAAAATCGGCCACTCCATCTTCGGAGTTCTCTCGGCCGAACTTTGCATGGAGGAATAGCAGCTCCTCTATCAATTTTTTTCAAACAAAAATAACATTAATGTGAAGTGAAAGAAGATACGAACATTTTTATTGAATTATATTTTTTATTGGAGTTACATATCTCAAAAAGTCGAACTCAGAAACTCAGAGGTACTATGAAATCCCACACGGCCTTGTCTCACTTTTCCTTTCTTTGGTTTCGATCCGTGGTTCAATATAGAGAACGAGCGATGATGATGGTGATTAAGGAATAAGGGGTATGTGTCATTGGCATTATTTATATAAAGGAAACGTGTCATTGATTATATATATACTAGCAGAAGACCTGTGCAACGCACAGGTCGAAGATTTCTGTTCATGACATAAAATAATAATAGTGAAACTGCGATTCAAATTAACAATGCAAAAAAGTTAATTTCGTACAATAACATTATTTAAATATCTCTATCTCTATAATTAATTCTTATATTGTAATAAAACCTTCAACACATACCATGTAAATTTTCAACAATTATCATTTGCAACTAAATTTTCAACTCTCTCTTAAATAAAATTAGCAACACAGTATATATATAACTTCTCAAATATAAATCATTTGCCAAAACTTTAACATACAACACTAAAAAACTACTGCATTTTATTTGCCAAAACTATTAACATACAACACTAAAAAACTACTGCATTTTATTAATTTTTATAGAGCTGAATTACAAAAATAAAAGGCTACATAATTAAATTTGTCTATTGGCTAATAATGCTATGTCCACATCCTAACAATTGATGTATTACATGATCAATAAACCCAATAAAGTACAAAATATGGACATACAAAACATCAAACATCCTAAGACACACACCACATTACATACCAAATATTAAATACCAATTCCTATTACATGAACACAACCCAAAAATTTCACATTACACATCAAAGAAGGATGGACACTATTTGTACTACCCATATCTAATGCTTTATATAAGTCTTGATCAGTAACTCTAGTTAAATGACATAGAAAATCATGTCACTTGACCCCATGACCAGATACGGATTCATCCTTAAAAAGATCAGCATCATCGGATTCATCCTTAAAAAGATCAGTATCATCAGATTCATCAAATTCGAGCTTCAATGACCTTCTCAACCTCTTCAAGGGAGGCTTTTTCTTTTTCTAATCATGAGCACAACATATTCCTAATTTAAAAAAATCCATTAAAATTTAAACGAAATTAAGGCAAATTAATACAAATAGGTATAAAAAATCAAATAATAAAAATTAACATATTGTATAAGCAAATAAACACATCAACACCTCCTCACTTTCATCAACTTGATCACACAAATTATCTGAGTGATCACTTTCATTTCACATCTCTCTCACAGCATCAGTAGATTTTTTTTAAGAGGGCACTTTTATAGCACATACAATATAATAACTTCAATTAACACGAAAAAAAGAATGGGGAAGGATGAGTATATCTAGCAGTATACAGCTGAAAATTTTGAATTTTAAAATAGATCAACTTTTTAATTTGGAAGAAAGAAAAAAAATAACCAATAGATATTTGAAACTGAACATTCAAAACACACAGGAGTGAACACAATATAAACCTTAGATTAATCTCCACCTACTACCGTCCGATATCTAATCCAAGATCTTCATGGCCGCCACTATCAGATCAATGAATCAGAAGAACAGACTTGGATCCCTATACACTAACCTAATACCAGGAGAGAAATATAGTAGAGGTGTAAAAAATAGTACGTAAATCAAGACAGCTCCCTCTAAACTCTAACATAATAGTGTCAGATATATATATATATATATATATATATATATATATATATATATATATCAGAGAAATGTAGCAAAAATTCCACATGAGATAACAGAGAGAGAAGATGAAGAAAGATAAGAAAAAATCGTAATTCCCAAGACAGCAGAGGAAGATCAAACAAAGAAATAGAAGAAAAATAGAAAAAGAAGAAAGAGAAATAGAAGACCAAAAGAAAGGAAGAGGAATGGCATATAATGAGCATATTTAGTATTAGTTTAAATATTTTTATTTTAATAGGTGTTCAACATATTTTTAATATTTAATGCAAGATAGAGCATATTCCCAATGAAAAATATGTCAAGGTGATCTCTTCTAGAAAAAGTAGTTTTTTGACAATTTATTTAGAATATTATTACCCTAATAGAAACCGATTTGTCAACTATTCTCTTCCAATCCTCATTAGCACATTATAAACAATTATTCACTTAAGATTAGTAAAAAAAAATAAATAAAGAAATAAAGAAAACAAAACAAAATAAAGCTAAAAAGAATAAGAAAATAATTAGGTATGCATCGTTACTTAGTTTCTTTAAAAGGAATTGAAGCAACAGTAACAAAATCATAGAAGGTCAAAAAATTATGTTTTCAATTATCGTCAACATAGTATATATGTTATACCTACTAACATCCAATATCTAATCCAAGATCTTCATGGCCGCCACTATCAGATCGAAAAATCAGAAGGACAGACTTGGAACCCTATAACCTAATCTAATAGCAAGAGAGAAATATAGCAAAGAGGTGTTAAAAATAGCACGTAAATCAAAACAGCCCCCTTCTAAACTCTAACCTAATAGTGTTAGATATATACCTCATATAGATGTAGCAAAATTTTCACGAGATAACAGAGAGAGAAGATAAAGAAAGATAAGAAAAAATTGCAATTCCCGAGACAGCAGAGGAAGAGCAAACAAAGAAAGAGAAGAGGAATAGAAAAGAAAGAAAGAGAAATAGAAGACCAAAAGGAAAGAAGAGGAAAGGCATACAAAGAGCACATCTAATATTAGTTCAAACATTATAATTTTAATAGGCGTACAGCATATTTTTAATATTTAACACAAGATAGAACATATTCCCAATGAAAAATATGTCAAGGTGATCTCTTCTAAAAAAAATAGATATAGACAATTTATTTAGAATATTATTACCTTAATAGAGACTGATTTGTCAACAATTCTCTTCTTATCCTTATTAGCACATTATAAACAATTATTCACTTAAGATTAGTAAAAGAAAGAAATAAAAAAATAAAAAAAAAACAAAACAAAATAAAACTAAAAAGAATAAGAAAATAATTAGGTATGCATTGTTACTTAGTTCTTGTTCCGAGGGTTACCTGAAACGTGTAGCTCGGTCGTCTGGCAAGACCCGAGGTAGGGGTTCCGTGACCCGAGCTTGGTGTGTCGAGCGGCTGGGGGTTGTACCTGCAATGACACTCCGATGCTTAAGTTAGCATGGGTCCAAGCAGATATTGAGTAGAATTAGAGTATGAGTTATACCTGGGTGCTCCAGTGTATTTATAGTGGTTGGTCGTGATCTTCCCTGGATAAGATATTCTTATCTTATCTTATCTTTTGGGAGTCTTATCTCTATCTTTTGTGGAACCGCCTTTCCTAGGCCTTTTTCGGCCTTTAGGTTTTGGGCTTCGTTCCTTTTGATGGGCCTTCTTCTTTATTTGTCCGAGGTCCGACCTCAGGCGTGGGCCTTTTGGGACGAGGTCGGACCTTCTGCGAACTTCCCGAGTTTGGAGAGCTCGGTCAGGGTATGAACAGTGCCCCTGTCCGAGTTCGTCCTTTTGAGAGGTCGAGCTCGGGCATAGTCGTCTTTTTCAAAATTTGAAAGTGGCCGTTTCAGCATTTATTGCTTTTTACCGTTTCTCCTCGATTTCCGTTCGGGCTCTGTGAAGGCATTATTTATTTGCCCCTTTCCTCATTTTCTTTGTTTATTCTGTTCCCTTTCCCTTTTTCTGGGTTTTTCGCCACCTCTCTTTCGAGCATCTTCCTTCTTTCTCTCTGTTCTTCTTCTCCGATTCTTTCTGTGCGTTGTTTTTCGGGGTTTCCTCTGCGCCGCTGTTTTCGTTCTTCTTGCATCGGAGCTCGTCATCTTCTTCCTTTCTTCCAGGTTTGTTTCTCGTCTTTACTTTTGCCGTGCACATATGCTTTTGTTTCTTTTTCTTCTATGCTGGGGTTGCCCCGAAAAGAGGCGCCGCCATTGCTTTGGTTGTTTGTATGTGGGGGGGGCTCTTTTCTCTTGGTACTTTGTTTTCGGGTTACTGCATTTTTCTTCTAAAAGAACTTTTTGTTTTCTTGCTTCTGCTGAATGGGTTTTTTGCTGTCTGCCTATTATGTGATTTTTGGCTTGCTGTTGTATTCTTCTTTGTAGGCAAGATTTTTTATGTCTCGAAAGGTGTTTCAAGCAATGTCGACCAAGATTCCAAGTGGTCTTGGTTGGGTAGATCCTGTTCCTCTAAGGGTCCCTTCTGTTGTAGATTCTGAGTATCTAGTTAGGTTCCGTAGGGAGTGTAGTATTTGTGAGAACAGGGAGTCTGAGCGGGATATTGAGCTAGTAGCCCCGGAGTCCGAGGAGAGAGTGTGCTTCCCGCCCTTAGGAAGTTCCGAGAAGCTATTCTTTTATGCTTACGATTGTTTTTTCTCTAAGCTGGGTGTACGACTTCCTTTTACCGACTTGGAGTCCGAGGTCCTTTGGTCTTGTAACCTTGCCCCTACGCAACTCCATCCAAATTCTTGGGCGTTTTTAAAGCTGTTTCAACTTTTGTGTCAGTTTTTGGGCGTCTCTCCTTCTGTTTCTCTTTTTTCCTATCTGTTCGTGTTGACGAAGCCGGGGTCGGGTGCTGGGAAGGTGTCCTGGGTCTCTTTTAGGGCTAACCAGGGAAAGAAGTTTTGTACCTTGTATGATGAGTCGTTTCATGATTTCAAGAACTACTATTTCAAGGTCCGGGCTGCTGGAGATGTCCGACCTTTCTTTCTAGATGAGAGTGGGGAGCCTTCTTTTCCTCTTTGTTGGCAGGAGAATGTAGTGTCGGTTAAGTATACTTTTGAGAGTCTAGATGAGGTGGAGCAGGCTTTTGTGGGTGTGGTGAGCAGTTTATGGGGTCGGGCACCTCACTTGGATACGAAGAAAATGTTGGGAGATCCAAGCCTTCTCCGTTCCGAGTTAGGTAGTTCCCGACCTCTTTGAGATTTCATTTTGGCTTTGTTTTGGAGGTTTTTCTGTTGTGATAATCCCTTTCTTTTGTTTCTGCAGAGATGTCTTCTCAGGCTGATTCTATGAAGTTCCTTCGTCGGTCGAAGAAGTCTGCGGCTGCTCGGAATATCGAGGCTGAGGCTTCTGCCCGATCTTCTCCGCAGAAGACTACCGTGGGTGTTCAGACTCGGTCGAAGACCATTCCGACTCCTCAGTTCCGAGCTGTAACTCAAGATCCTCCGACCTCCGGACCCGGTCACCTTTCCCCGTCTTCGACCTCGGGTCCTCCCCCCAAGAAACAGAAGACCTCTCAAGAGCTTGCCGGTTTCAATGATAAGGATTTTGACGCTCTTGGTTGGATTGAGCAGCACATTCTCCCCCAGATCTTTATTTCTACTGATGATGCGTCTATGGAGCATCACTTTCAGTATATGGCGCGGAGCTGTGTTCGGATGGCTAGTCTTCATGCCGCTATTGCCCGGGAGTTCAAGAAAGCTCCCCTTGGGGCGACCAGCTCTCGACTTGAGAAGGCACGGTCCGAGCTTGATAAGATTAGTCAACTGAAGGCTGCCAGGATTACTGAGCTGGAGGCCTCTTTGGAGGAAGAGAAAACTAGGGCCACCGCGGCTGTGGCGGCGGCGAAGACATATGAGGAGATGGCGAGGGTGGCGACGGAGAACTATACTAAGCTGTATGCCGAGCTTGTGGAGACGAAGGAGAAGTTGCAGTCTGCTCGGGATGATTTTTACGAGCTGGAAGATAATGTGGCCAAGGGTATGGATGCTATGTTTGTGAATTTGAGGGATCAGGTCCGGGTTCTTGCTCCCGACCTGGATCTGAGCTTATTCAGTACGGAAAACATTGTTGTGGAGGGAAAGATTGTTCCTGCCCCTGCCGAGGATGAGGTTCCGGTGTCCGAGCACAAGGCTCCGGTGTCCGACCCCGAGGTTCCGGTTGTGAACCCGACTTCACCTTTGGCTGAGGATAGATCTGGTGTGGAGGTTTCAAGCCGGGATGATGGTGCTGTCGATGCAGTCCCGATTTCGATGTTCCCTCCGCAGCCTTCTGTTGATGCGGAGACCGGAAAGAACCTTGATCCTCTGTGATCTTTTTAGTGGTTTGCCCGGCCTGTGGGCTTTTTGTTGGATGGCCTTTGTGAACACTTTTGGACACCTTTTGCTTTTATTTAGCCACTTGTGGTGACTTTATTATGCGGTGTTTGTGTTTTGACCTTTGGTTTCTGCCTTCGTGCTTTTTAGTTGTTTCTCGGATAACAACTTTTTAGCTAGCGTTTTGACTTTATGTTTCCGCTTTCGTGCTTTTTAGTTGTTTTTCGGATAACAACTATTTAGCTAGCGTTTTGACTTTATGTTTCCGCTTTCGTGCTTTTTAGTTGTTTTTCGGATAACAACTTTTTAGCTAGCGTTTTGACTTTATGTTTCCGCTTTCGTGCTTTTTAGTTGTTTTTCGGATAACAACTCTTTAGCTAGCGTTTTGAAACTTCTTTCGATTTCGTTCTTTTCGCTTGTACTTTTTAGTTGCTTTTTGTAAAGCAACTTTTTAGTAAGCGTTTTTCGAAATCCTGGTTCTTGCCGTTTTAAGGCTTCTTTCTTGGGCCGAGCTTTTTCTCGGACATCGGGTGCTCGAGTACCTCTTTTTTGTTAGGTCCGACTTTGTCGTTGGTCGGTTCTTTTGAGTTATTTCCGTAATCTCTTTTATTTGGCTTTTTGAGCCATTTTAGAGTTACTTTATAACTTTTCCCTTTGTTGGGTCCGACTTCGTCGTTTGGTCGGCCTTTTTAAGTTATTTTTGTAACCTCTTTTTTATTTGGCTTTTCGAGCCATTTCAGAGTTACTTTATAACTTCTCACATTAATTTGAACCTCGTCGCTTTATCTTTGCCGACCTTGTATGGTCTCTTGGCAAATGATTTTTTGCGTTTTGCCGAGCATAAATTAATGCGCCTTGGTGGGGTACTTTCTAGGATTTGCTTCATCATGAGGAAGAGAAAATAGAGAAATTTGATTAGTGTTAAAAAAGAAAGAATATTTACAAAGTGTTTACCCTTTAGGTCGGGTATCCTACTTAACCGGGTGTCTCATTAAAAAACCCTTGTAGGGAAAAAGAGTACACCTCGGGTTAAGTCTTTCTAGCTGTAGTACCGTCTTAGATTACAGGCGTGCCAGGTTCTGGGCAGCTCATTGCCTTCTAGGTCGGATATTTTGTAGTAGCCTGTCCCTAAGACTTCTGTTACCTTGTAGGGCCCTTTCCAATTTGCGGCTAGCTTTCCTTCTCCCGACTTTTGTGTTCCGATGTCATTTCGGATTAGAATTAGGTCGTGAATGGAGAAGCTTCGCTTTATTACCTTTTGATTGTATCTGAGGGCCGTTCGCCGTTTTAAGGCTTCTTCTCGGATTCGGGCTCTTTCTCGGACCTCGGGGAGGAGGTCGAGTTCTTCCTTTTGTGCCTGTGGGTTGCCTCTTTCGTTGTAGAAGATGACTCTGGGCGACCCTTCATCTATTTCGATAGGAATCATTGCCTCCATCCCGTAAGCTAGCCGGAATGGGGATTCTCCCGTTGTAGAGTGCGGGGTTGTCCGATATGCCCATAGTACCTGGGGGAGTTCGTCGGCCCACGCCCCTTTGGCCTCTTGGAGTCTTCGCTTTAACCCGGCCAAGATGACTTTATTTGCAGCCTCTGCTTGTCCATTGGCTTGTGGGTGCTCGACCGATGTGAATTGCTGTTTGATTTTTAGATCGGCCACCAAGTTCTGAAAACTTGTGTCCGTGAACTGTGTTCCATTGTCTGTTGTGATGGAGTAGGGGACTCCGAACCTCGTGACGATGTTTTTGTATAGGAATTTACGGCTTTTCTGAGCCGTAATAGTGGCTAAGGGTTCGGCTTCGATCCACTTTGTGAAGTAGTCGACCCCTACTATGAGGTATTTGACTTGCCCCGGTCCTTGTGGAAACGGGCCGAGTAGGTCGAGTCCCCATTTTGCGAAGGGCCATGGCGCAGTGATGCTGATAAGGTCTTCGGGCGGTGCCTTGTGAAAATTGGCGTGTTTTTGGCAGGGGGGCATATCTTCACAAACTCTGTTGCGTCTCTTTGCAAGGTCGGCCAGTAGAACCCGGCCCTGACTACTTTCTTGGATAGTGCCCGAGCTCCGAGATGGTTCCCACACATGCCTTCGTGGACTTCTTCGAGGACGCCCTTTGTTTCTGAGGTCGGAACGCACCTAAGGAGGGGGTTTGAGAATCCTCTTCTGTATAATACGTCGTGAATTAGCGTATAATTCTGGGCGTCCTTTGTAAGCCTTTTAGCTTCTTTTCTTTCTATGGGGAGAGTTCCTGACTTCAGGTAGTTGAGTATGGGGGTCATCCATCCTTGCTGTTGGTTGGATATATTTAACGTTTCTTCCTCTCTTAGTACGGAGGGAGATTGTAGGGTTTCTTGGAGAAGACTTCTGTTGTTGCCTCCGGGCTTGGTGCTAGCAAGCTTCGAGAGGGCGTCTGCCCGGGCATTTTGTTCCCGAGGTATGTACTGGATTTGTATTTCCGGGAAGTGTCGTAATTGCGCCTGTGTTTGGTCCAGGTATTTTTTCATAGTAGGGTCTTTGGCCTGGTAACTTCCATTTACTTGTGATGTGACGACCTGGGAGTCGCTGAAGATCGTGATTCTCTGGGCTCCGACCTCTTCGGCTAGCTTTAGTCCCGCTCGTAGGGCCTCGTATTCGGCTTGGTTGTTTGAAGCCTGGAACTCGAATTTTAAGGATAGCTCTATCCGTGTTCCTTGGTCGCTTTCGAGTATAACACCGGCTCCGCTTCCTGTTTTGTTTGAGGACCCGTCGACATACAGATTCCACGAGAGTGGGGTTCCCGGGGTCTCAGTATATTCTGCGATGAAGTCGGCTAGATATTGAGATTTTATGGCAGTCCGGGCTTCATAGTGGAGGTCGAACTCGGACAGTTCCACCGCCCATTGTAGGATTCGTCCTGCCATGTCTGTTTTTGTAGGATGTGTCTCATGGGTTGGTTCGTCCGGACTTTGATGGTGTGGGCTTGAAAGTAGGGACGGAGCCTCCGAGCCGTGAATACTAGGGCGTAGGCGAATTTCTCTATTTTCTGATAGTTTAATTCGGCCCCTTGTAGTGCCTTGCTCACGAAGTATATGGGGTGTTGTCCTTGGTCATTTTCTCGTATTAATGCTGAAGCAACTGCCCGATGTCCGACCGAGAGGTATAATACGAGCTCTTCCCCTTTTAGAGGTCGGGTTAGGATTGGTGGCTGCCCGAGGAATTCCTTGAATTCTTGGAAGGCTTTTTCGCACTCCGGGGTCCATGAGAAGGGTTTCCCTTTCTTTAGGAGTGAGTAGAGAGGTAGTGATTTTATCGCTGATCCTGCCAAGAATCTTGATAGGGCGGCTAGCCTTCCATTTAGTTGTTGTACTTCTTTGACACATGTTGGGGTCTTCATTTTGAGTATCGCTTGGCATTTGTCCGGGTTTGCTTCGATGCCTCTTTGAGTCAGCATGAAGCCTAAGAACTTTCCGGCTTCTGCGGCGAAGGTGCACTTGGTCGGGTTAAGTCTCATGTTGTGTTTCCTGAGGGTGCCGAAGACACTTGTGAGGTCGGGAACTAAGTTTCTGTCTTCTTGTGTCTTTACCAGCATATCGTCAACGTACACTTCTAGCTGTAGCCCGATGTGCTCTGAGAATACTTTGTTCATTAGCCTCTGGTAGGTTGCCCCGGCGTTCTTCAGCCCGAAGGGCATTACTACGTAGCAGTAGTTTGCCCTTGGGGTTATGAACGAGGTCTTTTCTTGGTCGGGTCCGTACATCGGGATTTGATTGTACCCTGAGTATGCATCCATGAAGGAGAGATATCTGTAGCCTGAGGCTGCGTCGACTAAGGCGTCGATGTTTGGTAGTGGATATGGGTCTTTGGGGCAGGCTTTGTTGAGATCCGTGTAATCGACGCACATCCTCCATTTTCCGTTGGGCTTTTTTACCAGGACCACGTTTGCGAGCCATAGGGGATATTTTACTTCCCTAATGAATCCTGCATCTAGCAGTGCTTGTACCTGTTCTTCTATTGCTTGCATGCGCTCGGGTCCGAGCTTCCGGCGTCTCTGTTGGACGGGCCTGGATCCAGGGTATACTGATAGCTTATGGCACATTAGGTCGGGACTTATGCCTGGCATGTCGGAGGCCTTCCAGGCGAAGAGGTCGAAATTCTCCCTTAAGAGGGTTATGAGTTCCTCCTTTAGGCCTGCTTCGAGGTTTGCTCCAATGTTTGTTACTTTTTCAGGTGTGTTCCCGATTTGGATCCTTTCGGTTTCTCCCTCTGGTTGTGGCCGAAGGTCTTCTCGGGTTTGAACTCGCCCGAGTTCTATTGTGTTGACCTCTTTCCCTTTTAGGCTTAGACTTTCGTTGTAGCATCGTCGTGCTAATTTTTGGTCGCCTTTTAGGGTGGCGATTCCCTTTGCGGTAGGGAACTTCATACAGAGGTGTGGGGTTGAAACCACAGCTGCCAGTCTGTTTAGGGTTGGTCGCCCGATGAGGGCATTGTATGCTGAGGTAACGTCGACTATAATGTAGTCGATGCTTAACGTTTTAGATTGCTCGCCTCTTCCGAAGGTAGTGTGTAGCGAGATGTATCCTAAGGGGTGGATCGGGGTGTCCCCTAGCCCAAATAGGTCGGAGGGATAGGCCTTTAGCTCTTTTTCTTCAAGTCCGAGCTTGTCGAAGGCCGCTTTGAACAGGATATCTGCTGAGCTTCCTTGGTCAATCAGGGTTCGATGTAAGTTGGCGTTTGCTAGGATAATGGTGACCACCATAGGATCGTCGTGGCCGGGTATTATCCCCTGAGCATCTTCTTGGGTAAATGAGATGGTTGGCAGCTCGGGTAGGGGATTGTCTTCTCGGACATGATAGATCTCTTTGAGGTGTCTTTTTCGCGAGGATCTGGATATTCCTCCGCCTGCAAAACCTCCGTTTATCATGTGTATGTGCCTTTCAGGGGTTCGCAGGGTCTGTTCGGCCCGATCCTCGTTATCTCCCCTCCTTCTCTTTTTGGTCTCTTCTCCTTTTTCCGCTATGTATCTGTCGAGTTTTCCTTCTCTGGCTAGCTTTTCTATAACATTCTTCAGGTCGTGGCAGTCATTAGTAGAATGACCGTAGAGCTTGTGGTATTCACAGTATTCGGACCGATCTCTCCCCGCTCTCTTGTGTTTTAAAGGTCGGGGCGGTGGGATTTTTTCGGTGTGGCATACTTCTCTGTAGACGTCTACCAGGGAAA
The DNA here is from genome assembly GCF_014773155.1 of Arachis stenosperma. Lineage (NCBI taxonomy): Eukaryota > Viridiplantae > Streptophyta > Magnoliopsida > Fabales > Fabaceae > Arachis > Arachis stenosperma. The sequence continues at coordinate 104,334,617 of NC_080385.1, read as the reverse complement.
CTCGGAGGGGAGTGTAGCTATGGTACTTCCGTGGTTTGTCCGAGTTGGACTCTTCTTTCTTTTTCTGTTCCCGATCTCGGTCTCGGGGTGGGTAGGTTGATTCCTTCCTAGAAGAGTCTCTTAGCTGGGAGGTTTCCTCCATGTTGATATATTTTTCTGCCCGCTCTTGCACCTCGTGTAAGGAGGTCGGGTATCGTTTGGATAGGGATTGGCTAAATGGTCCTTCTTTTAGGCCGTTTGCTAGTCCCATGATGGCTGCTTCAGTGGGCAAGTGTTGTATGTCCAGGCAGGCTTTGTTGAATCGCTCCATGTATTCTCGGAGAGTTTCTTGGTTACCCTGTTTGATCCCGAGTAGACTGGGGGCGTGTTTTGCCTTGTCCTTTTGAATAGAGAACCTTGTTAGGAATTTTTTGGTTAGGTCCTCGAAGCTGGAGATTGATCCTGGTGGCATGTTGTCGAACCACTTCATGGCTGACTTGGTGAGAGTGGTGGGGAAGGCTTTGCACCGAATCGCGTCGGAGGCGTCGACCAGGTACATTCTGCTTCGGAAGTTGCTGAGGTGGTGACTTGGGTCGGTGGTGCCGTCGTAGAGATCCATATCAGGTGGTTTGAAGTTTCGCGGTACCTTCTCCTTCATGATCTCTTGCGTGAAGGGATCATGGTTGTTTTCGGGGGTGGTGCCGCGTTCCGTCCGGTCTTTCAACTCGGCCTCTATCTTTCGCAGCTTTTCTTCTAACTCTCTGCGCTTGCGAGCTTCTCTTCTCAAATCTTGTTCAGTTTCTTTCTGCTTTTTTATGTCCTCTTCGAGTTGTTTCAGTCGGTTTTGCTGTGCCCGTACTGCTTCTACAATTTCTGAGCTCTCTTCTTTTTCGGGATTTTGTGGATTTTTGTTTGGAAGTGATGTCTTTGGGCGATTCTGTTTGTTTCCTCCTGGAGTGCGTGGTGATAGAGGGCTGTCCGGTCGTTCTCCGGTGTCAATTTCCTCTTCTTGTTCTGATGTAGCGTGGTTATTGTTGGGAGGGTCGTCCGCCATGGTAAAGGGATGACTTCCAGGTTCCCCGGCAACGGCGCCAATGTTCCGAGGGTTACCTGAAACGTGTAGCTCGGTCGTCTGGCAAGACCCGAGGTAGGGGTTCCGTGACCCGAGCTTGGTGTGTCGAGCGGCTGGGGGTTGTACCTGCAATGACACTCCGATGCTTAAGTTAGCATGGGTCCAAGCAGATATTGAGTAGAATTAGAGTATGAGTTATACCTGGGTGCTCCAGTGTATTTATAGTGGTTGGTCGTGATCTTCCCTGGATAAGATATTCTTATCTTATCTTATCTTTTGGGAGTCTTATCTCTATCTTTTGTGGAACCGCCTTTCCTAGGCCTTTTTCGGCCTTTAGGTTTTGGGCTTCGTTCCTTTTGATGGGCCTTCTTCTTTATTTGTCCGAGGTCCGACCTCAGGCGTGGGCCTTTTGGGACGAGGTCGGACCTTCTGCGAACTTCCCGAGTTTGGAGAGCTCGGTCAGGGTATGAACAGTTCTTTTAAAAGGAATTGAAGCAACACTAAAAAAATCATGGAAAGCCAAGCCAAAACGTTATTTGTTTTCAATTATCATCAAAATAGTATATAGATTACACCTACTAACGTCTGATATCTAATTCGAGATCTTTAATCTAACAATATATTTTTAAATTACACAAGCATGCAATTATATCAATAAAAAAATTAACACTTAAAAGAAAATTTCAAATTTTTGTTACCAACAGATCACAATTAAAAAAGGTTGATTTCATATTTATTTGAAACAAAATCAAAGAAACCCTAGAAAGAAGAGAAGAATACCTCATACATGGATATCACACATAAATTAACACACATTTATATGTTGTAAAAAGAAGATAGAGTCTAGAACATTGTTGCTTACCTTTTTCATTAATGCTGCTTGAAGTTCAGGAAGACCATCATTGTCACTGTAGCAATTAATAGAACGTCCACACAAGTTTTTGCACCTTATCCAATGGCTTCTTTCGATGGCTGCCAATAAAACCACACCCGTAAAATGTTCAAAAACCCATCACAAATCACATGTTAAACTCAATCTCTTGTTCCCATTCTGTAGTTTTTGAATTCAATGCCTCTACCATTTCTACATACAAACAAAAAAAATGAAAATTTTATCCCTACCTAAAACAACAAACAATGAGACACTGAAATAGAAAAATATCATCAAGGCAAGATGGCCGTAAACTGGTAAAGGTAATGTAACAAAAATAAATATGGATAAAATATAAATACCTGGAATTTCGGCAACCAAGGCACAAGCTTTCTCAGCTCACTTGAGATTAAGATGAGTACCTATACCAGCATTATATCGATTTTATTTTGAAAACAAATACCAAAAAGAAAGGATTTTCCATAGAAAAGACAAGGTAAGGATTGACCTCATATAATATATGGAAATGGCCATTCATAGCATAAACTTAATCATATAGACAACTAACCGGATATCAACTCATTGTCATTAGGAAAAACAGAAGCACCTTGCATATGTGTGGAAAAAAAAAACATAGTTGGACCTCAATATAAAGGGGAAAAAATATAGAACAATTAGTTCATGTGTATGTACTCAAAATACATCGAACAAAATCTCAAGAAAACAAAATGGACCAATAAAGATAAACATACAAAAATGATTGCAACTAAAATAACAGTAAATTCATATAGTTTAAATTAATTTTAGATATTATACTTCTATTATTGCTATAGCTTTTTTGAACAACAAATTGAAGAAAACAAAGGAAGATCCAATAGAGCAAGTGTCCCAATGAATACATCATTAGAAAACTTAAATCAATCTAATGCCTACTAACATGTCGAAACTATTGGATCACCTCACAATTGCCATTATGAAAGCGAAAAAATTTCTTTTGAAATAACTCAAATAAAATAAAACTAAGCCAACTAATTACAGCTCAAATAATATAATTTTTTCATACACATCTAAAGATCGCACTAAAACTAAAATATACTTAAAACTAAACCAGGACATCTATATGCCTAAAGGTACAAACTACTAACCTGACTGAAAAGAAAAAAGACCTAACTAATAACTATTAACTATCAATTAAAAATTTCTTCCCATTTGGAGAAGTAGTTTTGGTCCAAGTCATCGGAGACCTGGAGACCTATCCACTTCTGCCTCTGCCTCCAGTAATTTCGTGGTGTGAAATAGTTTGAGAATGCTCAAGTGGCTGAGAGCAAAGAGTCCCAAACATCTTACTCTCTAACGGAAAATTCAATGAACTGTCACATAAAAGAAAAAATCAAAAAATAAATCAAATCAATATTAATAAGCAAAATCATCAATTTTATGATTTCAAAACTAACCAAAAAAACAACATTTCAATTTTCCGTAATGCATTTTCAACAAACTCTTTACCACATGCCTCTATTTCTACTTCTGGTTGGGTTTCTACTCCTACAAAATTAGAACCTGAAACAATAAAACAGTTAAATTCTGACATGTATTTAATTTACAAAAGAAGGGACAACTCACCATCCTTTCTACCAAACATGTTCTTACACGTGTTACATCTACTTACATCTACAGTTTATGGAATATCCAACACCAGCCTTTGAAAAACAAAACATACTACCATTAGTAACTGATATTATAACTAAAACTGAAGCATTCATGATACCTAGTAAGGATGGATGAAGACCTGAAAGCATTTACAGTATTTCTTTTGGCAGAATGATTTCTTACGGCTACATCCTCTCTTGTGGCATGATAGTGCTAGAGTTTTGTTTGGGTCATTCTGAAAGTGAAAAAAAAATAAATTAATAAAGTTTTAGAAAGTGTGTCTCAATAGTTCAGTGTACATTATAGAAAATTTAGTATTAAAATCAATGAAAAATTACAAAACTCATATTTAACTACACAAAAATGTTCCGAATAAGTTTGAAATCGCCATGGAAACACGCAAACCCCAATGGAAAATCAGAAACACAATTGCAAACCCTAATAAAATTCCTGCATACTGAAAATGAACCTAACAAAAAATCGAAAAAGAATCTCTCTTCATGAAGACAGAGTTCAGAAAAAGAATCAAAATTATTCAAGGCTACTATGGATTACATATTAGAAAACCAAATTCAATATGATGCCTACAATTTCTAGAATATTCGGAAAGCAATTGAAGTGTTTTCATATGGAGTGTATATAGCTCTTATTATGTGATCTTTCAAATATAAAAGGGTACCTGATCAGCATAGAAAATGGCCCAAGCTAAGGGCTTGTTGAAGAGAACACTTTTCCTAACCAAACTCACAACACAATGAAGTCCTTAAATCAAAGAGTATCCAGCAGCCAAACCATTAGCAACTACCAAGAATCTGCAAAGTTTTTTAATCCATCAAAAACTAATGAATTAGGACAACAAAACATGCAACACTTTTATTGCTAGAAATTAACATAGAACATAGATTAATAGATACTTACACCAAAGCCTTAACATCAGTGAATTTAGCTTCCTTCTCAAAGGAGAAAACCACCTTCACTTGTGAATCAGTTCCAATAAGAACAGCTGCAACAACTCCAAGACCAAGAATCATAAACCTTAACACCAACTCAGCTATCTTGATCCTCTTATCCAACAATTTCAGGTTTGTGCTATGGTACACTGGAACTGTTCCAGGACTAACACCTACATCCAAATAACTCATTTTCTCTAAACACTAACAATGCAAAAGAAAACAATGGATATGAACACCAACCACTAAATTCTTCACCACTTAAATAGACACGGATTTTAGTTCAACACCCAAGAAAATAGAAGGAAAAAAGATTCAGACAAGGAAAAAAGAAATAAATAAGTCAAGATGACTTGTAATAAAGGCCATAAATAAACCTATCAACCTGCAAACTTTCATAAAAAATCAGAGTTTTGTACCTTTGTTGGAAATCCAAGAGTCCAATCCATGGCATGTTTAAACAACTCAAATTTAGACTTTACCATTTCAACCATTTTTCACCAACATCTGCAGTTGTAAAAATCAGAACAACTATCTTTGGTCACCAACACAAAATCTGAGCCAAAAAACCAAAGATCCTTCCTTACGGGATCGAAAATGCAATATGACACTCAGACACGACCAATCCAAAAAAGCTTAAATTAAATAAAACGAAAGCACTTGCAAAGGATAAAAAACCAAAGAATCAGAGAAACAGAATAAGAACGAATACAAATTAAGCTCTTTGCCCTAATACATGACTCAAGTAACACAATAAGCACGAATAAGCTACAACAGAACAACCCACGCTACTTACCCGAATCGGCTAATCGGCTATGTTCAACTCGCCTTTTCAATTTCCGACTTTGACTACTTGAGCTGCAACCAACGAAATTAGGTTAGTTTTCTTGGCGTTAAATTGAATGAAACAACAAAAATGAAGAAAAAGTAGCAACCACTGAAAACAACATACAAACCAGATTGTGGAGATCGAATTTGAAGACCTAGGGTTTCAGAGACACAGCGCCAGAGATGACCACGCTCAGAGATCAAGACATTTATTCTCTTCTCTCATAATCCACTCCCAAAAATAGGATCTCATCTCTGTAAACCCTTACCTACCACCACCCCAGCGCTTTGAACTCCAACTACCCAAAGCGCAGAGACAAGCAGAACGCACCCGACCACAGATAAATCGTAATCCAGAGAGATACATCAACCACCACCAGAGAGGAGATCCGACTCAGATGGATAGCAAACCCCATCGAGAGAGAACCAAGGGAAGAAAGGAGTGTGGGATTTTTTTGAGATGTAGTGGGCGGAAGAGGGGCGCGTCAACTAAAGAAGAGAGAAGAGAAAGGGGAAAGCTGAGATGATAGAGAAACGCGTGAAGGGTTACTATGTTTTATTGTTTTTTTAACTCAAATGAATGTGAGGCTGACGCGTGGCTTCTGAAACCACGGCTATTATACAAGTAGTAGATGCATAACGTTCCATTTGTTTTTTCTTTTTTGTTCATTTAGTCACTTTTAACATGTTAAAAGAAATAGAACAAAGATAATGATATCAAAATGATAATATAATAATAATAATGATGATAATAATAATAACAATAATAATGTTAATAATATAATAGTGATAAATCGGCAACTAATAATATATGAGTAATTTTTTTTCTTGTCCAAATTATTTTAGGGTTAAATATATATGAGTTATTGATATAAATGACATTAGTAACATAACGATAAAAAATATACGATAAAGCATCAGTAAAGTTAAGTTCACCGAAGAGTACCGATATTTATTTATATCGGCAGATATATCTAGCTTGATAATAAATTATTATCTAAATTTTATTTTTAAATTAAAAATATCAATTACTTATATTAATATATATATATATAATTTTCATTATTTATAAATTACTAAAATTATAGTTTTAATTATGTAAAATATTTTATCATAATAAAAATATATATAAGTATCTGAATTTAATTGAACTCAAATAGTTATCAAATTAATTTAATTTCTTTTATTAAAATAATTTATAAAAATAAGAAACTCCGATTGATAAAATAAATTATAACTTATTTATATTTAGATTTTAAAAAATGTGGGTCATTACATTCACAATCTCACTAGAGGCAGCACTATCTGAGAGAATGTTCGGCCACACTTACAATCAGAAAGAGACTGTGATGCAACAAAATGGGATCTCAACTTAACTCATATACACCACAGCCAGAAATTTTATCGAAAAGAATCATCAACCTTCTATCCAATTCTCTGATGTAACAAGAGAGGGAATCCTCAACCCCCTTGTCCATCGCAATAAAGGAGGGAGTCCTCAACCTTAACTCTTCTATCTATGAGTGGGACAAAGCCACCATCCTTACCGTGGGCAGGACGAACCACCATCCCACAACATCAATCAAAATCTCATTTCAATCATAATCACAATCAAACATAACCAAGATCAGAATCAAAACCACAAATACATATAATCATATTTCAATCAAATGTCATCATAATCATAATTCATTCTATTTACCTTTATCACAAGGTTAATTACCCTCAAACCATGAGCAAAATAAAACCACCGTTCTCACCACAGTTGAAAATTGAACCAAAGGAAATCTTCAACCCTCTATCCAATTTCTCCAATGCAATAAGAGAGGAAATCCTCAACCTAACTTGTCCATCGCAACACAAGAGAATGAATTCTCAACCTCAACTTGCCTACCCATGAGCGACACAAAGCTACTGTCCTCACCGTGGTTGGATGAATGATGCGTGAACATCTTTTCTATCTTTTTCTAGTGAATTTGCATTTAAATTGTTGAGTTTAATCAAGAATTAATTATCTTTTAGCCACTATGGATGCTACTTTGAGTCTCGTGCAATTCTGTTTATTTTATGTAGTATTTGGCTGGATTTGATGGAGAGGAGGCTTGCACAAATGGAAGGAGCACAAGAATTAAAGGAGATAACCAGCGAGGAGCGACGCGTGCACGTACCTGATGCGTGCGCGTGATTTGGAGATTTGTGCAGCGACGCGTGCGCGTACCTGACGCGTACGCGTGACTGACACGTACGTGTGACTGACGCATACGCGTGACATGCGCCATGTGCAGAAAACGTAGAAAATGCTGGGGGCAATTTCTGGGCCCTATTTTGGCACTCAAGTAAGGTGCAGCTCTTAGGCGTGGATCCAGTGAAGCCAAGTACTCCCCATGTTACAAGGCGTGGATTATTTAATTAATTCTGATTTAAATTTAAATTTTATTTTAAAATAGGAAAAGATATTATTTTAATTTTAGAAAATAGATTTTAAACTAATTAGGATTAGATATAAAAAGAAGAAATTTTTCTTCTGGGGGAAGATTCCATTCCACTTCAGTCCAATTTACAGTTTACCAGAATCCTAGTTTTCACTCTTTTCCATGAGCAACTAAACCTCCACTGTTAAGGTTAGGAACTCTGTCTATTGTATGGATGGATACTATTATTTTTCTATTTTAATTCATGTTTTGATTTATATTTCAAGAATTGTTTTCGTTCTTTATCTTATGAATTTGGGTGGAATAGAAGTATGACCTTTTTTCTAATTGAGTTCTTGTATAACTTGGAAAAGCTCTTTACTTGAACAACAGCTTGAAAATAATTTCTCTTAAATTCTAATTATCTGGACTTAACGGGATACGTGACATATAATCCTCTTATATTTGGATAATTAGGATTTTTGTGGCATAATAACTAGAATTAAACTACACCCTCTAATTGAAATTAATTGACCAAGGAATTGGCGATTGATGAAACTTAGAGGAGACTAGAAAGGTCTAAGGAATTAGGGTCTAGTCACATATAGTTTGCAATGAATTAAATCTTGCATGATTAAAATAGTTTGTAAGAAAAGTCAACCCGAAAAATAGATAACTCTGAAGCCTTAACTGCCTTCTTCATATTGTTTTCACCTCAATTTATTGCTTGCTTTCTGATTCTCTAAATTACTGTTTAATGCTTTTGAACACTCAAAAACTATTTTCTGCTTGCCTAACTAAGTAAATTAATCAACCATCGTTGCTTAGTCCATCAATCCTCGTGGGATCGACCCTCACTCACCTGAGGTATTACTTGGTACGACCCGGTGCATTTGCCGGTTAGTTTGTGGGTTATAAATTCTGCACCAAGTTTTTGGTGCAGTAGCCGGGGATTGATAGGGATTAACAACTATTAGTTGTTTGATTGCTTAGATTAGGTTTTTAGTTTTAATTTTATTTAAATTTTGTTTTAGTATTTTCGAAAAAAATAAAGAAAAAAATAAATAGCACTAATATTTTTCTTAATTTCTGAAATTAAGTTTGGTGTTTTCTAGTTCAGGTTACCTCACTGGGAATTCTCTGCACTCTAACGTAGAGAGTTCCATCTTTTCTTGTCTTCTGTTTGTTTATGCGCAGGAACAGAGACAAAGAACATCTCTTAGACTTTGATTTTGAACCTGAAAGAACTTTCAGGCGGCGTTTGCAACAAGCAAGACTCTACAAGGCTGCAGAATCCACTATGGATCCTAACAATGCTGCTAATGCCAATGTGGCAAACCCGAATGGGAATGAGCAACAAAGAAGAGTACTTGGCTCTTACTCTACTCCTACTACAGATCTGTATGGAAAAAGCATTGTGGTGCCTCCTATAGCTGCGAACAACTTTGAGTTGAAGCCACAACTGGTTACCCTGGTGCAACAAAACTGCCAGTATCATGGTCTTCCCCACGAAGACCCAAATCAATTTATTTCAAATTTTCTGCATATTTGTGATACTGTGAAGACAAGTGGAGTGAACCCTGAGGTGTACAAACTCATGCTCTTCCCGTTTGCACTGAGAGATAGAGAAAAACTATGGCTAGATTCTCAACCCATGGAGAGTTTAGATACTTGGAACAAGGTTGTTAGTGAGTTTCTTACTAAATTTTTCCCACCAAAGAAGCTGACTAAGCTTAGGGTGGAGGTTCAGACCTTCATGCAGAAGGATGGTGAAACTCTTTATGAAGCTTGGGAGAGTTACAAGCTACTGACTAGGCAATGCCCTCCGGACATGTTCTCCAAATCGACCCAACTAGATATCTTTTATGAATGTTTGGGTGAAATGTCTAAGATGTGCTTAGATAATTCTGCTAGTGGGTCACTGCACAAGAAGAAGACACTGGAGGTGACTATTGAGCTTATTGAATTGGTTGCTAGCAACCAATATTTATACTCATCTAACAGCAATCCTGTGAACTTTGAGGCTCCTTAAAAGAAGGGTGTTATGGAAGTAGAAGCTCTTAATGCTATTTTTACCCAGAACAAGCTTATGTCTCAGCAAATAAGTCTACTTACTCAACAGATGGGTGGCATGCAAGTCTCAGCTATCAACACCCAAAATCCACCTCAAGAGGTCCCTTATGACATGACAGGTAATTTTGTACAAAATGAGAATTATGATTATGCTCAACCTTTTTCTGAACAGGTAAATTACATGGGGAGTGGTCCTAGAAACCCTAATAATGATCCATACTCTAAGACATACAATCTTGGGTGGATGTACCAACCTCAGAGATCTCATAATTTCAACAATAATTCTCAGGGTGGTTTCCAGCAGAACAATCATAATAACCGCCAATTTCAGTCCCAACAAGATTCTATTGGGAGATAATGAAGAGTTTTATGCAGGAAACCAAAGCCTCCATTAGAAACTTGGAGGTGCAAATGGGCCAACTAAGCAAGCAAATACTTGAGAGGTCTGCAAATACAATTCAAAACTTGGAGATTCAGATGGGTCAATTAGCCACAAAAGTTAATGAAATTGATAAGAGGACCATTAATAGCCTTCCTGGTAACACAATTCCAAATCCAAGAGAGGAATGCAAGGCTATCACCTTGATAAGTGGATAAGTGGCAAGTATGGAAGCATAAGTTAATGAAGAGCCAGTTGAAAAAGAAGCTCCAGAGGAGATGAAGGAAGAAGTAGAGCACGTCCCTCCAAAGCGTGCGGACAACCCATTCCCAGACTCTCTTGACACTTATCCTACATAGCCAAAGGCTCCTGAGAACAAACTTAAAATGCCATATCCTCAGAGACTTCAAAAGGAGACCAAGGACAAGTAGTTTTCAAAGTTCCTGGAAGTCTTCAGAAAGTTACAAATCAATATTCCTTTTGCTGAGGTTTTGGAGCAAATGCCTCTCTATGTCAAATTCATGAAGGAATTGTTGTAAAACAAGAAGCTTTTAAAGGGAGATGAGACAGTGGTCCTGACAAAGAAATGTAGTGTGGTGCATGGAATTGTGATTCACACTTTTCACAACTCCGGTACAACTAACCAGCAAGTACACTGGGTCGTCCAAGTAATAAAACCTTACGTGAGTAAGGGTCGATCCCATGGAGATTGCCGGCTTGAAGCAAGCTATGGTCATCCCGTAAATCTTAGTCAGGTGGATTCAATTGGTTATGATTTTTGATAATTGAAAGATAAATAAAACGTAAATTAAAATAAAGATACTTATGTAATTCATTGGTGAGAATTTCAGATAAGCGTTTGGAGATGCTTTGTTGCTTCTGAACCTCTGCTTTCCTATTGTTTTCATTCAATCATGCGTGCTCCATTCCATGGCAAGATGTATGTTGGTGGATCACCATTGTCAATGGCTACCATCTGCCCTCTCAGTGAAAATGGTCCAGCTACGGTTTCTGTAGGGCTAATCAACTGTCGGATCTCTCGTCTCGGATGAAAAATACCAGGCACAGCTAAGGTATGGCTAATCAGCTGTCGGTTCTCACTTGTGTCGGAATATGATCTCTCTATCCTTTTTCACACTGTCACTGTGCCCAACATTCGTGATTTTGAAGCTCGTCACAGTCATTCCGTCCCAGATCCTACTAAGAATACCACAGACAATATTTAGAATTTCCGGATCTCAAGAATGCTGCCAATTGGATCTAGCCTATACCACGAAGGTTCTAATCTCATGGATTTGAATGCTCTGTTGTCAGGAGAGGCAAGTCAAATCTGTGGATCAAAGACCCAAGAGACTACACTCCGGCTGTCGTCCAATGACTACGTTGAACATCATGTAGACCGCTTGTGGTTGTCAGGCACGCGGATCTTGGCTAAGCGAGTAACGAAGATAGTGGATGATTGTCATGGGTCACCCCTTCATTCTGACTTAACTGAATTAAGTACGAGAGTATATTTTGGAGAAGAAGTAAGCGTGAATTGAAAGAGAAACAATAGTACTTGCATTAATTCATGAAGAACGGCAAAGCTCCGCACCTTAATCTATGAGGTGTAGAAACTCCACCGTTGGAAAATACATAAGAGAAAAAGGTTTAGGCATGGCCAAATGGGCAGCCTCCCAAATGTGAAAAATGGCATAAAAGTCTGAAAAAAGGATTGAATACAATAGGAAAAAGTGCTATTTATACTAAACTAGTTACTAGGGATTACAGAAAATAAGTAACTAAGTGCAGATAGTGCAGAAATCCACATCCGGGGCCCACTTGGTGTGTGCTTGGGCTGAGCATTGAGCTTTACAGATGCATAGGCCTTTTCTAGAGTTAAACGCCGGCTTGGATGCCAGTTTGGGTGTTTAACTCCCGTTCTGGTGCTAGTTCCGGCGTTTTACGCTAGAAAAGGGTCTCTGGTGGGCGTTTTAACGCCATTTTGAGCCATCAAATCTCCGGCAAAATGTGGACTATTATACATTCTGGAAAGTCTAAGATATTAGCTTTCCAGCCCAATTGAGAGCGTGCCAATTGGACTTCTATAGCTCTAGAGAAACGCGTTTGAGTGCAGGGTGGTCAGAATCCAACAGCATCTGCAGTCCTTTCTCAGCCTCTGAATCAGATTTTTGCTCAAGTCCCTCAACTTCAGCAGAAAATACCTGAAATTACAGAAAAACACACAAACTCATAGTAAAGTCCAGAAATGTGATTTTTGCATAAAAACTAATAAAAATATAATAAAAAGTAACTAAAACATACTAAAAACTATGTAAAAACAATGCCAAAAAGCGTATAAATTATCCGCTCATCACAACACCAAAGTTAAATTATTGCTTGTCCCCAAGCAACTAAAAACAAAATAGGATAAAAAGAAGAGAAAATACACTAAATTTCAAAATATCAATGAAGCTTAGTTCCAATTAGATGAGTGGGACTAGTAGCTTTTTGCTTCTGAACAGTTTTGGCATCTCACTTTATCTTGTGAAGTTCAGAATGATTGGCATCCATAGGAACTCAGAATTCAGATAGTGTTATTGATTCTCTTAGTTTAGTATGTTGATTCTTGAACACAACTACTTTATGAGTCTTGGCTGTGACCCTTAGCATTTTGTTTTCCAGTATTACCACCGGTTACATAAATGCCACGGACACATAACTGGGTGAACCTTTTCAGATTGTGACTCAGCTTTGCTAGAGTCCCTAGTTAGAGGTGCCCAGAGTTCTTAAGCACACTCTTTTTACTTTGGATCGAGACTTTTACCACTCAGTCTCAAGCTTTTCACTTGGACCTTCATGACACAAGCACATGGTTAGGGACAGCTGGATTTAGCCGCTTAGGCCAGGATTTTATTCCTTTGGGCCCTCCTATCCACTGATGCTCAAAGCCTTGGATCCTCTTTACCCTTGCCTTTTAGTTTAAAGGGTTACTGGCTTTTTCTGCTTGCTTTTTCTTTTTCTTTATTTTTCTTTATTTTTCACCATTTTTTTGCAAGCTTTGTGTTTTTTACTGCTTTTTCTTGCTTCAAGAATCAATTTTATAATTTTTTAGATTATCAATAACATTTCTCTTTTTTCATTATTCTTTCAAGAGCCAACAATTTTAACATTCATAAACTTCACTATCAAAAAATATGCACTATTCAAGCATTCATTCAGAAAACAAAAAGTATTGCCACCACATCAAAATAATTAAACCATTTTCAAGATAGAATTCGAAATTCATGTACTTCTTTTTCTTTTACAAATAGAACATTTTTCATTTAAGAAAGGTGAAAGATTCATGGAACATTCATAGCTTTAAGACATAGACTCTAAACACTAATGATCATGTAAAAAAGACACAAACATAGACAAAACATAAAGCAAATGAAACGAAAAATAGAAAAATAAGAACAAGAAAATTAAAGAACGGGTCCACCTTAGTGACGGTGGCTAGTTCTTCCTCTTGAAGATTGGTGCACGAAATTGCAAAATCACACTTTTCACAACTCGTACAACTAACCAGCAAGTGCACTGTGTCGTCCAAGTAATACCTTACGTGAGTAAGAGTCGATCCCACGGAGATTGTCGGTTTGAAGCAAGCTATGGTTATCCTATTATTCTTAGTCAGGATATCAATAATTGTTTTTACTTTTAATTACAAAAAATAAAAGAATATGAAATAAATACTTGTTATGCAGTAATAGAGAATGGGTTGGAGTTTTGGAGATGATTTGTCTTCTGAATCTCTGTTTTCCTACTGTCTTCTTCTTCACGCATGCAAGGCTCCTTCTATGGCAAGCTGTATGTTGGTGGATCACCGTTGTCAATGGCTACCATCCATCCTTTCAGTGAAAAAGGTCCATATACATGGCTAATCATCTGTCGGTTCTCACTTGTGCTGGAATAGGATCCAGTGATCCTTTTGCGTCTGTCACTACGCCCAACATTCGTGAGTTTGAAGCTCTTCACAGTCATCCCATCCCAGATCCTACTCGGAATACCACAGACAAGGTTTAGACTTTCTGGATCTCAAGAATACTGCCAATTGATTCTAGCTTATACCACGAAGACTCTGGTCTCACGAATTGAACGCTCTGTTGTCATGAGAGGCAGCCAAACTCGTGAACCAGGAACCCAAGAGATAAACACTCAATCTAAGGTAGAATGGAAGTGGTTGTCAGGCATGCCTTCATAGGTTGAGAATGGTGATGAGTGTCACGGATCATCATATTCATCATGTTTAAGTGCGAGTGAATATCTTAGAATAGAATCAAGTGTGATTGAATAGAAAATAGAAGTAATTGTATTAATCCATCGAGACACAGCAGAAATCTTCACCCCCAACCATGGGGTTTAGAGACTCATACCCTAGAAGATACAAATTCAGATGTAAAATGTCATGAGGTGTAAAATGAATCTGATAAACCCCATTTTGAGGGTTTATCTTGTGTCAATTTCAGGGGTTTTATCAATGATTCCACACGCTTTCTATATGAAAATACAAGACTTTGTGTTCATTTCCTAATTTTGCCTCATGGATGAAAACATGCTTATTTTGCACTAAACTAGATACATTTCTAATCTTCTCTTGGTGCCATTCGATGCCGTGACCGGTGTGTTAAGTGGTTTCAGAATATAGGGCAGGGATGGACCGGAAGAGAGAAGGAGGACGGGTGCAAAGGAAGGGAGCATGAGAATTGAGCTTTGGAAATTTCAGCATGGGCGCGTGCGCGCACTTGACGCGTCCGCGTGAATTGAGCAGCTAGAAGTCGAAGCCACGAGCCGGCTTGCGTAGCGGCTAGGCCATGATCTTCAGTGGCGCGCACGCGTACATCACGCCTCTGCGCACATTACAAGATGCTTCGGTGGCGCGCACGCGTACATTGCGCGTGCGCACCGATGTTCAAATGCGATTTTTTAAGAGCCACGTGACTTGGGCGTGGAGGCAGTTGGGAATCCCATTTTGGGGAAGTGCCTTGGCGGAAAAAGCTTAAGAAGACCAAATGAACAAGGGTTAAGGGACTTTTAGCTCATTTTCTAGATTTTAGATATTTTTGGAAGATAGTTAGTTACACTCTTGGAGAAGAAGAGAGAGATTTCAAAGCTCTCACTAGGGTTCATCTTCATCCAATTTTTGAATTTTCAATCACTCTTTAGTGAGATCCATTGCAATTCTCAATTCACTTTGTTCATGTCATAGATCTTCTTCTCCGATCTCAAGTAGTACTTGTAATTGCTCAATTCTCATAGATCTAGGATTCAACTTTGTAGTTTTGGATTTTATCAATTCCTTGAGAATTTGATTTTCATTGTTGTTCTTTGATAATTGTTGTTAGTTCCTTGTGTTGCAATACTTTTAATTCTATTTTCTTCTCATTTTTACTATGGCTTTCATTCTTGCTCATCAAATGTTTGATAAAATGTCAACACTAGTTATGGAGTAGAAATTTCTTACTTGGCATAGGGTTTGGGCCATTAGAAGAAGTTGAATAGTTGTGTCAATTGTTGATTTGGAATTAGGGATTGCTAATTGACTGGGAGTGCACTAAAGCTAGATTTCCATAAGGTGAAGCTAGGACTTGTGACTCAAGTTGATTACTCTCATTTGACTTTCCTCTATGCCTAGGGGTTAACTAAATGAAGCAAGGCCTAATTGTTGTCATCATTGAAGGAACTATAAGGATAGAGTTTCTAATACCAACCCTAAGCCAAGTCTTTCAAGGATTGATTGTTTGTTTCCTATTATTTTGCTAAACCTTCAAGAAATTATAACAAGGCTTTCTAATCAATAAGATGCATACCTTACCAATTCCAAGGGAGGACGACTCGGGAGACTAGTACTCTCGGTTATAGATTGTAGGATTGTTTGGTGCGAAGTTTAAATGTCGATTAGACTATACTCACAATCATATTCATCATTGAATTCTAAATCGGCATGCTAAATTTTGTTTATCAAAATGGCGCCGTTGTCGGGGACTTGCTCAGTGTGCCATGTTATTGTTTGGAATAAATGTGTGTATATATGTACATAGTTACGTTTCATTGTAAATTGTTCAAGTGACTAACCCCTCATCGTTACCATGAATCTCATTTTCTCTTCATTGCATGACGCGTTCACAACCGAACCCGAGCTTAGTCCCCTTTGATCCAGAAATAGAACGAACTTTGTTCCATATTAGACAAGCTCGGAGGCGGCTAAAGTTTGGGAAAGGTGAAGAGGTTTTCGCCACCTCAACCACCTTACTAAAAGTGAACATTGAACCGTCACTCAAAGAAGGCATTGGTCATACTTCCATCAATATCACTAACAACTCTTCTTTTGTTTTAGGTACTAACACCATGGATGCTCCGAGGAGAGTTACCATCAAGGAAGCGGGTGCACCGGATTATGTCCTTCAACCCCTTCATGTAACTCACCCCAACTTGAATGCAAACTTTGAATTGAAGACCGCTTTGATCAACCTCTTACCTAAGTTTCACGGGCTTCCCGCACAAGACCCTATTCGACATCTCAAGGACTTCCATCGTATATGCTCAACTACTAGACGGGAAGGATCCGATGAAGTTGCTATATGGTTGTTTGCTTTCCCTTTCTCTCTTGAGGACAAGGCTAAAGAATGGTTCTACACTCTATCTAGTGAAGTCACCTCTGATTGGGACTTACTTAGAAGAGGATTCTTGGATAAATTCTTGCCCCCGGAGAAGATGGATAGGCTAAGGAAGGAAATGTCTTGTATTATGCAAGGTGAAACAGAACCACTATACGAGTATTGGGAACGGTTTCGTAAGCTACTAGACGCATGCCCTAATCACATGCTTGACACTCAAGTATTGCTTGGATACATATGTCAAGGGATGCGAGAGCAAGATAGAACTCTCTTGGACACCTCTAGCAATGGTTCTTTGTCCAAATATAAAACAGCGGAGGAGGCATGGCAACTTATCATTGACTTAGCCGAATCCAATCAACATATGCGACGAAGAGTCAACCGCCCAAGAACCGTGAATGAGGTATCAACTAGTAGTGAAACCACCACTCTAACTCAATCCTTGAGCGAAATGACATCCATCTTGAGGCAACTCCAATTGAACCAACAACAACCACAACAACCTCAACAACACAACCAACAATTGGTTCCTCAAAAAGTGTGTGGCATTTGTTCTTGCTACTCCCACTACACGGATGAGTGCCTGAGCCTTCAAGAAGATAACACCTTGGCGGCTACCCATAATTTCTATGACCGCCCAAATCAAGGTTACTACCAAGGCGGTAATCCTAACCAAGGGCACCCTTATTAAGGAGGAAGCTACAATCAAGGGAGTGAGTACCATAATCAAAATTGGAGAGACAATCATCAACAAGGGAATAGGGACAACAACAACAATGGAAGAGGTCAAAGATGGAGCAACAACTCACAAAATTTCTCACAAAACCGACCATACAACCCACAAAATCAACCATACAACCAACAAAACCCACAAAGAAACTACCAAACATACCAACCACCACATCAAAGACCACCACCCAACCAATCACAAACTCCTCAACTCACATATGCAACCACCCCCTCCAACCAAGACGAAACACTCTGGACCATCATCCAAGGCCAAAAGGAACTACAAAACACACTTGCTTCCGGTCTCACCGGCCTCACCTCTACACTACAAGCTCTTCTTGCACGAATGGACACACCCACAAATCCCACTCCTCAACCCCCAATCCAAAGCATCATTCCCTCTCAACCTCAACCCAATCCTAAGGGGGGCATCAATGCCATCACCCTTAGATCCAGAACACAATTAAAAGAGAAGGGAGAAAAGGACTCAAATCCCATCACAATCGCTCAAGGGGAGGAGGGAAGAGGAGACACCACAAGTCATAGTTGAGGATGAAGCTCAACCAACAAAGGAGACCCCAAGGCCAAGAGAACCTTGGATGAAGAAATTGCTCAACCACTCCCATTTCTAACACTTGCAAAGAAAGCTAGAAAGCGCATAGAACTCGACCCCAAAATGGTAGAAATGTTCAAGAAAATTGAGGTAACCATCCCCCTCTTTGATGCTATCCATCAAGTTCCTAGATATGCAAAATTCCTTAAAGATCTATGCATGAACAAGGATAGAATTCTTGAATTGGAAACCATCCCATTGGGGAGTTCTATTTCCGCTTTAATGGGAGCATTGCCCGAGAAGTGTGATGATCCGGGCCCTTGTATGGTCACTTGCACTGTTAATGGAGTTCAATTTATAGATTGTATGTGTGACCTCGGAGCATGTGTTAGCATCATGCCGCTCTCCGTCTACCGGGTATTGAAGTTGCCACCACTAAAAAGGTCGACGGCAAGATTTGTCCTAGCGGATAAAAGCATAATAACCGTGACGGGTGTCGCGGAAGACGTATTGGTGAATATCAAAGGGTTGGTGTTTCCGATTGACTTCTATGCCCTTGAAATGCCATCAAGCGAAACCAAGAGAGCATCATCTATCCCACTTGGAAGACCATTTTAGAACTTCTAGATTTAAGCTAGATGCCTACTCGGGAACCTACTCATTTGAAATAGATGGGAGAATCGTAAGTTTTAGCCTAGAAGAAGCAATGAAGCATCCACCGGAGAATCACTCTCTATTCCGGTGTGACCCAATTGACAACATGGTTGCCGAAGTGCACCTTGCAAAGTTAGATGAGAAGTACATGATTGAAGAAGCAAATGAAGGTCCAAGCAAACTAAACACCACACACCACACAAACCATACGGAAACTCAAACTTCAAAGAATGACAAAAAGATGGAATTGAAGCCAATACCACCCCACTTAAGGTACTCATATCTTGATGAAGCCCAAAAGCTCCCCGTAATAATTGCAAAAGAGTTAACTCCTCAACAAGAAGAAAAATTGTTAGATGTATTGAGGAAAAACAAAAGGGCAATTGGGTGGAGTTTGGCGGATCTAGTGGGAATAAGCCCCCAAGTATGCGAGCATCGTATATTTCTTGAAGAAGGAGCAAAACCGGTCCGACAACCTCAAAGGAGACTTAATCCAACCATTCTTGAGGTTGTGAAAAAAGAAGTCACTAAGCTACTTGAAGCGGACATCATCTATCCTATCTCGGATAGCGAGTGGGTAAGCCCGGTCCAAGTGGTGCCAAAGAAGTCCGGGGTGACAACAATCAAAAATGAAAGTGGTGAACTTATAGCAACAAGAGTGCAAAATTCTTGGAGAGTATGCATAGACTACCGAAGGTTGAATGCGGCCACAAGAAAAGATCACTTCCCACTACCATTCATTGATCAAATGCTTGATCGATTAGCCGGTAAATCATATTATTGCTTTCTTGATGGTTACTCCGGATACTTCCAAATTCACATTGCTCTAGAGGACCAAGAAAAAACCACATTTACTTGCCCCTTTGGAACGTATGCTTATAAGCGTATGCCATTTGGCCTATGCAATACACCGGCAACGTTTCAAAGATGCATGATGAGCTTATTTGCGGACTTTCTAGAGCAATGTATGGAAGTTTTCATGGACGACTTTAGTGTGTACGGTGATTCATTTGATCATTGCTTAGGTAACCTTGAAAAAGTCTTAGAGAGATGCACCAAAACAAACCTTGTCTTAAATTTTGAAAAATGTCATTTCATGGTCAAACAAGGCATTGTTTTGGGACACATAGTCTCAAAAGAAGGCATCTCCGTAGATCCGGAAAAAATAAATGTCATATCTAGTTTACCTTACCCCTCCTCCGAGAGGGAAGTCCGCTCTTTTCTTGGACATGCAGGATTCTACCGGAGATTCATCAAAGACTTTAGCAAGGTGGCCTTACCTCTATCTCGACTACTACAAAAGGACACTGAATTTGAACTGAGCAAGGAATGTATGGAAGCATATGACAAACTTAAAGTAGCATTGACACAAGCTCCTATTGTGCGAGGACCAAATTGGACTCAACCATTTGAAATCATGTGTGATGCTTCGAATTATGCGATAGGAGCCGCGTTAGCACAACGCGATGGTAAGATTCCCTATGTCATAGCTTATGCTTCCAAAACACTAGACGGAGCCCAATCCAACTACACTACTACCGAAAAGGAACTCCTAACTATTGTTTTTGCTTTGGACAAGTTCTGAGCCTATCTTCTTGGTTCCAAGGTTGTAGTGTACTCGGATCACGCGGCACTAAAGTATTTGTTGGTTAAAAAGGAATCAAAACCGAGATTAATTCGTTGGGTGCTTTTGTTACAAGAATTTGACTTGGAGATCAAGGATAGGAGTGGTTCCCAAAACCTAGTGGCGGACCATCTAAGTCACCTCGAACACACAAAAGGTGAAACCACTCCTATCAATGACTCCTTTCCTTTAGATGCTTTGCACGCAATCTCGGAAGTAGTTCCTTGGTATGCCCCAATAGCAAACTACTTGGTTTCACGCACTCTCCCTCCCAATCTCAACAAACATCAAAAGGATAAGTTGAAAAGCGAATCCAAATACTATGTTTGGGACGATCCCTATTTGTGGAGGTGTGGAGCGGACCAAATAGTGCGATGGTGCATACCTCAAACCGAATTCCAAGCAATCTTGGACGCTTGCCATGCTTCCGAAGGAGGTGGCTACTACGGCCCCCAAAGAACGGCAAGAAAGGTCCTTGATTGTGGATTTTGGTGGCCAACCCTTCTTAAAGATTCTTCTCTCTATTGCAAATCTTGTCCCCAATGCATTCGGTTTGGAAATATTTCTAAGAAGGACGAAATTCCCCAACAAAATATGCTTTTTTGTGAAATCTTTGATGTATGGGGAATCGACTTCATGGGACCATTTCCAAATTCCAATGGCTTTCTCTACATCTTGTTAGCCGTCGATTATGTGTCAAAACAGGTGGAGGCAATCCCCACCCGAACGGATGACGCTCATGTTGTTTATTCTTTTGTGAGGAACAATATCATTTGTCGCTTTGGCTCCCCAAGAGCAATCATAAGTGACCAAGGATCCCACTTTTGCAACAAAAAAATGGACGGCCTCATGAGAAAGTATGGCATCATACACAAAGTCGCCACGGCTTACCACCCTCAGACAAACGGCCAAGCTAAGGTTTCTAACCGGGAAATCAAACATGTGTTGGAAAGGATTGTGAAGCCAAATCGGAAGGATTGGAGCACCAAGCTCTCCGATGCACTTTGGGCATATCGAACGGCTTACAAAACACCCATTGGCATGAGCCCCTTTAGGCTTGTATATGGTAAAGCATGCCATCTACCGGTGGAAATCGAACACAAAGCTTATTGGGCCATAAAGGAGTGCAATATGAGTTTGGGTGGAGCCGGAGTAGAGAGAAAGCTTCAATTAGCGGAATTGGAATGCTTAAGATTAGAGGCTTATGACAACTCTAAACTTTACAAGGAAAAGATGAAAGCCATCCATGACAAGAACATTAGGAGAATGGAATTCTGACCCGGTGAACTAGTCCTTCTTTACAACTCAAGGTTGAGATTACTACCCGGAAAGCTTAGATCAAGGTGGGATGGACCCTACCAAGTAGAGAAAGTAGAACCTTATGGGGTCTACCACCTGTGCCACCCATCAAGTCCAGACATTTTCAAGGTAAATGGACACCGTCTCAAATTGTACCATGGTGAGCAAAGAAAGAACTCCAAGGAATTTGAAGTATTCCTCTTGAGGGATGCACCTCTTGAACAAGAACTTTGAGCTAGTGAAAGTCCAACTTAAGGACGGTAAACAAAAGTGCTAGGTGGGAGACACCCCACCATGGTAAGATCTTCCTTTGTACATAACCATTGCATTATTCTTTGATTGACACTTGCTTAGCACTGGACTTCATGTTTGGTAGCTAGGTAATAGATGTAGTTGTAGCTAGATTTCAATTCTAATTTTGCTTAATTTGTTAAGTTCATTTGATAGTTTACCAAGTTAAAACATCCTTCTAGAGTGCTTAGGTGGCCATTTGGAGGGTTGGAATACTAAAAGTGGTGCGGAAACATGGAAACTTTGAGGAAGGCACCCTTCTGCGCGTGCGCGCACCTGGCGCGCGCGCGCCCTTGAAGCATTTGTCGACCATCTGCGCGGACGCGCATCGTGCGCGGACGCGTGGATCGACAAAAGCAACCCTCCATACATTCTATAGAGAGTTGAGCCCACACCACGCCAGCCCCATGCTTGAGGCACAGGCCAATCACGCGTGCGCGCCACACTTGCACAAATCTGCAGATCGGCGCGCTAGCGCACCGTGCGCGCGCGCGCCGATTACCCTTGTGCACTCCTGGTACATTTTCCAGAGAGTTAGGCCACTCTCAGGCCTGCACTAAGCTCGTAACACGAAGTGCGTGCGCGCGCCTAGGCCGCGCACGCGTCCCTCGTCTTGAACCCTCCTCTAGGCCACTCCACAGAGAGTTAGGCCCACCCCAGGCCCATCTCAAGCCTGGGGCATAACCACGTTGACGCGCGCGCGCACGGTGCGTGCGCACCAACAGCCCTGCAGCCAACTTCTGGTACTTTGTCCAGAGAGTTGTGCCACCTCTAAGCCACCCTCGTGCTATCAGCCCAAGCACATGGGCGCGTGCGCGCAACGTGCGCGCGCGCGCCCCCACTCCAACTCGCTCCCTTGCGCGAGCGCGCACCTTGCGCGAGCGCGCACCATGCGCGCACGCGTGGGTGATCGACGCCAACTTATAAGGGGCACACTTGCCCCTTTCATTCTTCTTCTCCTTCCCTTCCTCTTCTCACTATCTCTACTACCCCTCCACCTACTACCATTTCTTCTTCCAGTCAACCACCTCCTACCACCTACCTCCGGTGGCCCCTAGATTACCCCTCCACTCTCCATCACTCTACTCTACAACTTCTTCTTCCATACCCTCTTCCATCTCTCAAGGTACTATACTAAACCCCCCTGTTGCTCCACCTCTCTCTTTTTGATTCTTAGTCATTTAGTTTCATTTTCTTTTAGGTAGTCTCTTTCCTTTTCCCCTACCTCTTTTTAGCTACTTCTTTGGGGTGTTTTTGTTTTTCTTTTTCTTCTTTTCCATTTAACTCTTCATAGGCATTTGGGTCCTACATTCTCTTGCATTGGTAAATGAGATGTGTTGCTTGATTTTCTTACAACCACTGTGCATTGTAGTCATTAATAATGGATTGTGGAATGTTACATTGCTTTCACCTTCACCTAATTACATACCACAAAAAGGATGCCCGCCAAGTGTTCGACGAAAGGCATCCTTGAGTTTTGAGCACATTTTGATTAATTGCCTCTCAACTAATCACTTTTGGGTGCATCCCCACATTCTACAATCCATCCACTCACCTTTTCATAACTTGCTTCCCACTTTTGGTATTTAAGGGTGTATGCTTCTCATGCTTCTTACTTGCATGCTTAAACTACCCTTGCACCACATGCAAATGATTTGCCTTGCTCTTCACATGTTATCTTAGTTACATGTTGCAGCTGTC
This sequence comes from Arachis stenosperma, assembly GCF_014773155.1. Classification (NCBI taxonomy): domain Eukaryota; kingdom Viridiplantae; phylum Streptophyta; class Magnoliopsida; order Fabales; family Fabaceae; genus Arachis; species Arachis stenosperma. The sequence goes on along the minus strand of NC_080385.1, from coordinate 104,310,918 downwards.
ATGTAATGATGATACCCATATTCTATGGCACAATTTTTCATTGCATAATCGCATTCAATTACGATTCTTTGGGTTTGATGTTATCCCCTTTCTTTGCTATCACAGGATGGTCATCAAAAGGAACAAAGGGAAAGCCCCGAAGAAGCCAGCTTCCAATAGAGCGCGCCAAAAACTAACGGCCAAGCCACTCCTGAAGAAGGCTAAGGGCCCCGTTGATGTTCTAGAGAAAGACAACCCTCCAAAGGATTCAAATAAGTTCCCTAACCGCTACTGCGAACTTGTTTACTCAAGAATGATTGAAAGGAATTATCACCCGGAGCCTCTTCTAGTCCTACCGGCTCACCTCACTCCGATTATGATACCACACATTGACCGGAGGCAATGGAAGTTCCTCTTGAGGCAACCAAAGGAGGCCAATCTATCATGGGTGGTGGAATTCTACTCCAACTACCACTCACCCATTCTCACATCAGTATTTGTGCGCCGGAAGCAAGTGCCAGTCACAGTGGAAACCATCCGAGAAGTCCTTGGGATTGGGCCATTGACGGATGGATATGATGCCTACCAAGAAGTCTTGACCGCATGCGATGACCGTGTGTTCGATTGGAGCGCGATCCTCCGCGTAATTGCTTTACCCGACGCATATTGGATTCGGGGGACCATAAAGCAAAGACCAAAGGGTTTAGATGCTCGCCACCTCACTCAAGAAGCCACGGCATGGGCCCAAATTCTAGCTCACTACGTGCTCCCGAGCACCCATGGGTCATCCATTACCGCCGAGCTTGCATTATTGATATGGTGCATCTTAACCGAGAAACAGGTCGACATTTCGCATGCCATTCGCCAATCCATGGGGCACATTCATGCCAAGGGAAATCTACCATTCCCTGCTATGGTGACCGAATTAGTTGCAATGGCCGGCGTCCACCGAGAGGCTAAGGATAGGAGAACCTCAATTCCGGTCGAGGGTGATGTTATTCCGACCAAGAGGTGCCTCAAGCCTCTGGAATTCACCAAGGACATTGGACTATCCACACCAACTCGCAACACCACCACATCATCCACACCACAAAAATTAGCCACCCAACGCCTTGAAGACCTTCACAAGAAGTTGGACCGTTATGAGAGGCGTAACCAACGCCGATATGCTCACGTGAAGAAACTTCTAAGCGTAGTCACCCCACCTATGGAGGAACCAGATATCTCCACATCCACCGCAACTTCAAGCGGAGATAGCGATGATATTGGAGATGAGGGACACTCGGGACTCGACCACCCATTGCGCCTAACCTATAGCACGGAGGACCGTGCTAAGTTTTAAGTGTGGGGAGGTCGGCCGACCGATCTCCGTAGGTAACATCCGAATAAATTCTTGTTCTTTGAACCCCTTTGTAATTAGGATAGGTTGCATGATTAGGTCTTATTTGACAATATTTGCATGATAAATTTACTTGGTTGGAACAATGAAACTCTTTCTTAGGAAACCAATACTTTAGGGCAACCATGGCATTGCCAATTTTAAATACTTTGATGCCAAATTTGCATGAAGAATTATATTTTGGAACATGGATTTTGAGTTAAGAACACAAGCTAGTGAGCTTTGAGCCTGGTTTTGTGGCTACATCTTATAGTCACCTACTGTCCTTCTTGTGTGCAATTGTTTTCTCTCTATGAGTGTGATCCTTGATTTGTTTGATTCTTTATATCCATTATTTTGTGTATACATGCATTTATATGATTGAGGCCATCATTTCATTAGCCCACTTACCCAAATGGCCTTACCTTTTATCTTCCTTTTGATGTGTGGAAAACGATCCAACACAAAACTCACCGGCAAGTGTACTGGGTCGCATCAAGTAATAATAACTCACATGAGTGAGGTCGATCCCACAGGGATTGAAGGATTGAGCAATTTTAGTTTAGTGGTTGATTTAATCAAGCGAATCAAGTATTGGTTGAGTGATTTTGTATCCAACAGTAAGTAAATAACAGAAAATGTAAAGGGGAAGGGAAGAATTGCAGAAATTAAAGGAAACTGAAAGTAAAAGAGCTGAATCTTAAAGAGCAAGAAATTAAATGACTGAAACTTAAAGTGCAAGAAATGTAAATTGCAGTAACTTAAAGTGCAAGAAATATAAATTGTAGTAATGAAAAGGGATTTGAGGATTGGGATTTCAGAATTCAAGCAAGGGAAATTAAATTGCAACAATTAATAAAGCAGAAGTTGAATTAGACGTAACTAGAATTCAAATAGATAATGGAATTGAATTGCAGCAGGGGTTCACAGAAGAACCAAAAAGGAAAATGTGATCTCAGGACTCCAGAGACTAGATAGCAAAGTCTAGATCTCAATTGCCTTCCCAGATCTAAATTCTCAAAGCAATTAACAAGAAATTAAAGAAGAAGTAGTAAAGGGAATGTAGTTGAACTCAATTATGCAGAAGAGGAATTCAAGAGATCTTGAATGGAGATTGAGACAGAAATTCCACAATTCTTCACACCCAAGACTCAAACAAGAAAAGTAAAAATTGCTCAAGCAATAACGAGGAAGAAGAGAGATCAATTCTCCTCCCCAATTCCCTGAAATCTCAGTTCCTAGCTCTCTAAATTCAAAATCAAAAGAAGCTCTCAATTCAAAAGTGAAAAGAAAGGTAAAAAGTAAAGGTCCCAATTACATCAAACTAACTCCTATTTATACACTTTCTATTCTTGGATTTTGGAATTTGGATGGGCTTTTGATTTGGTGAAGAAATGAATTTAATTGGATTTTTTTCCCAATTTCAGCCCATGAAGAAAGTAGCTCCCAGGAGGCTGCCCTGCCCTTGTGGAGGGCAGGGCAGGAAATGATGCGTGCGGCCTTGTGCGTGCGTGGTTGGTGCATGTGGTGCTTGCAGGATGCTGCCCTGCCCTTGTGGAGGGCAGGGTAGAGTTTTTTGGTGCGCTAGATTCTGCTGCCCGTGCTTGCTTGCTGTGCCAAAGCTCCCTTGGTGCGCCAATCTTGTGCGCATGTGTGCATCACAAAAATGCTGCCCTGCCCTTGTGGAGGGCAGGGCAATGTGCCAAAGATGAGGTCCCAAGTTCGAAACTTGGTGGATTGCACACGCTACTCCTTTTCTTTGGTTTTCTTGGCACCAAAGTCATGCTTAGTTCCTTGCTTCCTCATGGTGCCGTGTTCGATCCTGGGAGATTGAAAGCAAGCCAATTTTTGCTTATTTCTTTGTCGTGGAGCGCTACTTCTTTCCTCCTTGTTCTTGGGTTCGAAACCCATAGGAAGCACTAGGAAGCAATTTCCTTTGATTTATTTTCCATGAAAGCCCGATATTGCTCTTGAGGAGGGCAGGGCAGAGTTTTTGCTCTCCTTGATCCTTAGCATCAAATTGTGCTCCGCCCTTGTTGTGGGCAGGGCAGTGTTGCCTCTCAAAGCTTGGCTCATAATGTTGCTCTCATGGAGGGCAGTGTGCCCTTGTGGAGGGCAGTTTGCTTCCTCCTTTCCATGCGCCACACTTCTTCTTCCCTTGGGCCACGCTTTCTTTAAGCCACACTTTTCCTCTTTTCTTCCTTTCTTCACCTATAAGAAACCAAAACAACCACTCAAAGTATCTCTAAACTCATAAGGTTTATAATTCATTAAAAATCAATTAATTTTAGCTCAAACCTCATGATTTAGCATCAATTTAATGGTAGTTGCTTGATTTAAAGAAGTTATGCATTTTCATTCCAAATCACTTACTTAGGATACAAGAAAGTGCATAAAGGCTAATAAAACAAGTGAAATTAGCTTGAAAAATGGGTATATGATGACCCGCCATCACCTTTGTTAGCCAACTTTGAGCCTACGCTTAACCCACTTATTCTTATCTTAGCACATTACAAGCCTTAAAGCGAAAAACAATGAATGTCCTTAATTTGGATCTTTGATTGGCTTAGGCTAGAGTGTGTGAGTATATCACTCAAGTGTGGGAATCTTGGGACATTGGGTGAATAAAAGGGTATTTGGTATTGTTATCGAAAATATTGAGAATTGGGTACATACCCATGTATTGATCAAATGTAAAACCTTATGCATTGATGCTCTTGTATATAGAAAGAAAAAAAATGAGAAAAACAAAAGAAAAAAGAAAAAAAATATATGGAAAAGAAAAGAAAAAAATAGAAAAAGGAAGAAGAGAAAAAAAAAGAGAAGAACAAGGGGACGAAATCCCCCAAAGCGAAGCTCAATAAAATCAATGCATAAGTGTTGTGAAATGAAAAGGAAATACATGAGTATGTGAAAAAGTGAAAAATGGGTAGTTAGGTTAGAACTTAATTGAATAGGATGCCATAGATTAGGTGGGAAGTTTAAGCTTATCAAAGATTCAAATTTCAAGCTCACTTGACCAAATATGCATCCTACCTTAACCCTAGCCCCATTACAACCTAAAGAAAAGACCTCATGATAATTGTATGCATTCATTGAATAATTGTTGATTGTTAGATGAAAAAACAAATCTTGGAAAGCATGATTAGGGGAAGATTGAGTGAACCAACCCCAAACACCGAGCGACTAGAGTGCAAACACTTCCGGTGAGGGTTTGAAGGCTCTAATTCCTTGATTCCCGGCTCTCACGAGCGTTCCTCATGCAAGGTTGCATATATTTGCATTTGATGCTTAAAATTGGTAAGTCCTATATATTGACCATCATCGGACCCTATGTACTTGCATATACCTTTGGAAGGTCGATTTGTTCCTAACCAAGTAAATAAAAGCACTAGTCATAGTTGCATTCATATAAGTAGGTTGTACTTCATGAGTCTTATACCTTTATGATCCCTCGGTCTTTTGTGTTTCCTTTGCATTTCTCTAAGCATGAGGACATGCTAGAATCTAAGTGTGGGGAGGTTGATAAACCCCATTTTGAGGGTTTATCTTGTGTCAATTTTAGGGGTTTTATCAATGATTCCACACGCTTTCTATATGAAAATACAAGACTTTGTGTTCCTTTCCTAATTTTGCCTCATGGATGAAAACATGCTTATTTTGCACTAAACTAGATACATTTCTAATCTTCTCTTGGTGCCATTCGATGCCGTGACCGGTGTGTTAAGTGGCTTCAGAATATAGGGCAGGGATGGACCGGAAGAGAGAAGGAGGACAGGTGCAAAGGAAGGGAGCATGAGAATTGAGCTTTGGAAATTTCAGCATGGGCGCGTGCGCGCACTTGACGCGTCCGCATGGATTGAGCAGCTAAAAGTCGAAGCCACGAGCCGGCTTGCGTAGCGGCTAGGCCATGATCTTCAGTGGAGCGCACGCGTACATCACGCCTCCGCGCACATTACAAGCTGCTTCGGTGGCACGCACGCGTACATTGCGCGTGCGCACCGATGTTCGAATGTGATTTTTTAAGAGCCACGTGACTTGGGCGTGGAGGCAGTTGGGAATCCCATTTTGGGGAAGTGCCTTGGCGGGAAAAGCTTAAGAAGACCAAAGGAACAAGGGTTAAGGGACTTTTAGCTCATTTTCTAGATTTTAGATATTTTTGGAAGATAGTTAGTTACACTCTTGGAGAAGAAGAGAGAGATTTCAAAGCTCTCACTAGGGTTCATCTTCATCCAATTTCTGAATTTTCAATCACTCTTTGGTGAGATCCATTGCAATTCTCAATTCACTTTGTTCATGTCATAGATCTTCTTCTCCAATCTCAAGTAGTACTTGTAATTGCTCAATTCTCATAGATCTAGGATTCAACTTTGTAGCTTTGGATTTTATCAATTCCTTGAGAATTTGATTTTCATTGTTGTTCTTTGATAATTGTTGTTAGTTCCTTGTGTTGCAATACTTTTAATTCTATTTTCTTCTCCATTTTACTATGGCTTTCATTCTTGCTCATCAAATGTTTGATAAAATGTCAACACTAGTTATAGAGTAGAAATTTCTTACTTGGCATAGGGTTTGGGCCATTAGAAGAAGTTGAATAGTTGTGTCAATTGTTGATTTGGAATTAGGGATTGCTAATTGACTTGGAGTGCACTAAAGCTAGATTTCCATAAGGTGAAGCTAGGACTTGTGACTCAAGTTGATTACTCTCATTTGACTTTCCTCTATGCCCAGGGGTTAACTAAATGAAGCAAGGCCTAATTGTTGTCATCATTGAAGGAACTATAAGGATAGAGTTTCTAATACCAACCCTAAGCCAAGTCTTTCAAGGATTGATTGTTTGTTTCCTATTATTTTGCTAAACCTTCAAGAAATTATAACAAGGCTTTCTAATCAATAAGATGCATACCTTAGCAATTCCAAGGGAGGACGACTCGGGAGACTAGTACTCTCGGTTATAGATTGTAGGATTGTTTGGTGCGAAGTTTAAGTGTCGATTAGACTATACTCACGATCATATTCATCATTGAATTCTAAATCGGCATGCTAAATTTCATTTATCAGAATCTCTAAAAGTTGTTTTTATACTAAACTAGTAACCTAGGTTTACAGAAAATGAGTAAGCTAAGATAGATAGTGCAGAAATCCACTTCTGGGGCCCACTTGGTGTGTGTTTGGGCTGAGCAATGAAGCTTTCACGTGCATATGCTATTCCTGGCATTTAACTCCAGCTTTGGTGCCAGTTTGGGCATTTAACTCCAGGTTGTATTTTGTTTCTGGCGTTTAACGCCAGAATAGGGTAGAAAGTTGGCGTTAAACGCCAGTTTGCGTCATTACAACTCGAGAAAAGTATGGACTATTATATATTTCTGGAAAGCCCTGGATGTCTAATTTCCAACGCAATTGAGAGCGCGTCAATTGGGCTTCTGTAGCTCCAGAAAATCCATTTCGAGAGCAGGGAGGTCAGAATCCAACAGCATCTGCAGTCCTTTTTCAGCCTCTGAATCAGATATTTGCTCAGGTCTCTCAATTTCAGCCAGAAAATACCTGAAATCATAGAAAAACACACAAACTCATAGTAAAGTCTAGAAATATGATTTTTGCATAAAAACTAATAAAAATATACTAAAAAGTAGCTAGTTCCTACTAAAAATAATATGAAAATACCCTCAAAAAGCGTATAAAATATCCGCTCATCAAAGATCATATGGAGTGCTTTAGCTCCTCAATATCTCCTCCTTGTCTTTGTTGCTCCTCCATCAAGGCTCTTTGATCTTCTCTGATTTCATGGAGGATGATGGAGTGCTCTTGGTGCTCCAGTCTTAGTTGCTCCATGTTGGAACTCAATTCTCCTAAAGAGGTGTTGAGTTGCTCCCAATAGTTGTGTGGAGGGAAGTGCATCCCTTGAGTCATCTCAGGAATTTCTTAATGAGGGAATTCCTCATGCTCTTGTTGAGGTCCATGAGTGGACTCTCTTGTTTTCTCCATCCTCTTTTTAGTTATGGGCTTGTTTGCTTCAATGAGGATGTCTTTCTCTATGACAATTCTGGCTGAATTGCATAGGTGATAGATGATATGAGGGAAGGCTAACCTTGCCAAATTAGAGGGCTTTTCAGCCACCTTGTATAGTTCTAGAGATATGATCTCATGAACTTCCACTTCCTCTCCAATCATGGTACTGTGGATCACGATAGCCCGATCCACAGTTACTTCGGACCGGTTGCTAGTAGGAATGATAGAGCGTTGGATGAACTCCAACCATCCTCTAGCCACGGGTTTGAGGTCAAGCCTTCTGAATTGAACCGGCTTGCCTTTGGAGTCTCTCTTCTATTGGGCTCCTTCCACACAGATATCCATGAGGACTTGGTCCAACCTTTGATCAAAGTTGACTCCTCTAGTGAAAGGATGAGGATCTCCTCTCATTATTGGCAAGTTGAATGTCAACCTCACAGTTTTCGGACTGAAATCTAAGTATTTCTCCCAAACCATTGTGAGCCAATTCTTTGGGTTCGGGTTCACACTTTGATCATGGTGCTTAGTGATCCATGCATTAGCATAGAACTCTTGAACCATTAAGATTCTGACTTGTTGGATGGGGTTGGTGAGAGCTTCCCAACCTCTTCTCCGAACCTCACGTCTGATCTCCGGATATTCACTCTTTTTGAGCAAGAAGGGGACCTTGGGAATCACCTTTTTCTTGGCCACAACTTCATAGAAGTGGTCTTGATGGACCTTTGAGATGAATCTCTCCATCTTCCATGACTCGGAGGTGGAAGCAACCGCCTTCCCTTTCCTCTTTCTAGAAGTCTCTTCGGCCTTAGGTGCCATTAATGGTTATGGAAAACAAAAAGCATAGCTTTTTTTCACACCAAACTTAAAAGGTTTACTCGTCCTCGAGCAAAAGAAGAAAGAAAGGAGGAGAATAAGAAGAAATGGAGGATATGGAAGGGTATGAATGGTTCGGCTAAGGGTGTTATGAGTTGTTTGTGATATGTGAAAATGGAGGAGTAAGGAGGGGTATTTATAGGGTAAGGGAGAGAAGGAATCCGTGTGAGAGAGGTGGGGTTGGGAGGGAAATGTTTTGAATTTAAATGGTGAGGTAGGTGGGGTTTATGATGGGTTTTTGGGGAATAGTGGATGGATGTGAGCGATGAAGAGGTTATGGGGAAGAGGGTAGGATTTGATAGGTGAATGGTGTTTGGGGAAGAGTGTTATGGAAAGGTGTGAGGAGGAAAGAGAATGAGTTGGGGTAGGTGGGGATCCTGTGGGGTCCACAGATCTTGAGGTATCAAGGATTTCTCATCCCTGCACCTTTTTGGCGTTTAAACGCCCTCTGTGTGCCATTTCTAGCGTTTAACGCCAGCTCTGCTGCCCATTCTGGCGTTAAACGCCAGGGTAATGCCCTTTTCTGCTGTTTAACGCCAGCAAGACACCAGGCACCCCTTTTTCTGGCGTTAAATGCCAGTCTGTCTGCCAATTCTGGCATTTAACGCCCAGAATGCTGCCAGACCAGGCGTTAAACGCCTATTAAGCCTGTCTTCCAGGGTGTGCTGTTGTTGATGCTTTTTTTATTCCACTTTAATTCTACAACTGTTTTTGTGACTCCACATGATCATCAACCTAAAGAAAACATAAACTAATAATGGAAAATAAAATGAAAAAGTAATTAACATAGATAAATGAGATTGGGTTGCTGATGAGCGGATAATTTATACACTTTTTGGCATTGTTTTTAGGTAGTTTTTAGTAAGTTTAAGCTACTTTTAGGGATGTTTTCATTAGTTTTTATGTTAAATTCACATTTCTGGACTTTACTATGAGTTTGTGTGTTTTTTTGTGATTTCAGGTAATTTCTGGCTGAAATTAAGGGACTTGAGCAAAACTCTGAAAAAGGCTGACAAAAAGGACTGCTGATGCTGTTGGAATCTGACCTCCCTGCACTCAAAATTGATTTTCTGGAGCTACAGAACTCCAAATGGCGCGCTCTTAACGGCGTTAGAAAGTAGACATCCAGAACTTTCCAGCAATATATAATAGTCCATACTTCATTCGGAAATTGACGACGTAACTTGGCGTTGAACGCCAAGTACATGCTGCTGTCTGGAGTTAAACGCCAGAAAAACGTCATGATCCGGAGTTGAACGCCCAAAACACGTCATAACTTGGAGTTCAACTCCAAGAAAAGCCTCAGCTCGTGGATTGATCAAGCTCAGCCCAAGCATACACCAAGTGGGCCCCGGAAGTGGATTTATGCATCAATTACTTACTCATGTAAACCCTAGGAGCTAGTTTATTATAAATAGAACTTTTTACTATCATAATCTCATCCTGGATTGTATTTTGAATCCTGTGATCACGTTTTGGGGGCTGGCCATTCGGCCATGCCTGAACCTTTCACTTATGTATTTTCAACGGTGGAGTTTCTGCACACCATAGATTAAGGGTGTGGAGCTCTGCTGTACCTCAAGTTTCAATACAATTATTATTACCTTCTATTCAATTCTCTTTTATTCTTATTCCAAGATATACGTTACACTTAACTTTGATGAATGTGATGATCCGTGACACTCATCATCATTCTCACCTATGAACGCGCATGATTGACAACCACTTCCGTTCTACCTTAGGCCGGGCGCATATCTCTTAGATTCCCCAACAGAATCTTCGTGGTACAAGCTAGATAGATGGCAGCATTCATGGGGATCCGGAAAGTCTAACCTTGTTTGTGGTATTCCGAGTAGGATCCTGGGAATCCGGAAGGTCTAACCTTGTCTGTGGTATTCCGAGTAGGATTCCGGTATTGAATGACTGTGACGAGCTTCAAACTCCTGAAGGCTGGGCGTTAGTGACAAACGCAAAAGAATCAATGGATTCTATTCCAACCTGATTGAGAACCGACAGATGACTAGCCGTGCTGTGACAGAGCATTTGGACCATTTTCACTGAGAGGATGGGATGTAGCTATCAACCAAGGGTGATGCCTCTAGACGATTAGCCGTGCAGTGACAGCGCATAGGACCATTTTCCCGAGAGCATTAAAAGTAGACATTGATGATAGTGATGCCCTACATACAGCTTGCCATGGAAAGGAGTAAGAAGGATTGAAGGAAGAGTGAGTAGTGAAGTAGAGTTTCAAGAGGAACATAGCATCTCCATACGCCTATCTGAAATTTCCACTTTTGATTTACATAAGTATTTCTATCCTATTTTATTTTCTGTTTATTTTTATTAATCATATTTGATTTTCTAAATTCCATAATTTTATCCTCCTGACCGGGATTTACAAGATGACCATAGCTTGCTTCATACCAACAATCTCTGTGGGATCGACCCTTACTCACGTAAGGTATTACTTGGACGACCCAGTACACTTGCTGGTTAGTTGAACGGAGTTGTGTCCACACATAAGTGCCATAATAATGATTCCATACAACAACAAAGAATACTACATTGATGTGATCACAATTTTGTCCACCAAGTTTTTGGCGCCGTTGCCGGGGATTGTTCGAGTATGGACAACTGACGATTCATCTTGTTGCTCAGATTAGGTAATTTTCTTTTCAAAAATCTTTTTCAAAATTTTTCTTTTCTTTTTCGTTTTTACAAACCTTATTTTCGAAAAAAAAAATTAATAAAAATACAAAAAAATTAGAAAATCATAAAAATAAAAAATATTTTGTGTTTCTTGTTTGAGTCTTGAGTCAATTTTTAAGTTTGGTGTCAATTGCATGCTTTAAAAAAAAAAATTTCTTGCATTTTTCGAAAATTCCATGCATTCATAGTTTTCTTCATGATCTTCAAGTTGTTCTTGATAAGTCTTCTTGTTTGATCTTGATGTTTTCTTGTTTTGTGTCTTTTCTTGTTTTTCATGTGCATCTTTGCATTCATATTTTCCAAGCATTAAAGATTTCTAAGTTTGGTGACTTGCATGTTTTATTTGCATCAAAAATTTTTCAAAAATATGTTCTTGATGTTCATCATGATCTTCAAAGTGTTCTTGGTGTTCATCTTGACATTCATAGCATTCTTGCATGCATTCATTGTTTTGATTTAAAAATTTCATGCATTGAGTATTTTTGTTGTTTTTCTCTCTCATAATAAAAAATTCAAAAATCAAAAAAATATCTTTTTCTTATTTCCCTCCAAATTTCGAAATTTTGGGTTGACTTGGTCAAAAATTTTCAAAATTAGTTGTTTCTTACAAGTCAAGTCAAAATTTCAATTTTAAAAATCTTATCTTTTCAAAATCTTTTTCAAAAATCATATCTTTTCCAATTTTTCCTCTTTTTCGAAAATTTCAAAAATCTTTTTCAAAATATTTTCAAAATCTTTTTCTTATCTTTATATCATATTTTCGAAATTACACTAACAATTAATGTGATTGATTCAAAAATTTGAAGTTTGTTACCTTCTTGTTAAGAAAGGTTCAATCTTTAAGTTCTAGAATCTTATCTTGTAGTTTCTTGTTAGTTAAGTCATTTTAAAAAATTAAATCTTTTTCAAAATATCTTTCTCTTAAAATTTTTATCTTATCTTTTTATCTTATCTTTTAAAAAAAAATTTATCTTTTTCAAAATTTGATTTCAAAAAAATCTTATCTAACTTCTTATCTTCTTATCTTTTTAAATTTTGATTTCAAATCTTTTTCAATCAACTAACTAACTTTTTGTTTGTTTCTTATTTTTTTCAAAACCACCTAACTACTTCTCCCTCTTCTATTTTCGAAAATATCTCTCTCTTTTTCAAAAATTCTTTTTAATTAACTAAATGTTTCATGTTTTAATTTTAATTACAATTTATCTCTAATTTTTGAAAATCACTAACCCCTTTTTAAAATTATTTTCAAAATTTCCCCTCTCTTCTCTTATTCTATTTAATTATTTAATTACTAACACTTCTCTTCACCTCTCTCCATCTAATTATCCGAATCCCCTCTTCTACATTCTTCTCCCCTTTCTTCTTCTACTAACATAAAGTAATCTCTATACTGTGACATAGAGGATTCCTCTTTCTTTTCTTGTTTTCTTCTCTTTCATATGAGCAGGAACAGGGAAAAAGGCACTCTTGTTGAAATTGATCCAGAACCTGAAAGGACTCTGAAAAGAAAACTAAGAGAAACTAAATTACAACAATCCAGAAACAACCTTTCAGAAATTTTCGAGCAAGAAAAGGAGATGGCTGCCGAAAATAATAATAATAATGCAAGGAGAATGCTTGGTGACTTCACAAAGCCAACGTCCAAGTTTGATGGAAGAAGCATCTCCATTCCTGCCATTGGAGCCAACAACTTTGAGCTGAAGCCTCAACTAGTTGCTTTAATGCAACAAAACTGCAAGTTTTATGGACTTCCATCTGAAGATCCTTATCAGTTTCTAACTGAGTTCTTGCAGATCTGTGAGACTGTAAAGACGAATGGAGTTGATCCTGAAGTCTACAGACTCATACTTTTCCCTTTTGCTGTAAGAGACAGAGCTAGAATATGGTTAGATTCACAACCTAAAGATAGCCTGGACTCCTGGGATAAGCTGGTCACTGACTTCTTGTATAAATTCTTTCCTCCTCAAAAGCTGAGCAAGCTGAGAGTGGATGTTCAAACCTTCAAACAAAAAGATGGTGAATCCCTCTATGAAGCTTGGGAAAGATACAAGCAGCAGACCAAAAGATGTCCATCTGACATGTTTTCAGAATGGACCATATTAGATATATTCTATTATGGTCTATCTGAATTTTCGAAAATGTCATTGGACCATTCTGCAGGTGGATCTATTCACCTAAAGAAAACGCCTGAAGAGGCTCAAGAACTCATTGATATGGTTGCAAACAACCAATTCATGTACACTTCTGAAAGGAATTCCGTGAATAATGGGATACCTCAGAAGAAAGGAGTTCTTGAAATTGATGCTCTGAATGCCATATTGGCTCAGAACAAAGTGTTGACTCAACAGGTCAACATGATCTCTCAAAATCTGAATGGATGGCAACATGCATCCAACAGTACTAGAGAGGCAGCTTCTGAAGAAGCTTATGATCCTGAGAACCCTGCCATGGCAGAAGTTAATTACATGGGTGAACCTTATGGAAACACCTATAACTCATCATGGAGAAATCATCCAAATTTCTCATGGAAGGATCAACAAAAACCTCAACAAGGTTTTAACAATGGTGGACGCAACAGGCTGAGCAATAGCAAGCCATATCCATCATCTTCTCAGCAACAGACAGAGAATTCTGAACAAAACACTTCTAATTTAGCCAATATAGTCTCTGATCTGTCAAAGGCCACTTTCAGTTTCATGAGTGAAACAAGATCCTCCATCAGAAATCTGGAGGCACAAGTGGACCAGCTGAGTAAGAAAGTCATTGAAACTCCTCCCAGTATTCTCCCAAGCAATACAGAAGAGAATCTAAAAGGAGAATGCAAAGCCATTGACATAGTCAATATGGCCGAATGCACAAGGGAGGAGGAGGACGAAAATCCTAGTGAGGAAGACCTCCTAGGACGTCCCTCAAGCAAGAAGGAGTTTCCTATTAAGGATCCAAAGGAATCTGAGGCTCACATAGAGACCATAGAGTTTCCATTAAATCTCCTTCTGCCATTCATGAGCTCTGAAGACTATTCATCCTCTGAAGAGGATGAAGATGTGACTGGAGAGCAAGTTGCTCAATATTTAGGAGCTATCATGAAGCTGAATGCCAAGTTGTTTGGTAATGAGACTTGGGAAAGTGAACCTCCCTTGCTCATTAGTGAACTAGATACTTGGATTCAGAAAACTCTACCTTAAAAGGAACAAGATCCTGGCAAGTTCTTAATACCTTGTACCATAGGCACCATGATCTTTGAAAAAGCTCTGTGTGATCTAGGGTCAGGGATAAATCTTATGCCACTCTCTGTAATGGAGAAGCTGGGGATCATTGAGGTACAACCTGCCTTGTTCTCATTACAAGTGGCAGACAAGTCATTGAGACAAGCTTATGGATTAGTAGAGGACGTGCTAGTAAAGGTTAAAGGCCTTTACATCCCTGCTGATTTCATAATCTTAGACACTAGGAAGGAAGAGGATGATTGCATCATCCTTGGAAGACCTTTCCTAGCCACAGCAGGAGCTGTGATAGATGTCAACATAGGTGAATTAGTCCTTCAATTGAATGGGGACTACCTTGTGTTTAAGGCACATGGCCATCCCTCTGTGACAAAAGAGAGTAAGCATGAAGAGCTTCTCTCAGTTCAGAGTCAAGAAGAGCCCACACAGTCAAACTCTAAGTTTGGTGTTGTGAGGCCACAACCAAACTCTAAGTTTGGTGTTAAGCCCCCATATCCAAACTCTAAGTTTGGTATTGGCACTATACAACATTGACCTGATCACCTTGTGGCTCCATGAGAGCCACTGTCAAGCTGGTGACATTAAAGAAGCGCTTGTTGGGAGGCAACCCAATTTTTATCTAATTTCTATTTTATTTTATTTTATTGTTATTTTGTGTTTTATTAGGTACATGATCATGAGGAGTCACGAAAAAATCATAAAAATTAAAAACAGAATCAAAAACAGCAGAAGAAAAAAATCACACCCTGGAGGAACCACAGGCTGGCGTTCAACGCTAGTAAGATGCATCTGGCCGTCGTTCAACGCCAGAACAGAGCATCATTCTGGCGCTGAACGCCAGAAACAATCAACATTATGGCGCTGAACGCCAGGAATGTGCCTAGAGAAGAAAGGCTGGCACTGAACGCCAGTAACAAACATGAAACTGGCGTTCAACGCCAGAAACATGCTTTACATGGGCGTTGAACGCCCAGAATGTGCACCACACGGCGTTTAAACGCCAGAATGGTATGCAAAGGCATTTTACATGCCTATTTGGTGCAGGGATGGAATTCCTTGACACCTCAGGATCTGTGGACCTCACAGGATCCCCACCTACCTCGCCCTCTCTCTCTCTCCATTCATGGTCATCCCTTCTGTTTTTCATTCACCACCTACATCTATCCACTCTTCCCCATACACCGCACCTACCTTTACAATTCAACTTCTCTTTCCCACCTAATCCCACCCATATAGCCGAATCCATCTCCCCTCACTCTCCTCCATTTTCTTCTTCTTCTTCTTCTTCTTCTCTTCTTTCTTCTCTTGCTCGAGGGCGAGCAATATTTTAAGTTTGGTGTGGTAAAAGCATAGCTTTTTTGCTTTTCCATTACCATTAATGGCACCTAAGACCAGAGAAACCTCAAAGGAAAGACAAAAGCTTCCACCTCTGAGTCATGGGAGATGGAAAGACTCATGTAAAGGGTTTATAGCTCAGTGGTAGAACATGTGGATGCAAATCAAGAGATCCCTGAGATACCTCAGGAGATAAATTGTCCTCCACACAAATATTGGAAGCAACTAAGGGTAGGAACACCAAAATTACTAGGAATCATTCAACAGAAGCAAGGAAGAGACATAGAGGAGCTCAAAGAGCACCATTGGACCTTCAAGAAGGCGCCACCCTCACTCAGGTGGATTCATTCCTTGTTCTTCTTTCTTTCTGCTTTTCGGTTTTTATGCTGTATTTATCTATGTTTTGTGTCTCTACTTCATGATCATTAGTAGTTAGTAACTATGTCTTAAAGTTATGAATAATTCCATGAATCCTTCACGTCTCTTAAATGAAAAATGTTTTAATTCAAAAGAACAAGAAGTACATGAATTTCGAATTTATCCTTGAATTTAATTTAATTATATTGATGTGGTGACAATACTTTTTGTTTTCTGAATGAATGCTTGAACAGTGCATATGTCTTTTGATCTTGTTGTTTATGAATGTTAAAATTGTTGGCTCTTGAAAGAATGATGAACAAAGAGAAATGTTATTGATGATCTGAAAAATCATGAAATTGATTCTTGAAGCAAGAAAAAGCAGTGAATAGCAAAAGCTTGCGAAAAAAAAAGTGGCGAAAAAAAATAAAAAGAAAAAGAAAAAGCAAGCAGAAAAAGCCAATAGCCCTTAAAACCAAAAGGCAAGGGTAAAAAGGATCCAAGGCTTTGAGCATCAATGGATAGGAGGGCCCAAAGAAATAAAATCCAGGCCTAAGCGGCTAAATCAAGCTGTCCCTAACCATGTGCTTGTGTCATGAAGGTCCAAGTGAAAAGCTTGAGACTGAGTGGTTAAAGTCGTGATCCAAAGCAAAAAGAGTGTGCTTAAGAGCTCTGGACACCACTAACTGGGGACTCTAGCAAAGCTAAGTCACAATCTGAAAAGGTTCACCCAGTTATGTGTCTGTGGCATTTATGTATCCGGTGGTAATACTGGAAAACAAAGTGCTTAGGGCCACAGCCAAGACTCATAAGTAGCTGTGTTCAAGAATCAACATGCTTAACTAGGAAAGTCAATAACACTATCCAAAATTCTAAGTTCCTAAAGAAGCCAATCATTCAGAACTTCAAAGGAAAAAGTGAGATGCCAAAACTGTTCAGAAGCAAAAACCTACAAGTCCCGCTCATCTAATTATAATTAATATTCATTGATATTCTGGAATTTATAGTATATTCTCTTCTTTTATCCTATTTGATTTTCAGTTGCTTGGGGACAAGCAACAATTTAAGTTTGGTGTTGTGATGAGCGGATAATTTATACGCTTTTTGGCATTGTTTTTAGGTAGTTTTTATTAAGTTTAAGCTACTTTTAGGGATGTTTTCATTAGTTTTTATGTTAAATTCACATTTCTGGACTTTACTATGAGTTTGTGTGTTTTTCTGTGATTTCAGGTAATTTCTGGCTGAAATTAAGGGACTTGAGCAAAACTCTGAAAAAGGCTGACAAAAAGGACTGCTGATGTTGTTGGAATCTGACCTCCCTGCACTCAAAATGGATTTTATGGAGCTACAGAACTCCAAATGGCGCGCTCTCAACGGCGTTAGAAATTAGACATCCAGAGCTTTCCAGCAATATATAATAGTCCATACTTTATTTGGCAATTGACGACGTAACTTGGCGTTGAACGCCAAGTACATGCTGCTGTCTGGAGTTAAACGCCAGAAAAACGTCATGATCCGGAGTTGAACGCCCAAAACACGTCATAACTTGGAGTTCAACTCCAAGAAAAGCCTCAGCTCGTGGATTGATCAAGCTCAGCCCAAGCATACACCAAGTGGGCCCCGGAAGTGGATTTAAGCATCAATTACTTACTCATGTAAACCCTAGGAGCTAGTTTATTATAAATAGAACTTTTTACTATCATAATCTCATCCTGGATTGTATTTTGAATCCTGTGATCACGTTTTGGAGGCTGGCCATTCGGCCATGCCTGAACCTTTCACTTATGTATTTTCGACGGTGGAGTTTCTGCACACCATAGATTAAGGGTGTGGAGCTCTGCTGTACCTCAAGTTTCAATACAATTATTATTACCTTCTATTCAATTCTCTTTTATTCTTATTCCAAGATATACGTTACACTTAACTTTGATGAATGTGATGATCCGTGACACTCATCATCATTCTCACCTATGAACGCGCGTGATTGACAACCACTTCCGTTCTACCTTAGGCCGAACGCATATCTCTTAGATTCCCCAACAGAATCTTCGTGGTATAAGCTAGATAGATAGCGGCATTCATGGGGATCCGGAAAGTCTAACCTTGTCTGTGGTATTCCGAGTAGGATCCTGGGAATCCGGAAGGTCTAACCTTGTCTGTGGTATTCCGAGTAGGATTCCAGTATTGAATGACTGTGACGAGCTTCAAACTCCTGAAGGCTGGGCGTTAGTGACAAACGCAAAAGAATCAATGGATTCTATTCCAACCTGATTGAGAATCGACAGATGATTAGCCGTGCTGTGACAGAGCATTTGGACCATTTTCACTGAGAGGATGGGATGTAGCTATCAACCAAGGGTGATGCCTCCAGACGATTAGCCGTGCAGTGACAGAGCATAGGACCATTTTCCCGAGAGGATTAAAAGTAGCCATTGATGATAGTGATGCCCTACATACAGCTTGCCATGGAAAGGAGTAAGAAGGATTGAAGGAAGAGTGAGTAGTGAAGTAGAGTTTCAAGAGGAACATAGCATCTCCATACGCCTATCTGAAATTTCCACTATTGATTTACATAAGTATTTCTATCCTATTTTATTTTCTGTTTATTTTTATTAATAATATTTGATTTTCTAAATTCCATAATTTTATCCTCCTGACCGGGATTTACAAGATGACCATAGCTTGCTTCATACCAACAATCTCTGTGGGATCGACCCTTACTCACGTAAGGTATTACTTGGACGACCTAGTACACTTGCTGGTTAGTTGAACGGAGTTGTGTCCACACATAAGTGCCATAATAATGATTCCATACAACAACAAAGAATACTACATTGATGTGATCACAATTTTGTCCACCAGTTGCCTCCCAATAAGCACTTTTTTAATGTCAATAGCTTGACAGTAAGCTCTTTCAGAGCTTCACAGATGCTCAGAGCACGATTGTGGC
Organism: Arachis stenosperma; assembly: GCF_014773155.1. Lineage (NCBI taxonomy): Eukaryota > Viridiplantae > Streptophyta > Magnoliopsida > Fabales > Fabaceae > Arachis > Arachis stenosperma. The sequence continues at coordinate 104,292,101 of NC_080385.1, read as the reverse complement.
CTCCCAACACCAAACTTAGAGTTTGAGTGTGGGGGCTCTGCTTGACTCTGTAATGAGAGAATTGGATGAAGCTTTTCATGCTTCTTCTCCATGTTTACAGAGGAAGATCCTTGAGCCTTAAACACAAGGTAGTCCTCATTCAATTGAAGGACTAACTCTCCTCTGTCCACATCAATCACAGCCCTTGCTGTGGCTAGGAAGGTTCTTCCAAGGATGATGAATTCATCCTCATCCTTCTCAGTGTCTATGATTATGAAGTCAGCAGGAATGTAAAGGCCTTCAACTTTCACTAAGACATCATCTACAAGTCCATAAGCCTGTTTTATTGATTTGTCTGCCATCTCTAGTGAGATTCTTGCAGCTTGTACCTCAAAGATTCCTAGTTTCTCCATTACAGAGAGTGGCATGAGGTTTATACCTGACCCTAGGTCACACAGAGCCTTCTCAAAGGTCATGGTGACCATGGTACAAGGTATTAAGAACCTTCCGAGATCCGGTTTCTTCTGAGGTAATTTCTGCTGAACCAAGGCATTCAGTTCATTGATGAGCAATGGAGGTTCATCCTCCCAAGTCTCATTACCAAATAACTTGGCATTTAGCTTCATGATTTCTCCTAGATACCGAGCAACTTGCTCTTCAACAATATCTTCATCTTTTTCGGAGGAAGAATACTCATCAATGCTCATGAATGGTAATAGTAAGTTCAGTGGAATCTCTATGGTCTCTGTATGAGCCTTAGATTCCTTTGGTTCCTCATTAGAGAACTTTTTAGTGGTCAGTGGACGTCCATTGAGGTCTTCCTCACTGGAAATCGCTGCCTTTTCCTCCTCTATAGGTTCAGCCATTTTGGTTATATTGATGACTTTGCACTCTCTCTTTGGATTCTTTTCTGTATTGCTTGGGAGAGTACTAGAAGGAGTTTCAGTAACTCTTTTACTCAGCTGACCCACTTGTGCCTCTAAATTTCTGATGGAGGATCTTGTTTCAGTCATGAAACTGAGAGTCGCTTTAGATAGATCAGAGACTATGGTTGTTAAGCCAGAGAGGCTCTGCTCAGAATTATGTGTCTGTTGCTGAGAAGATGATGGAAAAGGCTTGCTATTGCCAAACCTATTTCTCCTACCATTATTGTTATTGAAGCCTTGTTGAGGCTTCTGTTAATCCTTCCATGAGAAATTTGGATGATTTCTCCATGAAGGATTATAGGTTTTTGCATAGAATTTTCCCATGTAATTCACCTCTTCCATTGCAAAATTCTCAGGGTCATAAGCTTCTCCTTCAGAGGAAGCTTCTTTAGTACTGCCGGATACAGCTTGCAATCCAGTCAGATTCTGAGAAATCATATTGACTTGCTGAGTCAATATTTTGTTCTGAGCCAATATGGCATTCAGAGTATCAATCTCAAGAACTCCTTTCTTCTAAGTCATCCCATTATTTATAGGATTTCTTTCAGAAGTGTACATGAACTGGTTATTTGCAACCACCTCAATGAGTTCTTAAGCTTCTGCAGGAGTTCTCTTCAGATGAAGAGATCCACCAGAAGAGTGGCCCAATGACATCTTGGACAATTCAGACAGACCATCATAGAATATATCCAAGATGCTCCATTCTAAAAGCATGTCAGAAGGATACCTTCTGATCAATTGCTTGTATATTTCCCAAGCTTCATAGAGGGATTCACCTTCTTTCTATCTGAAGGTTTGGACGTCCACTTTAAGCTTGCTCAGTTTTTGAGGTGGAAAGAATTTGGCCAAGAAAGCATTGACCAATTTGTTCCAAGAGTTCAGGCTTTCTCTAGGTTGTGAGTCAAACCATGTCCTAGCTCTGTCTCTTACAGCAAAAGGAAAAAGCATAAGTCTGTAGACCTCGGGATCAACCCTATTGGTCTTAACAGTATCACAGATCTGCAAGAATTCAGCTAAGAATTGATGAGGATCTTCCGATGGAAGTCCATGAAACATGCAATTCTGCTGCATTAGAGAAACTAATTGAGGCTTAAGATCAAAATTGTTTGCTCCAATGGCAGGAATTGAGATGCTTCTTCCATAGAAGTTGGAAGTTGATGCAGTATAGTCACTAAGCATCTTCCTTGTATCTCTAGCATTGTTGTTGGATTCGGCTGCCATGTCTGCTTCTTTTTCAAAATTTTCTGTAAGGTCCTCTCTGGAGTGTTGTGCTTTAGCTTCTCTTAGCTTCCTCTTCAGAGTCCTTACAGGTTCAGGATTAGCTTCAACAAGAATATCCTTATCCTTGTTCCTACTCATATGAAAAAGAAGAGAATAAAGGGAGTAGTGGAATCCTCTATGTCACAGTATAGAGATTCCTTTATGTGAGTATAAGAATGGAAGAATAGAAGAATGAGAAGAGAGAGGAGATGAGTAATTTGAACAGAGAGAAGAGAGAGGGGTTCGAATAATGAGTAGAAGAGAAATGTTAACAATTAAATAAAATAAATAAAAAGAGATGAGAGAAAGAGTATTCGAATTTTAAGGAGAGGGAAAAGAAAAATATTTTAATTGATCAAGTTAGTTTTGAAAATATTAAAGAAATAAAATAAAATTAGAATTTAAAACAACTAGTTAATTAAAAAGATTTTTGAAAAAGTGGTTAGTGATTTTCAAAAATTAGAAGTGTAAAAGTAGTTAGCTGGTTTTGAAAAAGACAAGAAATAGTAAACTTTTTTTTAAATTAAAACAAACAAGTTAAGTAGTTAGTTGAAAAAGATTTGAAAATAAATTTTGAAAAGATAAGAAGTTAGAAAAAGATTTTGAAATTAAAATTTTAAAAAGATATGATTGAAATTTATTTTGAAAAAGAATTGAAAAGGAAATTAAAAAGATTTGATTTTTAAAATTAAAGTTGATGACTTGACTAACAAGAAACTAAAAGATATGATTCTAGAATTTAAAGATTGAACCTTTCTTAACAAGAAAGTAACAAACTTGAAATTTTTGAATCAAAATATTAATTGTTAGCAAGGATTTTCGAAAATACGAAATAAAATTAAGAAAAAGATTTTTGAAAAATTGGTTTTAAAATTTTCAAAAACATTAAAAGAAAAAAATGAAAAAGATTTTGAAAAATTTTAAGAATGAAATTCGAAAATCATAAAAAATGAAAAAGAATTGATTTTGAAAAAGATTTTGGTAAGATAAAGTTTTTAAATTGAAATTTTGACTTGACTAACATGAAACAACTAAATTTTAAAAATTTTTGACCAAGTCAACTCAAAATTTCGAAAATTATGAGAAGAATAAGGAAAATATATTTTTTTTTATTTTTGAATTTTTAATGAGGAGAGAGAAAAACAACAAAATGAAACAAAATATAAAAATTTAAGATCAAAACAAATAACGCATGCAAGGACACTTTGAATATTAAGATGAACACCAAGAACATTTTGAAGATAATGATGAACATTAAGAACATATTTTTGAAAATTTTTAAGAAAAGAAAGACATGTAAGACACCAAACTAAAGAACTTTTCTACTAGGGACACTAACAATTCAAAAATGCACCAGAAAAACAAGAAAATACACAAAACAAGAAAAATTAAAAATCAAACAAGGAAAATCATCAAGAACAACTTGAAGATCAAAGAAGAACACAATGCATGAATTTTCGAAAATCTAAGAAAAATTAAAAACATATAGTTGACACCAAACTTAAAATTTAACATTAGACTCAAACAAGAAACACAAAATTTTTTTTTGTTTTATGATTTTATTAAATTTTTTAAAAAACTTTTTGAAAACAAAATAAAGGTTGAAACAAGAAAGAAGGTTACCTAATCTAAGCAACAAGATGAACCGTCAGTTGTCCAAACTCAAACAATCCCCAGCAATGGCGCCAAAAACTTGGTGCACGGAATTGTGATCACACTTTTCACAACTCTGGTACAACTAACCAGCAAGTGCACTGGGTCGTCCAAGTAATAAAACCTTACGCGAGTAAGGGTCAATCCCACGGAGATTGCCGACTTGAAGCAAGCTATGGTCATCCTGTAAATCTTAGTCAGGCGCATTCAATTGGTTATGAGTTTTGATGATTGAAAGATAAATAAAACCTAAATTAAAATAAAGATACTGATGTAATTCATTGGTGGGAATTTTAGATAAGCGTTTGGAGATACTTTGTTGCTTCCGAACCTTTGCTTTCCTATTGTTTTCATTCAATCATGCGTGCTCCCATCCATGGCAAGCTGTATGTTGGTGGATCACCGTTGTCAATGGCTACCATCCTGATGACAAGTCATTATATACCCATTTCTCAAGCTAATTTCACTTGTTTCACTAGTTTTTATGCACTTTCTTGCACCCTAAGTAAGCAATTTAGAGTGGAATTGCATGTTTTATTTGAATCAAACAACCACCATTTAATTGATGCTAAATCATAAGGTTTAAGCTAAATTTAATTGATTTTTAATTGATTTATAAACCTTGTGAATTTAGTGATACTTTGATTGGTTGTTTTGATTATTTGTAGGTGAAGAAAAGAAGAAAAGAAGGAAGCGTGGCCCAAGGAAGGAAAGAATGTAGCGCATGGAAGGGAGGAAGCCACATTGCCCTCCACGAGAGCACATTGCCCTCCAAGGGAGCACAACAATGAACCAAGCATTCAAGGCTTCACTGCCCTGCCCTCCTTGAGGGTGGAGCACAATTCTAGGCCAAGAAATGGGAGAAGGAAAATCTCTGCCCTGCCCTCCTCAAGACAGTTTCAGGCTCCTCATGGAAAAATTCAAGGAAATTGTTCTTCAAGTGCCATCCATGGGTTTCGAACCAAGCTCAAGAGGGAAGGGAGTAGCGTTCAAAAGGAAGGAAAACAAGCCAAAATGAGCTTGTTTTCAACCTCCAAGGATAGAACACAAGACCTTGAGGAAGCAAGAAACTAGGCGCTACCTTGGCACCAAGAAAACCAAGAAAAAAGGGGCAACAAAAGCCATCCAGCAAGTTTCGAACTTGGGACCTCACGCAAGAACAAGGAAAGCTTGCGCTGCCCTGCCCTTGTGGAGGGCAGGGCAGCATTTCTTGGTGCATGGCACACAAATTGGCAAGGCCAGCACGCACAGCAAGGGAGCTTGGGCGCGCAGCTTGGACGCACCATGACAACATTGCCCTGCCCTCCACAAGGGCAGGGAAGCATCCTGATGCCCCTCCCAAATTTGGCACGCTAGTTGGATCCTTACACAAAGCTTCCCTGCTCTGCCCTCCACAAGAGCAGAGCAACCTCCTGGGAGCAACATGGGCTGAATTTCACTCAAAAATCCAACTTAATTCATTTCTTCACCAAATCAAAAAGCCCACTCAAAATTCTTAGATCCAAAATAGAAAGTGTATAAATAGGTGTTAGTTAGGATTAGAGAGAGAGTTTTTTTGAGAGCTTACTTTGATTTTAATTTTCATCCTTAGTCAACTTGAGAGCTGAATTTCCATTTTCTGTTTTTTGCAATTGGAGGAGAGAATTCATTTCTTCTACCTCTGATCTTTTGTTTTCTTTACTGGGTTTTGATTGAATCTTGAGTGTGAAGAATTTAGGAACTTCTGTCTCAATCTCCATTTAAGATCTCTTTAATTCCCCTTCTACATAATTGAGTTCAATTCCATTTCCTTTACTGCTGCAATCTTTAATTTCTCGTTAATTGCTTTGTGAACTTGGATCTAAGAAGGCAATTGAGATCTAGACTCTGATATCTAGTCTCTGGAGTCCTGAGATCTGATTTTATCTTTTTGGTTCTTCTGTTGAACCACTGCTGCAATCAAATTTCCATTTCTGTCTGAGATCTAGTAAATTTCAATTCATCTTTTGCTTTGATAATTGTTGCAAATTTAATTTTCCTTGCTTAAATTCTGAATTCCCAGTCCTCAAATCCCTTTTCCATTCAAGAAATTTATATTTCTTGCACTTTAAGTTACTGCAATTTACATTTCTTGCACTTTAAGTTTCAGTCATTTAATTTCTTGTTCTTTAAGATTCAGTTTTTTTTTTACTTTCAGTTCTCTTTAATTTCTGCAATTCATCCCTCTCCCTTTACATTTTCTGCTATTTACTTACTGTTGGATACAAAATCACTCAACCAATACTTGAATCGCTTGACTAAATCAACCACTAAACTAAAATTGCTCAATCCTTCAATCCATGTGGGATCGACCTCACTCCCGTGAGTTTTATTACTTGATGCGACCCGGTACACTTGCCGGTGAGTTTTGGATTGGATCGTTTTCCACACATCAAGTTTTTGGCGCCGTTGCCGGGGATTGAAATAGATTGACAATGATTAAGTGAAGTGGAGATCTAGATTAAGAATTTTTTTTCTTTTGTTCTTAACTAACATATTAACTGTTTGACTATTTGTCTAAGCTAACCAAAACTTCATTCTAGCAATAGATTGAAGTTTCACTGGTTTACTGGTTCTGTGTGTTTCTTGTTCTTAGCTAGAGGGAAGGCTGTTGTTGGAGAAGAAGAGTCAGAAGAAGAAGAAGAATTCCAAGAGATGGAAGGAGATCCATCTAATCCCAATCATCCAAAAGGAGGGGCCAACAATAACCCACAACAGAGGAGAGTACTGGCCTCCTATACATTTGCAAATGCTAGATGATGAGCGGATAATTTATACGCTTTTTGGCATTGTTTTTAGGTAGTTTTTAGTAAGTTCAAGCTACTTTTAGGGATGTTTTCATTAGTTTTTATGTTAAATTCACATTTCTGGACTTTACTATGAGTTTGTGTGTTTTTCTGTGATTTCAGGTAATTTCTGGCTGAAATTGAGGGACTTGAGCAAAACTCTGAAAAAGGCTGACAAAAGGACTACTGATGCTGTTGGATTCTGACCTCCCTGCACTCAAAATGGATTTTCTGGAACTACAGAACTCAAAATGGCGCGCTCTCAACGGCGTTGGAAAGTAGACATTCAGAGCTTTCCAGAAATATATAATAGTCCATACTTTATTCGGGAATTGATGATGTAAAATGGCGCTCAACGCCAAGTACATGCTGCTGTCTGGAGTTAAACGCCAGAAACACGTCATAACCCGGAGTTGAACGCCAGAAACATGCTATAACTCGGCGTTCAACTCCAAGAAAAGCCTCAGCTCGTGGATAGATGAAGCTCAGCCCAAGCATACACCAAGTGGGCTCCAGAAGTGGATTTATGCATCAATTACTTACTCATATAAACCCTAGTAGCTAGTCTAGTATAAATAGGATAAGTTACTATTGTATTAGACGTCTTATCTCTTGACCATTCGGTCTTTTGATCATCTTCATGGGGGCTGGCCATTCGGCCATGCCTGAACCTTTCACTTATGTATTTTCAACAGTGGAGTTTCTGCACACCATAGATTAAGGGTGTGGAGCTCTACTGTACCTCAAGTTTCAATACAATTACTATTACTTTTTATTCAATTCTCTTTTATTCTTATTCCAATATATATGTTGCACTTCAACTTGATGAATGTGATGATCCGTGACACTCATCATCATTCTCACCTATGAACGCGCGTGACTGACAACCACTTCCGTTCTACTTTAGGCTGGGCACATATCTCTTAGATTCCCCAACAGAATCTTCGTGGTATAAGCTAGATAGATGGCGGCATTCATGGGGATCCGGAAAGTCTAACCTTGTCTGTGGTATTCCGAGTAGGATCCCGAAAATCCGGAAAGTCTAACCTTGTCTGTGGTATTCCGAGTAGGATTCCGGTATTGAATGACTGTGACGAGCTTCAAACTCCTGAAGGCTGGGTGTGATGACAAACGCAAAAGAATCAAGGGATTCTACTCCAACCTGATTGAGAACCGACAGATGATTAGCCGTGCTGTGACAGAGCATTTGGACCATTTTCATTGAGAGGATGGGATGTAGCTATCAACAAGGGTGATGCCTCCAGACGATTAGCCGTGCAGTGACAGCGCATAGGACATTTTCCCGAGAGGATTAAAAGTAGCCATTGATGATGGTGATGCCCTACCTACAGCTTGCCATGGAAAGGAGTAAGAAAGATTGGATGAATGTGATAAGAAAGTAGAGATTCGAGAGGATTCTAGCATCTCCACACGCCTATCTGAAATTCCCACCATTAATATACATAAGTATTTCTATCCTATTTTATTTTCTGTTTATTATTAATTTTACTCATCATAAACCAATTTAATCTGCCTAACTGAGATTTACAAGGTGACCATAGCTTGCTTCATACCAACAATCTCTGTGGAATCGACCCTTACTCATGTAAGGTATTACTTGGATGACCCATTACACTTGCTGGTTAAGTTGAACGGAGTTATGATCACACCAAGGATTATTAAGATCCCAATTCATCACACCATGATCTCTTTGGGGTATTTTTGATTTCATACAAATACAAAGAGACCAACTTTGAGGATCACAATTTCGTCCACCAAGTTTTTGGCGCCGTTGCTGGGGATTGTTCGAGTATGGACAACTAACGGTTCATCTTGTTGCTCAGATTAGGTAATTTTCTTTTCAAAAACTTTTTCAAAATTTTTCTTTTCTTTTTCGTTTTTCCAAAAATATTTTCGAAAAAATTAATAAAAATCCAAAAAAAAAAATTAATAAAATCATAAAAATAAAAAAATTATTTTGTGTTTCTTGTTTGAGTCTTGAGTCAACTTTTAAGTTTGGTGTCAATTGCATGCTTTAAAAATTTTTCTTGCATTTTTCGAAAATTCCATGCATTCATAGTGTTATTCATGATCTTCAAGTTATTCTTGATAAGTCCTCTTGTTTGATCTTGATGTTTTCTTGTTTTGTGTTGTTTGTTGTTTTTCATATGCATTTTTCGTTTGTTAGAGTCCATGCATTAAAGATTTCTAAGTTTGGTGTCTTGCATGTTTTCTTTGCATCAAAAATTTTTCAAAATTATGTTCTTGATGTTCATCATGATCTTCAAAGTGTTCTTGGTGTTCATCTTGACATTCATAGTGTTCTTGCATGCATTAAATGTTTTGATCCAAAATTTTTATGTATTGGGTCATAATTGTGTTTTTCTCTCTCATAATTAAAATATTCAAAAATAAAAAAAATATCTTTTCCTTATTTTTCTCATAATTTTCGAAAATTTGAGTTGACTTAGTCAAAAATTTTCAAAATTAGTTGTTTCTTACAAGTCAAGTCAAATTTTCAATTTTAAAAATCTTATCTTTTCAAAATCTTTTTCAAAAATTATATCCTTTTCAATTTTTTTTCTATTTTTCGAAAATTTCAAAAAAATCTTTTTTTTTCAAAATATTTTCAAAACCTTTTTCTTATCTTTATATCAAATTTTCGAAAATTAGCTAACAATTAATGTGATTGATTCAAAAAATTTGGAGTTTGTTACTTGCTTGTTAAGAAAGGTTCAATCTTTAAGTTCTAGAATCTTATCTTTTAGTTTCTTGTTAGTAATTAATTTTAATTTTAAAAAAATTAAATCTTTTTCAAACATATCTTATCTTTTTCAAAATTTGATTTTAAAATATCTTATCTAACTTCTTATCTTCTTATCTTTTTAAAATTTGATTTTAATATCTTTTTCAACTAACTATTTGACTTTTTGTTTGTTTCTTATCTTTTTCAAAACCACCTAACTACTTTTCCCTCTCTAATTTTCGAAAATATCTCACCTCTTTTTCAAAAATTCTTTTTGTTCTAAATTTTAATTTTAATTATATTTTATCTTTAATTTTCGAAAATTACTAACCCCTTTTTAAAATTATTTTCGAAATTCTCCCTCTCTTTTCTTGTTCTATTTAATTATTTAATTACTAACACTTCTCTTCACCTCTCTCCATCTAAATATCTGAATCCCCTCTTCTACATTCTTCTCCCATTTCTTCTTCTACTAACATAAAGGAATCTCTATACTGTGACATAGAGGATTCCTCTTCTTTTCTTATTTTTTTTTCTCTTTCATATGAGCAGGAACAAGGAAAAAGGCACTCTTGTTAAAATTGATCCAGAACCTGAAAGGACTTTGAAGAGGAAACTAAGAGAAGCTAAATTACAACAATCCAGAAGTAACCTTTCAGAAATTTTTGAACAAGAGAAGGAGATGGCAGCCGAACTCAATAATGATAATGCAAGGAGAATGCTTGGTGACTTCACAAAGCCAACGTCCAAATTTGATGGAAGAAGCATCTCAATTCCTGCCATTGGAGCTAATAATTTTGAGCTTAAGCCTCAACTAGTTGCTTTAATGCAACAGAACTGCAAGTTTTTTGGACTTCCATCTGAAGATCCTTACCAGTTTTTAACTGAGTTCTTGCAGATTTGTGAGACTGTAAAGACAAATGGAGTTGATCCTGAAGTCTACAGACTCATGCTTTTCTCTTTTGCTGTAAGAGACAAAGCTAGAATATGGTTGGATTCACAACCTAAGGATAGCATGGACTCCTGGGATAAGCTGGTCACTGCCTTCTTGGATAAATTCTTTCCTCCTCAAAAGCTGAGCAAGCTTAGAGTGGATGTTCAGACCTTCAAACAAAAAGATGGTGAATCCCTCTATGAAGCTTGGGAAAGATACAAGCAGCTGACCAAAAGGTGTCCATCTGACATGTTTTCAGAATGGACCATATTATATATATTCTATTATGGTCTATCTGAGTTTTCGAAAATGTCATTGGACCATTCTGCAGGTGGATCCATCCACCTAAAGAAAACACCAGCAGAAGCTCAAGAACTCATTGATATGGTTGCAAATAACCAATTCATGTACACTTCTGAGAGAAATTTCGTGAATAATGGGACACTTCAGAGGAAGGGAGTTCTTGAAATTGATGCTCTGAATGCCATATTGGCTCAGAACAAAGTGTTGACTCAGCAAGTCAACATGATCTCTCAAAGTCTGAATGGATGGCAAAATGCATCCAACAGTACTAAAGAGGCAGCTTCTGAAGAAGCTTATGATCCTGAGAACCCTGCAATAGCAGAGGTAAATTACATGGGTGAACCTTATGGAAATACCTATAACTCATCATGGAGAAATCACCCAAATTTCTCATGGAAGGATCAACAAAAGCCTCAACAAGGCTTTAATAATGGTGGAAGAAATAGGCTGAGCAATAGCAAGCCTTTTCCATCATCTTCTCAGCAACAGATAGAGAATTCTGAACAAAACACTTCCAATTTAGCCAATCTAGTCTCTGATCTGTCAAAGGCCACTTTCAGTTTCATGAGTGAAACAAGATCCTCCATCAGAAATCTGGAGGCACAAGTGGGCCAGCTGAGTAAGAAAGTCATTGAAACTCCTCCCAGTATTCTCCCAAGCAATACAGAAGAGAATCCAAAAGGAGAGTGCAAGGCCATTGATGTAATCAACATGGCCGAATGCACAAGGGAGGAGGAGGACGAAAATCCTAGTGAGGAAGACCTCCTGGGACGTCCCTCAAGCAAGAAGGAGTTTCCTATTAAGGATCCAAAGGAATCTGAGGCTCATATAGAGACCATAGAGATTCCATTAAATCTCCTTCTGCCATTCATGAGCTCTGAAGACTATTCGTCCTCTGAAGAGGATGAAGATGTGATTGGAGAGCAAGTTGCTCAATATTTAGGAGCTATCATGAAGCTGAATGCCAAGTTGTTTGGTAATGAGACTTGGGAAAGTGAACCTCCCTTGCTCATTAATGAACTAGATACCTGGATTCAGCAAGTTTTACCTCAAAAGAGACAAGATCCTGGCAAGTTCTTAATACCTTGTACCATAGGCACCATGACCTTTAAAAAAGCTCTATGTGATCTAGGGTCAGGGATAAATCTTATGCCACTCTCTGTAATGGAGAAGCTGGGGATCATTGAGGTACAACCTACCTTGTTCTCATTACAATTGGCAGACAAGTCATTAAGACAAGCTTATGGAATAGTAGAGGACGTGTTAGTAAAGGTTGAAGGCCTTTACATCCCTGCTGATTTCATAATCTTAGACACTAGGAAGGAAGAGGATGAATGCATCATCCTTGGAAGACCTTTCCTAGCCACAGCAGGAGCTGTGATAGATGTCAACAGAGGTGAATTAGTCCTTCAATTGAATGGGGACTACCTTGTGTTTAAGGCACATGGCCATCCCTCTGTGACAAAAGAGAGTAAGCATGAAGAGCTTCTCTTAGTTCAGAGTAAAGAAGAGCCCCCACAATCAAACTCTAAGTTTCGTGTTGGGAGGTCACAACCAAACTCTAAGTTTGGTGTTAAGACCCTATATCCAAACTCTAAGTTTGGTGTTGGGACTATACAACATTGACCTGATCACCTTGTGGCTCTATGAGAGCCCACTGTCAAGCTATTGACATTAAAGAAGTGCTTGTTGGGAGGCAACCCAATTTTATTTATCTAATTTTTATTTCATTTTATTTTATTGTTATTTTGTGTTTTATTAGGTACATAATCATGTGGAGTCACGAAAAAAATAAAAATTAAAAATTGAATCAAAAATAGCAGAAGAAAAATCACACCCTGGAGGAAGCACAGACTGACGTTCAACGCCAATAAGGAGCATCTGGCTGGCGTTCAACGCCAGAACAAAGCATGAATCTGGCGCTGAACGCCAGAAACAAGCAACATTCTGGCATTTGAACGCCATGAATGTGCCTTGAGAAAAGCTGGCGCTGAACGCCAGTAACAAGCATGGAACTGGCGTTCAACGCCAGAAACATGCTGCATATGGGCGTTGAACGCCCAGAACATGCTTTACATGGGCGTTGAACGCCCAGAACGTGCATCACCTTGGCATTTAAATGCCAGAATGGTATGCAAAGGCATTTTACATGCCTATTTGATGCAGGGATAGAATTCCTTGACACCTCAGGACCTGTGGACCCCACAGGATCACCTCAGGATCTGTGGACCCCACAGGAACCCCACCTAACATATTCCCACCTTACCACCTAATCCTATTAACACTCTTCCCCATGTCACACTTCCCAAAACCCTTCACCAATCACCTCAATCTTTCTTCCCCATCACCTCTTCACTACTCACATCCTACCACTCTTCCCCGAAAACCCCACCTACCTCTAAAATTCAAAAATCTTTCCCACCCAAACCCACCCTAAAATGGCCGAACCTACCCTCTCCCCTTTCCCTATATATACCCCTCCATTCCACTTCATTTTCACACAACACAACCCCCTCTTCTATACCTTGGCCGAAACACCATCTCTCCCTTCTCCTCAATATTTTCTTTTTCTTCTTCTTCTCTTCTTTCTTCTCTTGCTCGAGGGCAAGCAATATTTTAAGTTTGGTGTGGTAAAAGCATAAGCTTTTTGTTTTTCCATTACCATCAATGGCACCTAAGGTCAGAGAATCCTCTAGAAAAGGAAAAGGGAAGACAAAAGCTTCCACCTCCGAGTCATGGGAGATGGAAAGATTCATCTCCAAAAGCCATCAAGACCACTTCTATGATGTTGTGGCAAAGAAGAAGGTGATCCCTGAGGTCCCTTTCAAGCTCAAGAAAAATGAGTATCCGGAGATCCGACATGAGATCCGAAGAAAAGGTTGGGAAGTCCTAACCAACCCCATGCAACAAGTCAGAATCTTAATGGTTCAAGAGTTCTATGCCAATGCATGGATCACTAGGAACCATGATCAAAGTATGAACCCGAGTCCAAAGAATTATCTCACAATGGTTCGGGGGAAATACTTAGATTTTAGTCCGGAAAATGTGAGGTTGGCGTTCCACTTGCCCATGATGCAAGAAGATGTACGCCCCTACACTAGAAGGGTCAACTTTAATCAAAGGTTGGACCAAGTCCTTATGGACATTTGTGTGGAAGGAGCTCAATGGAAGAGAGACTCCAAAGGCAAGCCAGTTCAACTAAGAAGACTGGACCTCAAGCCTGTAGCTAGAGGATGGTTGGAGTTCATTCAACGCTCCATCATTCCTACTAGCAACTGATCTGAAGTTACTGTGGATCGGGCCATCATGATTCATAGCATCATGATTGGAGATGAAGTAGAAGTTCATGAAGTCATCTCCAATGAATTCTACAAAATAGCCGAAAAGCCCTCTACCATGGCAAGGTTTGCTTTTCCTCACCTTATTTTCCATCTATGTTACTCAGCTGGAGTTATCATAGAAGGAGACATCTCCATTGAAGAGGATAAGCCCATCACCAAGAAGAGGATGGAGCAAGCAAGAGAGACCCTCCACGGTTCTCAAGAGATGCATGAGGAAGCTCATCATCAAGAAATCCCTGAGATGCCTCAAGGGATGCACTTTCCTCCCAACAACTATTGGGAACAACTCAACACTTCCTTAGAAGATTTGAGCCACAATGTGGAACAATTAAGGGTGGAACATCATGAGCACTCCATCATTCTCCATGAAATAAGAGAAGATCAAAGAGCAATGAGGGAGGAGCAACAAAGGCAAGGAAGGGACATAGAAGAGCTTAAGGACATTGTTGGTCCTTCAAGAAGAAGACGCCACTAAGGTGGATTCATTCCTTGTTCTTATTTCTTTCTGTTTTTCGGTTTCTATGTTATGTTTATCTATATTTTGTGTCTCTACTTCATGATTATTAGTATGTAGTAACCATGTCTTAAAGCTATGAATAAAATCCATTAATCCTTCACCTCTCTTAAATGAAATATGCTTTAATCCAAAAGAACAAGAAGTACATGAATTTCGAATTCATCCTTGAATTTAGTTTAATTATATTGACGTGGTGACAATACTTTTTGTTTTCTGAATGAATGCTTGAACAGTGCATATTTTTGATCTTGTTGTTTATGAATGTTAAAACTGTTGGCTCTTGAAAGAATGATGAAAAAAGAGAAATGTTATTGATGATCTGAAAAATCATGAAATTGATTCTTGAAGCAAGAAAAAGCAGTGAAAAACAAAAGCTTGCGAAAAAAAAGAGAGAGAAATGGCAAAAAAAAATATAGAAAGAAAAAGAAAAAGCAAGCAGAAAAAGCCAATAGCCCTTAAAACCAAAAGGCAAGGGTAAAAAGGATCCAAAGCAAAAGAGTGTGCTTAAGAGCTCTGGACACCTCTAACTGGGGACTCTAGCAAAGCTGAGTCACAATCTGAAAAGGTTCACCCAGTTATGTGTCTGTGGCATTTATGTATCTGGTGGTAATACTGGAAAACAAAGTGCTTAGGGCCACGGCCAAGACTCATAAGTAGCTGTGTTCAAGAATCAACATGCTTAACTAGGAAAATCAATAACACTATTCGAAATTCTAAGTTCCTAGAGAAGCCAATCATTCTAAACTTCAAAGGAAAAAGTGAGATGCCAAAACTGTTCAGAAGCAAAAAGCTACAAGTCCCGCTCATCTAATTATAATTAATATTCATTGATATTCTGGAATTTATAGTATATTCTCTTCTTTTTATCCTATTTGATTTTCAGTTGCTTGGGGACAAGCAACAATTTAAGTTTGGTGTTGTGATGAGCGGATAATTTATACGCTTTTTGGCATTGTTTTTAGGTAGTTTTTAGTAAGTTCAAGCTACTTTTAGGGATGTTTTCATTAGCTTTTATGTTAAATTCATATTTCTGGACTTTACTATGAGTTTGTGTGTTTTTCTGTGATTTCAGGTAATTTCTGGCTGAAATTGAGGGACTTGAGCAAAACTCTGAAAAAGGCTGATAAAAGGACTGCTGATGCTGTTAGATTCTGACCTCCCTACACTCAAAATGGATTTTCTGGAGCTACAGAACTCCAAATGGTGCGCTCTCAACGGCGTTGGAAAGTAGACATCCAGAGCTTTCCAGCAATATATAATAATCCATATTTTATTCGGGAATTGACGACGTAAAGTGGCGCTCAACGCCAAGTACATGTTGCTGTCTGGAGTTGAACGCCAGAAACACGTCATAACCCGGAGTTGAACGCCAGAAACACGCTATAACTCGGTGTTCAACTCCAAGAAAAGCCTCAGCTCGTGGATAGATCAAGCTCAGCCCAAGCATACACCAAGTGGGCCCCGGAAGTGGATTTATGCATCAATTAGTTACTCATGTAAACCCTAATAGCTAGTCTAGTATAAATAGGATAAGTTACAATTGTATTAGACGTCTTATCTCTTGACCATTCGGTCTTTTGATCACCTTCATAGGGGCTGGCCATTCGGCCATGCCTGAACCTTTCACTTATGTATTTTCAACAGTAGACTTTCTGCACACCATAGATTAAGGGTGTGGAGCTCTGCTGTACCTCAAGTTTCAATACAATTACTATTACTTTTTATTCAATTCTCTTTTATTCTTATTCCAAGATATATGTTGCACTTCAACTTGATGAATGTGATGATCCGTGACACTCATCATCATTCTCACCTATGAACGCGCGTGACTGACAACCACTTCCGTTCTACTTTAGGCCGGGCACATATCTCTTAGATTCCCCAACAGAATCTTCGTGGTATAAGCTAGATAGATAGCGGCATTCATGGGGATCCGGAAAGTCTAACCTTGTCTGTGGTATTCCAAGTAGGATCCCGGGAATCCGGAAAGTCTAACCTTGTCTGTGGTATTCTGAGTAGGATTCCGGTATTGAATGACTGTGACGAGCTTCAAACTCCTGCAAGCTAGGCGTGATGACAAACGCAAAAGAATAAGGGATTCTACTCCAACCTGATTGAGAACCGACAGATGATTAGCCGTGCTGTGACAGAGCATTTGGACCATTTTCACTGAGAGGATGGGATGTAGCTATCAACAAGGGTGATGCCTCCAGACGATTAGCCGTGCAGTGACAGCGCATAGGACCATTTTCCCGAGAGGATTAAAAGTAGTCATTGATGATGGTGATGCCCTACCTACAGCTTGCCATGGAAAGGAGTAAGAAGGATTGGATGAATCTGATAAGAAAGTAGAGATTCGAGAGGATTCTAGCATCTCCACACGCCTATCTGAAATTCCCACCATTAATTTACATAAGTATTTCTATCCTATTTTATTTTCTGTTTATTATTAATTTTTGAACTCATCATAAACCAATTTAATCTGCCTAACTGAGATTTACAAGGTGACCATAGCTTGCTTCATACCAACAATCTCTGTGGGATCGACCCTTACTCACGTAAGGTATTACTTGGATGACCCAGTACACTTGCTGGTTAAGTTGAACGGAGTTATGATCACACCAGGGATTATTAAGATCCCAATTCATCACACCATGATCTCTTTGGGGTATTTTTGATTTCATACAAATACAAAGAGACCAACTTTGAGGATCACAATTTCGTCCACCACTAGACATTGTGGGAGTAGCATTCTTACCCCTAATTTCAATACAAACAACTTTGAACTGAAGCCACAACTCATCACATTGGTTCAAAATAACTACTCTTTTGGAGGAGGGCCATTGGAGGACCCGAACCAACATCTATCCACTTTCTTGAGGATTTGTGACACAGTTAAAAGCAATGGAGTGCACCCTGACATATACAAGCTGCTGTTATTTCCATTCTCTCTCAGGGACAAAGCCACTCAATGGCTAGAAACATTTCCAAAGGAGAGCATCAACACTTAGGATGATTTGGTGAGCAAGTTTCTTGCCAAATTTTACCCCCCTCAAAGGATCATAAGATTGAAGACTGAGGTGCAGACATTCACTCAAATGGATGCTGAAAATCTATATGAGGCATGGGAAAGATACAAGGCTCTGCTGAGGAAATGTCCACCAGAGATGTTCACTGAGTGGCACAAGCTGCAGAACTTCTATGAAGGACTTACTCTGAAGGCTCAAGAGGCACTTAATCACTCTGCTGGAGGATCATTGCAATTGATGAAAACTGCAGAGGAAGCTCAAAACCTCATTGATATGGTGGCCAACAACCAATATTTCTTTTCTCACCAAAGGCAACGCCAACCATTACAGAGGAAGGGAGTGCTAGAATTGGAAGGGGTGGATACAATTTTGGCTCAACACAAAGTGATGCAGCAGCAGATTCAGCAACAATTTGAGCAAATGGCCAAGAGAATTGATAGCCTTCAGGTTGCATCAGTGAGTGCCACAAGCCAACCATCAACTCCTTGGGGGCAGAATGAAGAGAACTAAGAAGAACAGCAACAAGAGCAAGTGCACTATATACACAACCAAAATTTTGGATCAAATGAGGTGTATGGTGACACCTACAATCCATCTTGGAAGAACCACCCAAACCTTAGGTGGGGAGACAATCATAATCAAAACCAACAACCATGGCAAAGGAACTCAGCTCAAAACACTCCAAGAAACAACCAAAATCACAACCAGCAGCCAACTAACCAAATTCCTTACAGAAAATCCCAAAATAATTACCCCAACTCCAACCATTATCCATCCAATACCCAACCAACTAACCAAAATACTTACCATCATCCATCAACACCCCAAACCCAACCAATCTCACAAGACTCTCAGCGGATTACTAATCTGGAGATGCTCATGGAGAAGATGGTGAAAAACCAAGAAATGACAACAAAGAACCAAGAAGCTTCCATGAAGAGCCTAGAAAGGCAGATTGGACAAATCTCCAAGCAGATTTCTATTGAGAGACCTTCAAGCTCACTACCAAGTGACACCATTCCTAATCTAAAAGAAGAGTTCAAAGCTGTGCAACTAAGGAGTGGAAAGACATTGGTAGATAGCAACAAAGGGGCAACCAAGAAGCCCATGGAGAGTGACAAAAAACCAACAGAGAAAGATGGAGCTAATAACAAGGACATAACAAGTAAGAATGTCTCAGAAAAGCTCATAGAAGAGAACAACCAACCACAGAATTTGAAGAAGGGAAAGAAGATCATGGAAGAACCAAATCTAAGACAGCAGCAAGTAGAGAAGAGCCTTACACCTCCACTACCTTATCCACAAAGATTTCACAAAGAAACAAAGGATCAACTTTTCCATAAATTCCTTGAGACTTTCAAGAAGCTAGAGATCAACATTCCCTTGGCCGAGGCATTGGAGCAAATGCCTCTGTATGCCAAGTTCTTAAAGGAGCTCATCAACAAGAAAAGAAGTTGGGATGAGAAAGAGACTATACTGCTTACTGAGGAATGCAGGACCTTGATTCAAAAAGGGCTTCCCCCTAAACTTGCAGATCCTGGAAGTTTCTTTTTACCTTGCACCATTGGGAGATTGACCATCAACAAAGCTCTCTGTGATCTAGGAGCAAGTATCAATTTGATACCCTCGTCTTTGGTGAAAAAGCTGTGTATAAGGGAAATTAAGCCCATACAAATGTCTCTAGAACTGGTAGATAAGTCAGTAGTATATCCCAGGGGTGTGGTTGAAAACCTTCTAGTCAAGGTGGACAAATTCATATACCCTGCAGACTTTATGGTTTTAGATTCAGATGAGGATGAAGGTGATTCTATCATACTTGGGAGACCTTTCTTGGCCACTGCTAGAGCCATTATAGATGTGGAACAAGGAAAGCTAACCCTTCGAATGCATGAAGAGAACATCATCCTGAATGTGTTTTCAGAGACACAGTCTAGTAATGAGAAGAATAACTACATGAAAGTTGACAAAGGAAGCTTACATTGGAAGGAAGGAGTTAGCAAGACAGTTGAAAATCATCTTCCAAGGCAAGAAACAAACAACACAACATGCCAAAAGAAGAGTGAGACTGAGCAAAGTGGAGCAGAAAAGCAAGAAGGGATCAAAGTGCTGACTGAGAAAAAGAATCCCAAAGCAAAGGTTCTTATCAAAGAAGAAGGAGTGACAAGAAAAAGGAAGAGCGGCAAGAAGAAAGCTCAGAAGGGAAGGAAAAACAAGAAAATCTCCACTGAAGGGTTCTCCAAGGGTGATGAAGTGCAATTGATTTATCAACAGTTGGGAACAAGCCAACAAATCAATGATTACTACACTGTATGCAAAGTACTCTCACTTGAGCATGTTGAACTTGAGCATCAGGGAACAAAAAGGAAGCTCACAGTGAGGGGAGACAAGTTGAGACATCACAGGCATCAACCACCCTAAAGGGAGTTCATTGTCAAGCTAGTGACAATAAAGAAGCACTTATTGGGAGGCAACCCAACCGAGGTAGTTTTCTTTTCATAGCTTTTTCAATAAAAATGTTGAATAATTAGTATGCATTGCAAGAAGCTAAGTTTGGTGTTGCACACCAAAATAATTTAAGGGAGAATGAAGGATTCTAAGTTTGGTGTTCCACCAAAATCTCATTTAAAAGAACATTTTCACTTCCTGCATAAGGCTAGCTCCAAGCAATCAGACAGATTATTCAACTACTTAACTGCTTTCTAGTTTTAATTGCATAACCTTTAGCAAGGACACAAGGTTTCACATATGGTTAACTTATTGCATTAGAGGCAGTGGTAAGGAATTAAGTTTGGTGTTCCCACACCAAAATAAATCCAAAAGACATACTCAACTCATGCATACTAACCATTCACTTAAGGGCTTGAGATGCAACCAACTTTTGAGAATTATGCAGAAAACTAGCCAACATTTGATGACAATTTGCATTATGACTCAAAAGGGAGGCAACAGGAGGAAGAATGAAAAGCTGCAACTTAAAAGGTTATATTTACACTTGATCCTTGTCATGCATCACTTAGCTTTAAATTTTGTTTTGTTTCCCATATGCTTGAATAAAAGAGAAATGTTTGAATTAGAAAGTAAATATCCATTGTTGCATAAGTTGAAATGGAAGTTAATGGTGGTATATGTGTTTGATTAAATGCATAACTCATGAAATAATTGTTGCATGATGTCATTTTCATTGAAGTGTGAGCTAGCTTGCTGTCATAAAGGTTCCTATCAGTAAAGAAAGAAAAAAATCCCTTGAGAACAAAATAAAACAGAAAGAAAAGGAAGAAGAAAAAGCCAATGTGGCAAGAAAAACAAAGAATAAAGGCTGGACACCAATAGCTTGGACCCTAGGACACATGTCTGTGGTGTTCTTGTACTAGGATATGCTTGGATAAGTAAATTCTAAGGGGTATTTCAAAACCTGGCCACTTAGATCAACTGATTTGGGATGGCCAATTGAAAGTTCACAATAAGGAGCAACCTAGATACAGAACATTTAGTTATCCAAAGAGATGCTGGGCATCAATGATCCTAGGAGGAAATAGTGAGCCATGTGTCTGTGGTGGAGAGATGTTGAGTAAAAATAAAGCTAAAGGCTACTGCAACATTCGACACCAAGCCTTCAAAGAATAATAAGCTTGTTAAGCAAAATAAGAAAAGAAAAGTTAGCAAGGGAGCAAGTAAAGAGTAAATCTTATAACAGCAAGCTTAGTAAGCCTTTGAGGAAAAGTGTATATTATGTAACAGCAACCAATAACTTAGTTATCATTATCTGCATAAAAACTCCATGAACCAAGTTCTACTATGTGCCTAATAAGGATATGTATGCTTTTTTTTTTCATTTCATTTCCTCTTAATTTTGATTCTTGCTTGGGGACAAGCAAGCTTTAAGTTTGGTGTTGTGATGACAAGTCATCATATACCCATTTCTCAAGCTAATTTCACTTGTTTCACTAGTTTTTATGCACTTTCTTGCACCCTAAGTAAGCAATTTAGAGTGGAATTGCATGTTTTATTTGAATCAAACAACCACCATTTAATTGATGCTAAATCATAAGGTTTAAGCTAAATTTAATTAATTTTTAATTGATTTATAAATCTTGTGAATTTAGTGATACTTTGATTGGTTGTTTTGATTATTTGTAGGTGAAGAAAAGAAGAAAAGAAGGAAGCGTGGCTTAAGAAAGCGTGGCCCAAGGAAGAAAAGAATGTAGCGCATGGAAGGGAGGAAGCCACATTGCCCTCCACGAGAGCACACTGCCCTCCAAGGGAGCACAACAATGAACCAAGCATTCAAGGCTTCACTGCCCTGCCCTCCTTGAGGGCGGAGCACAATTCTAGGCCAAGAAATGGGAGAAGGAAAATCTCTGCCCTGCCCTCCTCAAGAGCAGTTTCAGGCTCCTCATGGAAAAATTCAAGGAAATTGTTCTTCAAGTGCCATCCATGGGTTTCGAACCAAGCTCAAGAGGGAAGGAAGTAGCGTTCAAAAGGAAGGAAAACAAGCCAAAATTAGATTATTTTCAACCTCCAAGGATCGAACACAAGACCTTGAGGAAGCAAGAAACTAGGCGCTACCTTGGCACCAAGAAAACCAAGAAAAAAGGGGCAACAAAAGCCATCCAACAAGTTTTAAACTTGGGACCTCACCCAAGAACAAGGAAAGCTTGCGCTGCCCTGCCCTTGTGGAGGGCAGGGCAGCATTTCTTGGTGCATGGCACACAAATTGGCACGGCCAGCACGCACAGCAAGGGAGCTTGGGCGCGCAGCTTGGACGCACCATGACAACATTGTCCTACCCTCCACAAGGGCAGGGCAGCATCCTGATGCCCCTCCCAAATTTGGCACGCTAGTTGGATCCTTACACAAAGCTTCCCTGCTCTGCCCTCCACAAGAGCAGAACAACCTCCTGGGAGCAACATGGGCTGAATTTCACTCAAAAATCCAACTTAATTCATTTCTTCACCAAATCAAAAAGCCCACTCAAAATTCTTAGATCCAAAATAGAAGTGTATAAATAGGTGTTAGTTAGGATTAGAGTGAGAGTTTTTTTGAGAGCTTACTTTGATTTTAATTTTCATCTTTAGTCAACATGAGAGCTGAATTTCCATTTTCTGTTTTCTGCAATTGGAGGAGAGAATTCATTTCTTCTACCTCTGATCTTTTGTTTTCTTTACTGGGTTTTGATTGAATCTTGAGTGTGAAGAATTGAGAAACTTCTGTCTCAATCTCCATTTAAGATCTCTTTAATTCCCCTTCTGCATAATTGAGTTCAATTCCATTTCCTTTACTGCTGCAATCTTTAATTTCTCGTTAATTGCTTCGTGAACTTGGATCTAAGAAGGAAATTGAGATCTAGACTCTGCTATCTAGTCTCTGGAGTCTTGAGATCTGATTTTATCTTTTTGGTTCTTCTGTTGAACCACTGCTGCAATCAAATTTCCATTTCTATCAGAGATCTAGTAAATTTTAATTCATCTTTTGCTTTGATAATTGTTGCAAATTTAATTTCCCTTGCTTAAATTCTGAATTCCCAGTCCTCAAATCCCTTTTCCATTCAAGTAATTTATATTTCTTGCACTTTAAGTTACTGCAATTTACATTTCTTGCACTTTAAGTTTCAGTCATTTAATTTCTTGTTCTTTAAGATTCAGTTTTTTTTTTTTTTACTTTCAGTTCTCTTTAATTTTTGCAATTCATCCCTCTCCCTTTACATTTTCTGCTATTTACTTACTGTTGGATACAAAATCACTCAACCAATACTTGATTCGCTTGACTAAATCAACCACTAAACTAAAATTGCTCAATCCTTCAATCCCTGTGGGATCGACCTCACTCCCGTGAGTTTTATTACTTGATGCGACCCAGTACACTTGCCGGTGAGTTTTGTGTTGGATCGTTTTCCACACATCACATCCGTCCTCTCAGTGAAAATGGTCCAGCTACGGTTTTTGTACAGCTAATCAAATGTCGGATCTCTCGTCTCGGATGAAAAATACCAAGCACAGCTATCACACGGCTAATCATCTGTCGGTTCTAACTTGTGTCGGAATAGCAGAATCTGCAGCTCAAACCTCCTTTGGTGACAATCAATAAAATCCCCCCTGATATCAAACCTAAGTTTGGTCTTGGGAATGCATCATCCACCAAGGAGGAGGTTCCCAAAAAGAAGAAAATACCCAGGGGATGGAGAAACAAGAAGATCCCCACTGAAGGTTTCTCCCCAGGAATAAAGGTGGTGTTGACTAGCAATCCAGTGTGGACTTATACAGTAAACAGAATCCCCTCTCTAGAGCATATTGAACTACTCTATGGAGACACAGGAAAGAAGTTCAAAGTAAGGGGTGAAGAGCTGAGCCCCTATGATCCTATTCCTTAGAGGAGCTGACCGTCAAGCTAGTGACGGTAAAGAAGCGCTTGTCGGGAGGTAATCCGATAATTTTGTATCCTTAGTTATTTCTTGTAGTATTGGTTTTCTTATTTATTTGATTTTTATTGAGTCTTCACTGTTTTTCTTTCGTTTTATGTGTTTTCTGATCATGCAGCTATTTTAGAACAGGAACCAAACACTCCGAAAAAAAAGAAGAAGAAAACTTACCCGAGAGATGGGCCAGAGTGGTGCTGGAAGCGTGCCTTCCGCACAAGCAAGACCACGCGCACGCGTCCAAGACACGTGCGCGTCACTTGTGCATTTGCCAGACCACACGTAAGCGTCCCTGACATGTACGCGTGACCCTGGAAATCGGCCTAAATAGGTGTTTGGCCAGCGAGTTGTGATGGCTTGGGGTTGGAATTGTGCTAGACGCACAATCTTCATCACGCGTACGCATCCATGATGCGTGCGCGTCATTTTCACCTTGTCCCCATCCACACGTGCGCGTATTTGATGCGCACGCGTCATCTATCTATTCAGCCCTCATGCGCATCAACCCGAGAGTTATGCGTGCACGTGGCTGCCTTCACGTGATTCACACAAACTGAGAGCACGCGGACGCGTCGCTTGAGCATTATGCGACCCACGCGTATGCGTACTGTACGCATAAGCGTCGAACGCGCCACATCACTTACCCAGCACGCTGCCCTATTTTCATTCTCTCTCCTCCCAAATCCTAATTCTCTCTCATTCTTTTCCCCTTTTATTCTTCTTTTATCATACGAATTATTTTTATGTCCCTCTCTGTTTTCAGTTCTTCTTTGCTTGAGGACAAGCAAACCTTTAAGTTTGATGTTGACGCTTCGCTTATGGCTTCTCTGTTTAGCACCAAAGGGAGATGAATGTTCTTCATGGAGGAATGAGATGGCCACCAGCATAATTGAGGTAGTTGAGTTCCTTTCATTCTATTTCTCTTCCATTCTTATTTTGTTGTCTTCTGTCTTCTGTTGCTTTGATTGCTTGCATGATCTTTAGTACCTTCAGTTCTTAGAAAAAAATTTTTTGTTTCACGTACCACTCACTCAACTTGAATCTAAAAAGAAAAGAAAAAAAAGAAGTGATGTATTGCTTGAGAAACTGAGTTTAATTTTAAGAGTAGTCTTATTTACTTAAATGTGGTGGTATTATTTATAATTCTGAATGCATGATATGAACAATGCATAGTTGAATTTGAATCAAAGGATTTTGATGTATAAGGAATAGGAATTTAGAGAACTATTATGACTTCTCTGAAATAAACAAAAATTTAATCCTTGAAGCAAAAGAAACAGCAAAAGAAAAAAAAACTATAAAAGTAAGGTCCAAGGCTCTGAGCATCAATGACTAGGGAGGTCAGACATGATTAAAAGTGCAAAGAGTTGTTTCCCTAGTCATATGCTTGTGGTGTGATTGTGTCAAGTAATCCTTGAGACAGAACACTTACAGTCGAGACCAAGGGAGTTTAACAGAATATACCAAAGGCTTTGAGCACCACTGTCTGGGAGTAAATAAAAGAAAATTTAGAACTTAAAGATAGTTCCCCAGTTAAGTGCTTGTGGTGTTTTTGTGTCAAGTGAAGCTTGAGACAAAATATTTAAAGTCATGGCTAGGCTCAAGGTGCAAAGCACCAAAGAAAAGAAAATTAAAGTAAATTTCGCTGTATTCAAGGATTAAACTGGAGTATAAAGATCGGAGAATTCATAATATTATCTGGATTCTAGTTCCGAATAACAATGACATCCTTCTGATTCAAAGGAGAGTGAGATGCCAAAACTATTCAGGATTGTAGTTGTAAACCCCACTATAAGAAGAGACATGAGCTTAATCGAACTCTCATTCTCATGCAAATTCACATCCTAAGCCAATATTAGTTTGGTAGCTTGAGGACAAGCAACAATTTAAGTTTGGTGTTGTGATGCATGAGCATCTTTCCTATCCTTTCCTAGTGAATTTACATTTAAATTGTTGAGTTTAATCATCAATTATAAGCTCTTATATCATGGCACCGTTCAACATATCAACACCAACAACTTACTAAAACTTATCCAATTACGGCTTTCGACCCAAAACTTACCAAAAACTTTCTCCCCGGCCACGCCTCAATCAATTCCCCACGAATCCAAACTTCAATCAACTCTATTCAATCTAATTTCATTCAAATTACACAAGATTCCTACTATGGTTTCACACAAATTAGGAGAAAGTAATGGGAAAGAGTTCCCTTATCTTATTTCACATAAACATGGGTTAAAATCCATTGGAATTTGAGCTTGAGCTTCTCCTAAAGCATCAAAATTACAATTTTCAATACCTCACACCCCAAAATGTGAAAACAGTGAGAAATAGAGAAATAGATAAATAGAGAAAAGTTATCATGATTACTCCCCTAAAAAATGGTATAAAAACATAGAGAGAGATAAAAGCGATGCGTAGCCGCAAACGGACCGTTGATCATAGTTTCGGTTTGTGAGAAAAATAAATTTAAAAGTGATGATGAATAATATTTTTGGAGAGTACACTTTTCTTAAATTAAATTTTATCTGTAAATTTTCAAATTATGAAATTTAAAGTTTTAATTAAGACCGGACATTTTCAAACTTCTTTTAACTCAATTATAATTATATAATTGACTAATAAATTTCTCAAATCTTACAATAATAGTAGAGTAGTAAGATTCTGACACTATTTTACTATGATTTGTAACACCTAATGGGTATTAAATATTGGGTAACAAAATTTGTTGTACAAATATACTTAACAAAGAAGTCAATTGAGTAACATAATTTATAATGCATTTTTGCCCAAAAATTGTACTTCAGTTTTTCATCTATCATACAGTATTAATTTTACAATCAAAATGTGTCACATGTCACTTTTTCATTGTAATTAAAATCAAATCTTTTCCTCCCAAATTAAAGAGCTCTCTACTCTTTCTTTCTCTATCTCTCTTATTCTTTCACTCACTCTATCTTTCTTATATATCATTATCAATGACTAATTTAAATTTGACAATCAAAATATATGCATGACATTCTCTAATTGCATTCAAATTAAACTAAAATATTAAAATTAAAATATGACCCAAATGTTAGAAATAAAAATAGTATTTTATCCAAATTTTAATATCAAAATTGTATAAATATAAAATTTTTTATATAATTAGAAGAGTAAGCATTTATTATATATAACTAATTTAATAACTACAATGTGTCACATGACACTCTCTTATTAAAATTTAGAAAAAATATTTTCTTCTAAAATTAGTAAATATTCTTCTTATATTCGCTTAACTACGTCCCTCTTTTTTTCTATTTCTATCTCTTCTTCCCACTTTATATATAATTTATAATCCATATTTTATATTAGTAATTTGATAAATCAAAATGTGTAACCGGATATTTTTTCATTATAATTAAAATAAAATTTTTTCTTAACTTCCAAAATTAACAAACTATCTCTCTCATTCTTCTTCTTTATCTTTCTCTCTCTTTTCTTTTATTCTCTATTTTTCTCTACGTTTCTGTTCTAAAAAAATAAAATTAACAACATAATATAATTCAAATAAAAAATATTATTATATGCATATTTTTATTTAGTTTTAAATTTTTACTACTTATCTTTCTAATTTATATTTTCATTCTTTTTCTTCAAATATTTATTATATATAATTTAAAAAATACTAATGTTGTGATTAAAAGTTAAAATCAAGATTCAATTATTTTATAAAAAATTTGAGTTAATTTTATAACTATCCATGTAATTTTTTTATGCTAATATCTAATTATATATATATAATATTATTTTTAAATAACAAGCATAAAAATTAATTATTTCTATTTGTGCAATAAAATTAACACCTAATCAAATATAAAAGTATACACGTTAAATTCTTTTAAATTTTAGATAACGAATGTTAAAATTAATTATTAGTAAAAAATTAAACTCTTTTATATGAAAATACACTACTAGAAAATGGCTTAATAAAGACAGATTTACAGACAGATTTGGTTTATATTACAGACGGATTTTTGGTTACCGATGGAATTACCAACGGATTTTGTCCCTCTGTAAAAGCCTCGTCGGAAATTAGTTACTGACGGATTTTTTTCCGTCGGAAAATTACCGACGGATTTTTACCAGTTACCGACGGATTTTCCCTCTGTAAATTCTCTATCCATTTCCTGAAGATGACGAACTTTTCGACGGATTTTCAGACAGATTTTCTGTCTGTAATTATAGACAGATTTTCCGACAGATTTTCCGACAGATTTTCCGTCGGTAATTACAGAAGAATTTTCCGACAGATTTTCCCTCGGTAATCACAGATAGATTTTCCGACAGATTTTTTGTCTGTAATTTTTTTAGATTACAGACAGAAAATCCGTCTGTAAATCTGTCAGTAAGATAAAATGAAATTTTTTTTTTATATTTTTTCATTGTAAAATAAACCTGTTTTATACAAAATAATATAAATTTAATAATTACAATTTTTTATCTAATTAGTATTCAAATATTTATAATATTACAAAAAATAAACAAAT
The DNA here is from genome assembly GCF_014773155.1 of Arachis stenosperma. NCBI lineage: Eukaryota > Viridiplantae > Streptophyta > Magnoliopsida > Fabales > Fabaceae > Arachis > Arachis stenosperma. The sequence goes on along the minus strand of NC_080385.1, from coordinate 104,263,668 downwards.
TCATCATATTATAAAGCTAAAAGAAAAGTATTATAAACAAGCAAGTCAATATAATTCAAGACATAAACAAAGTGTATTATCAACTATAATCCTCAGTATATTGTTCAACCATACTAAATTTATCAACTATAGTCCTCAGTGTCATCTTCATCCCCATCATCATCATAGTCTTCATCCGAAGAGATTGAAGGTGGCGGCGGTGGCGGTGGCGGTGGCGGTGGAGCAGTAGTGGAACTACTTGATGCTCTAACCTTCTTGTAATAGCTAACATAAGCCTCATTCCATCTCTTCTGTTTCAGCTTTTCCTTCTTGGCCTTTCCAATTGCTCGTTCTAACTTTTCTAGCTTCTTTTGAGTCTTTTCCAAAGGAGCCAAGCGTGTATCTAACAACTTACTAATACGCTCATCTGTCTGTTGAGTAACACGTTGAAAAAGCTCTTCATTGAGATTATGAATCTGCTCTCGCAAATCAGGAACAGAATTTTGATTTGTAGATGCTCTTCCAGATACAGAGTTGGCATAAGTAGTTCTAGACTTAATAGAGCTAGAAAAGAATGCTCCTTTTCCGTAAACTCGATTCTTCTTTTGCCCACCACACACTTCCTCCAAATCAAGTCTTCATCAATTGGTGGTAGCTCCATTCCTTGTGCTTGAGCCTCGACATGTTGGGCCTGAACTTCTGCTAACTTTTTTATAAACTTCTCCTGTTACACAATGATTATTATCAAAAGAAAAAAAAACCCTTAAGTAGTTAAGTTGCAGTTGTAAGTTGCCCCAAGAGAAAATACAGAAAACAAAAGACACTTCTGTGATGAACTAGTTCTTTAAAACATACAGAAGATTTTCACAGTTCAAATCATCAAATGCATGGCAGAACAAAAATCAATTATAACAAGGTGAAACAAAATACAATGCTTGCTTTCTAAGAAACAAGAACTTTACTCCCCTAAAAAATTAGTTAAACCTATATTAGATGCTTTCTTAGGTTATCATCCATAAAACCACAAGTTAATCAATATGCCACAAACTCAAAAATCTAACAGAGCATGAGAAGTAGGTCCAAAACCAGCAAGTACATATATTGTCGTATAGAATTAGACACATGTTTTTCAGATATGTAAATTAAAACACATGTTTCTTTGCTCAGATCTGGAAGAAATTAGAGTTTCATTTTGCTTGAAATGTTAAAAAACAAAGGTACTATAACTCTGGTTTTTGGATGTAATTCTGTTATAAAAACAAAATTAAAAAACCAACAACTACTACTAATAATAATAAGTAACAGAGAAGAAACTAAATAGTAGTAGTGAAAAATCAATCTACTTAATATTTATACTATATCTCACATGAGTGTCTTGAGAGCGTTTGTCCACCCATTTAGACTTGTCACTTTTAAGTGTGTGGGTTTCCTTGAAGACTTCCTCATGAGTTGGTGTACGGTCTAACTGCTTCTTCTATTTCACATAAACACAGAATAAACAAATTTTATATAAATAAATGTCTATTAAATAAGATCTAAAGCCACTTAAATTATGTTACCATCCTCTCTATAGTTGAGCTCAGTGGAATAGAACCACCGCAATGGACAGAACCACCTAAGAGTGACGCTCGATTCTCCCTCGCTTTTTTCCTTATATTTTTCCATTTCTCATCCGTTTCCCAATACTTTTCCAACAACTTTTTGTAAGCAGGAATTAGCCATTCGTGGGTTGTATCCACACCCTCACGGATATCCGACATCATTTGGCTAAATCGCTTACTTGTCCTATATTTGAAAGCCTTCCAAAAAAACTCCTCATTATCGTCATCAATAAGAAAATGGCTCTACACATAAAAAAGATACTATAATATAAGATAAGACAAGAAAATAACACAGTATTAAGTTCTTTTTGGATACAAGAAAATAACTCCAGTTCATGATTCATTGTTACCTCTTTTTGGATCCTGTAAGTTCCTATTTTAATTATGTAAGGAATTTATTCGAAAAATAAACAGAGAGTATATAACTATATATCATGAATTATGGTATATCAACATGATTATTCAAAACTGATTGAAACAGGTAAACAAAACTTAGTAATTTATATACAGGACATTTATAAAGCTAAGTGAAACACATATTCTCATGATATTTTTTTTGCAGGACATTATATACAAGCCATTTATAATTTCTCTTGAATATAATCAGCACATTAGCAAAAAATAAAGGGAATAACGTTATGCATATAATTTCTCTTGCATATTCTCATGTATAAAAGCTTGTTATTGAGGATACAAGGGAATAAAGTTATTAATCAGCACATTAGCAAAAAAGAAAGGGTAGAATTATAGTATAGATGACAAAGATATACATAAATCATATATGATCATTGATATATATGTTATTTTTACCTTCCACTCCTTAAACCAAAGCTTCTTTGTCAGAAGAGGGACATCCCTAAACTTTTTATATGGTTTATCATACCGTTTCTTGATGATCTCTATAATCTTTTGCGAACCAGGAGGGAAAGGTAACCAACTGATAATTTCATAAAGAATTGACAAGTTAGGAAACTAAAAAAAAGTAATTATTTCTCTAATTCAAGCAATCAAATTTTACCTTGTTTTTCCATCTGGAACCAATCTTTGTTTTGTGACAACATTAGGAACCGATGCAGTTTCTGGTGGAGGAGATGTACTAGAGCTTCCAGGTGTCTCTGAATCAACTAATAGGCTGGAATTGCGAGACGGAGGAGGAATCGAAATTGGAAGAGGGGGTGGTGGAGGGCCCATACATCCTGGAGTAGGCCAAGTTGGTAGAGGAAGAATAGTGTAGCCTGGATTAGGCACCATCAAATATGGTTGCTGGGTAAGTGGTCCTGACTGAAAATCTGGCACAACTGAAGTCCCAGAAGAGGTGGAGTTGGTGGTAATAGCGGCTGCGGCGATGGTTCGAGAACCTCTATGACCCTTGACACCTTTACCCTTGACCCGAGGAGCCATGATCTACATATATATTAAAGACAAAATTAAAATAACACAAGCTAAAATAATATTAAAGATGAAACCAGCATGCATTCCATCAACTGATTTGCTCCGCATGCATGGCTGGCCTTTACTTCTATACACAATCATTGGCCAATGGCATATAGGCATACAAGTACAAAACTTACTCGAGATAATCAGAAGATCAAACTCTTAGATCAAACCCAAGGGAGTCTACAGAAATAAGTTGTGCCTCCTGCAACAAATTGAAACAAGAAGATCAAATTGATCATAACTGGTTGTAACGAAAAGTAATATTTCTAAAGAGAGTAAGGAATTCAGCAATAGGAACCTGCCATCATCATCACCAGCATCTTTACAAATTTATATTATAAAGTAATAATGCTGCTCTGGCTCTGCCAATAACATTAATTTATATTATAAAATTTAAATTGACAAGCACAATCGGAAAAATGCCATTTGATTTGGACTTGTGTATTTCTACCAAGTGGAATTGGCTATAAAGACGGGACATTTTGGTTTTATTGTCAAAAGAAATTAATCGCTATTATTGCTAGAGCATGGCACATATCCCATAATTTCTTACTTATACTTATAGAAAATTACTCGATCAGTTCTTACTTAATTGTACCAAAATAGTGAAGATGACAATTAATTAAGAATGCAGGGAGTACACAGTAAAAAGAGAGCCTAAAACAAACTATTCAAGAGTTTATTTATTACCTTTACTTGGATACTCTTGTATCTCCAACGAGCTATGATTTTGGAGGCTGAGTGTGCAAGAGCATCAGGTTGAGCTTTGCTGTAGTCTTCTATTTCAACGTCAGTCTACAGAAAACCAGATTAACATTTTATTTTCCAACAATAAGGCCAATTAATTTATTTTAATTACCTTTTTTACTATTAACTAATTCAGTAGTATAACAGATTATAAAATATGTAAAGTAAATGAGAGATGAAACATTAAAATTTTGAAAATGGAAAGTTCTATATATACTACACTAAAACCAAATTAAATTAGCTCAGGAATGTTACCCTATTAAAAGTTAATATCATCATCAAAGTCTGCAAAATCATCATATTCATTTTTATTAGCTCCGGAACTAGAGCCGATGGACAATTCAACAATGCAGTCCTCTCCAAATGGAGACTTAAGACTAATAGGAGGCTCAGTGTCTGAAATCCTAGAAGGATTGCTCTCATCCACTTGATAAGCTACATCATTCTCATCCTCATCCTCATCTACATGTACATGATTGATTTCAATTCGACCTCTTGGTTTAGTGTTTACAACAACATGCCACAGAGACTTGCAATTTCCAGGATAAGGTAAGAAGTAAACTTGTTTAGCTTTTTGGGCGACAATGAAAGGATCATAGTGGCGATATCTTTTGCTATGGTTGACTTCAGTTATTTTATAGTCATTATGAATACGTGTTCCATTTGGACGACTTGGATCATACCATTGACATTTGAACAAAATAACTCGATTAGAGTCATCACCAGTGTATTCAATCTCGAGTATATCTTCTAATAATCCAAACCAATCACTTTTCCCGTTGCCTGCATCACCTTTGACATACACACCGGTGTTATCAGTTTTCTTTCCTTTTGCCCTTGCAAGAGTATGAAATGTATATCCATTTGCTTTGTTTGAAGGACCCCAAGAAAGTGATTGCAAACCGGGATCAACAATTTCATTGCATTGATTTTGAACCTAGTTAAAAACATGAATCAAACTATTTAATAAAAGATATGTGATTACTATGTAATGCATCTATGATACGAATCTATACACTTACATATGATGCAAACCAAGAGGAAAATCGGTCATCGCTTTCTCCAGGACAAGTTTCTTTCCAAAACCTTGATGAAAGTAGGACTAGAGTTGATAAGCTATGGGATTCGTTAGTAGAACAAGTGTAATTAACTATTTAATAAAAGATTTGTGAACTTACATATAGAAAGGGCTAACTTTGCTTTCATTGAGTAGAATATGCAAATGAGCTGCAGCTTTGTCCCGTTAGTCTAACCAATGATCTTTAGCTTTTCCAACCTTGCGACCACGTCTATTAAATATTGATAAAGAAGCTTTAATTGTGTCTCCCCCGTCATCATTTCTTCCCACACGGGTTCGCCTCGATAAGATATGTGGTTCAAAGTAGAAAGAAACAAAACTTGAAGTCTCCTTTGCCAAGAAAGCCTCACAAATCGAACATTCAACCCTTGCTCTATTTTTCACTGTTCGCTTGAATGCTCCTATCACCCTTTCAAACGGATACATCCACCTATATTGGACAAGTCCACACACACGTGCCTCATATGCTAGACGAATTGGCAAATGCTCCATCACATTAAAGAATCCCGGGGGAAATATCCTTTCTAACTTGCAAAGGATAATGGGAATATTCTGCTCGATAACCTCTAAATCATGAACTTTGAGGGTGGTTGAGCACAAGTCTTTGAAAAACTGGCTTAACTCGGTACGAGGCTTCCATATATTTGTAGGTAGTTCTCTGAATGCAGTTGGAAGCAAGCACTGCATAAAAATGTGACAATCATGGTTTTTCATACCAATAAACCTCCCCTGGGAAAGACTTACACATCTAGCAAGGTTAGATGCATAACCATCCGGAAATCTAAGTTGTTGCACCCACTTATACACGTCTTGTTGCTGTTCAGAAGTTAAAGTATAAGCTGCCTTAGATTTGGACCAATAATTATCACCGACATGCCGCAAATGTAAATCTGGACGCTTGCACAGTTCAGCCAGATCTAACCTAGCCTTTTCATTGTCTTTAGTTCTATCAGTGTCCATAACAGTATTCATTATGTTATCAAGCACATTATTCTCTATGTGCATTACATCAAGACAGTGACGAACCAGGTTATCCTTCCAATAAGGTAACTGACGTTGGGATTTTTGCTAGTAAAGAATGTCATAAAAATAGTCGCGTTGTAGATATAGTCTCTAAACCGACAAAAATCCCTTCGTACAAACGTTTTGGTTGTCACAAGTAACAAACCCCTTTTAAAATTGATAACTGAGTATTTAAACCTCGGGTCGTCTTCTCAAGGAATTGCAGGGAGGTATGTTCTTATTATTGGCTATGGAGATTGTAAATTGGGGGTTTTGAGAATTTGGGCAATGGGCACAAGCATATTTTCAAAGCAATAAAAATAAATAAATAACTGTAAAATAAACCTTTGGCAAGGTATAAGAACTGGAGGTCCTTTCCTAGTTATCCTTATCAATTGTGATGAGAATTGGATTTTTCTCCCACTTTGTTAACCTCTAACTATAAAGGTAAGTTAAGTGGATGAATTCCAATTTTCAATCAACAATGAGTTTGATAAATCAAGAGTTACCAATTATTTAACCAAGGCCAAAAGGGGAAAAACTAAATCTACTAGAATAACAATATCCTCAGATTGGGAATAATAAAAAGGGACAATCATAAACTAAAATACCTCAAATATCATTAAATAAGAAATTCATCATGAAAGTGGCATAGGCCAAATAGACAACATAACTAATACAAGCAAGCATTCAAATATCTGAAAATAAGAAGTAAACATAAAGTAAAAGAATATTGAACCTGGGATTGAGAGTTACTCTTAAAAGCTAAGAGAAGTCATAAATCCTAATTTCTAAAAACACTACCTAAATCCTAAAGAGAGAGAACCTCTCTCAAAACTAAATCTAAATCATGGAAAGTGAATTATGAGTGGCTTGATCTGAATGGATGCAATCCCTCTACTTTATAGCCTCTAATCTGTGTTTTCTGGGCCGAGAACTGGGTCAGAAACAGCCCAAAATTCGTTGGCTGCGAATTCAAATTCGCTAATTTTCGTCACTTGCGACGCGGCCGCATGGATCATGCAGTCGCGTCGCCTAGCGTCAGAGCCACTATGGCATATTATATATCAAATCGAAGCCCCAGATGTTAACTTTCCAACGCAACTGAAACCGCGTCGTTTGGACCTCTGTAGCTAAAGTTATAGCCGTTTGAGTGCGAAGAGGTCAGGCTGGACAGCTTAGCAGTTTCTCCAACTTCTTGTATTCCTTCCACTTTTGCATGCTTCCTTTCTATCCTCTGAGTCATTCCTGCCTTGTAATCTCTGAGAACACTTAACACACATATCAAGGTATCTAATGGTAATAAGAGAGGATTAATAATAAGCAAATATAAGTCCAAAGAAGCATGTTTTCAATCAAAGCACATAATTAGGAAGGGAAATGTAAAACATGCAAATAGTATGAACAAGTGGGTAAAGAGTTGATAAAATCCACTCAATTGAGCACAAGATAAACCATAAAATAGTGGTTTATCAGTAACTCCCAAAACACACTTTGCTTAGTCCAATTGTGAGTAATACCATACTCTCGCGATTTGATCCACTTTCCATTATCTGATATCTTCCCAAGTCCTTTAACCCTTTGCCAAATCTCCAAACCACTTAATCTGGTAGGAGCCTCTTCACTTTCTATTTTATTCTTCCTAAAGTCATTCTTATTGCGCCTATAAGGGTGGTTTATCGGCAAAAACCTTCGATGACAATCAAATCATAATGCCTTGCCTCCATGTGATAGTGTAAAAGACTTGGTATCCTCCATGCAAATAGGACATGACAATCTTCCTTGTGTCATCCATCCAGACAACATCCCATAAGCTGGGAAATCATTGATAGTCCACATCAATGCTGCTTTTAAGACAAAATTCTTCTTTTCTACAATATCATATGTCAAAACACCAGGATTCCACAACTCATTTAATTCGTCAATCAAGGGTCCCAAGAATACATCAATGTTGGCTTTAGGGTTATTAGGACCAGGTATTAAGCAAGTCAAGAACAAATAAGGATCTTTCATACACATCCCAGAAGGTAGATTGTATGGAATAACAATTACGGGCCAACAAGAATAAGGCTTGCTAAATTGGATATTTGGGGTAAACCCATCAGAGCAAAGACCTAACCTAATGTTTCTAGGCTCCAAAGCAAAATCAGAGTGGATACAGTCAAAGCTTTTCCATGCCTCCCCATGTGATGGATGGGTCATCACGCCATCATCACGTTGGTTTTTGATGTGCCACGTCATGTGCGGAGCTGAACTCATTGACGCATAAAGCCTTTGAAGTCTAGGGATTAAAGGTAAGTAGTGCATCCGTCTGACAGGAACTCTCTTGGACTTACAACCACCATCAGAAATAGGCTTGAATCTAGGTGCTTCACAAAACTTACAACTAGTTAGAACAGCATCATCTTTTCGATACAACATGCAATTGTTTGAGCAACAATCTATTTTGATTGCCTTCAATCCAAGCTTTTGCACTAACTTCTTAGCCTCATAGTAATCCCTAGGTATGGCACTACCCTCAGGAGCAATTTCCCTAATTAAGGTCGCCCATTGCTTAAATGACTCCTGCGATTGGTTTCCCTCGGCCTTAATGCATAGCATTCTAACAGCTATCGATAGTTGAGAGTGCACACAACCTTCCCACAAAGGCTTTTGAGCTGCCTCAAGAAGATCAAAAAAGTTTTTAGCCTCTACATGAGGATCCTCTGGACCAGCAGAATCGAAAACCATTTCATGATACCTTCTAGAGTTGTTTTCCCAGCTAATGTCATACATATCACATTCTTCCACATTTGCACCACTTCCTGAACCACCTTCCCCACAATTATTTAATCCCGTCTGATTAATCCCTATGTCATCAATCTCTCCATGTTCTGTCCAAATCCAATAATTTGGCATAAACCCCTTTTTCCCACAAATGCATCTTAATAATGTTCAGCTCTTTATAGTTTGTGCATCTACACTTAACGCATGGGCATCTACACTTTCCTTCCAACTTCACAACATCTAACTTACTAATCGTTTCTATAAACTCCTCAACCTTGTCATAAAACTCAGGTTTAATACTCCCTCTTGTTGGATTCAACCTATCATACATCCACACTCGATGGTGCCAAGACATATCTTACGAATTCGATGTTTTTAGTACCTATAAATTATCCAACACAAGTAACATTTTATCTCTCATACAACACCCTATCAATATTTAACCATATCAATATTTTCAATGCAATACAAGCAACAACACAACATAAGCAATATTTTTTTTATCATACAATATCCTAGAAATCAATGAAGTTTACAATACAAAAGTTGCACTAACCTGAAATCCAAGCAAAAAGTTGAAGAGATTGGACCAAAAATCTCTGAGCGAACACACAAATTAATCTTCTAACAATTAACTACTGTGCAATAAGAGAGAGAGAGAGAGAGAGAGAGAGAGTTAGGGTATTGCTATGGGAACATGAACAGTTCATCAGTTAAATTGTAGCATTTGTAGCATCATCAAGCTCATCTTCCTCATCTTCCCCATCTTTTAAATTTATTCCATCTACCTTAAAATATATATCAACGCTAATTAACTAAGAGACAATGTTGTCCAAGCCTCCAAAACACTTTAAAAGAATTTGACACAAAATAATAAAAAAAATAAATTTTAACAATGTTTAAAGAAAGTCCTGAAGTGAGTGCTTCTTTATTGAGTATCGAACATTTTTTCATCACGGTGATATGATTTCAAATATTTTAATTTAATTCTTTATTTATCTATGAAAAAAGCTAATGATATCATTTAGTTTGGAATTTTCCAATGAAAGAAAGCACTTCGGTTATGCACATTTTTTGGTAGATAGTGCTACTTCTATTAAGTATAAATAAACAGTTAGCTGAGGCTAAAAACATGTTATAGTAGTGCAGAATTTAAAATATTCTGAGGGGAACAAATAAATGAATTCAATCTCTCACTAATAACTTCAGCTTCCACCAAATTTATTTTAATGTAGCAAACTAAATATTAAACTTGTGAATAATCTGTCAGGATTTGCTTTTTACAAAAATACCTCTTTGATTGTGGCTTTCACAGGAACACCAAGAACGACAATCTCATTCAACCGTCTATCTTTAAGGGTCTAAAAATACAGCACAAGTGAGTAGTCTAAGTTAAATTGTAAATAGACATAATACCAAACTCAAGAGATCATATAATACAAGCATTTTTAGTGAAATTCTGACATAACAGTTCATCATTTAATTAAACAATCTAGCAATAAATTAATTAAGTACTATAGCAGCAGTAAAGCAGAAGTAAAATATAATATCATTACAGAAAATTATAATTAAAAATATCTCAGATTATTATTGAAATTAAAACAAAATTAAAGCAATTACCCACGCACCACGTTTTATTAGTAAACCAAATGCACTTTTCGAACACTATTGTACTTTAGTTTGCACATCGGGTTCACGGGACCGAGCTATTTTCAAATTGGACTTAGCACACTCAATTTGTCTCTAACCTAAAATGAAAAGAAATAGAATTGAATAATTATTTTTATTTATTTTAAAAAATAATTTTTTAATTCGTTTTAGAAATTTTTCTTTTAAATTATGCCAATAAATTCTATGTTTTGTTTTCCTTGACAGCGTGAGAATGAGACTGGTGACTTCATTTTAGCCAAGCTATGAGGAACACGCATGGTCCGATTTGTGGTGTTCTAACACCACACACATGTCAAGCACTCATTTTCTCTATAATCGTGTCCAACCCAAACTTTACCTCCATATTGAAATTAAAAAGCGTAAAAAAAGTAGGAGTATATGGCATTTGAATAAACAATTTCGAAATCACCTTCAAGTTTACAGTGCAACAGTTCACTCTACTTGTGCAAAAAAGAAAAAAACACATTATAACACTTCAGACTTCACAGACTCGCTCAAAAAATCATATCATTTCATATAACTTTTAAAATCCATGTTAAATCGAAAAGGAATAAAACGGCACCCCTTAGTTGTTGAACACTAATGCTGTTTGAAAATGGGTGAATGGTCCCTTATATATCCCTCCCTTCCTTCCCTTAATTTTTTTGGATGTTCCCTTTTTCCCATTGCTTTTGAGCACGTACTTACACAAGCTCAAATCGGTTTTAGGGTCGTGACTTGTGACCACAACCTCACTTCATTTCACTATACTTGTGCTTTACGTTTTTGAGTTTTTCGAGTTTTGACCAAATAATGTGTAATGTAGCACTAAATTCTAGTGCCAACTTTTGCCATTGCTCTACATGCTCTTTTTTCTCTATATCTAGGACGTACATATATATACCTTTTCTTTTAATGTTGGTTACTTTGCATGTATTGTAATAATAAACAATCAAGTAGCTTTTGCTCTTTTTTTTTTTTTGGTACGTAGTGTAAATCTGAGTGTAAATATGTATATACATTTTTGTTAAGAAAAAAAAAGAACAAAGCTACCATCCAGTATCTTAGTAACATGGATGAATCTAAAGCAAGCATAATCAGCAATATGCTGCATTCATTTGAAAAAAAATGGAAAAAATTCCTTTAAATAAATTAAATTTTAAAAATAAATAAAATTTGAGGTGTATCCTATCCTGTATATTTTCAGAGAATGATAAAAAGCAAATACTCCAGTACCTGGTAATCCAATCCAATGTCCCAACAAAGACCTTTTTGTTATCAATAGTTGCTACTGCACCAGAACCAGGTTCTTCAAGGAATGTTCCATCTGTAACCTGCAAATTTGTAGTACGCTAACAGGTGTGTCCTCATGAAACTAACCTTTATGACAATATATTTAACATGAATTACAGATTTCAGCCATTCACAAATTACCACCAAAAGGTTCTATTTTACAAAAGTACATTAGTCAGTGAGTCTTACAGCCAATAAACATTGCCTATTAATAAGTCAATCTCATATAGATGGCATATACTGACAGTAAAAGGGGGCACAAAACAAAGTTGAGTACCCAGTCGTTTCTCCTCTACAAGAGAATAGCAACTCAATAGCAATTAGCCAACTGTTATTAGAGGCAGATTAGCTCATGGAAAGCCAAAAATCCACCAGTATTATAAACTATGATATCATTCCCTTTCTGACACATACACACTCAGACGCATAGATAAACCAGGTAATATAGTAAAGAGCAGGGTCGAAAAATATAACAATGTTATTATCTTTTTATTTTAATTTTCAAATAATTTTGTTTATTTATTTCCATTATTTAAGTAAAATACATTTTATTAATATGATAAACTAATCAATAATTTAAATAAATAAATAAGTAAAGTTTGTCACAGAATAAAGCAATGAGAACACTTGATGTCAGGATGGGGAAGTTGAATAGAGAAAGAAGAACCTTAGCGTTAGTACAATTAACTTTCTGAGCAGCATCCACAATAGCTTTCCCAACTGGATGTACTGAGAAGCTTCCGTACCTTGGATTCAGCTCCAACCCAGCTCAGAAAAATTCCAGGTTCTGTTTGTTCAAGGGACCTTCACAGAAAACCACTGTGTAGTTAGGAGAGCAAGTATGTTTTCTTATGAGAAAGCACATAACAAGATAGAAGAATGTTTCGGAGGCTTTTCATCAAACAGCTTACATGCATCATTCGAAATGCTTTGATTAAATAAAAAATTCATCACAGCAACCAAATAAATCACAATCAAAAGCAAACCCTAGCTTAATCCCAAATCGGAAATGAAATCAAGCAGCAATTAAACTAACTGGAAGAAAATATAGTCACCATCGATGTTGGGTTTGAAGAGAAGAAAAAGTCACTGAAGGAGGATTAAAATTTATACTCATAAAAGTAGAGTTAGGTTTACCGAGAGTGATGATTGACAACGACGAGAGTGATGGAAGTCCCAAAGGTGTTGATGATGGAAGAATGCGGTGGATGACTGTGGTTATGGAACAGCGGTAATGGAAGATTGTGGCACTGAGGAGCAAGATTTGGAGTGTGAATGGAATCTGAAGCTGCTTGTGAAACTCTTTTGGAGTGTAACTGTGGAGCTCGAGGGTATAGAAGCAACGTTTAGGTTTAAGTTAATATTATCGACGGAAATTTTTAAATTACAGACGGATTTTTTCGTCTGTAATAATTTAACAAAACGCACCGTTTTTGTCCATTTAATTACAGACGAAAAATCCGTCTGTACCCATTTCCCACGAAAAAAAATTAATTTTTCCGACAGAATTATCGACGGATTTTCTTTTCCGTCTGTAATTAATGCTAATTCATTTTAGTTATTTTCCGACAAAAAATTCCTCTAAAATTCCGTCTGTATTTCCGTGGGATAAAATTCGTCGAAAATATCCGTCTGTAATAACTAGTTTTCTAGTAGTGATAATAACTAAAATAAACCTTATTATTTAATTTTACTTTTATTTACAGAGACTCTGGTCTTCTTAGTCGACGAAAAATTTTATTCTTTACGACCATTTTATAAATATAATTTAATGCTATAATTTTTTGTGTCATAATTTATAATCTCAAGATGTAATTTTAAAAGATTTATATTCCCATAAAACTAATAAAAATACTAGTAGGTTTCTAAACGAAATTCAACTGGAATACTAATATTTTCTCTACACTACTTAGGGTAGAGATAACTTAAATTAAATACCCAAATGGACTTGAACAAATACTGTTTTAGGCTCACAAGCAAATCCTAATCACTTATGTAAGGTAGTTTCCACACCACTTTGAAATATGAATTGTAATGAAATTTAAAGAGTTTAACAAAGAGATCAAAGACTGCAAACCTCAATTTTATCATGGTTTTGTATATCCTATTACTTTTAGTATTTCCCATGAAGGTGCCGAGTATTTTTCACTATATATCAAATTTTAGTGGATGATTGATAAATTGTTACAACAATAAGTACTTCATTGTACCTTTTCTATACCTCATGTCTTGTGTAACAAATCTCAACCTTAGAGACACCCATTGTATGAGAACCTTGAAGCGATTCCACATTCAAAAAGCTTAAAAAAGATACAAATCGCTTCCTTTAAAACATGATATGTGAAGGATCAAAATCATAATATCTCTAAGAAAAGCATATGATTACAAATGATGCTCTATGGGTAAATATAAGTTAATCTCTCAAATTGTTATTAAAATCACTTGTAAAACTCAAGAATTCAAATCAAATTAATAGAATAAGTACATTTATGACAATGTATATTTTTGAATTAAGACTTCATCAAGACCCTCTCTTTATAGAGTCCCAAAATCTTACAGAGTTTAAGAGCCGTTTGGTTGTGATTTAAGAAGTAAAAAAAAAAACATGTTGTTCAAATAAATTTCCGAAAACTCACTGTTTCAAACTTTCATAGTTTGTGGTTGATTTAATTAAAACTTATCATCCCTAATCCTTGAAAAACAGGTGTTTAAACATGTTTTTAGAATCTAAATGAGTTATTGTCAAATCAATTTAAAATTTATAATTTAAAATAACTTTTAACATAATTTATAATTTTTTTTCCTGAGAGATAAATTTGCTTTACCCTTCACGAGACTCAAATATCCTAAAACTAAATCATTACTTGCTTTTTGACGTCAATAATTACTGAAAGCTTTGAATTTGCAATATAATTCTTTCCATTAAAATTTGCTTTTCCTTGGACGAAATTTGGTAATTCTTTCAATTACCGCTATATTGCCAATACTTGAAACCTATTTTTGTCACTCATCAAATAATGTTTTGATACATTAAATATGTTTGTCATTCATCAAAACAAATAATTATAGTAATTTTCAAAAGATTAATTCATACATTTATCTAAAATTACAACTCCCCCTTTTGGACAATGACAAACATGCTTAGATTTTAAAAAGATATAATTCTCCACATATCAATACTTTGAATGATATGTTAAAATTTTTTGAAAAAACTAACAAAGATTCCCCCTAAATCTGTAACATCCTAATTATTCTAAACATTACCTCATACCTCATGCCATAAAGCAAAATATAATTAAAGGTCATAACAATTCTAAGGCCTATACAATAATATATTGAAAGAAATAATAATTCTAGAAACCCGATGAAAAAATAAGCTCAAAAATAGAGTTTCAAAAGCACAAAACGTTCACACGAAGCTAAAAGTATAAAGGTACAAGGTATAAATACAAGATAATAATGCATATGTAGACAAAAGAGTATAATAATCATAAGATATACTAGCCTCAGCCCGCAGAGTTTAGGCCAATTAGTTATATACAGACATACAAAGTTTTAAAAGTTAAAATAGTATACAACATATCTCTCTTAAAGTAAGCCTCTAAGGCAAATATAAATACAAAAGTGAGAGTACTAAGCAAAATATCCAAAATGACTCCAAAATGGGATAAAGATCCTCCGCTCTATTACCATCACGTAACTCACCGAGGTGGGTTACGACCTGCATCTGAAAAATAACAACAAAATATGGTATGAGAACAGGAGGTTCTCAGTATGGTAACACTACCCAGTAATATAACATATAGGATTCAGGGACGCCAGAGGCAATCTAAGAACTTCATATCAATCATAAATATTCAAACTTATAAAATAGATAAATAAATCTTTAAACAGGTCAACTAACTTAGGGGATTTCTAAACTATCAGTTCACCGCTGTCCCACAGCCTTCACCAACCTAACCTCCATGCAATCTCATTGCCACTGCCTTCCGAACCTCCTCAATCTCAATATAAAACACAATTAATTCATATAAGAAAGGTACAAGTAATTATCATGTATAGTAAGTAAGACAGGAAGCAATTAAACATGTTATACAATCAGGCAAAAATGCAAGTTGACAAAGCAAACAAACATATAGAATATGCACATGATGAATGCCTATCCTATTTGGCTATGATATCACATTATCGGTTCAACTTCCAACCCGACACATTCCCATGGAAATGTTGCCTTTTGGTTACAAATATAAATGGGAACCCCCAGGGATATCGTACTCGGCACAGATCCAGGGATATAGTGCCCGGCACACTCTTGTGATTCCGAAAGGATGCAAGCAGGATACTGAGCCACAGACCTCACATCTCAATGTAAGTGAGATAAACCACCGTTCTTACGCTGCCACCGCGACCTCGACAAGCGGGATTAACCTACCATCCCTGCTAGGCGCATAGCGTCTCAACAATACCAGTATAAAACATTATATATTCCATTAGTGATCACTTTTAGTATTTAATCTTTCTCATTTATCTTCGAGTCCCAGACTTGCCACACACATTCTCAGTTCTCTTATTTCCATAGCTCATCATACTCATCAACAACATAGTACTTCAACAATCCACTCACAAACTTCAGAAACCTAAATCTCCGTCTTCTAAGCATTTTACAAGAAAATATCTAGTTTAACTCACTTAGTGTATTCTCTATGTTTCAAAGCCTAAAAACAAGTTAGGAAACCCTTGATAAGCGTTACAAAAGTTTACAAGCTTGTCGGGAAGGTAAAGCAGTTAAAAACAAGATTTTCATTAAAAAATAAGGCAGTGTGTGTATGCATAGGGTTGTGCGTACGCACGCCCAGAAGCGTTTTCTCAACATATGCGTACGCATAGAGGTGTGCGTACGCACACAAAGTAAACGTTTCTATTTTGTGTGCATGCATGAATACGTGCAGATGCCCTCAACAGAATGCACTTCCCATCATGTGCATACGATGTTGTGCGTACGCACAACTTGTAAATTTCGCAGGGTGTGTGCGCCCACTAGTGTGTGCGAACACTCTTAACAGTAGGCATATCCCTCTGTGTGTGCGTGCGCACCAGAGTGTGTGTATGCACGTATTCTGAAAATCACAGGGAGTGTGCGCACGCACAAGTGAAAACATGGCCCCTGCTTGGAGCATGCAAACCACAATGTGCGTGGACACACAAACCAGAACTCACAATTTCTGCAACATCATAGAATTCAAATTTTTTACACCAACTTCCAACGATCATATCTTTTTCTATAAAATTCCGATTTCCACGAAATCTATACCGTTTTAAAGCTCTTTGAATTATATTTAGTTTGATACAAAATTCAATTAATTTCAAAACTGTAGCTCAATATATGATCCACCAAAATTGGCCCAAAATCTGTTTTTACCAAAAACCTTAAAAACTCAATTTTACCAAATCTCTCAATTCAAATCCAATTGCTTTACATCCAAACCAGTCCTAATGTATCTAAATTATATTCATATATCTTCCAATTCATTCCACAACCTACCAATTCACAATTTGATCATTTTCACACCTACATCATTCAATTTATTAATCTCTCAAACAATATGCAATAACATCACACATCAATAATTTCTCATACATAAATTCATTACTTACCACCGATCATCATCATAATCCACCACCAATCATAGCTCAACATCAATAATTCATCATCATGCAACATTAACTCAAAATTAACACCATTTGTAAACAACAACCTCCTTTCAACAATTATCAACAATCAATCCAATCCTATCCTACGGTCCACTAGACTAAGTGTCCAGAAATATTACATATTACATAGAGAAAATCGAAACCATACCTTGGCCGATTCCCAATATGCACAATACACCAATTTGAGTCCAAACCAAGCCTCCAATCACCAACAAATCCACCAATCAACTCCAACTAACAAGCATTAACAATTTAATTTTCCAAGTTATACACATTAATTTACCACAAATCTATAACTAGGGTTCCTAACTACACAATTTCACAAGGGTAAAGAGTTTTCTTACCTTTTTCGATGGTATTTGGAGCACAAACCACCAATAGCCCAACCTTAGAGATCACTTAATCAATTGAAAATACAAAATATACTCAAAACCTAAACCTTAAATTTTGAAATTCTCAGGGCTGCAGAATGGAGAAGAAATTTTAAAATCTTACCAATAAAAGTTAGATGAATCTAACGAACTCGGTGAGAACATTGCGTAGCCGCAAACAACATGCAAATCGAAGTACCGTAGCTCAAGTTATGATTGAATGAATGTGATTGTGAATAGTAACTTCCCCTTTCTTCTCTCAATTCACTTCAGCCACTCAAACCCTTATGTGTGTGTATTTGTGGCTGAAAGGGTTCATTAATGTGTGTTATATATGTTGGGCTTGGGCTCAACTTGGGCCAGGTCCAACCCATTAGCGTTTTTGGCCCGTTCATCCCAACTTTAGGCCAAACCTTTAAAATTAGCACCCAGTTTTCAACTTTAATTATTTTTCTAAGTTTTCCTACAGTTTTTACTGCTCTTACACAGTACTAGACAGATTTAAGTCGGTACTACCGTCTAATTTACCGGTACGCATTTTTACACAATTTTCTGCAGAAAATTACATTTTCCAACTCAGAAAAATCTATTGAGTCCAAAAATTATATTTAAATATTTTAATTAACATTCTAAATTTTTTGATCCTATTTTGGGCATTTAATTTAATTTAATTAAGTGGCTATTTAATCGCGGTTCTTACATTCTCCCTACCAAAGAAGAAATTTTGTCTATAAAATTTAGTGATTACCTAATAATAGCTCAGGATAATCCTTCCGCATCTTGGACTCCAACTCCCAAGTGTGCTCTTCCACTCCCACTTTTCTCTAAGCCATTTTAACCAGCGAAAATTCCTTTCCACGTAACTTTTTCACACTAGTATTGTCAATTCGCACCGATGTGACTAGAAAAGTCAGGTTATCCTTCAACTCAACTGACCCAGGCTCTAACATGAGCCGCATCCGACGTGTACTTATGGAGTTGTGACATGTGGAATACGTCATGTAAGTTAGACAAATATGGCGGCAAAGATACTTGATATGCCACCGGCCCGACTCGCCTCAAGACCTCAAAAGGCCCAATGTACCTCGGATTCAACTTCTTAGTTTTAATTGCCCTTCCGATTCCAGCCGTCGGAGTAACCCTCAGAATACGTGCTCACTGATAAGCAGATATTTTATATACTTTTTGCCATCATTTTCATATAGTTTTTAGTATGTTTTGTTTAAGTTTTATTAAGTTTTCAAAGGTTTTAGTACAAAATTCACATTTTTGGATTCTACTTTGAGTTTGTGTATTTTTATGCAATTTCAGGTATTTTCTGATGGGTGCGGCTTAACACTTGTGGCCACGGAAGTGACGATTGACGCTTTTACGATTTTTACTTATGATTCTCAGTTTCTAACTGGTATGGTCTTAAACTATGTTAAAAAGGTTTTAAAGGTTAACATGATTTTCAAATTTGGTTTAAAACTTTTGGTTTAAATGTTTTGCTTTTGAAACTAAGTCGAAACTCTTGGTCTGAATAATACGGCTTACAGAAAAAGTGAGTATTAGGATTTTCTTGATTTGTGATTTTGGTTTATGATTTATCTTGTCAAAAAGGGATTCAACTTGAAATTATGATTTAGAAGGAAAGGGAAATCTATGGTTTTGCTAAATTGTGAATTTGGTTGCAAGCGTAACTTAACAAAAAGGATTCATGTTACAAGGTTTTGATTTACGAATAAATGATTTTTAGTCTTTTGAAAAAGGTTTGATATTGAACTTGTTTTGAAAATTTTGGGGAAACATTACAAACATCGGTATTTGTTTTAAGAAAAACTTCAGATGCGTAATAACAATAATCAGAGTGACGCAACAGAAGAAGAAAGGGAACATCAACACTGTAGGACGATTTGATGGGGATATATCGCGTAACTCATATTTTCAAGGGCGAAAGTCTTTTTAAGGAGGGGAAGATGTAAGAACCTGCGTTTTCACGTAAAATCGTTTTAAAAATAATTTTAAGTGCCTGAGATGGATTCAAAATTTAGAAGTTTTAATTTGAAAATATAATGGTGAAATTTGGTTTCAGTGAATTTTTCTGAGTCAGAAAATGTATTTTCTGAAAAAAACCGAGAAAAGCTGCGAACCGGCAGTCAAACCGGTCGAACCGGTTTAAGTCTGTCCAGTGCTGTGTTTTTAGAAAAATAAGATTTTGAAAAATTGGTTTATTGTTTTAAAAGGACAAAAATAATTTTTGAATTGAAAACCGGGCACTAATCTTAAAGGTTTTGGACCAAAAATGCTAACGGGTTGGACCGGGCCCAAAGTCCAACATATATAAGCTCACTTAATGAGCTTTTCAGCTCATTCATGCCCTAATTTGATGAGAGCGAGGGGCGCAGCTGCCATGAGAGGGGAGGGAGAAGAATGAGTACTATTCACCCTTACCTTCTTTTGCTTGTAACTTGAGCTACGGAACTCCGATTGACGAGCCGTTTGCAGCCACGCGAAGCTCTTGTCGAGCTCTACGTTTCTATCCAAGAAAACCTGGTAAGAAATCGCGTCTCACTTCCCATTTCTCGGCCCTAAGTTTCTGCACAATTTTAGTTATGAGTTTTGAGTAGATTTTGTGGTTTTGGTTGTTTAGCTGATCTCTAGTACCGGATAATTATTGGATTTTACCCCTACTCTCATTGGATAAGGTAAGATTCTACTAAAACCTTGTATTTAGTTGTTTTGTGTATCTTAGGTTTTGATGTTGGTGATATATGTGTTGTTAGTTTGAGCCTTGGTGTTTGTTGGAGTTGGTTAAGGCTTTGGATCAAGCTTGATGGCTTCATTTTGGTGTTTGGTGCATTTGGAAATCGGCCAATGTATAGTTTCGGTTTCCTTTATGTAATATGTAATGTTCATGGACACTTAGGCTAGTTGACCCTAAGATAGGATTGAATGTTATTGGTGTATGAATGATTATATATGAATTGGTGCTAATTGTTGGTTGTATTGGATTAGTGTGGTTGATGATGATTGTTGGAGATTATTACTATTGATGAGTATTCATGGTGATTAATTATATTGGTTAATAATGAGGATTATGAGAATTTAAGGTAATGAGTTAATGTAAAATATTGTGGTGGTTTGGAATGAAGGATATTGATGATTATGATGTATGATGATAAATGTTGTTGGTGATTATTGGTATTTAATGGTTATGAAGGTTGATGATGAATGTGTGAATTATTATTGTTGATGAGAGTAAAGGTTTTGGTTGTTGAGGTTGTTGAGGGTTGGTGGTGATTATGAGTGTAGGTTCCTGATTGGATTGGAAATTATGATTTGGTAGTGATATATGGATTCTTGATGTAGGAATTGTGTAAATTGTTCATGATTGAGAATTTTGATTGAGCATTATGGTTTTGTGTTGGTTTATGGAGCGAATGTTAAGTAAATTAGGTGTGGAGGTGATGGAAGTGTAATGGAATGTTATAGTGTAGTGTGCAGTAGTGTTTTATGATGTTTGAGTATGTTTTGAATTGTTTTGGTTGTGAAAGTTGAAAATTGTGAAGTTTGAGGTTTTGGGTAAAAATATATTTTTGGTGAACTTTGTCTGATCATAACTTTTGCCTTGGCTTTCAAAATTGATTGGAATTCGTTTTAAATTAAAGATGATTTTAAGTGTTTTAAAATGATATAAAGTTTGAGGAAAATGGATTTTTGTAGAGGGAGTTATGATCATTCAAAGTTGGTGTTAAAAATCTGAAATTCTGCAAAGTTGCTGAATTTCAGGAATTTCTGATATGTGCAGACGCACAGCCTTGTGCGCACGCACAACCATGCAAAAATATTATTCTGTGTGGATGCACAGACCTGTGTGTATACACAGGCAGGGGAAAGGGCTCTGGCAGCAGCACTAGCATAGGTTGTGTGCACGCACATCAATGAAAAATTGCGACCTGTGCGGACGCACAGCTCTATGCGCACGCACAAGTCGGGAAGGGTCGTCTGTTGGGGGCGCCCGCACAGCTTGTGCGAGTGAACAGACTTTATAAATTTTAGTACATGTGCGTACGCACACTTTCAAAATCTTCCTGGGCGTGCGCACGCACACCCCTGTGCGGACGCACACGCCCTGTTTCATAAATTTAAACTTTGTTTTCAACAATTTCACCTTCCCAACAAGGTTGTAAGTTTATATAACACCATTTTAAGGCTTTTGTGCTCAATTTGAGTATAGGAATAAGGGAAATAGGCTAAGGGTTTTGGTTGATGATTATTTTGAAAAGTTAGCAAACGGAGGCTTAGGTTTCTAGTGTACTGAGGATAGGTCTGGTAGAGTGTCAGAGAAGAGAGATGTATGACTTGAGAAATTGATGAGCTAAGGAGTTCAGAATGGAACTTAGGAAAATGATGACGGTTGTGGCAAGTATGAGTAGAAGTGTGCTATGAGGAGCAGCCTCTGAGTTTGATTATGTGATTATTTTATGCTTTGCTATCCGTCGTAAGGGCTGTGGCAGTATCCCGCCTACGTTCGGATGAGAGGCTTGAAGCTGAGCTTCTCACTCATATTGATTGCTCCAAAGGAAGGTGGTAGGGCACGCTCCCTCGAAATTTTCCTCCTGAGCATGGGTTTCTCTCTGATTGAAAGGTGGTAGGGCACTAACCCACGGAATCATGCGACAACTAGAGGAAGGTATTGGGGAACGCTCCCTCGGAATATTTCCCTCTGAAAGGAGAAGGTGGTAGGGCATTCTCCCTCGGAATTTTCCTCCTTATGCACAATAGAGAGACTAATCCGGGAGTTGTCAACCGGATTTTCTGTCGGGTTTGGCACAATAACCGACATGTGATATCACAGCCAATAGGACAGGCATTCATCATATGCATTTCTTATGTGCTTGTTTGCTTTGACTACTCAAGTTTGCCTAATTGTATAATATGCCTACTTGCTTCTTGAATTACTTGTATGTACTTGAATATTATATGTGATTTACTTGTTTGCATTAATTGTGATTGTCTGATGATAGGAGGTTAGGTAGGCAGTGGTGATGGGATCGCACGGAGGTTAGGATGGTGAATGCTGTAGGATACAGCGGTGTAATTAGCATTAGTTAGAAACCCCCTAAGTTTAGATAACCCGGTTTATGGTTTACGTTCTTTATGTATTTATTTATTTTGTTCTAAGCTTGATTACCTGTATGCAATGTGAAGTTCTAGGATTGCCTTCGGCGTTCCGGGGCCTTACATCTTACATCATTGGGCATTGTTACCATACTAAGAACCTCTGGTTCTCATTCCATACTTTGTTGTTGTTTTTCATATGCAGATCGCAACCCACCTCGGTGAAATTGTGGATATGGTGACAGAGCGGAGTATGGTTCATTCCTTGTTTATTTCTAATTTACATTCGTCATAGTATTCTCTCACCTTTTGTATATTTATCTTTTTGGTCTTAGAGGCTTATTTGAGAGATAGGTTGTATAAGCTGTTTTTTAATTCTAAAACTCTATATATCTCTATTTGTAACTAGTCGGCTTAAACTCCGCAAGCTGCGGTTAGTTCTCTATTATTATTATATTCTTATATTTATATATGTTTTATTCTCTTATACCTATACATTGTATCTTATGCGTTTAGTTACCATGTGTGAACGCGTCATGTATGTAATTCCGCATTATGTGACTTTGAGCTTTAATCCTTCATCGAGCTTCTAGAATATATTATTTCCTTCTATATATATGTGTATAAACCTTAGAACTGTCGTAACCTCTAATTAACATTTGCTTTACGGCTAGAGGTAAAGCTTAGGGTAATTGGGGTGTTACATTAGAGCCCTCCTAGCACGTGGCTTACTCTTTTGCTCAGACCAAACACTCACCAAGTGGGCCCTGGAAGTGAATTTTCGCACTAAAAGGCTATTTTACCCTTCTTATGTAATTCTTAGTCATTAGATTAGTATATATAGGAGAAGATCACCCATGTTTAGGATCTTCTTCCTCCCCCGTTATTTTTTAACACTATTATGTACAGTATGAGTCTCTAAACCTCCTAGGTTAACGAGAGAAGTTCTGTTGAGTTTTATGGATTAATAAAAGTATTACGGTTCTATCTTAATTCGTGTTTGATTCTCTATTCTAAGATGTATCTTCGTTCTTCAGCGACCGTCCTTCATCGGATATCAATGAACCACTAGCTTGATTATACATCTCTTAGACGGCTAATCCATGACTTCGTTGGGGACTCTTCGAGACACCAGTTCAACCGAGGTATAGGGAATTAGAGTCAAAACCTTTTAGTGAAAAGACATACTAAAAACTATGTGAAAATGATGGCAAAAAGCATATACAATATTCGCTCATCAGCGACCAATTTAGTGACAAAAAAGTGGTCGCTATTTAGCGACCAATTTTCTCAGCGACCAATATCGTTTGGTAGTAGTTTGGTAGCATTGGTTGAAAATCGGTCGCTAACCATTAGCGACCAAAGTTGGTCGCTATTTTTAAACTAGCGACCAAGGTTTTAGCGACCACCTGAATCGGTCGCTAAATCGGTCACTAAATCGGTCGCTATTCTGATAATTTCTTGTAGTGTACACTACAAGAAATTCAAACCATCAACGATGAATAACAATTTTCACAAACAAAAAAAATATTATTCACCTACAGAATCACAAACTACTCACCTCAGCCACTTCATTGGATTCTAAATAACAATCCACTTCCCTCTGGTTCAATTGACAATCTGAACTTGTTTCATTCATTATCTTCAACAACGAGATAACTGTTCAAAACTGATTTCAAAGCTTGATTTCAAAAACGTAAAGAACAAAGGAAATCGCAAAAAACGAAAAAAAGAACGCAAAGAAGAACGAAGAGAAACGCATAAAACACAGAGATGGAAGAGAACGTAGATAAAAAATGCTCACAAAATTCGAAAAAGGAAATGAAATCCTTTCGAGAAATGCAGTTATATATTCGCGTGTTGATTAAAAAGTTGCTTAGATAGTGGCGCGTGAGGTTCATTAGGTTAAAGAGACTTATTTGTACTTCTTTGTGTAAATGACTTATATACGGAGAATATTTATTTTAATAATATAATTGTCGACTATTATAAAATCATATTTTATAATTCATACCAATTATTAACTAATGCATTTTTAGTTAATGATGAGTCCATATTTGATGATGATATTTGGTTGAAATTGAATGGATTTCATCATATAAACTTGCACTTATTCCCTTAAATAGCATGCTTTTGAACTTTCCTCATAATTTGTGCTTGATTGTGAAAACATGCTCTTTTATGCCTAATTTGATCAATTTTATCCCATTTGCCTTCCATTCAATGCCTTGATGTTGTTTATGAGTGATTTTAGATGTATAAGGTAGCAATGGCTTGGAGAGAATAGAAGAGGAGCATGCAAAGAGGCGGAAGCATGAAGAATCAAAGGAGAAGAGCACAGCAATGTGTGCATATGCACAAACCTGCGTGCGTACGCACAGGCATCAAAGCAGAGCGACGCGTGCGCGTGAGCTTCGTTGTGCACGTTGCGCGAACATTCAGAGCATCACCTAGTGTGCGTGTGCACAACCTCTTGTGCATACGCAAAGAAAGAGATTTTTGGCAGAGTGTGCGTGCGCACACGTTTGTGCGTACGCATAGGTGTCCGCACATGCCATTCATTAAAATTGCACGTGACTCACGATTTTGGTGGATTGGAGGCCATTTCTGAAGCCATTTAGCTCATATTAAAGGGAAAATGAGGACTATAGCATAGAATAACATTAGGGTAGCTTAGGAGTAGTGGTAGGAAGCTTTAGTATAGTTTTTTCTCTAAGTTTTTCATCATCTCTATTAGGGTTTATACTAGGGTTTTATATTCAAGTTCCATTTCCATTTTTTATCTTGGATTTTGCTAGCTTCCATTGTAAGTATCTCTTTGTTACTACTCTTTATAGCTACATTGTTCTTACTCTTTCTTATAATTCAAGTCATAATTCAATTTTGTTCATTTCTTTTGTAATTTCAATTTCTTGTTGATGAATTTGATTATTGATGTTTACTATATGCTTTCTTGAGTTGTTATTGTTGAGTGAGATCATTTATTGCTTTTAGTTTCAAGCATTTTCTCATTTTTCCCATGTTTAGTGCTTTTTTCCACCAAGTGTTTGACAAAATGTCAATCATGGTTCTAGGGTAATTTTCTATTTCTTGACTTGGGGAAAACGAGCAATTGGGTTCCCAGCGTTGGAATTTCAACATTTAGTGTCAATTATTAGGTTGTTAATTGTTCTTGTTCCCACTAACACTAATTTGTTGCTAAGGTAATTAGCAAGCAATTTAGGATTTGTGGGTTAAGAACACTTATGCTCATTTAACTTACTCTCCGATGTGAGGGTTGACCAAGTGAGATTAATCCATTCTAATTGTCACAATTGTGGTTCCAACAAGGAAAGGACCCTTAGCTCATCCCAAGCCAAGATGCTTTTCATGCTTTAAATCTTTCACACACATATGCATTAATCCTTTTTATACCTTACTTGTCTATATTGCATAGTTAGTTCTTTAATACCTTTATTAGTTCATTTATTACAACTTTGAATGTTCTTTTATTCCTTTCTATGTTTATCTCTTCATTGAAAATCCCTTGATCACCACAACCAGAATTGTACACTCATTGATCTCAAGTGTCCTTGGGGGACGACCCGGGAACTAAACACTCCCAGAATTGTATTGGTTTGAATAGTGACATCTTTAAATTCACATTTGATTTGGGCATTGCTTGTTGGCTTGGAACTATACTTACAACGCTAATTCTTCTTGAGATAAAATTCCTAGCCGACGATTTTGCAATCCACTCATCAAAATGGCGTCGTTGTTGGGAATTGTAAATATGTGCCTTGTTATTGACTATTGTATATATGTGAATATTGTGAATATGCTTCTTTGTTAGTTTGCTAGTTTTAGGAATTTATTTTCATTATTTCTTATTAGTTCTTGTTTTTATTTTCTATTTTCACCATGAATTCTGATGAGCGGATAATTTATACGCTTTTTGGCATTGTTTTTAGATAGTTTTTAGTCTGATTTAGTCACTTTTTAGTATATTTTTATTAGTTTTTAAGCAAAAATCATATTTCTAGACTTTACTATGAGTTTGTATCTTTTTCTGTGATTTCAGATATTTTCTGGCTGAAATTGAGGGACCTGAGCAAAAATCTGATTCAGAGGCTAAAAAAGGACTGCTGATGCTATTGGATTCTGACCTCCCTGCACTCGAAATGAAATTTTTGGAGCTACAGAAACCCAAATAGCGCACTCTCAAATGCATTGGAAAGTAGAAATCCAGGGCTTTCCAGCAATATATAATAGTTTATACGTTTTTCGAGTTTAGATGACGTAAAATGGCGTTCAACGCCAGATTTTTGCCCTATTGATGCCAGGGCATCCTTGCTAGTTTTACTAGCCATTTTTTGTATGCTTTAGGTTGGTTTCATGCATTTTCTTAGGCAATAAGCAAGTATTTGGATGAGAATTGTATGCATGCCTTGATTCAATCAAACATTGTTAAATATGTGCATTTTCATGAGATTTAGGCAAGAATTGTTTGATGTTATGAATGATGCAAAATCTTGTGATTTAGCAAGGCTTTGATGCATGTGTTTGGTTGATGATAGGTGAAGCAAAGAGCCCTGGAGCAAGAAGGAAGTCACCAAGGGCGTTTCCAACTCTAGAAAGGCGTTGCTAACGCCAATGTGCGCATCATACAAGCAAGCTAGGCAACCTTGGGAATGAAGAGCACGTTGCTAACTTGGGCTACCACTGGCGTGTTTGATGATAACGCTAGCAGCCCTGGAGAGTGATCCTAGAGGAGTTTGCACGTTGCCAACTTGCACTTCTACTTGAGTGCTTGGCAATAACGTCAAGAGGCAAGTAACTTTGGCACCAAAGGGGAGCTCGAGCACGTTGTTGAGCTAGAAACCATGGGCGTGTTCTAAGGCAACGCCAGGAATGGTTGCTTGGCTAGGCACCAAGTCTTGGGTGCCAACCAAGTTGCCAACGCCAATCAAGGCACCAACCACGTTGCCAACGCCAATCAAGGCACCAACCACGTTGCCAACGCCAATCAAGGCATCAACCAAGTTGCCAACACCAATCAAGGCACCAACCAAGTTGCCAACGCCAAGTCTTGGTGCCAATCAAGTTGCCAACGCCAAGTCTTGGTGCCAACCACGTTGCCAATGCCAGGAAGAGCTGCCAACCACGTTGCCAACGCCAGGAAGCAAGCATGGAGCAAGGGGGCAGGGGCTGGCACGTTGCCAACGTTCTGAGAAGAAGGAGTGTTTGCCAAAAACGCTGGCAACCCTGGCAGCCGGACCTTACTCTCTTCCATGGAGTATATCTTGAGTTCTAGAGCTTCAAATGATGCACTTCCAACGGCATTTGAAAGTAGACATCCAGAGCTTTCCAACCATATATCATAGTATGGGTTTGACATTAGTTTGAAGCTTCAAAAACTGGCTTCATTTGGAGCCTCAGAAAGGAGCACGTTGCCAACGTGGAATCTAAGTTGGCAACGCCCTTGCTAAAATTTGGCTCCCTGGGAGGCATAACCCACGTTGCCAACTTGGGGAAGGTGAAAGCGTGTTTGCTAGCAACGCCTGCGAAGCTCAGCAGCCTTAGAAGATAACCCACGTTGCCAACTTGAGAATGTGAAGGCGTGTTTGTCAAAAACGCCGGCAACCTTGGCAGCCTGACCCTGTCTCCTTCAAACAAGAATAACTTGAGCTACAGAGATCCAAATTGAGTGCTTCCAGTTGCGTTGGAAAGCTGACATTCAGAGCTTTCCAACCATATATAATAGTCTATAGTGGAGCATGAAATGGAAGCTCGAATCAGAGTCATATTTAGGCCCCAAAAACAAGGAAATGAGGTTGAAATTCAAGGCAGCATGAATGAGCCAAGAGAGGAGGGTCGAACACGTTGCCAGGGCCAAAATGAACTGGCGTGTTCCTTGGCAACTCCAGCAACAACGCCCAGGCCAAGAAATTTGGGCTAGGGGCGTTGTTGAGCACGTTATTGGTGGCGTGTTTGACAAAAACGCCCAACCAGGGCAGCCTGACCTTGCCCTCTTCAATGGAGCATAACTTGAGCTAGGAAAGTCCAAATGAAGTGATTTCAGTGGCATTGGAAAGTAGACATCAAGAGCTTTCCAATGATATATCATAGTTCATATTTAGGCAAAGGATTGACACTCAAATTCTGGGAAACATTAAGCATGAAAGTAAAGTCAAGAAGAAGAAAAGCAAGTTGTTAGCAACAACTTGGGCTAGTAACGCCCAAGCACCAAGCTACCAGCCCAGGAAGTGTATTGGCACGTTGCCAACGTCCTTTGAACTGGCGTGTTTGCCAGTAACGCCAGGCCATTGGGCCAGAAGCAATGTGAATGAGCTCTTCTTCCTCTGTTTGACAAGAATTCCTTCATGAAGCTAATCCAAATCAAGCAAGCAAAGCCCATAAATCTCAACCAATCAAGGCCACAAGAATCATCTAGAATAGTTCATTTTCATTTTGTTTGTAATTTTCTTTTAATTTCATTTCAATTTGTAATTTAGAAAAGCCTATATAAAGGCCATAGTCTCATAGCATTAGAAGGTTGGATTGGAAGGGATACGGAGGAGACCAATTTGAAATTCTGTGAATTGGCACACTCCATTGAGAGTGGGTCTTCGGACCCCTCCCCTTCATACACTCTTCTTCACTTCCCCTTCTCTTCTTCCTTAGTAGTAGTGTAGTTTAATTTGTAGTTTTCATTTATGAATTCTTGAATTCTCAATTTCTGTTTTGAAGTGTCACTCTTTATTTTCATACACTTTAGTTTCATGCAATTTAGTTTTAAATTGGAGCTATGATTCACTAAACCCCACTTTCATTAGGGGGAAGAGCTCTGCTTGTTTGAATGCATTGATGAACTCCTCTTTTCCTCCTCAATTCAAGTGGTTAATCCAAAGAGGAAACTCTTGTTCTTCAAAGATTCAACCACCATCGAGAGAGGGGTTAATCTATGAGAATTGTGTGGTGAATTTGAGGAATGAGCCACATAATTCAGTTTAGAGTTCATCCTTTCATGATTTCCTTAATCAATATACCTTGGTTAGTATGTGAGATGTAACTTTCCTTGGTTGAGATTATGGGAGTTGTGTGGCTGGATTAGAATTGAGCTTCATCTCTTCTCATGAACAACTAGATCACGAGAGTGGCAATTGGTTATGTTGAGAGAAATTGAATCACCAAGAGATTGGGATTCAATTACCCACTTGCCATGGATCTATACCCATGATTGAGAAGGAATTGATCAACATCAATTCATGAGAATTTGCATCTCTGATCCCTAATGATCCTCTCCATCATTAATTCTTATTTCTTTTGCTCTTAGTTGTTTGAACACCCATCACCCCATCTCCCTTTTACATACGTGCAATTTATTTTTCTTGTCATCTACATTCTGTCTCTTTATTTCTTGCTCTTGCTCTTATGCTCTTTAAATTTCTGCAACCTTTAATTCCTTGCAATTTATCTTTGATGCCATTTAAGTTTCTTGCATTTTAAGTTTCAGTTATTTACTTTCATTTTATTTCTATATTCCCGTTCTTTGAATTCCTTGCCATTTAAATTCCTGCAATTATGTTCAAAAGTCACAATGCTCATAAAACCAAAACCATGTTTGCTTGACTAAATTTACCATTTAACTAAAGTTGCTTAATCTACCAATCCTCGGGGGATCGACCTCACTCTTTGTGAGTTTTATTACTTGATACGACCCGGTATACTTGCCGGTTATACGTGAAATCTTAATTTTTACGTATCAAGTTTTTGGCGCCGTTGCCGGGGATTGGAAAAGATTGACAATGATTAAGTGAATGGTAGTTTAGATTAAGCATTTTTTCTTTGTACAGTTCTTTTAATTTTTTGTTTTCTTTTTGGACATTAAGGTGTTTGTGTTATTGCCTCACCAAGAAATTCTCATCTGAGACATGTATTTCAATTGCTTTGTGATTGTGTTCTACAAAACTTAAATGGAGTTTATCTCATCTTTTGATCAAACAAACTTTCTGGGATATCATCCACCACCACCAATCTCTAATGGTGGCTGGAAATATCACCAAGAAAATACAAATTCTGAGCACTCCAATTCATGGATACTTGCTTCAGAGACACAAGATGAGCAAGAAAATCATATGGGATATTTCTCACCACCACAAAATGATTCAAGTCATTATTCTAATGGTGGCTGGGAGTATCGCCAAGAACTTGCAAATTATGAGCACTCCAATCCATGGAGATTTGCTCCAGAGCCACAAATTGATCAAGCTAATCACATGAGATATTGTTCAAAACCACAAAATGATTTATGTCATTACCCTCATGGTGCTTGGGCATATCAACAAGAGTGTGAACAATCAAGTGAAATGAATTTTCTCCCAGAGCCACAAAGTGAACCATGCTGTTATGACATTGACACAAACTATGGCTGGGAAGGAAATTTTAATTCTCCAAATGCTATTCATCAAGAGACATCATCTCTTGATTATGTTTGCAACAGATTCATGCAAGATTCCTCCCAAGGACTACAAGATTGTCCATACTATGATGATTTCAACAATTCTTCAAGTTGTGCCTGGGAGGAGCAAAACCAGAAAGCATTTGAGAGCCCATATTCTACTTATCAAGAGCCATCACCTCTTAATTATCCAACCTCACCTCCAAATTTTTCATATCAAAATTCTTCACCACTTGAGTTTGCCTCAACACAAAATTCTTTCCAAAATTCATACAATTCAATTCATCATCCACAAAATTCATTCCACCAACCACAAAACTTATTCCACAATTCACAAGATTCATTTCATACCACTCAAAACAACCTCACCACAACACATCCATATCCACAAAACTTCTCTCAACCTTCACCTCTTAAGCTAGTAGCTGAGGACCTCCTTCAAACGTCCAGAGAACTCTTGGAAAGACAAGAACAATATTGGGAGGAACGAGAGAGCCTTTTTGAGAAAATAGATGGGCACTTAGAGCAAATAAAGAAACATTTAGGATTGCCAAGCATTGAGAATGAAGACCAATTTGTGAGTGAGGAAGTGGAAAAAGAAGAACAAAAGGTCCATTTGTCAAGTGAAATTTCAATGAAGGATGAGTTGGTGGAGGTATATGAGCACAGAATTCCAAGTCCACAGAGGGTAGTTGAAGTAACAATGGAACATGAAAACTCACAACTCTCTCAAACTTCCTTGAAACAAAAAGGCTCAACAATTGAATCCATGATTGAAAGATATGAAGAGGAGATGAAAAAATCTTGGGAAGAACAACAAACCTCTTCCATGAAAGAGCTATTAAAGCAAATGTTGAGTGTAAAAGAAGAAGTGGAAGAGCAAGAACGTGAGGAAGACACTCAAGAGAAATCACACTCAAATGAAGCAGAGAAGTACACAGAGGAAGAGCTCATTGAACCAGTATTGCACGGAACTCTTGATGAAAAGAAGACTCCAACAATCACACAACCACCAAGACTTGGATTCAAGAAAGTGAAGGCAATTAACAAAAGCACCAAGAAGAGGATTGTGACCAAGCTACCAAGGACAATATTCATGAAGAAAAAGGGGTCAACCACAAGCAATCCTCCCCCTAATCCAGCAAGCAAGCTCAATCAAGCCATTAACAAAAGAAAGCTTGCTGAGGAGAGGCCAAGACAGGGGACACTAGCTGAATTTTCTTCCCCCTTAAGGTCATTCCTATTAACAAACTGGAAGAAGAGGAAGAAAGTGAACAACATGTCAACCATAGGTATAATTTCTCTTCTCTGCTTTGTTTTTGTTCTTTATTTTATTTAAATTCAATAAATTGGCATATGGTTACATTTTAAGTTTGGTGTTGCCTTGCAACAAATTGTTTTCAATCTTCTTGGATGATTGCATCAAATCAAAAATGAAAGTGACACACCAAGATTCTAAGTTTGGTGTGCCATTCATTTTCTATGCAATTTATTCAAGCAACACTACTTGTCTGCATAATCATAATGCCTCTGCAGTTTTAGTTTTCTCTTTTGATTTGACACTTTTGCATTCTACTTGCTTTAGTTATTTTTCTATCTTTAAATGCTTTCATTTAGTTTGCTTATTAACTGTTTTTGTTAATACATTACCAAGAGATCCGTATTCATGACAGATTTTTAGCTTGGTGATTGTATTTAACATACAACAGTTTCATTTGTTTAGTTTTAATTCAAATAAATTGACATATGATTGCATTCTAAGTTTGGTGTTGCTATGCAACAAAATTTGTTTCCAATCTTTACTGGATACTTGCATTAATTCCAAGTGAAAGTGTCACACTAAGTTTGGTGTGCCACTTATCTTTTATGCAATGTATTGTGCTCACCTTCTTAAGTTTGCAATCAAAATGTCTCTGTCTCTTGTGCCTTAATTGTTATCTTTAATTTTGCTTACTTGAAACACATGTGCTACTAATGTTTCATTGTGTAAGACATTCATGATCTATCTTAGCCCCATAGCCATGGTTCTAATTGTTGCTTGAGGACAAGCAATCATTCTAAGTTTGGTGTGGGAAGGGAAAGAAAAGGAGGAAAAGGACAACAATAGAGAAGATAAATTACAAGGTTGTAAAGTTCTTTTTCCTCTCATTTGTTTCCAGCACTTTAAATTGCATGATTGTCTTATTACCTTCTTTATATGCATGTGTGGTATGAATAAGCATAGCTTGAATTTTGATTTGCAATATATTGCTGTGGCATTATGACTACCAACTTGAGTTTGTGAATTCAAAAGCAAAAAAAAAGCATCATGATCATAAACAAACAAGGAATTAAAGAAGAACTAAGCATGTGCATACAAGTATTGGAAGGCTAGTATGTTTGATTGTTGCTCAAGTACATTAGATTTTATTTAATTGAAGTTTTCATCTAGGACATTTTGTGAAATCTTTTGAAAATCATGAAAACCTTGAAGAAGCAAATGCAATTAAGGCAAGAAAGAAAAAGGGAAAGAATGAGAAAGCTGAAGGCTCTGAGTACCAATGACAATTTCATTGTTATGTACTTGTGGTGTTTATGTATCAAGTAAAATGCTTGAAAACAAAACACTTAGAAGTCAAGGCTAGGCTCAAGTGCAAAAGCACTCCCTCAAAGCTCAAGGCTCTGAGCATCAATGATTAGAGAGTCAATAAAAGAAATAAATGAGCTTAATGAAGTCCTCTAATTAAATGCTTGTGGTGCTTATGTATCAAGTGGTAAGACTTGAAAACAAAGCATTTAGAGTCGTAGTTTTGTTATCAACTCATGGGGCAAAGCACCCAAAAGGAAAAGCTAATAAGAAAATCAAAAGCTTGTTTCAAGGAAGAAATATAAGAAAAAGATTTCATAAATTGAGCTAGATAGAAGCATCAATCATTTACATTTCTTTTGTGATTGTAGCATACATACAAAACTAGCTTGCCATGAACATTAACTCGCTATTCTTCTAACCTTGGATTGTTAATCTCTATTGCATGATTCTTTCCTTGCTTGAGGACAAGCAAGGTTTAAGTTTGGTGTTGTGATGCCAGGGCATCCTTGCTAGTTTTACTAGCCATTTTTTGTATGCTTTAGGTTGGTTTCATGCATTTTCTTAGGCAATAAGCAAGTATTTGGATGAGAATTGTATGCATGCCTTGATTCAATCAAACATTGTTAAATATGTGCATTTTCATGAGATTTAGGCAAGAATTGTTTGATGTTATGAATGATGCAAAATCTTGTGATTTAGCAAGGCTTTGATGCATGTGTTTGGTTGATGATAGGTGAAGCAAAGAGCCCTGGAGCAAGAAGGAAGTCACCAAGGGCGTTTCCAACTCTAGAAAGGCGTTGCTAACGCCAATGTGCGCATCATACAAGCAAGCTAGGCAACCTTGGGAATGAAGAGCACGTTGCTAACTTGGGCTACCACTGGCGTGTTTGATGATAACGCTAGCAGCCCTGGAGAGTGATCCTAGAGGAGTTTGCACGTTGCCAACTTGCACTTCTACTTGAGTGCTTGGCAATAACGTCAAGAGGCAAGTAACTTTGGCACCAAAGGGGAGCTCGAGCACGTTGTTGAGCTAGAAACCATGGGCGTGTTCTAAGGCAACGCCAGGAATGGTTGCTTGGCTAGGCACCAAGTCTTGGGTGCCAACCAAGTTGCCAACGCCAATCAAGGCACCAACCACGTTGCCAACGCCAATCAAGGCACCAACCACGTTGCCAACGCCAATCAAGGCATCAACCAAGTTGCCAACGCCAATCAAGGCACCAACCAAGTTGCCAACGCCAAGTCTTGGTGCCAATCAAGTTGCCAACGCCAAGTCTTGGTGCCAACCACGTTGCCAACGCCAGGAAGAGCTGCCAACCACGTTGCCAACGCCAGGAAGCAAGCATGGAGCAAGGGGGCAGGGGCTGGCACGTTGCCAACGTGCTGAGAAGAAGGAGTGTTTGCCAAAAACGCTGGCAACCCTGGCAGCCGGACCTTACTCTCTTCCATGGAGTATATCTTGAGTTCTAGAGCTTCAAATGATGCACTTCCAACGGCATTTGAAAGTAGACATCCAGAGCTTTCCAACCAGATATCATAGTATGGGTTTGACATTAGTTTGAAGCTTCAAAAACTGGCTTCATTTGGAGCCTCAGAAAGGAGCACGTTGCCAACGTGGAATCTAAGTTGGCAACGCCCTTGCTAAAATTTGGCTCCCTGGGAGGCATAACCCACGTTGCCAACTTGGGGAAGGTGAAAGCGTGTTTGCTAGCAACGCCTGCGAAGCTCAGCAGCCTTAGAAGATAACCCACGTTGCCAACTTGAGAATGTGAAGGCGTGTTTGTCAAAAACGCCGGCAACCTTGGCAGCCTGACCCTGTCTCCTTCAAACAAGAATAACTTGAGCTACAGAGATCCAAATTGAGTGCTTCCAGTTGCGTTGGAAAGCGGACATTCAGAGCTTTCCAACCATATATAATAGTCTATAGTGGAGCATGAAATGGAAGCTCGAATCAGAGTCATATTTAGGCCCCAAAAACAAGGAAATGAGGTTGAAATTCAAGGCAGCATGAATGAGCCAAGAGAGGAGGGTCGAACACGTTGCCAGGGCCAAAATGAACTGGCGTGTTCCTTGGCAACTCCAGCAACAACGCCCAGGCCAAGAAATTTGGGCTAGGGGCGTTGTTGAGCACGTTATTGGTGGCGTGTTTGACAAAAACGCCCAACCAGGGCAGCCTGACCTTGCCCTCTTCAATGGAGCATAACTTGAGCTAGGAAAGTCCAAATGAAGTGATTTCAGTGGCATTGGAAAGTAGACATCAAGAGCTTTCCAATGATATATCATAGTTCATATTTAGGCAAAGGATTGACACTCAAATTCTGGGCAACATTAAGCATGAAAGTAAAGTCAAGAAGAAGAAAAGCAAGTTGTTAGCAACAACTTGGGCTAGTAACGCCCAAGCACCAAGCTACCAGCCCAGGAAGTGTATTGGCACGTTGCCAACGTCCT
This sequence comes from Arachis stenosperma, assembly GCF_014773155.1. Taxonomy (NCBI): domain Eukaryota; kingdom Viridiplantae; phylum Streptophyta; class Magnoliopsida; order Fabales; family Fabaceae; genus Arachis; species Arachis stenosperma. Next base: position 104,227,472 of record NC_080385.1, on the reverse strand, counting down.
TTGAACTGGCGTGTTTGCCAGTAACGCCAGGCCATTGGGCCAGAAGCAATGTGAATGAGCTCTTCTTCCTCTGTTTGACAAGAATTCCTTCATGAAGCTAATCCAAATCAAGCAAGCAAAGCCCATAAATCTCAACCAATCAAGGCCACAAGAATCATCTAGAATAGTTCATTTTCATTTTGTTTGTAATTTTCTTTTAATTTCATTTCAATTTGTAATTTAGAAAAGCCTATATAAAGGCCATAGTCTCATAGCATTAGAAGGTTGGATTGGAAGGGATACGGAGGAGACCAATTTGAAATTCTGTGAATTGGCACACTCCATTGAGAGTGGGTCTTCGGACCCCTCCCCTTCATACACTCTTCTTCACTTCCCCTTCTCTTCTTCCTTAGTAGTAGTGTAGTTTAATTTGTAGTTTTCATTTATGAATTCTTGAATTCTCAATTTCTGTTTTGAAGTGTCACTCTTTATTTTCATACACTTTAGTTTCATGCAATTTAGTTTTAAATTGGAGCTATGATTCACTAAACCCCACTTTCATTAGGGGGAAGAGCTCTGCTTGTTTGAATGCATTGATGAACTCCTCTTTTCCTCTTCAATTCAAGTGGTTAATCCAAAGAGGAAACTCTTGTTCTTCAAAGATTCAACCACCATCGAGAGAGGGGTTAATCTATGAGAATTGTGTGGTGAATTTGAGGAATGAGCCACATAATTCAGTTTAGAGTTCATCCTTTCATGATTTCCTTAATCAATATACCTTGGTTAGTATGTGAGATGTAACTTTCCTTGGTTGAGATTATGGGAGTTGTGTGGCTAGATTAGAATTGAGCTTCATCTCTTCTCATGAACAACTAGATCACGAGAGTGGCAATTGGTTATGTTGAGAGAAATTGAATCACCAAGAGATTGGGATTCAATTACCCACTTGCCATGGATCTATACCCATGATTGAGAAGGAATTGATCAACATCAATTCATGAGAATTTGCATCTCTGATCCCTAATGATCCTCTCCATCATTAATTCTTATTTCTTTTGCTCTTAGTTGTTTGAACACCCATCACCCCATCTCCCTTTTACATACGTGCAATTTATTTTTCTTGTCATCTACATTCTGTCTCTTTATTTCTTGCTCTTGCTCTTATGCTCTTTAAATTTCTGCAACCTTTAATTCCTTGCAATTTATCTTTGATGCCATTTAAGTTTCTTGCATTTTAAGTTTCAGTTATTTACTTTCATTTTATTTCTATATTCCCGTTCTTTGAATTCCTTGCCATTTAAATTCCTGCAATTATGTTCAAAAGTCACAATGCTCATAAAACCAAAACCATGTTTGCTTGACTAAATTTACCATTTAACTAAAGTTGCTTAATCTACCAATCCTCGTGGGATCGACCTCACTCTAAGTGAGTTTTACTACTTGATACGACCCGGTATACTTGCCGGTTGTACATGAAATCTTAATTTTTACGTATCACCTATTCTGGCGTTAAACGCCAGAAACAAGTTGCAAGCTAGAGTCAAATGCCAGAAACAAGTTACAAACTGGCGTTTAACTCCAAGAAAAGTCTCTACATATGAAAGCTTCAATGCTCAGCCCAAGCACACACCAAGTGGGCCCGGAAGTGGATTTCTGCATCATTTACTTATTTCTGTAACCCTAGTAACTAGTTTAGTATTTACTATTGTACTCATATCTTTTGGATCATGTTCGATCCTGGGATCAGGTCTTGGTTATTCTGGTTCCCTCTCTGGGGCCGAAGCCAATGAACACCAAGTTTTTGGCGCTGTTGTCGGGGATTGTTCGAGTTTGGACAACTGACGGTTCATCTTGTTGCTCAGATTAGGTAACTTTCTTTTCGTTTTATTTTCAAAAAAATCTTCCAAAACTTTCCTTCTATTTTTGAAAAATTCTTCAAAATTTTTAAGAATGAATTCTAGAGTTTCAGATGATACTTTCATAATCACAAGAGCCATTTTGATTTTCATCAATTTGACTATTGTATGTAATGTCTGCTGAAACTTGGCTAGCCATGTCTAATCCTTTTAGACTGAAGCTTTAGACTAACATTGCATGATTCCTGGAATTCCTATTAAAAAAATTTGAATTTCTTATTTTCTTTTTCCTAAATAATTCTCGAAAAAAATATAAAAAAAATTTAAAAACCAAAAAAATATTTTGTGTTTCTTGTTTGAGTCTAGTGTCAATTTTTAAGTTTGGTGTCAATTGCATGTTTTAATTTTTCTAAAAAACATTTTGAAAATTCATGCTTTGCATTCTTCATGATCTTCAAGTTGTTCTTAATGAGTCTCCTTGTTTGATCTTCATATTTTCTTGTTTTGTGTCTTTTGTTGTTTTTCATATGCATTTTTGCATTCATAGTGTCTAAACATGAAAAAACTCTAAGTTTGGTGTCTTGCATGTTTTTCTTTTCTTGAAGATTTTTCAAAAATAAGTTCTTGATGTTCATCATGATCATCAAAGTGTTCTTGGTGTTCATCTTGACATTCATAGTGATCTTGCATGCATCATTTGTTTTAATCCAAAATTTTTATGTGTTGAGTCATTTTGTGGTTTTTCTCTTTCCTCATTAAATTCTAAAAATTCAAAAATCAAAAAATATCTTTCCCTTATTCTCCTCATAAATTTTGAAATTTTGGGTTGACTTAGTCAAAAATTTTTAAAATAAGTTGTTTCTTGTTAGTCAAGTCAAGATTTCAATTTCAAAAATTTATCTTTTCAAAATCTTTTTCAAAATCAAATCTTTTCTTTTTTCTTTTTATTATTTTCGAAAATTATTTAAAATTAATTTTCAAAAATCTTTTTCTTAATTTTATCTTTTATTTTCGAAATTAATATTAACAATTAATGTTTTGATTCAAAAATTTCAAGTTTGTTACTTTCTTGTTAAGAAAGATTCAAACTTTAAATTTTAGAATCATATCTTTTGATTTCTTGTGAGTCAAGTCATTAATTTTAATTTTAAAAATTAAATCTTTTTAATTTCCTTTCCAAATCTTTTTCAAAATAAATTTCAATCATATCTTTTTAATTATATCTTTTTCAAATCATATCTTTTTCAATCAGATCTTTTTCAATCATATATTTTTAAAAAAAATTGATTTCAAAAATCTTTTCTAACTTCTTATCTTTTCAAAATTGATTTTCAAATCTTTTTCAATTAACTAATTGACTCTTTGTTTGTTTTACTATTTCTTATCTTTTTCAAAACCACCTAACTACCTTTCTTTCTCTAATTTTCGAAAATCACCTTCCTCTTTTTCAAAAATCTTTTTAATTAACTAATTGTTTTAATTTTAATTTTATTTCTTCTCTTAATTTTCGAAAATCACTAACCATTTTTTAAAAACAATTTTCGAAATTCTCTCCCTCTCTGTGTTCGAATTCTTCATCTTCCTTCTTCATTCTTATTCTTCTTCTCTTCTACTCACATAAAGGAACCTCTATATCTAGGTAAAGACGATTCCTATTATTTTCTGTTCTCTTCTTTTTCATATGAGCAGGAGAAAGGACAAGAACATTCTTGTTGAAGCTGACCCTGAACCTGAAAGAGCTCTGAAGAAGAAGCTAAGAGAAGCTAAAGCACAACAATCCAGAGAAAACCAACCCAACAACAATAACAATGCAAGGAAAGTGCTTGGTGATTTTACTACACCAACTTCCATCTTCCATGGAAGAAACATCTCAATCCCTGCCATTGGAGCAAACAATTTTGAGCTTAAGCCTCAATTAGTTTCTCTAATGCAACAGAATTACAAGTTTTATGGACTTCCATCAGAAGATCCTTTTCAGTTCTTAACTGAATTCTTGCAGATCTGTGATACTGTTAAGACCAATGGAGTTGATCCCAAGGTCTACAAGCTTATGCTTTTCCCTTTTGTTGTAAGAGACAGAGCTAGAATATAGTTGGACTCTCAACCTAGAGATAGCTTGAACTCTTGGGATAAGCTGGTCACGGCTTTCTTAGTCAAATTCTTTCCTCCTCAAAAGCTGAGCAAGCTTAGAGTGGATGTTCAAACCTTCAGGCAGAAAGAAGGTGAATCCCTCTATGAAGCTTGAGAAAGATACAAGTAACTGACCAAAAAGTATCTTTCTGACATGCTTTTAGAATGGACCATCTTGGATATATTCTATGATATTCTGTCTGAATTGTCTAAGATGTCATTTGACCATTTTGCAGGTGGATCTATTCACCTGAAGAAAACGCCTGCAGAAGCTCAGGAACTCATTGAAATGGTTGCAAATAACCAGTTTATGTACACCTCTGAAAGGAATCCTGTTAGTAATGGGACGCCTCAGAGGAAGGGAGTTCTTGAAATTGATGCTCTGAATGCCATATTGGCTCAGAACAAAATATTAACTCAGCAAGTCAATATGATTTCTCAGAGTCTAAATGGTTTGCAAAATGCATCCAACAGTATTAAAGAAGCATATTCTGAAGAAGAAGAAGCTTATGATCCTGAGAACCCTACAATAGCAGAGGTGAATTACATGGGTGAAGCCTATGGAAGCACCTATAATCCCTCATGACGAAATCATCCAAATTTCTCATGGAAAGATCAACAAAAGCCTCAACAAGGCTTTAATAATGGTGGAAGAAACAGGTTTAGCAATAGCAAGCCTTTTCCATCATCCTCTCAGCAACAGACAGAGAATTCTGAGCAGAGCCCCTCTAGCTTAGCAAACATAGTCTCTGATATATCTAAGGCTACTCTAAGTTTCAGGAATGAAACAAGGTCCTCCGTTAGAAATTTGGAGGCACAAGTGGGCCAGCTGAGTAAAAGAGTCACTGAAACTCCTCCTAGTACTCTCCCAAGCAATACAGAAGAGAATCCAAAAAGAGATTGCAAGGCCATAACCTTACTTGGTATGGCCAAACCTAGAGAGGAGGAGGAGGACGTAAACCCCAGTGAGGAAGACCTCATGGGACATCCTCTGGACAAAAAGGAGTTCCCAATTGAGGAACCTAACGAATCTGAGGCTCATCTAGAGACCATAGAGATTCTATTGAACCTACTTCTGCCATTCATGAGCTCTGATGACTATTCTTCCTCTGAAGAGGATGAAGATATTACTGAAGAGCAAGTTGTTAAGTACCTTGGAGAAATCATGAAGCTAAATGCCAAGTTATTTGGTAATGAGACTTGGGTGGATGAACCCCCCTTGCTCACCAATGAACTGAATGACTTGGTTAGGCAGACATTACCTCAAAAGAAACAAGATCCCGATAAATTCTTAATTCCCTGTACCATAGGCACCATGACCTTTGAGAAGGCTCTGTGTGACCTAGGGTCAGGCATAAACTTGATGCCACTCTCTGTAATGGAGAAACTGGGAATCTTTGAGGTACAAGCTGCCAAATTCTCAATAGAGATGGCAGACAAATCCATGAAAAAGGCTTATGGACAGGTAGAGGACATGTTAGTAAAGGTCAAAGGCCTTTACATTCTTGCTGATTTCATAATCCTAGACACTGGGAAGGATGAGGATGAATCTATCATCCTTGGAAGACCCTTTCTAGCCACAGTAAAAGCTGTGATTGATGTGGACAGAGGAGAGTTGATCCTTCAATTGAATGAGGACTACCTTGTGTTTAAAACTCAAGTATCTCCCTCTGTAACCATGGAGAGGAAGCAAGAAAAGCTTCTCTCAATGCAGAGTCAAACAAAGCCCCACAGTCAAACTCTAAGTTTGGTGTTAAACCCCCACATTCAAACTCTAAGTTTGGTATTAGGAGGCCCCAACAATGCTCTGAACATCTGTGAAGATCCATTAGAGCTCACTGTTAAGCTATTGACATTAAAGAAGCGCTTATTGAGAGGCAACCCAATTTTATTTTTCTATGTTATTTTCTTTTTTTAGCTTGATGATCATGTGGAGTCACAAAAACAACTACAAAAATTAAAGAAAAATCAAAAATAGCATTAAAAAATAGCACATCCTAGAGGAGAAACTTACTGACATTTAAATGCCAGTAAGGGTAGCAGAATGGGCGTTTAACGCCTAGTCTGGCACCATTCTGGGCGTTAAACACCAGAAAGAAGCACCAAACTGGCGTTAAACGCCAGAAAGAAGCAACAAACTGGCGTTAAACCCCAGAAACAGGTTGTAGCTTGGCGTTTAAACGCCAAAAAAGGAATAAAAGCTGGCGTTTAACGCCAGAAACAAGCAGCAGTCTGGCGTTAAATGCCAGGATTTCACAATAAGGGCGTTTTACACGCCTAAAAGGAGCAGGGATGAAATCCTTGACCCCTCAGGATCTGTGGACCCCATAGGATTCCCACCTACCCCACCTCTTTCTCTCTCCCCCTCACACATCTCTATAACACTCTACCCAAAACACCACTCACCTATCAAATCCTATTCTCTTCCCTATCTTATCTTCACCAATCACCTCGATCCCTCTTCCCCAAAAAATCCCACCTACCTCACTTTTAAAATTCAAACACTTTCTCCTCCCAAACCCACCCAATCCCATTCGGCCACCCTCCATCTCTTTCCCTATAAATACCCTTCTTCACTCCTTCATTTTCACACATCACAAACACTCTCCTACCACCTTGGCCGAACCTATCTGATGACAAGTCATCATATACCCATTTTTCAAGCTAATTTCACTTGTTTTGTTAGCATTTATGCACTTTCTTGTATCCTAAGTAAGTGATTTGGAGTGAAAATGCATAACTTCTCTAAATCAAGCAACCACCATGAAATTAATGTTAATCCATGAGGTTTGAGCTAATTTTAATTGAATTTTAATTGATTTATAAGCCTCTTGAATTTAGTGATACTTGGAGTGGTTGTTTTGGTTTATTGTAGGTGAAGAAAAGAAAAGAAAAGGAAAAGCGTGGCCTAAGAAGTGTAGCCAAGAAAAGGAAAGCGTGGCCGAATCAATAAGAAGCGTGCCGCATGCTAAGGGAGAAGCAACATTGCCCTCCACAAGGGCAGACTGCCCTCTAGGAGGGCAACATAAGGAAACCAAACAATGAAGGCAACTCTGCCCTGCCCACTACAAGGGCAGAGCACAAAATGGTGCCTTGGAACCAAGAGGAAGAGAACATTGCCCTGCCCTTGTGGAGGGCAGGATCAGGCTCTATAAGGAAGAAATTCAAGGGAAAATGTCACCCATGCATGCTACAAGGTTCGAACAAGGAACCATGAGGAAGCCAAGAACTAAGGTTGAGTGCCGTGCCAAGAAGCCAAGAAAAAATGAGAAGCGTGTGCCCCAGCCGTGTTTCGAACACGGGGCGTGAAAGAGGAAACATTGCCCTGCCCTCTGCGCGGGCAGGGCAGAATCGTGTGTGTGGCGCACCAACTTTGAAATCTGGCGCACCAATCTTCGACCCTGGCAGCACCACGCACGCATCTGGCAGCACCACAACTTTCTGCCCTGCCCTTGACGCGGGCAGGGCAGCGTTTTGCGTTCCTAGCGCACCAATTTTCTTCCTGGCGCACCAATTTTCTTCCTGGCGCACCATTTTCTTCCTGGCAGCACCAACGAGCACCACGCACCATCCCTGGCAGCACCAAATTTTCCTGCCCTGCCCTTGGCGCGGGCAAGGCAGCATCTCGCCGCACCAGGACGCGCCAGACTCGCACCAACCGCACCAAGGCCGCACCAATCTCATGCACCAAGCACCAATTTTCTGCCCTGCCCTCCACAAGGGTAGGGCAGCCTCCTGGGAGTGAATTTTCATGGGCCGAAAATTCAAACTAAATTCCCATTTTAATTCAATTCTTCACCAAATCAAAAGCCCATCCAAATCCCAAAATCCAAGAATAGAAAGTGTATAAATAGGAGTTAGTTTGATGTAATTAAAAACTTTTATGCTCACTTTTGAATTTTTACTTTTACCTTCACTTTTGAATTTTACCTTTCTTTGAGCTTTGGCACTTGTTCTTGGTGACTTGACTGAGAATTCTGAGAATTGGGGAGGAGAATTGATCTCTCTTCTTCCTCATTCTTGCCTAAGCATTTCTAATCTTCTGTTTTTTAGTTGTGGTTGTGAGAAATTGAGGAAATTCTGTCTCAATTCCCATTCAAACTCTCTTTAAATCTTCTCTGCATAATTCAATTCAATTTCAATTTCCTTTACTGCTTCTTCTTTAATTTTCTGTCAATTGCTTTGATAATTCAGATCTGGGAAGGAAAGTGGGTTTTAGGCTCTGCTACCTAAGCTCTTGAGTCCTGAGATCACAATTCACTTTGGGTTCTTCTGTGAACCTTGCAGCATTTTATTTCCTTCCTGTTTGAATGCTTATTGCTTCTAATTCAATTCCTGCTCAATCAATTGTTGCAATTTACTTTCTCTTTGTTTAGATTCTGCAATCCCATTCCTCAAACCCCTTTTACATTCAAGCAATTTATCTTTCTTGCCATTTAAGTTACTGCACTTTAAGTTTCTTGCACTTTAAGTTTCAGTCATTTATTTTCTTGTTCTTTAAGTTTCTGCAAATTTACTTTCCTGTTCTTCAATTTACTGCACTTCTCCCTTCCCCCTTTACATTTACTGTCATTTACTTCCTGTTAAGCCCAAATCACTCAACCAAAACTTGATTCGCTTGACTAAATCACCCACTAAACTAAAATTGCTCAATCCTTCAATCCCTGTGGGATCGACCTCACTCATGTGAGTTATTATTACTTGATGCGACCCGGTACACTTGCCGGTGAGTTTTGTGTTGGATCGTTTTCCACACATCAAGTTTTTGGCGCCGTTGCCGGGGATTGAAATAGATTGACAATGATTAAGTGAAGTGGAGGTCTAGATTAAGCACTTTTTCTTTTCTGTTATTCTAATTCTTACTAACACACTAACTGTTTGAATTTTTGCTTAAACTAACTAAAACTTCATTCTAGCTATAGATTGAAGTTTCATTGGCTTTCTGGGTCTGTGTGTTTATTGTTGTGTGTTTGTATGTCAGGTATAGGAAGATCTTCTCCTATCATCTCTGAAATTGATCAAAGGACTCTTCGGAGAATAAGAAGAGCTGAAAGAGGGAAGAACATTGTTGGAGAAGAAGAATCTGAGGAGGAATTCCAAGACATGGAAGGAGATACCAATCAACCCGAAGGAGGAGCCAATAATAATCAACATCAGAGAAGAGTCTTGGCTTCATACACGTTTGCAAATGCTAGGCATTGTGGGAGTAGCATTCTTCCTCCCAATGTCAATGCAAACAATTTTGAACTCAAGCCACAACTCATCACTCTGGTTCAAAACAACTGTTCCTTTGGAGGAGGACCTCTGGAGGATCCAAATCAACATCTGTCCATATTCTTGAGAATCTGTGACACAGTGAAAACCAATGGTGTACCTCCTGATAGCTACAAATTATTGCTCTTCCCATTCTCTCTCAGAGATAAAGCCACTCAATGGCTAGAGACCTTTCCAAAAGAAAGCATCAACACTTGGGATGACTTGGTGAGCAAGTTCCTTGCTAAATTCTATCCCCCTCAAAGGATCATAAGGTTGAAGACTGAGGTTCAAACGTTCACTCAAATGGAGTCTGAGAACTTATATGAAGCATGGGAAAGGTATAAGGCTCTATTGAGGAAATGTCCACCAGAGATGTTCACAGAGTGGGACAAGTTACAAAACTTCTATGAGGGACTCACTCTTAAAGCTCAAGAAGCTCTTGATCACTCTGCCGAAGGCTCATTACAACTCATGAAGACCACAGAGGAAGCTCAAAACCTCATTGATATGGTGGCCAACAACCAATATTTCTTTGCTCATCAAAGACAACGCCAACCATCACAGAGAAGAGGAGTAATGGAGTTGGAAGGGGTTGATTCTATTCTGGCCCAGAACAAGATGATGCAGCAGTAGATCCAACAACAATTTGAACAAATGGCCAAAAGGATTGATGGCTTGCAAGTGGCAGCAGTAAGCACCACAAGCCAACCTCCAACCACTTGGGTGCAAAGTGAAGAAACTCAAGAGGAGCAACAACAAGAGCAAGTCCAATACATGCACAACCAAAATCCTGGAACAAATGAAGTCTATGGGGATACTTATAATCCATCTTGGAAGAACCATCCCAACCTCAGATGGGGAGACAACCATAATCAAAACCAACAACCATGGCAAAGAAACACAGGACAGAATAATTGGAAAAACACAAACCCCCAGCCAAACACTAACCAAAACTCATACAGAAAACCACAAAACAACTACCCCAATTCTAACCAATACCCACCCAATAACCAACCAACTAACCAAAACACTTATCATCATCCATCAACACCCCAAAACCAACCAATTACACAAGACTCACAGAGAATCACCAATCTAGAGCTGCTCATGGAGAAACTGATGAAGAATCAAGAATTGACAACAAAGAACCAAGAAGCCTCCATGAAGAACCTAGAGAGGCAGATTGGACAAATCTCTAAGAAGATTTCTGTTGAAAAACCATCAAGTTCACTACCTAGTGATACCATTCCCAACCCAAAGGAAGAATGCAAGGTAGTGCAACTAAGAAGTGGAAAGATGTTAGTGGATGGTAACCAAGGAGCAACAACCAAGCATGGTGACAATGAACCAACAAAGAATGATGAAGCCACCAACAAGGACATGCTAAGCAAGAATGTCCCAGAAAAACTCATAGAAGGAGACAACAAACCACAGAGTTTGAAGAAAGGAAAGCAAATCATGGAAGAACCACTTCCAAAACAACATCAAGTGGAAAAGAGCTCAACACCACCACTACCTTATCCACAGAGGTTTCACAAGGAAACAAAGGATCAGCATTTCCACAAATTTCTTGAGACTTTCAAGAAGTTGGAGATCAACATACCTTTAGCTGAAGCATTGGAGCAAATGCCTTTGTATGCCAAGTTCTTGAAAGAGCTCATCAATAAGAAAAGAGATTGGAATGAGAAGGAGACTGTAATGCTCAGTGAAGAATGTAGTGCACTCATCAAAAAGGGACTCCCTCCCAAGCTTGAAGACCCTGGAGGTTTCTTCTTACCATGCACTATTGGAAACCTATTCATTAACAAGGGGATGTGTGATCTAGGAGCAAGCATAAATCTAATCCCATATTCTCTAGTGAAAAAGCTTGGCATGGAGGAGGTGAAACCAACACGGATGTTCTTGGAGTTGGTGGACCAATCAGTGGTATATCCTAAAGGACTAATTGAGAACCTTTTAGTTAAGGTTGACAAGTTCATTTATCCTGCAGATTTTGTGGTCCTGGATTCTTCAGAAAATGGAAGTGACTCCATAATACTTGGTCGACCATTTCTGGCCACTGCTAGAGCCATTGTGGATATAGAGCAAGGAGAGTTAACCCTCAGGATGCATGAGGAGAGCATCATCCTGAAAGTCTTCCCAGAATTACAAAGGGATGAAGAAACAAGCAAAATGAGTGATGATCTGCTTCCAAAGCAATTAACTAACACGGAAGTAGAACGGAAAAACAAACAGATGCAAGAAGAAAAAGGGATTCACAAGGAAGCAGGGGTGATTAGCAAGAAGGAAGGTACCACAACTCAAGTCACTGTCAAGAAAGAAAGATCAACAAGAAAGAAGAAGGTGAAGAGCAAGAAAAAGGCTCACAAAGGGTGGAAGAACAAGAAAATCCCAACTGAAGGGTTTTCTAAAGGTGATAAAGTGCAACTAGTATATCAACAACAGGGAGCAGAAGATTATTACACTGTCAACCAAATACTTTCTCTTGAACATATGGAAATTGAACATCAAGGCACACAGAGAAAGCTGACAGTGAGAGGTGACAAGTTGAGACATCACCAACATCAACCACCCTAAAGGGAGGTCAATGTCAAGCTAATGACAATAAAAGAGCGCTTGTTGGGAGGCAACCCAACCTGAGGTAGTTTCTTTTCATAGCTTTTCCAATAAAAATGTTGAGTAATTGGAGTGGATTGCAAGGAGCTAAGTTTGGTGTTGCACACCAAAACAATTTGAGGGAGAATGAAAACTTCTAAGTTTGGTGTTCCACCAAAAATATCATTTAAAAACACATTCTCACCTCTTGCATGATTCTAGCTCCAAGCAATCAAACACATTATTCAACTGTTGAATTGTTTCCTAGCTTTAATTTCATTAACCTTTAGCAAGTACACATGGTTTCAATTATGGTTGACTTGTTGCATCTGAGACAGTGGCAAAACAATTAAGTTTGGTGTTCACACACCAAAACAAATCCTGAAACCACACTCAGTTTATGAACACTAACCATATAACTAAGGGCTTGAGAAGCAAGCAACTTTGAGAACTATGCAGGATATGAATCAACAATTGAAGACATTATGCATCTTGACTCAAAAAGAACACAACAGAAGGAAAAATCAAAGGGCTGCAAATTCAAAGGTTGTATCTGAACTTAATCCTTGCTGCTGTGTATTGTTTCGAACATGGGAATCATTGCATGTCTTGCTAAAGTGTTCATCTTGTTGCAAGTGAAATTGTTTGTTAAAAATGTTAAGTCTGCATAATGCTTGTTTCCATCACTTAGCTTGAAAATTGTTTTGTTTCCCATATGCTTGAATAAAAGAGTTTGGTTTGAATTGAAAAGTAAAATATCCAATGTTGCATAAGTATGAATGGAAGTTGGTGGTGGTATATGTGTTTGATTAAATGCATGACTCATGAAATAATTGTTGCATAATATCATTCTCATTCAAGTGTGAGTTAGCTTGCTGTTACAAAGACTCTTATCAAGAATGAAACAGCCCTTGGTAACAAAAACAGAAAGAAAAGGAAGAAAGAAAAAGCCAAAATGGCAAAGAAAACAAAGAATAAAGGTTGGACACCAATAGCTTGGACCCTAGGACATATGCCTGTGGTGTTTTTGTACTAAGATCTGCTTGGATGAGTAAATTCTAAGGGGTATTTTGAAACCCGGTCACTTAGATCAACAGATTTGGGATGGCCAATTGAAAATCCACAATAAAGAGCAACTTAGATACAGAGCATTTAGTTATCCAAAGAGATGCTGGGCATCAATGATCCTAGGAAGAATTAATGAGCCATGTGTCTGTGGTGGAAAGATGTTGAGCAAAAAGAAAAGAAAATAAAGCCAAAGGCTATGCTGCAGCATTTGACACCTAACCTATAAAAGAATAATAAGCTTGTTAAGCTTTGTAAGCCAAGAAAAGTTAGCAAGGGAGTGATCAAAAAGTGAGTCTTATAACAGCAAGTCTAGCAAACCTTTGATGCAAAATGTATATTATGTAACAAGAACAATAACTTGAGTTGTCATTGTCTGCATAAATGCCCCATAGATCAAGTTCTGCTATCTGCATAATAAGGATAAATATCCTTTTCTTATTCATTTCATTTACTCTTAGTTTTGATGCTTGCTTGGGGACAAGCAAGGTTTAAGTTTGGTGTTGTGATGACAAGTCATCATATACCCATTTTTCAAGCTAATTTCACTTGTTTTGTTAGCATTTATGCACTTTCTTGTATCCTAAGTAAGTGATTTGGAGTGAAAATGCATAACTTCTCTAAATCAAGCAACCACCATGAAATTAATGTTAATCCATGAGGTTTGAGCTAATTTTAATTGAATTTTAATTGATTTATAAGCCTCTTGAATTTAGTGATACTTGGAGTGGTTGTTTTGGTTTATTGTAGGTGAAGAAAAGAAAAGAAAAGGAAAAGCGTGGCCTAAGAAGTGTAGCCAAGAAAAGGAAAGCGTGGCCGAATCAATAAGAAGCGTGCCACATGCTAAGGGAGAAGCAACATTGCCCTCCACAAGGGCAGACTGCCCTCTAGGAGGGCAACATAAGAAAACCAAACAATGAAGGCAACTCTGCCCTGCCCACTACAAGGGCAGAGCACAAAATGGTGCCTTGGAACCAAGAGGAAGAAAACATTGCCCTGCCCTTGTGGAGGGCAGGATCGGGCTCTATAAGGAAGAAATTCAAGGGAAAATGTCACCCATGCATGCTACAAGGTTCGAACAAGGAACCATGAGGAAGCCAAGAACTAAGGTTGAGTGCCGTGCCAAGAAGCCAAGAAAAAATGAGAAGCGTGTGCCCCAGCCGTGTTTCGAACACGGGGCGTGAAAGAGGAAACATTGCCCTGCCCTCTGTGCGGGCAGGGCAGAATCGTGTGTGTGGCGCACCAACTTTGAAATCTGGCGCACCAATCTTCGACCCTGGCAGCACCACGCACGCATCTGGCAGCACCACGCACGTATCTGGCAGCACCACAACTTTCTGCCCTGCCCTTGACGCGGGCAGGGCAGCGTTTTGCGTTCCTAGCGCACCAATTTTCTTCCTGGCGCACCAATTTTCTTACTGGCGCACCAATTTTCTTCCTGGCAGCACCAACGAGCACCACGCACCATCCCTGGCAGCACCAAATTTTCCTGCCCTGCCCTTGGCGCGGGCAGGGCAGCATCTCGCCGCACCAGGATGCGCCAGACTCGCACCAACCGCACCAAGGCCGCACCAATCTCATGCACCAAGCACCAATTTTCTGCCCTGCCCTCCACAAGGGCGGGGCAGCCTCCTGGGAGTGAATTTTCATGGGCCGAAAATTCAAACTAAATTCCCATTTTAATTCAATTCTTCACCAAATCAAAAGCCCATCCAAATCCCAAAATCCAAGAATAGAAAGTGTATAAATAGGAGTTAGTTTGATGTAATTAAAAACTTTTATGCTCACTTTTGAATTTTTACTTTTACCTTCACTTTTGAATTTTACCTTTCTTTGAGCTTTGGCACTTGTTCTTGGTGACTTGACTGAGAATTCTGAGAATTGGGGAGGAGAATTGATCTCTCTTCTTCCTCATTCTTGCCTAAGCATTTCTAATCTTCTGTTTTTGAGTTGTGGGTGTGAGAAATTGAGGAAATTCTGTCTCAATTCCCATTCAAACTCTCTTTAAATCTTCTCTGCATAATTCAATTCAATTTCAATTTCCTTTACTGCTTCTTCTTTAATTTTCTGTCAATTGCTTTGATAATTCAGATCTGGGAAGGAAAGTGGGTTTTAGGCTCTGCTACCTAAGCTCTTGAGTCCTGAGATCACAATTCACTTTGGGTTCTTCTGTGAACCTTGCAGCATTTTATTTCCTTCCTGTTTGAATGCTTATTGCTTCTAATTCAATTCCTGCTCAATCAATTGTTGCAATTTACTTTCTCTTTGTTTAGATTCTGCAATCCCATTCCTCAAACCCCTTTTACATTCAAGCAATTTATCTTTCTTGCCATTTAAGTTACTGCACTTTAAGTTTCTTGCACTTTAAGTTTCAGTCATTTATTTTCTTGTTCTTTAAGTTTCTGCAAATTTACTTTCCTGTTCTTCAATTTACTGCACTTCTCCCTTCCCCCTTTATATTTACTGTCATTTACTTCCTGTTAAGCCCAAATCACTCAACCAAAACTTGATTCGCTTGACTAAATCACCCACTAAACTAAAATTGCTCAATCCTTCAATCCCTGTGGGATCGACCTCACTCATGTGAGTTATTATTACTTGATGCGACCCGGTACACTTGCCGGTGAGTTTTGTGTTGGATCGTTTTCCACACATCACTATCTATCCCTCCATCTTTTCTATTTTCTTCTTCTTCCCCTTCTTTCTTTCTTCTTTTGCTCGAGGACGAGCAAACCTTTTAAGTTTGGTGTGGAAAAAGCATTGCTTTTTGTTTTCCATAACTATTTATGGCACCTAAGGCCGGAGAAACCTCTAGAAAGAGGAAAGGGAAGGCAAAAGCTTTCACCTCCGAGTCTTGGGAGATGGAGAGATTCATCTCAAAGGTCAATCAAGACCACTTCTATGAAGTTGTGGCCAAGAAGAAGGTGATCCCTGAGGTCCCTTTCATGCTCAAAAGGAATGAGTATCCGGATCTCCGAAATGAGATCCGAAAAAGAGGTTGGGAAGTTCTAACTAATCCCATTCAACAAGTCAGAATCTTAATGGTTCAAGAGTTCTATGCCAATACATGGATCACTAGGAACCATGATCAAAGTATGAACCCGAATCCAAAGAATTGGCTCACAATGGTTCGGGGGAAATACTTAGATTTCAGTCCAAAAAATGTAAGGTTGGCGTTCAACTTGCCCATGATGCAAGAAAACGCACGCCTCTACACTAGAAGGGTCAACTTTGATCAAAGGTTGGACCAAGTCCTCATGGACATATGTGTGGAAGGAGCTCAATGGAAAAGAGACTCAAGAGGCAAGCCGATTCAATTGAGAAGACCGGACCTAAAGCCTGTGGCTAGAGGATGGTTGGAGTTCATCCAACGCTCTATCATTCCTACTAGCAACCGATCTGAAGTAATTGTGGATTGGGCCATCATGATCCATAGTATCATGATTGGAGAGGAAGTGGAAGTTCATGAGATCATACCTCTAGAACTCTACAAGGTGGCTGACAAGTCCTCCACTTTGGCAAGGTTAGCCTTCCCTCATCTCATCTGTCACATATGCAATTTAGCTGTGATTGTCATAGAAGGAGACATCCTCATTGAAGAGGACAAGCCCATCACTAAGAAAAGGATGGAGCAAACAAGAGAGCCCACTCATGGACCTCAACAAGAGCATGAGGAAATCTCTCATCAAGAAATCCCTGAGATACCTCAAGGGATGCATTTTTCTCCACACAACTATTGGGAGAAACTCAACACCTCCTTGGAAGGCTTGAGTTACAACATGGAGCAACTAAGGGTGGAGCACCAAGAGCACTCCATCATTCTCCATGAGATTAGAGAAGATCAAATAGGCATGAGGGAAGAGCAACAAAAGCAAGGAAGAGACATAGAGGAACTCAAGAGCACCATTGGATCTTCAAGACGAAGAACTAGCCGCCATCACTAAGGTGGACCCGTTCCTTGATTTCCTTGTTCCTATTTTTCTATTTTTCGATTTTATGCTTTATGTGTTATCTATGTTTGTGTCTTCATTACATGATCATTAGTGTCTAGTGTCTATGTCTTAAAGCTATGAATAATTCCATGAATCCTTCACCTCTCTTAAATGAAAAATGTGCCTAATTACAAAAGAAGAAGAAGTACTTAGATTTCAAATTTTATCTTGAAATTAGTTTAATTATTTTGATGTGGTGGCAATACTTTTTGTTTTTTGAATGAATGCTTGAATAGTGCATATTTTTTATAGTGAAGTTTATGAATGTTAAAATTGTTGGCTCTTGAAAGAATGATGAACAAAGAGAAACATTATTGATAATCTGAAAAATCATGAAATTAATTCTTGAAGCAAGAAAAAGCAATGAAAAAGAGAAAATAGCGGAAAAAAAGAAAAAGAAAGAAAAAGAAAAAGCAAGCAGAAAAAGCCAATAGCCCTTTAAACCAAAAGGCAAGGGTAAAGAGGATTCAAGGCTTTGAGCATTAATGGATAGGATGGCCCAAGGAAATAAAATCTAGGCCTAAGCAGCTAAATCAAGCTGTCCCTAACCATGTGCTTGTGGCATGAAGGTCCAAGTAAAAAGCTTGAGACTGAGTGGTTAAAGTCGTGATCCAAAGCAAAAAAAGTGTGCTTAAGAACTCTGGACACCTCTAACTGAAGACTTTAGCAAAGGTGAGTCACAATCTGAAAAGGTTCACCCAATTATGTGTTTGTGGCATTTATGTATCCGGTGGTAATACTGGAAAACAAAGTGCTTAGGGCCACGGCCAAGACTCATAAAGTAGCTGTGTTCAAGAATCAACGCACTGAATTAGGAATATCAATAACACTATCTAAAACTCTGAGTTCCTATAGATGCCAATCATTCTGAATTTCAAAGGATAAAGTGAGATGTCAAAATTGTTCAGAAGCAAAAAGCTACTAGCCTTGCTCATCTAATTGGGACTAAGTTTCATTGATATTGTGAGATTCATTGTATGTTCTCTTCTTTTTATCCTATTTTGTTTTCAGTTGCTTAGGGACAAGCAACAATTTAAGTTTGGTGTTGTAGTACTTTGCATTAATACTTGAGGAACAGCAGAGCTCCACACCTTAATCTATGGTGTGTAGAAACTCCACCGTTGAAAATACATAAGAACAAGGTCTAGGCATGGCCAAATGGCCAGCTCCCAAAGCGTGATTGACAACCACTTCTGTTCTACATGCAAACAAGCTTGAATGTATATCTCTTGGGTTTCTAATCAACGACTCACATCGATTCCCCTCTGACAATGGGGCATCTGAATCTGAGATTAGAACCTTCGTGGTATAAGCAAGAATCAATTGGCAGTATTCCTGAGATCTGAAAAGTCTAAACCTTGTCTGTGGTATTCCGAGTAGGATCTGGGAAGGGGTGACTATGACGAGCTTCAAACTCATGACTGTTGGGCGTAGTGATAGACGTAAAAGGATCACTGGATCCTTGGTGGACGAAATTGTGATCACTGTTCTTTTCCAACTCGGAACAATCCCCGGTAATGGCTCCAAAAACTTGGTGCACAATACCATGGGTTAAAATCAACTTCACAGTCTGTTTTACAACTCCGTTCAACTAACCAGCAAGTGTACTGGGTCGTCCAAGTAATACCTTACGTGAGTAAGGGTCGATCCCACAGAGATTGTTGGTATGAAGCAAGCTATGGTCACCTTATAAATCTCAGTCAGGAGGATAAAATTGATTGATGGTTATTGGAATAAATAATAAATAAAAAGGAATAATAAAAGGGATAGAATACTTATGTAGATTCGTGCATAGGAATTTCAGTTAAGTATATGAAGATGCTGTATGGCTCAAGGATGCCTGCTTTCCTACTGCTTCCACTCAATCCTTCTTACTCCTTTCCATGGCAAGCTGTATGTAGGGCATCACCATTGTCAGTGGCTACATCCCATCCTCGCAGTGAAAGCTAATGCTCACGCACTCTGTCACAGTACGGCCAATCACCGGTTGGTTCCCTCCCCTACTGGAATAGAATCCCTCTTTTGCGTCTGTCACTAACGCCCAGCAGGTTACAGGTTTTAAGCTCGTCACAGTCATTCAATCCCAGAATCCTACTCGGAATACCATAGACAAGGTTTAGACTTTCCGGATCCTCATGAATGCCGCCATCTATCTAGCTTATACCACGAAGATTCTGTTGGGGAATCTAAGAGATACACATTCAAGCCTTGTTGCATGTAGAACGGAAGTGGTTGTCAATCACGCGCGTTCATAAGTGAGAATAATAATGAGGGTTATCTAACTCATCATCATTCATCATGTTCTTGAGTACGAATGAATATCTTGGAATAAGAATAAGATAGAGAATTGAATAAAAGAAAATAGAACTTCATTAATCTTTGAGGTACAGCAGAGCTCCACACCCTTAATCTATGGTGTGCAGAAACTCCACTGTTGAAAATACATAAGTGAAAGGTTCAGGCATGGCCGAGAGGCCAGCCCCCAAAACGTGATCACTAGATCAAAATACAATCCAGGATCCAGGATGAAATTATGATAGTTAAATGTTCTATTTATAATAAACTAGCTCCTAGGGTTTACATGAGTAAGTAATTGATGCGTAAATCCACTTCCGAGGCCCACTTGGTGTATGTTTGGACTGAGCTTGATCAATCCACGAGCTGAGCCTTCTCTTGGAGTTGAACTCCGAGTTATGACGTGTTTTGGGCGTTCAACTCCGGATCATGACGTTTTTCTGGCGTTTAACTCCAGACAGCAGCATGAACTTGGCGTTCAACGCCAAGTTACGTCATCAATTTCCGAATAAAGTATGGACTATTATATATTGCTGGAAAGCCCTGGATGTCTACTTTCCAACGCCGTTGAGAGCGCGCCAATTGGAGTTCTGTAGCTCCAGAAAATCCATTTCGAGTGCAGGGAGGTCAGATTCCAACAGCATCAGCAGTCCTTTTGTCAGCCTTTTTCAGAGTTTTGCTCAAGTCCCTCAATTTCAGCCAGAAATTACCTGAAATCACAGAAAACACACAAACTCATAGTAAAGTCCAGAAATGTGAATTTAACATAAAAACTAATGAAAACATCCCTTAAAGTAGCTTGAACTTACTAAAAACTTCCTAAAAACAATGCCAAAAAGCGTATAAATTATCCGCTCATCAATCCTATTCCAGCACAAGTGAGAACCAAAAGCTGATTAGGCATGTGGTATCTGTGCCTGGTATTTTTCATCCGAGACGAAAAATTTGACAGTTGATTAGCAGTACAGAAACCGTAGAGGACCATTTTCACTGAGAGGACGGGAGGTAGTGGTGCACGAAAATTACTTCACACTATGTAATTCCGCACAACTAACCATCAAGTGCACTGGGTCGTCCAAGTAATACCTTACGTGAGTAAGGGTCGAATCCCACAGAGATTGTTGGCTTGAAGCAAGCTATGGTTATCTTGTAACTCTTAGTCATGATATAATATCAATAATAATTTTTAGTTTTAATTGTAAAAAGTCAAAGGGCATAAAATAAATGATTGTTACTCAATAATGGAGAATATGTTGGAGTTTTGGAGATGCTTTGTCTTCTATATTCCTGTAATGTAATGCTTCCTCACTTTCAAAAGTGCAAAGTTCCTTCCATGGCAAGCTGTATGTAGGGCGTCACCGTTGTCAATGGCTACTTCCCATCCTCTCAGTGAAAATGGTCCAAATGCTCTGTCACAGCACGGCTAATCATCTGTTGGTTCTCGATCATGTCGGAATAAGATCCATTGATCCTTTTACGTCTGTCACTACGCCCAACAATCGCGAGTTTGAAGCTCGTCATAGCTATTCTATCCTTGAATCCTACTCGAAATACCACAGACAAGGTTTAGACTTTCCGGATTCTCATGAATGCCGCCATCAATCCTAGCTTATACCACGAAGATTCTGATTAAGGATTCTAAGAGATACTCATTCAATCTGATGTAGAACGGAGGTGGTTGTCAAGCACACGTTCATGGATTGAGGAAGGTGATGAGTGTCATGGATCATCACCTTCTTCATAGTGAAGCGCGAATGAATATCTTAGATAGGAACAAGCATGTTTGAATGGAAAACAGAAATAATTGCATTAATTCATCGAGACGCTGCAGAGCTCCTCACCCCCAACAATGGAGTTTAGAGACTCATGCCGTCAAAGAGTATAAAATTCAGATCTAAAAATGTCATGAGATACAAAATAAGTCTCTAAAAGTTGTTTAAATACTAAACTAGTAACCTAGGTTTACAGAAAATGAGTAAACTAAGATGGATAGTGCAGAAATCCACTTTTGGGGCCCAATTGGTGTGTGCTGGGGCTGAGACTTAAGTTTCTCACGTGCCTGGGCTGTTTTTGGAGTTGAACGCCAGGTTGTAACCTGTTTCTAGCGTTGAACTCCAACTTGTAACCTGTTTTTGGCGCTGAACGCCAGACTGCAACATGGAACTGGCGTTGAACGCCAGTTTACGTCATCTAATTTCGCGCAAAGTATGGACTATTATATATTGCTGGAAAGCCCTGGATGTCTACTTTCAAACCCAGTTAAGAGCGCGCCAATTGGACTCCTATAGCTCCACAAAATCCATTCCGAGTGCAGAGAGGTCAGAATCCAACAGCATCAGCAGTCCTTTTTCAGCCTGAATCAGATTTTTGCTCAGCTCCCTCAATTTCAGCCAGAAAATATCTGAAATCATAGAAAAACACACAAACTCATAGCAAAGTTCAGAAATATGATTTTTGCCTAAAAACTAATAAAAATCTACTAAAAACCATCTAAAACATACTAAAATCTACATGAAATTACCCCCAAAAAGCGTATAAAATATCTGCTCATCACAACACCAAACTTAAACTGTTGCTTGTCCTCAAGCAACTAGATAAATAAAGTAGGATAAAAAGAAATTAAGAAGCAATAATATCTCAGAGTTTCAAGTGAAGCTCAGATTCTAATTAGATGAGCGGGACTAGTAGCTTTTTGCTTTTGAACAGTTTTGGCATCTCACTTTATCCTTTGAAATCCAGAATGATTGGCATCCATAGGAACTTAGAATTTAGATAGTATTATTGATTTTCCTAGTTTAGTATGTTGATTCTTGAACACAGTTACTTGATGAGTCTTGGCCGTGGCCCTAAGCACTTTGTTTTCCAGTATTACCACCGGATACATAAATACCACAGACACAAAACTGGGTGAACCTTTTCAGATTGTGACTTAGCTTTGCTAAAGTCCCCAATTAGAGGTGTCCAGAGTTCTTAAGCACACTCTTTTGCTTTGGATTACGACTTTAACCACTCAGTCTCAAGCTTTTCACTTGGACCTGCATGCCACAAGCCACATGCCCTGGATTTATTTCCTTGGGCCCTCCTATCCATTAATGCTCAAAGCCTTGGATCCTTTTCACCCTT
Organism: Arachis stenosperma; assembly: GCF_014773155.1. Taxonomy (NCBI): domain Eukaryota; kingdom Viridiplantae; phylum Streptophyta; class Magnoliopsida; order Fabales; family Fabaceae; genus Arachis; species Arachis stenosperma. Next base: position 104,205,181 of record NC_080385.1, on the reverse strand, counting down.
GCCTTTTGGTTTTAAGGGTTATTGGCTTTTCTTTTTCTTTATCCAATGATTCCTTTTTTTCTCGCCCCTTTTTTTTTCACTGCTTTTTCTTGCTTCAAGAATCAATTTCATGATTTTGCAGATCATCAATAATATTTCTCTTGTTCATCATTCTTTCAAGAGCCAACAATTTTAACATTCATGAAATTCAACTTCAAAAATATGCCTTGTTCAAGCATTAATTCAGAAGATAAAAAGTATTGCCACCACATCTAAATAATTAGAATTTTCCTTATTAAAAACTCGAAAAATATTGCCTCTTTATTCTAAAAATCTACTATTTTATTCATGTTTGATGATGATGAGAAAAAAAATAAATTATGGCTTAATTGGAGATAAAATCAAAATATAGATACTAATTACTACTACTAATATATAACTTCTAAGGTAAATTCCTAATAAGAACAATTATCACAGAGTTAAGTTTAAGATTAGGACTCAACAACCTTTGGTTTGGGAGATGATGGGTGCTCCTTCAACTTGTGGGTGCCTGGTCCTTCAAGAGACAGCTTCTGGCGCTTCAGCTCCTGTATCTCCGGATATTCGTTTTCTTTCAGATCAAGTTTAACTTCCGGGATCACTGATCTCAGACCCATTATTTTGTGGTAATGGTCTGCATATTCTTTGTTAAGAACTTATCTTAATTCCACAGTGGTTTTGGAATATTCTCTTTCTTGCCTCTTGAAGTAGTTTGTTTTCCCTTAGGTGCAATGATCTTGATGAGTTTTAGCTCAGTGATCACGGAACACACCAAACTTAGAGGTTTGCTTGTCCTCAAGCAAAGAAAGGAAAGGAGAGGAATAGAAGGAGGGGCAAATTCGAAAATTCAAAAGATATGATGAGATTTTTAAAAAGGATAACTTTGAATTCAAAAAGATAATATGATGAGTTTGAAAAAAGAATTCAGAAGAAATTAAAAAGATTTGAAAAGATGAGAGTTTGTAATATGTTTATGCAAGAAATCATGAATTAAAACATGAAAATTGGAAAAAATTTGAAGTGAAAACGAATTTACCTCCTCCCCACAATCCTGGTGTTAAACGCCCAAACGCTGCATGTTTTGGGCGTTTAACGCCCGTTTGCATCTTCTCCTAGGCGTTCAACGCCCAGCTGTTGCTTCACAGGGTATGAATTTGAGGTTACTAAAGACAACTCTACACCAAGTGACATTGGTGACCTTGTTAAAGACTTCTCCATTGGGTGTGAAGTTGATGTTGAAGTTGACTTCACATAACCTCCAATATTTGATTTGATTGATGATGAGGAGGAGTTGGAAGAAGTTGACGAGTAAGGAGAAGCTAAAAGAAGTTGTCAAGAGGTGGAAGACACTAAGGAAGAGCATAGAGGAATAACACTTGCAAAACCATTGGAAATACCCCTTCCTAAGTCACCATCCAACACAACATTCAAGTGGGTAAAATTCTTACCCTTAAGCTTTACTTTCTCACTTGAATATGGTTTGCTTGAAACGGATGGGCAACTTAGAGCTCTTTGTGGAGTTAAAAGTAAGAGGGAGCTGTGTAGTGGTTGGAAGTTTGATGTTAGGCTCATTAAGGTCGAACCCTTGAGGCATAGGCACCATGGTTGGAGGAGTGCTAATTTGTTTGGGTCTAGGAAAATGTTTGGGTGCTCTAAGGAGAATTCTATGTGCCTACCACCCAATTGGAATCATGATGATCAACTTGAAGATGGGTATGAAAACAAGATATGGGATCCCGGATCACAACATGAAGGCGAATTTTGGGAGCTCATATCATGGGAAGAACTTCACCCAAGCTTAGTGAAGGCGGTTGGAAATTCTGACAACCGTTTAAGGAGCAAGCATCCTTGGAGGTTCAAGGATGAATACAAGCATATGCCACCATGACAAAGAGGTTCCTAATAGTCCAACTTAAGGACAATAAATAAAAGTGCTAGGTGGGAGACACCCCACCATGGTAAACTCTTTCCATTCTCTTGTAGATATAATCAATGAGTGATTTGAGTTGCCATTGTAGGTTATTTTCTTCTTTGGATATTCTTATTTTAATGCTTTGGTTGATAGTTTGTTTAAAGTGCACCTTTGTCTTGAAGTGCATTTTGCTTGAAGTACAAGTTTTGTAAGTTTTGTATTTGAAAATTTTTCAAAAATTAAAGGACATTTTGTTAATTTTCATTTTAGTTTGTTTTGAGTTGTAAATAGTGTTAGGAGAATTCTAGGCTCTGTTTTGGAGTTTCAAAAAAAAAAAAGTATCGGCAGTCACGTGTACGCGTCGATGCGTCAACGCAAACCCCATACATTTTCCCGAGAGTTGTGCGAGCTTGGCGCGAGAATTGTGCGTCTAGCACAATTTTCATTCCACGCGTACGCTTGCATTACGCGTACACGTCGCCGTGCACTCTCTCCTTTCACGCGCTTGCGTCGATGAAACTTCCGTGTCGATGCTTCCCTTGTTTCATCCAGGCTTACATGTGAGTGACACCTCTGCGTTTATTATCATTCTGTCTACCCACGCACACGCGTCATGGACGCATACGCGTGGATTTGAACTCGCTAATACCCCCCAGACACGCAAGCCCTAGCAAGTCGTGCCGATCACCCTCTCCTTCTTCCCAACGTCTCTTTCTCTTCTTTTCCCTCCAAACCGCCATCACCAACCCCATCAAGTTTCTGCAACCACCACTCTGGTGACCTCACCAGCACCGGAAACCACCCAGTCTCTCTCTCTCTCCTTTTCTTTTCTCATTTTCCCTCTTCTCCCTTTCCCTACCTTCTCGGCTGTTCACCTTCCCGCCTCCGACCAGCACCGCCACGACTACACCATTGTCGCCGGCGAGCCACCAACCACAACCACCAAATCTCTTCTTCCTCCATTTCACTTCCCTCGACCACCTCTCACCAGAACAGAATCTGGTACTGCTCCCTTGTACCCTGAGCCACCTTCTGTTCACCCCTGTTTTGCCCTCATCACCACCGCGAGTCACTTTCGCCGTTTCTGTAGCGGCATCGTCCAGCACTGTCCTCACTTCCCAACTTTCTGGTTCTATTTCTGCCTCTTCTCCCAGGTTTCCCCATATTCTTCCCCTGTTTCAATTTTGTTCTATTTTTAATTTTCTTTTACTTAATTCTGTTCTGTTAATATTAGTTGATTAGGTTCTGTTTAATTAGGTTAGTTAGAATTGCATGTGGTTAGGTAGTTTTAGGATGTGGCTAGTGAATTTAGGTTTGATTTCTATCGCTGTTTATCACTGTCTGAAATGGCTGATTGTAAAACTGCTTTGATAAGTGGTGATGATGTTGATGTTCCATGCTTTTACATGCTGTTAATTTTCCTTTTCATTGCTTGCTGTTGAACGATTGTTAAAATTCAATAAGAAAGGAAATGCTACTTGAGTTGATCATCATGAGTGCTAGTTGGATTGTTAGCTAATTGGTCATTGCTGCTGCTTTAATGTATGCGTTAACAAATTGTTTGCTCATTACAACTCTTTGTGCTTTTCATGCATTGATGCTCAGTACATTGTTCATTATACTGCTGCTATGCTGATTTGGATTGTTATATTTTTCTTGATGTTGCCTAAATCATATGAAATCAATGTTTGTTATACGTTTTGATTTATTCTGGATTCATATGACTGTTTTGCTGTTGTTTGTTATCCGGGAACGTCCAAATTACTGCCAGAATGCTGCCAAAATATTTGAAAATTCTCCTGTTTTTAACTTACAACCCATGGATTGATTTTGGTACTTTTTTATGTAAAATTCAATTAACATAAACCAAAATCAATTCATAGGTTGATTGGCTAGCATTTTCACATCTCTTTTAGTTCCCTTTATTCGAATTACATTATTGGTGATAATTAAGGAATTATTTGACGAATTTCTGTGTTAATTAGAACCTTAATTAACCAATCGATTTTAAACCTCTCTTATGTCATGAACAGCTCAAGATAGGTCCAATTTATTTCCTTCATGGTCGTTTTTAAGTCTATTTTTCATTATGGAAGTTCTTTTCATAAACCTTCCAGTGACCTAATCATGTGCCTTCCAATGAAGGTTCTTTTTAAGTCGTAATTGTTGGTGTAATGTTACTCATGTAGCTATTTTCATTTTCCAATTTACTTTAGGGTACATGAGTATACTCTTAATCTTTCAACACCAATTTTTACGAACTTAGTGACCAAAAACATTGATGATGACTTGCTTTCCTCTTCTATGCTTTTATCTATTCCATTTCTCATCATCAATGTTTTGCATCATTGGTGCACGAAATTGTGATCACTACTTTTACACAGAACAATCCCTAGTAATGGCTCCAAAGACTTGGTGCTCAATACCATGGCATAAACACAACTTCGCACAACTAACCAGCAAGTGCACTGGGTCGTCCAAGTAATAAACCTTACGCGAGTAAGGGTCGATCCCACGGAGATTGTTGGTATGAAGCAAGCTATGGTCACCTTGTAAATCCCAGTCAGGCAGACTCAAATGGGTATAGTGATAAACGAATAAAGCATAAAGATAAAGATAGAGATACTTATGTATATCATTGATGAGAGCTTCAGATAAGCGTATGAAGATGCCTTCCCTTCCGTCTCTCTGCTTTCCTACTGTCTTCATCCAATCCTTCTTACTCCTTTCCATGGCAAGCTCATGTAGGGTTTCACCGTTGTCAGTGGCTACCTCCCATCCTCTCAGTGAAAACGTTGCCTATGCTCTGTCACAGCATGGGTAATCAGCTGTCGGTTCTCGGTCAGGCCGGAATAAAATCCATCGATTCTTTTGCGTCTGTCACTAACGCCCCGCCTGCTAGGAGTTTGAAGTACGTCACAGTCATTCAATCATTGAATCCTACTCAGAATACCACAGACAAGGTTAGACCTTCCGGATTCTCTTGAATGCCGCCATCAGTTCTCGCCTATACCACGAAGACTCTGATCTCACGGAATGGCTGGCTCGTTTGTCAGGCGAGCACTCGGTTGTCAGGCGATCAACCATGTATCGTGTATCAGGAATCCAAGAGATATTCACTAAGCCTCGTATGCTTGTAGAACAAGAGTGGTTGTCAGTCACTTTGTTCATAAGTGAGAATGATGATGAGTGTCACGGATCATCACATTCATCAAGTTGAAGAACAGGTGATATCTTGGAACAAGAACAAGCGGAATTGAATAGAAGAACAATAGTAATTGCATTAATACTCGAGGTACAGCAGAGCTCCACACCTTAATCTATGGTGTGTAGAAACTCCACCGTTGAAAATACATAAGAACAAGGTCTAGGCATGGCCGAATGGCCAGCCTCCCAAAGAAGGTTCAATCATAAAAACATGATCAAAAAGCTCTCTAAATATAATAGTAAAAGGTCCTACTTATAGAAAACTAGTAGCCTAAGGTGTACATAGATGAGTAAATGACATAAAAATCCACTTCCGGGCCCACTTGGTGTGTGCTTGGGCTGAGCAATGAAGCATTTTTCGTGTAGAGACTCTTCTTGGAGTTAAACGCCAGCTTTTATGCCAATTTGGGCGTTTAACTCCCATTTAGGTGCCAGTTCCGGCGTTTAACGCTGGAATTTCTGTAGGTGACTTTGAACGCCGGTTTGGGCCATCAAATCTTGGGCACAGTATGGATTATCATATATTGCTGGAAAGCCCAGGATGTCTACTTTCCAACGCCGTTGAGAGCGCGCCAATTGGGCTTCTGTAGCTCCAGAAAATCCACTTCGAGTGCAGGGAGGTCAGAATCCAACAGCATCTGCAGTCCTTTTGAGTCTCTGGATCAGATTTTTGCTCAGGTCCCTCAATTTCAGCCAGAAAATACCTGAAATCACAGAAAAACACACAAACTCATAGTAAAGTCCAGAAAAGTGAATTTTAACTAAAAACTAATAAAAATATAATAAAAACTAACTAGATCATACTAAAAACATACTCAAAACAATGCCAAAAAGCGTACAAATTATCCGCTCATCACAACACCAAACTTAAATTGTTGCTTGTCCCCAAGCAACTGAAGATCAAATAGGATAAAAAAGAAGAGAATATGCAATGAACTCCAAAAACATCTATGAAGATCAGTATTAATTAGATGAGCGGGGCTTTTAGCTTTTTGCCTCTGAATAGTTTTGGCATCTCACTTTATCCCTTGGAATTCAGAATGATTGGCTTCTTTAGGAACTCAGAATCCAGATAGTGTTATTGATTCTCCTAGTTAAGTATGATGATTCTTGAACACAGCTACTTATTGAGTCTTGGCTGTGGCCCAAAGCACTCTGTCCTCCAGTATTACCACCGGATACATACATGCCACAGACACATAATTGGGTGAACCTTTTCAGATTGTGACTCAGCTTTGCTAAAGTCCCCAATTAGAGGTGTCCAGGGTTCTTAAGTACACTCTTATTGCCTTGGATCACAACTTTATTTCTTTCTTTTTCTTTCTTTTTTTTTTCCTTTTTTCTTCTTTTTTTTCGGTTTTTTTTTTCGCTTGCTTTCTTCTCTCTTTTTTTTTTGTATTCACTGCTTTTTCTTGCTTCAAAAATCATTTTTATGATTTTTCAGATCCTCAGTAACATGTCTCCTTTTTCATCATTCTTTCAAGAGCCAACATTCATGAACCACAAATTCAAAAGACATATGCACTGTTCAAGCATACATTCAGAGAACAAAAGTGTTGCCACCACATCAAAATAATTAAACTGTTATAAAATTCAAAATTCATGCAATTCTTTTCCTTTTCAATTAAGAACAATCTCTAAGAAAGGTGATGGATTCATAGGACATTCATAACTTTAAGGCATAGACACTAAGACACTAATGATCATAAGACACAAACATGGACAAACATAAAGCACTTAAAATTCGAAAAACAGAAAATTAAAGAACAAGGAGATTAAAGAACGGGTCCACCTTAGTGATGGCGGCTTGTTCTTCCTCTTGAAGGTCTTATGGAGTGCTTGAGCTCCTCAATGTCTCTTCCTTGTCTTTGTTGCTCCTCTCTCATGATTCTTTGATCTTCTCTAATTTCATGGAGGAGAATGGAGTGTTCTTGGTGCTCCACCCTTAGTTGTCCCATGTTGGAACTCAATTCTCCTAGGGAGGTGTTTAGTTGCTCCCAATAGTCTTGTGGAGGAAAGTGCATCCCTTGAGGTATCTCAGGGGTCTCATGATGAGAGGGGTCTCTTGTTTGCTCCATCCTCTTCTTAGTGATGGGCTTGTCCTCATCAATAGGGGTGTCTCTCTCTATGTCAACTCCAACTGAATAACAGAGGTGACAAATGAGATGAGGAAAGGCTAACCTTGCCAAGGTGGAAGACTTGTCCGCCACCTTGTAGAGTTCTTGAGCTATGACCTCATGAACTTCCACTTCTTCTCCAATCATGATGCTATGAATCATGATGGCCCGGTCTAAAGTAACTTCGGACCGGTTGCTAGTGGGAATGATTGAGCATTGGATAAACTCCAACCATCCTCTAGCCACAGGTTTGAGGTCATGCCTTCTCAATTGAACCGGCTTCCCTCTTGAATCTCTCTTCCATTGTGCGCCCTCTTCACATATGACTGTGAGGACTTGGTCCAACCTTTGATCAAAGTTGACCCTTCTAGTGTAAGGATGTTCATCTCCTTGCATCATGGGCAAGTTGAATGCCAACCTTACACTTTCCGGACTAAAAGCCAAGTATTTCCCCCGAACCATAGTGAGATAATTCTTTGAATCCGGGTTCACACTTTGATCATGGTTCTTGGTGATCCATGCATTGGCATAGAACTCTTGAACCATCAAGATTCCGACTTGTTGAATGGGGTTAGTAAGCACTTCCCAACCTCTTCTTCGGATCTCATGGCGGATCTCCGGATATTCACCCTTTTTGAGTGAAAAGGAGACCTCGGGAATCACCTTCTTCAAGGCCACAACTTCATAGAAGTGGTCTTGATGCACCCTTGAGATGAATCTATCCATCTCCCATGACTCGGAGGTGGAAGCTTTTGCCTTCCCTTTCCTCTTTCTAGAGGTTTCTCCGGCCTTGGATGCCATAAATGGTTATGGAAAAACAAAAAGCAATGCTTTTACCACACCAAACTTAAAAGGTTTGCTCGTCCTCGAGCAAAAGAAGAAAGAAGAAAGTAGAAGAAGAAGAAATGAGGAAGAAGGGAGTGGCTTATGTATTCGGCCAAGGAGGGGGAGAAGTGATTTTTAGGTTGTGTGAAAATGAAGGGGTGAAGAAGGGTTTATATAGGAGAGGGGGGAGATGGGGTTCGGCCATTATGGGTGGGTTTGGGAGGGAAAGTGGTTTGAATTTGAAGGGTGAGGTTGGTGGGGTTTTATGAAGGATGGATGTGAGTGGTGAAGAGAAAGATGGGATTTGATAGGTGAGGGGTTTTTGGGGAAGATGTATTGAGGTGATTGGTGAATGGGTGAAGAAGAGAGAGAGTGGTGGGGTTGGTGGGGATCTTGTGGGGTCCACAGATCCTGAGGTGTCAAGGAAAAGTCATCCCTGCACCAAATGGCACTCAAAATCACGTTTTGAGCCATTTCTGGCGTTAAACGCCGGGCTGGTGCCCATTCCTGGCGTTTAACGCCAGGTTCTTGCCCTTTTCTGGCGTTTAACGCCAGTCTGGTGCCCCTTTCTGGCGTTAAACGCCCAGAATGGTGCCAGACTGGGCGTTAAACGCCCAACTGCTAGCCTCACTGGCGTTTAAACGCCAGTGGGTTCTTCCTCCAGGGTGTGCTGTTTTTCTTCCTGTTTTTCATTCTGTTTTTGCTTTTTCAATTGATTTTGTGACTTCTCATGATCATCAACCTACGAAAGACATAAAATAACAAAAGAAAAAATATAAAATATAAGCATTGGGTTGCCTCCCAACAAGCGCTTCTTTAATGTCAGTAGCTTGACAGAGGGCTCTCATGGAGCCTCACAGATACTCAGAGCAATGTTGGAACCTCCCAACACCAAACTTAGAGTTTGAATGTGGGGGTTCAACACCAAACTTAGAGTTTGGTTGTGGCCTCCCAACACCAAACTTAGAGTTTGACTGTGGGGGCTCTGTTTGACTCTGATTTGAGAGAAGCTCTTCATGCTTCCTCTCCATGGTGACAGAGGGATATCCTTGAGCCTTAAACACATAGGATTCGTCATTCACTTGAATGATTAGTTCACCTCCATCAACATCAATCACAGCCTTTGCTGTGGCTAGGAAGGGTCTGCCAAGGATGATGGATTCATCCATGCACTTCCCAGTCTCTAGGACTATGAAATCAGTAGGGATGTAATGGTCCTCAATCTTCACCAGAACATCCTCTACAAGTCCATGAGCTTGTTTTCTTGAGTTGTCTGCCATCTCTAGTGAGATTCTTGTAGTTTGTACCTCAAAGATCCCTAGCTTCTCCATTACAGAGAGAGGCATGAGGTTTACACTTGACCCTAAGTCACACAGAGCCTTCTTGAAGGTCATGGTGCCTATGGTACAAGGTATGGAAAACTTCCCAGGATCTTGTTTCTTTTGAGGTAATTTCTGCCTAGACAAGTCATCCAGTTCTTTGGTGAGCAAAGGAGGTTCATTCTCCCAAGTCTCATTTCCAAATAACTTGTCATTTAGCTTCATGATTGCTCCAAGATATTTAGCAACTTGCTCTTCAGTGACATACTCATCCTCTTCAGAGGAAGAATACTCATCAGAGCTCATGAAAGGCAGAAGTAAGTCCAATGGAATCTCTATGGTCTCATTTTGAGCCTCAGATTCCCATGGTTCCTCACTAGGGAACTCATTGGAGGTCAGTGCACGCCCATTGAGGCCTTCCTCAGTGGCGTCCACTTCCTCTCTTTCCTCTCCAGATTCGGCCATGGTTATGGCTTTGCACTCTCCTTTTGGATTTTCTTCTGTATTACTTGGGAGAGTACTAGGAGGGAGTTCAGTAACTTTCTTGCTCAGCTGTCCCACTTGTGCCTCCAAATTCCTAATGGAGGACCTTGTTTCAGTCATGAAACTTTGAGTGGTTTTGATTAGATCAGAGACCATGGTTGCTAAGTCAGAGGGGTTCTGCTTAGAATTCTCTGTCTGTTGCTGAGAAGATGATGGAAAAGGCTTGCCATTGCTAAACCTGTTTCTTCCACCATTATTGTTGAAACCTTGTTTAGGTCTCTCTTGATTCTTCCATGAGAAATTTGGGTGATTTCTCCATGAAGAATTATAGGTGTTTCCATAGGGTTCTCCTAGGTAATTCACCTCTTCCATTGAAGGGTTCTCAGGATCATAAGCTTCTTCTTCAGAGGAAGCATCTTTAGTACTGCTTGGTGCATTTTGCATTCCAGACAGACTTTGAGAAATCAAATTGACTTGTTGAGTCAATATTTTATTCTGAGCCAATATGGCATTCAGAGTGTCAATCTCAAGAACTCCTTTCTTCTGACCAGTCCCATTGTTCACAGGATTTCTTTCAGAAGTGTACATGAATTGGTTATTTGCAACCATTTCAATTAGTTCTTGAGCTTCTGTAGGCGTCTTCTTCAGATGAAGAGATCCTCCAGCAGAGCTATCCAAAGACATCTTGGACAGTTCAGATAGACCATCATAGAAAATACCTATGATGCTCCATTCAGAAAGCATGTCAGAGGGACACTTTCTGATTAATTGTTTGTATCTTTCCCAAGCTTCATAGAGGGATTCACCATCCTTCTGTCTGAAGGTTTGGACTTCCACTCTAAGCTTACTCAATTTTTGAGGTGGAAAGAACTTTGCCAAGAAGGCATTGACTAGCTTTTCCCAAGAGTCCAGGCTTTCTTTAGGTTGTGAGTCCAACCAGATTCTAGCTCTGTCTCTTACAGCAAAAGGGAATAGCATCAGTCTGTAGACCTCAGGGTCAACCCCATTAGTCTTGACTGTGTCACAGATTTGCAAGAATTCAGCTAAAAACTGATGAGGATCTTCCAATGGAAGTCCATGGAACTTGCAATTCTGTTGCATTAGAGAAACTAACTGAGGCTTAAGCTCAAAGTTGTTTGCTCTAATGGCAGGGATAGAGATGCTTCTCCCATAGAAATCGGGAGTAGGTGCAGTAAAGTCACCCAGCACCTTCCTTGCATTGTTGGCATTGTTGTTGTTTTTGGCTGCCATGTCTTCTTCTTCTTTGAAGAATTCGGTTAGGTCCTTTACAGAGAGTTGTGCCTTAGCTTCTCTTAGCTTTCGCTTCAAGGTCCTCTCAGGTTCAGGGTCAGCTTCAACAAGAATGCCTTTGTCTCTGCTTCTGCTCATATGAAAGAGAAGAGAACAAGAAAATGTGGAATCCTCTATGTCACAGTATAGAGATTCCTTGAGGTGTCAGAGGAAAAGAAAAATAGAAGAAGGAGGTAGAAGAATTCGAACTTGATTAGATAGAGTTCGAATCGTGCATTAAGAAGGAGTGATACTCCATAAATAGAAGGATGTGAGAAGAGGGGAAGTAATTTTCAAAAATTAAGTAAAAGATTTTGAAAACATTTTGAAAAACACTAATTGATTTTCGAAAAATAAAAGTGGGGAAGAAATCAAGTGACTTGTGAAAAAGATTTTGAAATTAGAAATTAAAAAGATTTGATTGAAAACTATTTTGAAAAAGATGTGGTTAAGAAGATATGATTGGTTTTAAAAAAATGTGATTGAGAAGATATGATTTGAAAAACATTTTAAAAAGATTTGATTTGAAAACAATTTTAAAAGATATGATTTAAAAATTAATGACTTGCCTAACAAGAAAAGATATGATTCAAACATTAAACCTTTCTCAACAGAAAAGGCATCAAACATGAGATGTTCAATCAAATCATTAATTGTTAGTAAGTATCTTTGAAAAAGGAAAGAAATTGATTTTGAAAACATTTGATTGAAAAGATTTGATTTGAAAAAGATTTGATTTTGAAAAACTTTGAAAACTTGAAAAAAAATTGATTTGAAAAACAAAATCTTCCCTCTTGTGCCATCCTGGCGTTAAACGCCCAGAATGGTATCCATTCTGGCATTTAACGCCCAAAATGCTACCTTTTTGGGCGTTAAACGCCCAACCAGGTACCCTGGCTGGCGTTTAAACGCCAGTCTGTCCTTCTTCACTGGGCGTTTTGAACGCCCAGCTTTTCTGTGTAATTCCTCTGCTGCATGTTCTGAATCTTCAGTCCCCTGTACTATTGACTTGAAAATAGAACCAAGATCAAATAAACAAGGCATGCAAGACACCAAACTTAAGATTAGACACTAGACTCAAACAAGAAAAAAAAAAGAAGAAATAGAAAATACTTTATGTTTCTTGTTTCTTGAAAAAAAAATTTTTTGGTTTTTATGATTTTGTAAATTTTTTTTTTTTTTGTGCTTTTTTCGAAAATTATATGAAAATAGGAAAATAAAGGTTTCAGAATTCTCAATTTGGATTCCAGGAATCACTGCAATGCTAGTCTAAGACTCCGGTCCAGGAATTAGACATGGCTTCACAGCCAGCCAAGCTTTCAAAGAAAGCTTCGGTCCAAAACACTAGACATGGCCAATGGCCAGCCAAGCCTTAGCAGATCATTGCTCCAATAGCAAGATTGATAGAGATCAACATGCTATTGTGATGATCAGTTGAAACCTCGGTCCAATAAGATTAGACATGGCTTCACAGCCAGCCAGATTTCAACAGATCACCAAGAAACACTAGAATTCATTCTTAAAAACTCTGAAGAAAAAAAATACCTAATCTAAGCAACAAGATGAACCGTCAGTTGTCCATACTCAAGAACAATCCCCGGCAATGGCGCCAAAAACTTGGTGCACGAAATTGTGATCACTACTTTTACACAGAACAATCCCTAGTAATGGCTCCAAAGACTTGGTGCTCAATACCATGGCATAAACACAACTTCGCACAACTAACCAGCAAGTGCACTGGGTCGTCCAAGTAATAAACCTTACGCGAGTAAGGGTCGATCCCACGGAGATTGTTGGTATGAAGCAAGCTATGGTCACCTTGTAAATCCCAGTCAGGCAGACTCAAATGGGTATAGTGATAAACGAATAAAGCATAAAGATAAAGATAGAGATACTTATGTATATCATTGATGAGAGCTTCAGATAAGCATATGAAGATGCCTTCCCTTCCGTCTATCTGCTTTCCTACTGTCTTCATCCAATCCTTCTTACTCCTTTCCATGGCAAGCTCATGTAGGGTTTCACCGTTGTCAGTGGCTACCTCCCATCCTCTCAGTGAAAATGTTGCCTATGCTCTGTCACAGCATGGGTAATCAGCTGTCGGTTCTCGGTCAGGCCGGAATAAAATCCATCGATTCTTTTGCGTCTGTCACTAACGCCCCGCCTGCTAGGAGTTTGAAGCACGTCACAGTCATTCAATCATTGAATCCTACTCAGAATACCACAGACAAGGTTAGACCTTCCGGATTCTCTTGAATGCCGCCATCAGTTCTCGTCTATACCACGAAGACTCTGATCTCACGGAATGGCTGGCTCGTTTGTCAGGCGAGCACTCGGTTGTCAGGCGATCAACCATGTATCGTGTATCAGGAATCCAAGAGATATTCACTAAGCCTCGTATGCTTGTAGAACAAGAGTGGTTGTCAGTCACTTTGTTCATAAGTGAGAATGATGATGAGTGTCACGGATCATCACATTCATCAAGTTGAAGAACAGGTGATATCTTGGAACAAGAACAAGCGGAATTGAATAGAAGAACAATAGTAATTGCATTAATACTCGAGGTACAGCAGAGCTCCACACCTTAATCTATGGTGTGTAGAAACTCCACCGTTGAAAATACATAAGAACAAGGTCTATGCATGGCCGAATGGCCAGCCTCCCAAAGAGGGTTCAATCATAAAAACATGATCAAAAAGCTCTCTAAATACAATAGTAAAAGGTCCTACTTATAGAAAACTAGTAGCCTAAGGTGTACATAGATGAGTAAATGACATAAAAATCCACTTCCGGGCCCACTTGGTGTGTGCTTGGGCTGAGCAATGAAGCATTTTTCGTGTAGAGACTCTTCTTGGAGTTAAACGCCAGCTTTTATGCCAGTTTGGGCGTTTAACTCCCATTTAGGTGCCAGTTCCGGTGTTTAACGCTGGAATTTCTGTAGGTGACTTTGAACGCCGGTTTGGGCCATCAAATCTTAGGCAAAGTATGGACTATCATATATTGATGGAAATCCCAGGATGTCTACTTTCCAACGCCGTTGAGAGCGCGCCAATTGGGCTTCTGTAGCTCCAGAAAATCCACTTCGAGTGCAGGGAGGTCAGAATCCAACAGCATCTGCAGTCCTTTTGAGTCTCTGGATCAGATTTTTGCTCAGGTCCCTCAATTTCAGCCAGAAAATACCTGAAATCACAGAAAAACACACAAACTCATAGTAAAGTCCAGAAAAGTGAATTTTAACTAAAAACTAATAAAAATATAATAAAAACTAACTAGATCATACTAAAAACATACTCAAAACAATGCCAAAAAGCGTACAAATTATCCGCTCATCAATCATCCTCATGAGTGTGAGTATGCTTGTTTTTACACTTTTTGAACTTCACTTGGTTAAGTTCAATAATTGTCATGCCACTAATTTCTAACTACTTTTCTAACTTTTGACTTGGTTGACTTTCTAACTCTTCTTTTTAGTTTTCGCATTTAACTCTTTCATATTCTTTTGGGCATGATGATCATTGTTGCTTAACAAACAAGCATATTACTATAATTGCATGATTTCTTAGTTTGTGTTCTGAGTGATGTCTGAATTCTGTTTTTCTTGCATTCTGAGATTTCATTTCTTTAACTCACTTTATGAATATGTCTCAATTCCTTCTATTGTCTGTTTTCTATCTGTTGCTTATATCCTTCCTTTCCATTTCTCTGCTTTGCTTAATTTTCTGTATCCTGTAATTTCTATTTTTCCAAGATGTTTGATAGAGGAAAAGGGAAAGCAAAGGTTACCTCTAGGAAGAGGAACAGATCTCAGTCTTCTATTGATTCTGTGACCTTTAGTTATGCTAAGATACAGCTCTCTGACAAAGATAAGACAGATCAGCTCCTGCCCGCTGCCGATTCAGAGAGATTTCCTAATCTATACTGTGAGCTCTGCTTTCCACTTTTTCAGCAATGGAAGCTCAACTTGGAGAGGAAGCTGGCTATTCCTTCCGATTTGAGGTGGTCTATTGAGCTTTGAATTGAGGGGATGGGCTTTTCTTTCGTCGATAGGGAGCTAGCCATGGTGAACGAGTCTTGGGTCCGTGAGTTTTATTGCAACTTCTTTAGACCGACCCTTGACTTGGTTCACTTGAGGTGGACAGATTCTGATGACAGAGGCCGATATTGAGTAGGCACTCCACTGTCAGCCCAAGTTCAGTGATAAAGACTTTTCAGAGGGCTGAGGCAGAGATGCATAACTTGACCTATGATTATGATGCCTTGAGGAGTGTGGTAGCACACCCGGATGCCCCCTGGGAGATGGATGCCGACAAACTGAAACCCATGGAGATTATGTTTGATCACTTGATGAATAAGGCGAAGGTCTGGCAGCAGATTCTTGCTCATTATGTTATGCCTACCACCCACTTCACTGAGATCCCGGTGGACATGCTACTTCTGATTGGGTGCATTATCGAGGGGAAGGAGCTGTACTTTCCCCGACTAATCAGAAAATTCATGTGGCAAGCCCATGTCAGAGGCACACTCCCATTCCCTAGTTTAGTCACAGAGACGGCTCAGCAGGCTGGAGTACCATGGCTGCCAGATGATGAGTCACCACCCGCAGTCCACGGAAAGGAGAAGGTTATTTCGTGGGGGACTTGGGTGAATGACAGACCACCAGCCCCGCGTAGAGCCCAAGCTTCTAAAGCAACGACACCTGAGCCATCTTCTTCTTCAGCTGCAGCAGCCGAACCATCCACAGCACCACCAGCAGCAGCAGCAGCACCACCACCACCACCACCACCACCACCATCAGCACCCCAGCTGACGTACCGACTCGTCCAGCACCTCATTGAGCACATGGATCAAAGTGAGCGTTGCCATAGGCGACGTTATCAGCGCTTGAGTCGGATGCTCGCATCGCTAGGAGCCGAGATGCCCTTTGACTCCGACACTTCTTCCGACCAGTCTGAGGTAGAGGAAGGGGATCGGGAGGAGGAAGCTCAGCGGCCAGAGGCACGTATACAGATTCAGGTTCCCACAGAGACATAGCAGGCCGCTATGGAGCCACAGCCTCAGCCGCAGCCAAATGCAGGCGTTGACCCTCTCACCCAGTCTCAGTCATAGCATCAAGGATGATGCTTTCATCTAAGTGTGGGGAGGTCGTCGTCGTCGGCGGAATTTCTATTTTGGTGACCATTTCAGACATTCTTCCCTTATTTTGTCCTAATTTTAGTATTTGCACTTTATTTTATTGCACTTTTGGATCATTATATATATTAGTTATCTTGGATACTTTTGTTTCAGCTTGTTACATTTTGCACTTTGGTTTGTATATATTTTATATTTTAATTCGATTTGCATTTTGAGTTGATAGTATATATATATATATATATATATATATATATATATATATATATATATATATATATATATATATATATATATATATATATATATATATATATTAGTCTATTAGTTGTGATTTGGGAAAAATTTGGACTATTTTGTATATGAGAAATTGGTTTGATTGAAAAAGGGAGTTAAACTAAAGATTTTTTTTAAATGTCTCAATCACAACATTTAATTTAGGATATGTATAATAAGCTTAGACAAAACAATGAAATTTTCCAAGAAATTTACTTACAGGGCACCACCCCAATTGAAAATTTTTTTTTAGAACTTACTTGAATTATACATATTGTGGATCATGTTTTGAGCTAAGAACACAAGCATGTGAGATTTGAGCCTAATTGTGTGGTTAGATCATATAACCACTTATTTTCCTTCTTGTGTGTGATTATTCTCTTTCTATGATTGTGATATTTGATTTGTTTGATTCTTTATGTCCATTATTCTATGTATACATGCATTTATGTGATTGAGGCCATTGTTTCATTGAGCTCACTTACCCAAATAGCCTACTTTTTATCTTCCATTATTAGCCAATTTTGAGCCTATGCTTAACCCAATTTTTCTTAATTTTAGTACATTACAAGCCTTAAGTAAAAAATAATAAATGTCCTTTGTTTGGATCTTTGATTAGCTTAGTCTAGTGAGAGTGCTTATCATTCAAGTTTGGGAGAGTTGGGAACATTGGTTGGGATAAAAGTGTGTTTGTATTTTTGTTCAAAATTTTGGGAATTGGGGTACATACTCATGCAATAAATGTGTAAACCATATGCATTGGCACTCTTGTATATAATTTAATTTGAAAATAAAAGGACAAAATACCCCAAAGTGAAGTTCAATAAAAAAAATCAATGCATATGTGTGGAGATCAAAAAAGAGATTGCATGAGTGTATGAAAAAGTGAGAATTATGGGTAGTTAGGATTGTTTGAAATAGTATAGGTTATTATATAGGTTAGGTGGGAAGTTTAAGTTAATCAAAGATTCAAATTCTAGTCTACTTAACCATATACAATCCTACCTTGACCCTAGCCCCATTACAACCTTTGAGAAAGTCCTCATGATATTTGTATGCATGCATGAAATAATTGTTGACTGTTAGATGAAAAATAAATCTTGGAAAGCATGATTAGGAGAGAATTGAGTGAATCAACCCTATACACTTGAGTGATTAGAGTGGATACACATTCGGCGAGGGTTCGATTGCTCAATTACATGTTTTCACCATGATCACCCCTTTTCTTGCAAGTTTGAAAAATCTTTCAATAACTCAATTCAATTGTGGGTTGGATTTGATTGCTATTGCTTTAGCCCTTGTGCTTATATATGTTTTCTTAGAAGTTGATTTGTTTTGACCAAGTAATTGCATTCATTTAGATAGGTTGCATTTAGATAGTATATTTGCATTGAATAAATGTCATACCCCTTGTTTCCTTCTTGATTTTAGCATGAGGACATGCTTGGTTTAAGTGTGGAGAGGTTTGATAAACCCCAATATTGTAGTTTATCTTGTGTTGATTTTAGGAGATTTTATCAACTTTTCCCACATTTATTCAATAAAATAGCATGGTTTTGTAACTCTCCTTTAATTTGTGCTTAAGTGTAAAACATACTTTTTAGGCCCTTAAATTGGTAATTTTAGTTCCCCATTGTTTCCACTAGATGCCTTGATATGTTTGTTAGTGAATTCAGGTTGAAAAAGCTAGGAATGGACCAAAGGAATGAAGAGAAAAGCATCCAAAGTGGAGAACTCATGAAAAATTAAGGATTTGGAGTGCACACATCGACGCTTACGCGTAACAGACACGCGCACGGGTGAAGATGAAGTCGCATGGCGACGCGTACGCATAGTAGGCGCGTACGCGTGAGAAGAAAATGCCAAGCGATGCGTACGCGTGACCTATGCGTACGCGTCGCTGCTCGCACGTGACCTCATTAAGGTGAAAATGCTAGGGGCAATTTCTGAGCTTCCTAGGCCCAAATCCAACTGATTCCAGAGGCTATTTCATGCATAATTCAAGAGGGGTCAGGGGGGAGCACTTAGTGTAATTTTGATGAGCCTTTAGTTAGTTTTCTAGAGAAAGAAGCTCCCTCTTCTCTCTAGAATTAGGTTAGGATTAGTTTAATCTCTCTTAGATTTAGATTTTAATTATTGATTTCATTTACTTTCCTTTTCAATTTCTTGTTCTATTGTTTTGATTCTCTTAGTTCTTCTTGTTAATTTCTTCTATTTCACTAATTTCATGTCTATAAGCACTTTGTTAATCTTTAATTTTAATTAATGCAAATTCTTGTTTTATTTTCCTTTATTGCTTAATTGCTTTGTTATTGTTATTTCCTTTCAATTGGTAGTGTTAGATTTCATATTTCTTGTCATTTTATCTTACTTTCCTTTTATGCCTTCCAAGTGTTTGATAAAATGTTTGGTAGGATATTAGAGTAGATTTTTGTGTTCTTGGCTTGGGACGGTAATTTAGGTGAACTTGAGTTGCTAATGTCCAAGTGATTGATGATTGGTAATCATTGACTCTAGCTTTCACTAATCCAATTAGTGAGTGGTTAGGACTTATGGACTATGATTAATGTAGCTCATTTAACTTTCTTTTATTTGTTAGATGATGACTTAATGAGATTGATACTTGCAATTATCATGTTGTGGTTAGTGACAAGGATAAAAATCCTTAACCATCAACCCTTTCCAAAAACTATTTACCATTTGAGTTCATTTACTTTTTTGCAATTTATTTTTCATGTCCCTTATTCTAAATCCCAAAATATACAACCCATAACTAATAACATAAATACTTCTCTGTAATTCCTTAAGAGACAACCTGAGATTTTGATACTTCGGTCATTTTTATTGGGGTTTGTACTTGTGACAAACAATTTTTGATTGAAGAATTGTTTATTAGTTTAGAACTTTACTTGCAACGAGATTTCATTGAGAAATTCTATACCGATAAATTTTTTCCCTCATAAGTTAACCTTTTAATTTATTCTTTTCAGAGTCATGTCATTATTGTTTATTGAAATTTTAAAAAATTGTGTTAATAATGATCTTTAATCAATAGTTACAAACAACAAGCAACCGTCAAATTAAAGGATTAATTAAGGAATGAGAAAGGAAACAAAATATAGAAAACCTCTTAGAGTTCTTGTGCATAAAGGAGGGGTTTGGTTAGAATCCTTTCTCCCTCCTTATATATTTATATATATTTCTGAACAACTATAACCAGAATCACACTTCGTTAAGAATATATATAAAAAGCAATAATGGTGGCTGATTTTTTTTTTATGTATAGAACACTTTTAAACTATATATACAAAAATAAAATGATATCACATTAATTTAATTTTTAGAAAGTAATTAAAATAATAATAACAAAAAATGGCATTACATAAGCATCATTCTCGAACATCCTATATTATATTATTGAAGTTTAATTTATCCAATTATTTAAATTTTAATAATACAATTTAGTCTTATTAAATTATATTTTATAGGTCATTATAATCTTTGCAGACTCATGTTATTACTGTTTATTGAACTTTGGAAAAATCTTTTTGCATTAATAATTATCTTCAGTCAATAATTACAAACTAACAAGTAATCCTCAAAGGGTTAATTAAGGAATGAGAAAGAGGAGAAAAAACTCTTATGACCATATTATTCATCAACAATACACAAGGGCGGGAAAAAAAACTAAACACTATATATGTATTTAATTTAAAAGTTTGAATATCTTTTTTCCTAATTTTTCCCCTTTTTTAATTAACTTTTCAGAACAAATAGTTCATCTGTGGCTTTTTATTTTCCCTCCAACTGCTGTTGCATTTGAATCATATATAAATCAGTGTACGAAAGTTAATTACAGAGATATTATTTACTTACACTGAACAAAATTATTTTGTCTACTGCTACATATGAATCTAACCACGCTTTCTTTTGGAAGCTTTTAACTAAAAAACCGTAATTCATACGAGATACAATTATTCTTTAATGCGTTAACTATCTTCTGATTAATTATTCAACTTAATTAGCTTATTTTTCTCCCTTAAATTACATTGGTCGATATATGCATTCTGTTACCATTTGATTAATCTTTGTAAATAAAAAAAAATTGTCTTTTAGTTCTCACATGCTATGGAACGTGTTTAAGTTGAGTAACTTAAAATCCCCCAACCAAGTTTGACACATTCTTGAAAACATTGACAAAAAAAGGTTAGATAAACAGTGGTAAATTGGCAATGCTACACCTAATGGCATGGGGCTCATGTGCCTGAAACAGATTGCATTAAATATTCCATTTGGTTTGGTCCGAATTAAACTAATATATTTTTATCAAGAAAAATTGAGAGAATGATGATATATCATGGTAAACAAAAACATTAAAGGGGTTGCAATGGCTTTAATATTTTTTTATTATTATTATTTTGTAACGCTGTAGCCTGTATGGGGATGATGAGTTGTACTGTCCAAGTAAGCCGATGAGCAAAGTGGGAAAGAAAAGTTGATACATAATTTCGTATGGGCAAGAAAGTGGAACATCTCATATGAATTATAGGCTGAGTGTTAACACATTAATTCTTCTTGTAACAATGAAGAATTATTTGTCAAGGTAAGGCCTCAATTCCTCGGTGGATTCCAAATTTGAACCCTAAAATTAAAATAAAATTAAAAAAATTCTTTTTTTAATTAAATTTTTGTAATGAAATTGAAAAACCAATAATTTAGAAAGACAAAAAAATAATTAATACAAAAAATCAGTGACTAATTAATCAACAACCTTACAAGAAGATATCTTTGATATTTATAAAAAATGATTATGTTGTTGCAAAATATTTTAGTTATTTTGTTATAAAATATTTCATTATTTTAGTAGTTAATTATTTCATTAGAAAAATATATAAAATAATATGAATAAGTATATATACATGTATAAATTAAGCAGGGCTTGATTTGATTATTGAATTTTAGTGTTAATGAAATCTTTTTAGAAAGGAAAAAAAAAAAACTAAAAAAGTGTTTATGGCTTTTCACATAACATTATTATAAACATGAATTTTATCCCCAAAAAAAAACATGAATTGTTTATGGTGAACATACATATTTGAGACACAAAAAATAAAATTAATTATACAGAAAAAAAAGAAAAATCTGTTTCCTTCTTTGAATAGGGTGGGTTCAACAACCAACTACTTTTTTTTTTTTCCTTCTTGGCCAACAAATGCTGTTAAATGAAACAATCAATTCATTCATTTGTGTGCTCTCCCACTCTCTCACTCTTTCTCTTTCCCTTTCTGTTTCTTTAATTTGCCTGCTGTTTGCTGGTTTTGTTTTGAAGTTTTAATTTAAGAGAGGCAATCCCACACGCTTTCAACAAACCAGACATAACCAAAGAAGGGGTTTTGCCCTTCAATTCCTGTGTAAAGGAACCTGCTTAGTGCTTACTGTGTTCCCTTACATTCCCTTCCCAAATATGTTAACATCCTTCTCAACATTCCGATCTCCTTGCTTTCTGGGCTCACCATAACATCTTAAGCCCAACACATTATTCTTCTTATTCCGGAATCCTATCTTGTACTAGCTATTTATTTGGTGATTCATCATCATCCGCATGCATATGCAAATGGACGCAATGGCAAAAACAAGATCTCTCGCGAAGCTAACCGGCAAGTTAGTTAACGAGGCAGTTAGCTTCGTGACGTTTTGCGTGCTCGACCTCATTGATTTCATTCTTTGTTTCGTCTTCAAAGCAATGGACTTGTTGATGGAAGCTGAGTGTAAGCCCTGCTACTGCTCGCCGACCAAGGAAGCCATAACGAGCAGCGGCAAGATCTTGGTGTCGGAGCACGGCGGCGAGTCGACCAAGATAGTTTCTCTGAGCTCCACAAACAAATTACAGCTGGAAGACATCTCGGATACACTCTATTCAAGGCCTTCTTTGGTGTCGGAGATTTCCAGATTAACGCTTAATGAATTGAAGAGGCTTAAGTTGGAGGAGCCACTATTGCAGAACAAGAAAAATGGGAGTAGTGCTACAACTACAACTACTACTACTTCCACTACAATAGTAGAGATGCTTCAAGGCAAGATTGATAATCCGGTTACAAGGTGGTCGGATTGTGATTGCAAATTTTGCACAAGTTGGATCTCATCTTCTTCTTCTCCAACTAGTAATAATAATAGTAAAGCCACCCTCTTTGTTATGGCTCAAGGCCCTAGTAGAGGTAATTAATTCCCATATATTTCTAAATAATAAATTAATATATACTCCCTGAATTCTTTTTTAAAATTTTATTTTTCTTGTTTAAATCTCAATATGTTGTTCTAATGATTTATAAAAAGGCGTCTGTCATAACAAAAATTAGAAAGACAAAAAAAATGTAGTTATTAAGGTTATAAAAGAAAAATTTATAATGAAAAACAAAGTAGAATTTTAAATTTTCAATGACATCAATATATTAGATAAGCCTTTTTAATAAAAATTTTTCTTTTTGTATTCTTGACGAGAAGTCTGTAGCAATTAAAAAAAAATATATATATATATATATATATATATATATATATATATATATATATATATATCAGAGAAAAATATTGGTAGTGTAAACCTTGCAAAATTCTTGAAGTTGACAACCAACTTCAACCTTAACTCTAGAATTCGGAAAAGCTTCTCCTAGGGTATGTCATTAAAGTTGTCAAGAGTTGGTCAAATTAATTTTTGACTATCAAAATCAGTTAGGTTAGTTCCTCTTTTTGAAACTGATCTGATCAACTGTAACAACTAGAACCTTGAAAATATTATTTGTATGTATTTTGTATGACATGAGTATGATGAATAATGAATATGACGTGGAATAATAAATTATTGTGTCATATTCAGGTACAACAAGAGAAGATGTGTTGTTCATACATGGGTTTATATCATCGTCGTCGTTTTGGACAGAGACACTGTTTCCGAACTTCTCGACGGCAGCGAGATCAAGCTACCGGCTATTGGCCGTGGATCTGTTAGGGTTTGGACAGAGCCCAAAGCCTAGCGACTCGCTATACACGCTAAGCGAGCATTTGGAAATGATAGAGAGATCCGTGTTGGAGTCGCACAAGGTCAAATCGTTTCACATAGTAGCACACTCTTTAGGCTGCATATTGGCCCTTGCCCTCGCCGTTAAACACCCTCGCTCTGTCAAGTCCTTGACTTTGCTTGCCCCAGTAATTTTCCCTTTCATCTTTCTCAACTTTTGCATATTTTTCTCCACTATCTTATTTCTACACTAAAATTTACATTTTTATAAAATAAATGTTCAAAATATAACATATAAATTAAATAATATATATTTATTACATAAATCATAACAAATAATTTAATGATTAATTTTTTTATGTGCATATAATATTTTTGTATTTTTTATCTTATATATTTTCGTAAATAAATTTTCTAAGAGACGAATTCTTTCATGTGAAAATTTTATAAACATATTAATATTACGTGACAATGCAAACACTTATTTCGTCAATAATGTTAGTTTGATATTATCATTTTTTTTTTTTCATACTGATAGTAATTTTTATTTAAGGGAAAAAAAAAGGAGGATCATCATTATTATAGTAGCATGAATACACATTAATCTAAGTTGTGGTTTTAAAAAAAAGTTAAAAGCTACTCTTTGATTGCTTTAGCCTAGTTAGAACTTAGAAGATAGTATCTATAGATAGAGTTCCTATATTGAGAAAGTGAGAAACCAAATATAGAAATAGAAATCTTCGTATAAACTTTTGACTAATTAATTTTTGTTTTCTTTTTTTGTTTGTTAGGATGCTTTTAGCGTTTTATATAAACACTAACAACAATTTATTTTTGTTTTATATAATCTTTGTATAAATATTTTTAAAAAACATATCAAAACATATGTATATTTTAGAATTACACGAGAATTTTTCAACCTATTGTTAAAAAAGTCATGTTAATTTATTTTTATATAAAGTCCAGAGAAGGGAATTAGTCTTGTATAATTTATTTTTCTAATTAATTCAACTTGAAACAGCCATACTATCCAGTGCCAAAGGGAATAGCACAGGCAACACAGTACGTAATGAGGAAGGTAGCACCAAGGCGCGTGTGGCCACCGATGAAGTTTGGCGCGTCGTTGGTGTGCTGGTACGAGCACATAACTCGCGTAATTTGCTTGCTTATTTGCAAAAACCACCGTCTCTGGGAATTTCTAACCAAACTCGTCACTCGAAACAGGTGAACTCACTTACTCACTCACTCACTCGCTCATATTCTCATTTCTTTTCTTTTCTTATTCCTTTAAGTATTTATATGTTAGTTTGGTTCAGCTTCTCAACTTAACCACGCAACTTAAGTAAATAGTAAACTACTTTCTCTCTCTTTCTCTCTGTTTCATCCGTTTCTGTCATCTGCATAGTCTTCTAAGTTACATGCATGATCCATGATTTAGTTGGCCCATTTTTTGACTATCATTTCTTGTTACTAATTTCTTTTCTCGTTGCTCTATACGTAATTCTTTGCGACTTTTTTTTATTTCTTGGATTTAACTATATGCTAAGATTATTATTATTATTATTATTGATAAAAAAAAGTTTACATTTTTATGTTAATAATTAATAAATAATAAATACATTAAATGAAAATTTAGGCTTTATATAATTTATATATAAAATTTTTCAATTTATAACATTAACATCTAATCTTATCTTTTTTTTTTTAATTTCCTATAGTTTATTTTGTTAAAAAGAAAATCCATGTCAGATATAATAGGAGTAATACTTTGATGAAAATTAAATCAAAATAAAGATATTCTCTGATAGATATTTATAAAAATTTAATTTTCATGTTATAAAAGGATTTATATAAACAACTAATTACGTATTATTACATTAATAAAAAAATTAATTTTTACAACATTCATTACTTAAAAAATCGTATATATCCATAATATAATTATATAATAGTGGAAAGTTCATATTATGTGCTAATCTCATTTTTAAGTCTCCTAATTAGATTACATTCTTTACTTTTGGTATTTAAAGAAGAAAACAATCTCATTTTAAGTCTCCTAATTGATGTTATTTCTAAAAATCAAATCCATCCAAATTCTTTCAGAGACGTACTTCTATTACAATACCAACAACACCCTTTATTGTTAGCTACCTATTAATTGGTTGTACAATTTATTTTTCAACATAAAAGGAAATTAATACGATATGCACATACCTAAGGGGATGACGGTGGTATAGAAGACTATGAAGAATTTAATTAATACACCTACGAGTTTAAAAAATTGAAGGACAAAACGATGGTGACATAATAAGGCACCACAAGAGCACAAAATCGTGGTTGTGCTTGTGCGTTGAGCAACAAGTATTAATTAGACGGCCACGCATCTCAAATTAATTATGTGGGTTTAGAATTTTCCAAATTATTTAACCTTTTTCTTCTGTATATAAATGTTGAAAAAGTCTTTGGTAAGCTACCACAAACTATGAATACATGTAAATATGGTTATGATATTGATATGTGAGTAAATGACATGGCTAGAATCATGATACTCATAGGCGGGTCATCTAATATTTGGAAAAAGAGTTTTGTTAGTTGATTGAATATATCTGATATGCTCTCTATAAAAATAACAGTCACATATTTTACTTTGATTTTTTAAATATTTTAAGAATTTAATTTTAATATATTAATAGTATAAAATATTTTATATACTCATCTAGTCAAACTTATTTAGAATTTTAGATAATTTTTTAAATGAAAAATTTAAAAATTAATTATTTTTATTAATGTGATAATATATAATTAAATGTTTGTAAAACCTTATAGTTTACTAAATATAGTTTAAAAAAGCCAAAAAAACGAAAACAAAAACAAAAAACCAAAATAGAATAACAAAAATCAACAAGTGGCTCAGGGTATAGTAATAATATTAAAGTTATATAAAAAAGACTGAAATTTTTTAAATAGATATCAAAAATACTTTACAGCAATATATTTTAAGCTTGAAATAAAAGTACCTATCTGTAGTAATACATCGTTATACATGTTAAGTGTTTAAACAGTTAATTTAAGGGTAGATAGCCTACCTGAAAATTATGCTATAATATAGATAAATAGTCTCCTTCCACCATAGTAGTGTATTTTATCATATATTAACATTGTAAAGCTAGTCTATAAATATGAACATGTAACGTAAAAAGAAAATTCTTCCTTAATCTTATATATATATATATATATATATATATATATATATATATTAAAAGTAAAAAATATATCTTTTGTAATTTTGAGTGTTTATTTAAATTAGAAT
Organism: Arachis stenosperma; assembly: GCF_014773155.1. Taxonomy (NCBI): domain Eukaryota; kingdom Viridiplantae; phylum Streptophyta; class Magnoliopsida; order Fabales; family Fabaceae; genus Arachis; species Arachis stenosperma. Next base: position 104,178,282 of record NC_080385.1, on the reverse strand, counting down.
CTCAAAATATTGTTCCTATCTATAACTAAGGGATCTACTTCTTCTAAAATTGTATTGTCACTTTAAAAGAAAAAAAAAGTACACCGTTAATCACTATTAAATTAAAATAATAGAGTTTACAGATAATAAATGTTACAAATTTAAAAGTGATTAAAGCATCATCTTACCAGAGGATTTTTTTTCATAACTAAGATAATTCTTAAAAGGAATACAATTACAAAATATTAGGAGATTTGAAAACGCGTTATTTATTAAGACTTACCAACACTCATTTATAATTTTAATTTGCGCATATGGCTACTACTAAAATTTTTATGGTAGAGCATTAATTGAATTTTAAGATTCTTGGACCCGTTTCTTATGGGAGCACAAGTCAAATGTGACTGAAGACTGAGCGTATAATTAAAATGTAGATGGAGTCAGAGATGGGGTTGTGGTTGCATTTAATTGGAAACCCTTTTTCATTAATTCTGTGTTTGCTGGCTCCCATGAATGGTGAATGATACTCACTTCAACTGTGTGTTGGAGACACAGACTTCCCATCTAACCTGATTTTCAATTAGGTTTATTCATCTTGTGCCTAAAAAGTATAGGTTAAGATTATAAATTAAAAAAGTTTTTATTAAAAATAAAAAAAAATTAAGTTTTTAATGCATTTATTAAATAAAAAATTTTAGTTCTTTTACTAATGGTAAGTTTATCATGTGCCTTAAAGACACATATTAGTTAAACCCTTTTCAATATTAATGCTTCCACTTTAATTTGCTATCTTAACTTAAATTTGTCTAACAACTTTAATTTAGAGTAATAAAGTTTAAGCTTCATGTATTCTTTCTCGGCTTTGATTTTAGTCTCTGGGTAGAAATGAGTGTTTTTTTAAATGTATTTAAGATAATATTCTTGCTAAGTAGTGCTATGAAAGTATTGATTAAGGTTATTAGTAGGAATGATTGTAATAACATTTCCCTAATGCTATTACTCTCTGTATGAATAGGGTTAGGACTTTCTTGCTTGAAGGGTTCTTTTGTCACACACATAACGCAGCGTGGCACACACTACACAACATCATATGTGGGACCGCGGGGAAGATTGGATCATATTTGGATATCATAAGAGAAAATGTGAATTGTAAAGTTACCATATTTCATGGAAGAGATGACGAGGTTATACCAATTGAATGTAGCTATGAAGTCCAAAAAAGGATCCCTCGTGCCAAGGTCAGAATCATTGACAACAAAGATCACATTACCATAGTTGTTGGAAGACAGAAAGCTTTTGCTAGGGAGCTTGAGGACATTTGGGGCACAACAAAAAATTAACCAAAAAAAAAACTAGAAAAATTCTCAAATTAAGCTGCATGGAGTGTGCTAATGCACTAATCACCAGCAGCGTACCTTTGATTGAATTTCGGTTATAATTTTTATTTTTTCCTTGTCAAGTAAAGTATTGTATCTGGTCTCGTAAATTATATAATCATATCATTTCAATTATATATTGGTACTATAGTAAGCGCAACCAATAACCTATTCAAAAAGAGGCGTATTAAGAAAATAACTGTTCAAGACAATATTATGTTGTTAAATTGACATACAGGCCTGGACCGATTACTGTTTTGCCTGGAATATGATTAAAAGCAGGAGACAGTTTTTAATGTGATTTGGTCGCTCTAACTAACGTCCAGTACTAGGCATATCCAAATACATAACCTAATCATAGTGTGGTAACTAAAGTGATATTAATTTGGATCAATTAATTCACATCTATAGCATTTAATTGTGTTAGACGGTACCTAGCTAGTGGCTACCTGCTACCACCATGCACCGCTACATGTGAGGCATAAGTAATGCACAACTAACATTGTTCAGGCAATTACTTGTGATCGCAACATTTTACAAGATGGCAATTGCACTACACTTGTGCTAGTTATCTTGTTCATATCCTCAAGAGATTTGATACTTGCATTGTTTTCAGGGAAACGCTACTCTAGACACCAAAACCATGATTATCAATAGTATGGGACTATGGGTAGATGACATGCTGCCACAAAAACTGTATGAATTTGTCAAGATTCTAGGTCATTAATTTTCTAATTAGCAACAAGCTAAAAGCCATATTACACAAACAAATGATTAACAGCTGCGGTCAGTTGTTACTCTATACATTTTTCTTCGCCAAGCTCCTACAGTTTGCTAAAAAGTACTTGTCCCTTGGTAGAACTGAGATTACGAACACTAGATTATTGCACTAAGGGTTGCTTCTAAACAACTATTCCTAACGAAATCCAATTCTACATTCTTTCTTGCTTCCTATCTGACTTACAAATTCTGCATAACCTACTCAGTTCTACCTCATGCATGCAACACAATTCTACAGGAAATATTTACACTTCTGATACAAGGTGATATTACAACTGGATCAACTCATTGGGAGATATTTGGCCACTTGATATTAGGCACTTTCTGCCTCATCTGAAGTACTTCCTGTTGGACCTATTCCACCAACTTCATCCTCACTAAACATGCTATCTTCACTAGAATTGGAGAATCCAGCAGTATCTTCATCACTTAACGAGTCAGCTTTTTGTCTTCTCCTGACATCCTTCACAGCTCTTCCCTGAAGAGCAAGGCGCCTGCGTTTTCTAGCTTTGCGCTTGCCTTTAGGGAAGTCTTCTTTTTGCAACTTGAAGTTCTTCCCATCGGCTTCTTTTGTGGTTCTTCCCTTGCCATATCCATTATCATCGGATTCTTCAGCATCCAGTTTACGCCTTTTTCTGTTAGAATTTGTCTGAAACAGCAATTCACATTCAGATTCCAAAATATACAACTGCAATGTCATGGAAAGTAAATGGGGATAACAGCAAGGTCACTTTGAAAAGAAATTGCCATATGAAAGCAGAATTACCCCTCAATTACAAAATATTTTGCATGATTGCAATTGAACTAATTAACATTTGTTAACACTCAATCCAAAAGTCCCTTATAGAAGCACAAAACATCTACTCTACACATAAATTATTAATTCCTTTTAGATCCAACCTATACCCATTAGTCTGAGACTTTTCGAGAACATCTTAGTTATCACTTTTCATGACCTAACTACAGAATTTATGGGCTTCCTAACAATGTAACCTAGATTACATGGTAATGGTGGGTGAATGCTAAGTTTCCGCAAAGCTTAGCTTATTGGTTGAAGGCCCGTGATTGATTCTTATATCTAATAGTACTATCAAGTTCAATAGCAATATGTTAATAGAGCTTGTACATAATGAGCTTAAATCCTTTTCCAGAAAATCATGACATATCCAGAAAGGTAGATTGCAGAATCACAGAGCACACTACACATGGCAGACATAAAGTTTAAGGTTGTATATCCTATTAGTTCCTTTAGACCATTTTCTATAGCCAATAAATAATTCATAATCACCTAAAGATGGAATGAAGTGGGAGAGAAACAGAAAGGTCCAGGATACGAATGATGGCAATGAAAAAGCAAGCACAAAGGAAGTTCCATTTATTCACTTAAAAAAATGCAACACGAGTCTAGGTGAGTGGTAAAAGGTAATTTTATCCCTGTTGAATTAGCAAGGTTTTGAAAATGCAACAGTTAGTACCGCAATAATCGCAATACGATACATGTGATTAGTTACGACTTACGAGTAGGAGAATGAGTGATTTGAATCAGAGTAAATCGAATTCATGCGTGTATAGGGAGTGGGTCACATGAATCGCAATCAATATCGTTAATGGACTATTCTGAAATGAGACCTGGTTGCAAATACATTTCGGGTCTTTCCGGTTCAAAACAATTTTTTTCCTCCCCCCCCCCCCCCCCCCCAAAACCCAAATTGGCAATAGAAGTTGCCGCTGATCTTTCCATGATTGGATACCCATAAAAGTGGGACAAAGAGGAGGGGGAAAAGCTATTACCTTTCTCTCCCAAGCGGCAAGTGCAGCAACTGTTTGTTCACTCACCTTTCTCACCTCATCAAGATCAGCAACTTTTGCAATCACCATTCTTTATTAGAGATAGGAGATAAGTTGCTTTATTAGCATTTTTATATTATTTATTGGCTAGTGACTCAGTGGTATTTTTTCCATTAATTTATTGTTTTCTTTGCTGTTATTACTTTACTGTTAGATCATGGGTTATGTTTGATGGAATTTTGTTCTGACTATGCTATTTGCTCATTTCTTAATATTACATAATTTATACAACTTTTTATTATGTATTATTTTGTCCTTTTTTAATAAAAATTACTTAACTAGAACTTATATGCAGTTTAATCATTTGTCTTGGTCATTTTTATTTATGGACATTATTAGATGACATGAATTATGATTTATATCTGATTTGAATAGTTATTTGAAGTTTAATTTTATTTATTGTTGTTGTTTATGAATCTTACGATACCCAATACGATACACGATATAGAAAAACTTTTTGATACATGATACATATCCCGATTTCATAACCTTGTTATAAGGTTGAAAAGTGGACTATGAAAACAAAATCAGCATACCTTTGGACCACGATCAACCAACCTTGCCCATTCATGTCGGTTCCTCAAACAATCAAGGACAGCTTGAGAGTGACTTGAGTATGCATAACGCTCTCCATTATGCTTCCTTAAGTTATGCCAGTGCTGTAGCAGAATATTTGCAAAACCATGCATGTTGGTCAAAAACTTATCCCAGCTTGCAACAGTTAAAATGAAACCAGAAACCAGAAACCACAAAAACACAACACTGATCAAGAACCATACCGGTAAAACAGCATTACAGAGTTCCTCATATGTCATGCGCCTGCCTTTGCTCATAATATCATTGATTAAGCCTGAATTTGGATTTATATAGAAGGTATAAGAAACAGTCCACAAATTGCCCAACAGAAGCACCAGTTCATTTTGTAACAAAAACATTCAAGTTAACCCAGATGATCTATTTCTGAACAAATTACAAGGGCTGATTATGCTAGGCCAATAAAGCAGATCTGGCAAACCTAAGTTATTTTGTGTGTTAAAAGTCCAGATTGGTCAAGGTACTTGAAAGTTAGAACAGAAAATGAAACACGGATTAATTGCATGTGTTTGTACTTTGTAACCCAGCAATTAAAATCTTTTGACATCACTGTTTAGCCAGCAGTACTAGATCCTAGATCTAGATAACAGATGGCGATAACACAATAAATATAAATAATATCAAACACAACGCTACCAGGTAAGGTCCGATGAACTGGCCTTCCAGCAGATGCTGTATCATCATCAGATATATTCCTAGGAGAGTTACGCATAGATGGAAAATTTTGATCATTGGGAGGGGAGGACGGGCTACTCTTTGCAATGGCAGAAGTGGTAGAAGCATTATTTGTGCAAGAGTTCCCAGCTGTCAAAGATCCACAACCTTCTTCCTTCTCGGAAGCATCTTCTGCAAGTACTATATCTTGCTTCCTCTGATCAGAGGATGGAACCTTCTCCTTTTCTATCCTTTTTGTTTCCTCTTCAAGTTCACGTGAACTGGAAAGCCCTTCTCGAGATGAATCTTTGTACTTCCGTCTAGAAACCTTTGAAACATGAAATGGATTCATCAAAAAGCCCCCATTAAAAAGCCAGATGGACCCTTTGTTATAAGAAATTATTCTCCCAACAGAATTGGTGTATGATGCCAAATTTACCAAATTTAACCTATGGAAGAAAAACTTACCAAACAATGATCCTTTGCTCCAACTGATGATGTTCGCTTTATTAACATGCTTGTAGAACTAGCAGAAGTCAAGTGTGGCAAGCTACCTGCATGGCGTGCTCGGGGCACACGAGGTACACGGGGTGAACTATTCAGTTCTTGATGCAACAGCAAGGCAAGCTGCCAACAAGGAAAAATCAAAAGAGAATAAGTTAAAAGAGGAGAGTACAGAAAAGAGAACTTTGCAAAGGTCTCTGGAACAAAATTAGCAAAACTAGGGGACCAGTTCAGACCTCTTCATCACTCAGCATTGAATTATTTGATGTTGAAGAAGGATTAACTGATGGTCCATGATTTTGATTCAACTTATTAGAGGAAGTATTCATATTGGTATGGTTAATCTTTTCAGCTTTTGGTGGCACTGAAGATGAACCTTTGCTTTGCACTTGTAAGGCCTTCTGATGTTGCAACGACGCATTAGTCTCACTAGAGCCCAAAATACTTACAGTCTGATGTGCCAAAGATGCTTTAGACAATGAAGTATGAACAGAATCTCTCGCATCTGAATTTACTTGCTTTGAAACGGAATTTTGTGTACTTCGGCTAGAATGCAATCCCTTTGAATTGGCATTCAAAGCGGATTTTGGCCGTTCTCTTACTGACTTCCTAGAGATTTCATCCCTCACAGCATCACTTGGGCTACTTTCCTTCTTTAAGTGAATATTACTATCCGACATCACTGCTTGCTTTGTAAAAGGATTAGGGCTTTCAATATCTTCAGATTTTAAGTCGTGAGCTAAAGATTTGGCATTAATGGTTGATGATGTTGGAGATGCAGATGACTTTCCAAGACATGCTGACATTTTATGTGGATCCTTCATAGATTCTGAGCCATCTTTTGTTTCTGAAATACTCTTCTGTGGTTCTATGGAACCTTCAGATCCCACCGGTTGTTTTCTGTTACAAATACCAGACAATTCCTCAGGCTTACTGGTATGATCATCAGTGACAACTACCGACAACCTATCAACATCTGACAACTTCTTTACACATGATGGTAAACTGGTAATCACAGCATCATTCACTTTAACAATATCATATATGTTGTCTGATGGTTTTTCGTTATCTTTTGCATCATTGACAGGAGAAGAATGAACGTTAGAGAGCTTCCTACAATTATCCTTATCACCATCTTCTCTCTTATCACATTTTGCAGAGGTAGGCCACAGGTTACAGTCAATTTCTTGAGAAACTTGTTTATCTATATTTTCTGGTGCAGAACCACAAGGACCTCCTCCATGGGGAGCAATAGAGCTTCTTACTGCGAAATAATTATCTGGACTATCAACTGCCAAGCAATCTCCATCCTTTTTATTCAAGAGCAAGAAATGTCGTCATAACATAGTGTGAGACGGAAAAAAAAAGCCCAAAAAAGCTATGCATGTAAAAACTTAGTATAAATATTTTGAATACCTAGAATGTAGATGTTACAAAATTGCAAGAACCAAGGAGGCTCAAGTTGAAATTTAAAGTATTTAAGCAGCTGCATTTATGGAATTCTATTATTTCATTTGGCCTTTGGTAGAAAGGTAGCCAGGTAAGCCATTGCATGATCTTTATGGTCAGCTGGAAAGTCTGGGGAAGAAGTGAAGGGGATAACTAAAGGCTTTCAAATTTTGGGTTAATATTCAGGAAAAATAAATAGTCTTGAATTCCATTCTCAATTCATCTATTGGGCTTTTCAACTCAAACTTTTATCATAGAAACACCAAAAAAGTTAATGGATTGATATATTTTGAAGAATGAAGACTAGAAAGAAATTCTTCAATCTAATTGTCAATCTGGCTATAAGGCACACCATTAGTTTCCATACTAAAACCTAGGCCACAAATCTTCATGCCATGCAGGTCCTCTCTCAGTCCATTTAAAATTTCAACTACCTTCTTTAACATTCTGGCTAAACTTACGGTTAATGATGAAGAGAAAAATAAGGAAATGCACAGAGCAAGAAGCATACTCTTAATCTAATACTCTCCCACAATTCGTAGTCCTTTAATTAATTAACATCAAATGCTCAGGACCTACACCATGTGTAATCTTAGCTATCAAAAGTCATTTCCTTTAAGTTCATTATTATCACATAATGAGAAATAAGCAGTTACACAATTGCAATAAAACAAGAAGCTACTTCTCTTGCTTGTTTTTTGCTCTCTTGTAAGGAGAATCTTTTGTCCTCTTGAGTATTCTCTGTCAGTCCGTCTTAATGTTCAGCTTTTTATCAAATAATAATTACAATAATAATACAAGAAGCTACAGCAGCATAGTCAAAACTGATGCTAACCATTTAAACATGGAATGAACTCAGACTGAGCATTATGGATAACGGATTTACACCAATCATTAAAGCAGAACAGAGGATTTCACTTTATGAACTATGGAAATGTGATTAAAACATACCTTTCCTTTACTCGAAGCATTTGCAACACCATTATGCTTTAAAACAGATGTAACAGCATCATCAGGCTTCGAGGGCATCTCAACCAAACTAGGACCTCTATTGCCAGCCTTCTCTTCCGGTAACACATCTCCAATAGAAAAATTATGCCTTGCTGTGTCAGCATATAATGGTTCTGAAGAATCCTCAGTAGTTGCCATGTTGTTAGTTGGTTCCTCCATGATGGTACCCGCAGCAAAACAATCATTAGAAATATGCTCCTGAACCACTATATCTTTCGAGTTCTTATTCTTCATACTTCGAGTGTCATCCTTGGAAACCTTTAGACCTCTGTCTTCATAAAATTCCAATGGTTTTGCATCACTGGTGGGTGTAAACGCTAGTAATGAAAGCGGGAAAAGAAAAAAAGACAAAAAGAAGACAGTCAACAAGCGCATGTCTAGTATGGCAAGACGTGCAGTACCGCCATAGTTGATGGCATTCACCCATGGGAAATGGAAATAATAAGAGATGCATCTTTCCTAATCCCCATCACTAGTAAGTAATAACAGTAGCAACAAGAGGGAATATCACTAAAACAAATATCTTGAGAAAGATATGGACTCAAAGGGGGAACCAACCCCTATGAAAAGATATAGTTTCTTACACATCGACAACATAATCCACATATTCACTTAATCAACCACTTCTTCATATACTTTAATCTAATTAACCTAATGCTAGTGTGATACTGTCCAATCCATCTCTTGGTAAGATTCTCATTCCAGCAATTCTCCAATATCATCAAACAATAAATATTATACACACACATATAGTATATGTCGCAAAAAATGAAAGAAAAATAGGACAAATCAATTAACCTGATTTAGAGGAATGCGAACTGCTCCTCCTCTTGGGATCAATCTCTTTCTCAGAAGAACTCCTAACCCGCTTCTTCCCACTCCGATCTCTCGAATTGGAACTGCCAACCTCCTCCTTCTTGCGCTGCTGCTTACTGCTATGAACAACAAACGGCCTCAGCAAGCTCCTCTCCTTCTTCACCCCACTAGGCACCTTCTCCCCATCCTTCAATCCCCCCTTCCGCTCCTCACCAACACCTTTCATATCCGCCAAAGCGCCCCCAACTGGCGGCCTAGCCACCACCGTGGTAGCAGTGGCGGCAGCTGCAGCAGCAGCAGTCTCCTTAGAGAAGGAAAACAAAACCCCAGCACCCTTTCCCCCATCATCATCCTCATCGTTCCAATTAGGGAACTCCCTATACCTAAAATTGAACTTCTTGGGAACATAACCAGTGCACTTCCAAAGCTGTGGCCCGAAAATCGAAGACAACCCGGACCCACCAAAGAGCGCAGGGTCCCCACCGGGTACACCCTGAACATGAACCCTCTCCTCCATGGGAATATCAGTCCAAAGCTTAAATGGCCTGCGAGATAAAGAACCGTTATCATTGTTATTGTTATGATTATTGTTGATGTTGCCGTTCTCCATGGAGATTGTCTTCGTTGGGAGCTCAATCAGAAACTGAGCTACCTCGGTCTCTTCCGTTCCGTTAACGACGGTGTCGATTTGGTGGTTAATGTGGTGGTTTGGGGTGGCGTTAGCGGTGTTGGCTGCAGTTTTGGACTTGCACTTGTCGCAGGAGAAAGTGTCGTCTCCCTTGACGTAGCGAGAGCAGCGGGTGTGGACCCAGACGCCGCACTCGTCGCACTTGACCATCTCCTCGCCGTCGTCGAAGGTTACGCCGCAGATGCAGTCCACCGTCCACGACCCGTCCACCCACTCATCCGGCGGCGGAGGGGGGTCCGAGCTCTGCGGGCGGTTCGATCGCCCACCGCTCTTCATGCCTCCTCCTTCTTGCTACTGCTACGGTGCCGTTTCGATCCAAAAGTGAGAAAAGGTTAAAAACCTAAATCTCGAAACGGTGACGTATTGGGGGAATTGGAGGGATTGGAGTGAAGTATAAGATTTTAAGAAATTTGAGATTTGAGGTTTTGGAGGAGGAGAATATGTGAGTGAAAGTGTGATTTTTTTTTATTTTTTTTTGGTATTATTCTCTCAGCTCAGGTCATATGCTGTTTCTTTTGCGAAGAGAGGGAAGGAAGGAAGGAAGAAGTGAAGACGATGGTGAAGGTGTGAAAGCGTGAAAGCCGTTTACCGGGTAGTGGAACGTGGGGTTATCGATTTGGAATGGGCTTTGGATTTGACCCGATTAATAAGGTTGTGTAATGTGGGTTCGAACAGGTTTGGATCTTAAAAACTGATAACGGACCAGGACAACTTTAGCCCCAAGTCAGCGATTTCATTGTTTTTTTTTTTTAAGAGAAAATATAGGAACAATATTTTTTTGAATAACGTAAATATTAGATTAAAAAAATTAATTTTAATCTTAAAATTAAATTTTAAATTAATTAAGTTTAATCATAATTTTAAGTTTTTTGTTTTTAATTTTTGCTGCAACTTTTCTCTCGCATTTCTGTGCCACAGTCGCCGTTGTTGTATTGCGATCCTAGTGCCCTTGCAGCTGTTGTCCTATTACTTGTTTCTTATCAACTTAGTCGGATGTTTATTATACTATGTATACGGATAGTTCTTTTTCTTTCTAAAGTGGATGTTTATTTGGATACCGTTGGTATTTTACTTCATTTGTCTGATTCCGCAAGCACATGCTTAGTAGGATATTCATTTTACTATGCGGCTGCAACTCAAAAGAAACTCCCAATTTCTTCACCCTTCAATATATGGTTTGAAAAAAGAAACAGGTATGAACGCGATAAAAACGCAAGAGACTCACAGTGGGGAGGGTGGTGGTGTAGTGACGAACCGGGTCGGGGCTTGGCCATTGAAGACATGCAACAGGGAGGACGATCAGCGCTGGCTCGAGGCTACATCAGCGACCACGTTGGGCAAGGACGCGGCGTTGGGGAGGATGCTGGGCAAAGGTGCGTCAGGGCAACGGCTGAACAGAAAAGGAGAAGGTGGCTTCGTTGTGGTGACGGCGAGTGTTCATATCCTGGGTCGAGCTATTCGACCTGTGATGTTTAGCGACAAGGCGACCGACCTCTTCAGGTTAGACTATCCGACCCCTTCTCAAAGATCTCGGCCGAATTACCAAGAAAGTCCAGTAAATGGCCCAAATAGAGGAACACGACCCAAATCCAAAGGCATCCCAAGCCTATAGAGATAAAGGCGGTTTCCTTGGAGATACAATGACCCCAGTCAAAGATAAGATAAGATAACTACCTTATCTTATCTAAAAAGGTCACTCCACACCATTATAAATACGCTGGAGCACCCAGGTATAACTCATACTCTGATTCTACAAAAAACCTGTTTAATACCCTTTCTAACTTAAGCATCGGAGTCCCTTGCAGGTACCACCACCCTCCAGTGACAAAGGATCGGCAGCATTGGCAGTCCAACACGCCGGACACGACATCTCCGACCAGCACAGAAGATCTCGACCGAGATCGACCTACGATTTCAGGTAACCCTCGGAACATTGGCGCCGTTGCTGGGGAACCTGGAAGTCATCCCATCACCATGGCGGACGACCATGACAACGACCACAATTCAGATCTGGAGGATAGAACGCCGCACAAAAATGTGGACACTACACCAAAGGATACCCCTCAACTTAACAACAAAAAGAATTCTCCAAACGCGAGAGCCATGGAGGCGCTTCAAGACCGTTTAAAACAACTTGAAGAAGAAGCCCTACGTCAACGAGAGGCCGAGAAAGACCTACAAAAGGAAATAAGGCGACGCTGGGAATTAGAAGACAAACTCCTAAAAGCTCAAAGCCGATCTCAAGACCAAAGCTAACCGATCCCCTCAGGAGGATAGCTCCCGCAAGGACCAAGATTCATTCACCAAGGAGATCATGAAAACCAAAATCCCAAAAGACTTTAAACTCCCAGATATGACTTTGTACGATGGCAGTACAGATCTCGGCCATCATCTCAGCAATTTCAGAAGTAGAATGTACCTCACCGACGCCTCAGATGCAGTTCGCTGCAAAGCCTTTCCAACTACTTTAACAAAGACAGCAATTAGATGGTTCGACAATCTACCTCCTAGGTCCATCTTGAGTTTCGATGACTTAGCCAAGAAGTTTTTGGCCAGATTCTTCATCCAAAAAGATAAGGCTAAGCACGCCCTAAGTCTATTAGGAATCAAGCAAGGAGAACGGAAAAGTCTTCGCAACTACATGGAAAGATTCAACAAAACGTGCCTGGACATACAAAGCCTACCAACAGAGGCTGCCATTATGAGCCTCATCAATGGCTTGCGAGAGGGACCTTTTAGCCAATATATATCGAAAAAACACCCCACATCTTTGAACAAAGTGCAAGAACGAGCAGAGAAGTACATCAACATGGAGGAAAACTCTCAACTAGGAGAGACCTCAAAATCTGGATTCACCTATCCCTCCCGAGATAAGGACAAAAAGGCCAAAAAGAAGGAAGATCGACATGGGAAAAAAATAAAAAAATGCCACAATTACACCCCTCTTTGGGTGTCTCTTGTGGATGTCTATAGAGAGGTTTGCCACACTGAAAAAATACCTCCAGCTCGACCACTTGACAAATGAATTTTTTTGTCGGTATAGAAATTATCAAGTGATCAATCGTAGTATAGTCTAAACCGACGCAAAATCCATCATCAAACAAATCTACAATCTATAATCGAGAGTATTAGTCCCGAGTCGTTCTCCCTTGGAATCGTCAAAGTGTGCATCTTATTGATTCGATAAGCCTTGTTGGAATTCTTTGAAGGTTTTAGCAAAGCAATGAGAAACAAACAACCAATTATCAAAAGACTTGGCTTAAGGTTGGCATTAGAAATTCTATCCTTATAGTTCATTCAATGTTGACAACAATTAGGCCTTGCTTCATTTGGTTATCCCCTAAGTATAGAGGAAAATCAAATGAAAACAATCAACTTGAGCCACAAGTCCTAGCTTCACCTCATGGGAATCTAGCTTTAGTGCACTCCAAGCCAACTAGCAGTCCCTAATTCCAAATCAACTATTGATATAACTATTCAACTTCTTCCGATGACCAAACCCTATGCCAAGTGTAAAAATTCTACTCCATAGCTAGTGTTGACATTTTATCAAACATGTGATGAGCGAAAAAGAAAGCCATAGTAAAATGAGAAGAAAAGTAGAATTGAAAGTATTGCAACACAAGGATCTAACAACAAGTCTCAAAGAGTAGCAATAGAAATCAAATTCTCAATGTATGGATGAAATCCAAAATTACAAAGTTGAATTCTAGATCTATGAGAATTGGTCAATTACAACTACTACTTGAAATTAAAGAGGAAAATCTATGACATGAACAAAGTGGAGTGAGAATTGTAATGGATCTCACCAAAGAGTCACTGAAAATCCAGAAATTGAATGAAGATGAACCCTAGGGAAAAGCTTGGAATCTCTCTCTTCTCTTCCCCAAAAGTGTAACTAACCCCTCCCAAAAATATCTAATTCTAGAAAAATGAACTAAGTGTCCTTAACCTCTGCTCCCTTGGTCTTCTTAAGCCTTCTCCCGCCAAAGCATTTCCCCAAAAGTGGGATTCTTAACTACCTCCACGCCTAAGTCACGTGACTTCTAAAAAAATCCTATTCGCGAATCGGCGCGCACGCGCCGTTGAGGCGTCTTATGAAGTACGCGGAGGCGTGATATACGCGTGCGCGTCCATGAAGGTCCTGGCTTGGCCGCTACTCAAGCCGGCTCGTGGCTTGGCTCTTAGTCTCGGCTTCACGTTGCTCTCATCCGCGCGGACGCGCCAGGTGCGCGCACGCGCCCATGCGGAAATTCCCAAGGCTCAACTCTCATGCTTCTTTCCTTTGCATCCGTCTTCCTTCTCTCTTCTGGTCCATTCCTACTCTATATCCTGGAACCACTTAACACACAAGTCACGGCATCGAATGGCATCAAGAGAAGCTTAGAAATGTATCTATTTTAGTACAAAATAAGCATGTTTTCATCCATGAGGCAAAACTAGGAAAGGAATGCAAAATCTTGTACTTTCATATAGAAAGTGTGTGGAATCATTGATAAAACCCCTGAATTCAGCACAAGATAAACCCTCAAAATGGGGTTTGTCAACCTCCCCACACTTAGATTCTAGCATGTCCTCATGCTTAGAGAAATGCAAAGAAACACAGACGACCGAGGGATCGCAAAAGTATAAGACTCGTGAAATGCAACTTACCTATATGCATGCAACTATGACTAGTGCTACTATCCACTTGGTTGGGAACAAATTAGCCTTCTTAGGACATATGCGAGCACATGGGACACGATGGTGGTCAAAGCATAGGACTTGCCACTTTCCAAGCATCAAATGCATTATGTGTAACTTTGCATGAGGAATGCTTGCGAGAGCCGGGAATCATAGGATTGAGCATCGAACCCTCACCGAAAATGTTTGCACTCCAGTCACTCGGTGTTTGGGGTTTATTCTCTCAATTCTCCCCTAATCATGCTTTCCAAGATTTGTTTTTCATCTAACAATCAACAATTATCCAATGCATGCATACAATTATCATGAGGTCTTTTCCTTAGGTTGTAATGGGGCTAGGGTCAAGGTAGGGTCATATATGGCTAGTGGACTTAGGATTTGAATCTTTGATTAACTTAGACTTTTCCACCTAACCTACATAATGACCTATACAATTAAGCACTAACCTAACTACCCATTCCTCACTTTTCCACATACTCATGCAAATTTTTCTCGTTTCACAACACTTATGCATTGATCTTATTGAGCTTCACTTTGGGGCATTTTGTCCCCTTTTATTATTTTTCTTCTTTTTTTTTCTTTCTTTTTCTATATTTTTTTTCCTTTTTTTTTTCTTTTTAGCTTTTATTTCTCTTCTTCTTTTTTTTTCTTTTTTCAAACCATATACAAGAACATCAATGCATAAGGTCTATACATTTAATCAATACATGAGCATGTACCCAATTTCCCAATGTAAAAATACAAAACACAAACGCCCTTTTTATCCCAACCAACGTCCTAAAGTCTTCCCACTCTCGGATGGCACTCACACTCACTAGCCTAAGCCAATCAAAGATCCAAATAAAGGACATTCATTGTTTTCCGCTTTAAGGCTTGTAATGTGCTAAAATAAGAATAAGTGGGTTAAGCGTAGGCTCAAAGTTGGCTAACAAAGGAATATAAAAGGGTTGGCTGTTTGGATATGTGAGCTAATGAAATGATGGCCTCAATCATCTAAATGCATGTATACACAGATTAATGGACATAAAGAATCAAACAAATCACAGATTACAATCATAGAAGGAGAATATTGCACACAAGAAGGAGAATAAGTGGTTATAAGATGTAACCACGCAATTAGGCTCAAAACTCACTAGCTTGTGTTCTTAACTCAAACCCATGTTCCAAAATATAATTCCTCATGCAATTTTTGGCATCAAAGCATTTAAAATTTGCAATGCCCCACGGTTGCCCCAAGGTATTGGTTTCCTAAGAAAGAATTTCATTGTTCCAACCAAGTAAACTTATCATGCAATTGGTGTTAACTAAAACCTAATCATGCAACCTATCCTAATTTATTCAGATGTTACCTACGGAGATCGGTCGGTCGACCTCCCCACACTTAAAACTTAGCACGGTCCTCCGTGCTATAGGTTAGGTGCAGTGGGTGGTTGAGCTCCGAGTGTCCCACATCTCCAATGTCATCGCTATCTCCGCTTGAAGTTGCGGTGGATGTGGAGATATCGGGTTCCTCCATAGGTGGGGTTACTATGCTTAGAAGTCTCTTCACATGAGTATAACGGCGTTGGTTACGCCTCTCATAACGGTCCATTTTCTTGTGAAGGTCCTCAAGGCGTTGAGCGGCCGATTTTTGTGATGTAGATGGAGTGGTAGGATTGCAAGTTTGTGTGGGTAGTCCAATGTCCTTGGTGGCTTCCGGAGGCTTGAGGCATCTCTTGGTCGGAATTATATCACCATCGACCGGAATTGTGGTTCTCCTAACTTTAGCCTCCCGGTTGACGCCGGCTTTCGCAACTAATGCCGTCACTAAAGCGGGGAATGGCAGATTTCCCTTGGCATAAATGCGCCCCATGGATTGGCAGATGGCATGCGAAACGTCGACCGGTTTATCGGTTAAGATGGACCATATTAATAAGGCCAGCTCGGCGGTGATGGATGACCCATGTGTGCTTGGGAGCACATAGTGAGCCAGAATTTGGGCCCAAACCGTGGCTTTTTGAGTGAGGTGGCGGACATCTAAACCTTTGGGTCGTTGCTTTATAGTCCCCCGAATCCAATATGCGTCGGGTAAAGCAATGACGCGGAGGATCTCGCTCCAATCAAATGCACGGTCATCGCATGTAGCCAAGACTTCTTGGTAGGTGTCATGTGCATCCGTTGACGGTTCAATCTCAAGGACTTCTCGGATGGTTTCCACTGTGACCGACACTTGCTTTCGTAGCACAAATATTGATGTGAGAAGGGGTGAGTGGTAGTTGGAATAGAATTCCACCACCCATGAGAGATTGGCCTCCGTTGGTTGCCTCAAGAGGAACTTCCATTGCCTCCGGTTAATGTGTGGCATCACAATCGGATTAAGGTGGGCCGGTAGGACTAGGAGGGGTTCCGGATGATAATTCCTTTCGATCATTCTTGAGTAAACAAGTTCGCAATAACGGTTGGGAAACTTGTTCGAATCCTTAGGAGGGTTATCCTTCTCTAGAACATCAACGGGGCCCTTAGTCTTCTTTAAGAGTGGCTTGGCCGTTAGGTCGTGGTGCGCTTTATTGGAAGCTGGCTTCTTGGGGGCTTTCCCTTTGTTCCTTTTGGTGACCATCCTATGAGAACAAAGAAAGGGAAAACATCAAACCCAAATGAGTGGAAGTAAATGCGAATATGCAATGAAAAGTTATGCCATAGAATATGGGTGTCATTGTCACATGACAGCTGCAACATGTGACTATGATAACATGAGAAAAGCAAGGCAAATCATTTTCATATGGTGCAAGGGCAATTTAAGCACGCAAGTAAGGAGCGTGAGAAGTACATACCCTTAAGGACCACAAATGGAAAGCAAGTTAGGAAAATGTAAGTGAATGGATTGGAGAAATGGGGATGCGCCCAAAAGTGATAATTGAGAGGCAATTTAGTCAAAGTGGGCTCAAAACTCAAGTATGCCTTTCGTCGAACACTTGGCGTGCATCCTCTTGTAGTGTGTATCAGAAGATGGTGAAAGCAATGTAGCAATTCTCAATCCAATATTAATGATTACAGTGCACAGTGATTGTAAGAAAAGCAAGCAACACAACTCATCTACTAATGCAAGTGAAGTTAAGACCTACATGCCCAAGAAGGTTTAAATTGATAGAGAGGAGGAAAACAAAAACATCTTAAAGAAGTAACTAAGATGAAAGAAGAAAAAGGGAAAGAAGCTAACTAAAAGAAGGTGAACTAAATGAATAAGAATCAAAAGAGATGGTTGGAGTGAGAGGGTAGCTTAGTATAGTACCTTGTGAGATGAGGAAGAATATAGAAGAGAAGTTGTAGAGTGGGTTGATGGAGAGTGGAGAATCAATATGGAGCCATTGGTGATTAGTGGTATAAGGGAGTGGAGAAGAGGGAATGGTGGAATGAGGATGAAGGGGTAAGTGCGCCCCTTTCCAAGTTGGGTGTGTAGTGAAAGGTATGAGAAGAGGAGGGAAATGTGAATTGAGAGTGAAGGGGTGAGTGTGCCCCTTCTTACGTTGGCGCCGATCATCCGCGCGTGCGCGCACAGTGCGCGCTCGCGCAGGGAGGCGAGGTGGAGTGGGGCGCGCGCGCGCGCACGTTGCGCGTGCGCGCCCATGCGCTTGGGCTGGTGGCACAGGAAAGGCACAGGGGTGGCATAACTCTCTGGACGAAGTACCAGAGGTTGCTTTAGGCCTTTTGGCGCGCGCGCGCACGCGTCAACGCGGTTGTGCCCCAGGCATGAAAAGGGCCTGGAGGGGGCTCAACTCTCTGTAAAGTGGCTTAGAGAGGAGTGCAGAATCGATGGGCGCGTGCGCGGCTAGGGCGCGCGCGCGCATTTCGTGCTCGCAGTGTATGGACGCGTGCGCGCCAGGTGCGCGCGCGCGGCAAAGGTGTTAGGCCGGTGGCTTAGCGTAGGCTTAGGAATGGCCTAACTCTCTGTAAGATGTACTAGGGGTGCAGCAAGGCAATCGGCGCGGACGCGCATAGTGCGCTTGCGCGTCGATTGGCAGATTTCGCCCATGTGCGCGGGCGCGCCATGTGCGCGCGCGGGGGATTCCTGTGCTTCAGGCATGGTCTTGGCATGGTGTGGGTGCAACTCTCGGATAAATGTATGGAGGGCTGATATTCGCGATCCACGCGTCCGCGCACGGTGCGCGTCCGCGGAGATGACCGCTGAGTGCTTTAAGGGCGCGTGCGCGCACGTGGGGCTTTTTCTGAATTTGCATGTGTTTACATCACTTTGGACGTTTCAACCCCCTCCCCCCCATACAGCCACTGAAACACTATAGCAGGGCACTTTAATTGGTGAACTATCAATGAATTTTAACAAATGAAGGAGAATTGACATTAAAATCTAGCTAACAAACATGAAGTCAAGTGTCTATGTACAAAGCTCAAAGGAAGATCTTACCATGGTGGGGTGTCTCCCACCTAGCACTTTTGTTTAACGTCCTTAAGTTGGACTTTCTGTAGCTCATAATGCTTATTCAAGAGTTGCATCCCTCAAGAGGAACACTTCAAATTCCTTGGAATTCTTTCTTTGCTCACCATGATACAATTTGAGACGGTGCCCGTTTACCTTGAAGATGTCCGGGCTTGTTGGGTGGCGCAAGTGGTAGACCCCATAAGGTTCTACTTTCTCCACTTGGTAGGGTCCATCCCACCTTGATCTAAGCTTTCCGGGTAGTAATCTCAACCTCGAATTGTAGAGAAGGACTAGGTCACCGGGTCGGAACTCTCTTCTCCTAATGTTCTTGTCATGGATGGCTTTCAACTTTTCCTTATAAAGCCTAGAGTTGTCGTAAGCTTCTAATCTCAAACATTCCAATTCCGCCAATTGAAGCTTTCTCTCTATTCCGGCCCCACTCAAGTTCATATTGCACTCCTTTATGGCCCAATAGGCTTTGTGTTCAATCTCCACCGGTAAGTGACATGCTTTACCATATACAAGCCGGAAGGGGCTCATGCCTATGGGTGTCTTGTAAGCCGTTCGATAGGCCCATAATGCATCGGAGAGTTTAATGCTCCAATCTTTCCTATTCGGCTTTACAATCCTTTCTAACACATGCTTGATTTCCCGGTTAGATACTTCGGCTTGGCCGTTTGTCTGAGGGTGGTAAGCCGTGGCGACTTTGTGGATGATGCCATATTTTCTCATGAGGCCATCTATTTTTTTGTTGCAAAAGTGGGATCCTTGGTCACTTATGACTGCTCTTGGGGCGCCAAAGCGACAAATGATATTGTTCCTCACAAAAGAATACACAACATTAGCGTCATCCGTTCAGGTGGGGATTGCCTCCACCCATTTTGACACATAATCGACGGCTAACAAGATGTAGAGAAAGCCATTGGAATTTGAAAATGGTCCCATGAAGTCGATTCCCCACACGTCAAAGATTTCACAAAAAAGCATATTTTGTTGGGGAATTTCGTCCTTCTTGGAAATATCTCCAAACCTAATACATTGGGGACAAGATTTGCAATAGAGAGAAGCATCTTTGAGAAGAGTTGGCCACCAAAATCCGCAATCAAGGACCTTTCTTGTCGTTCTTTGGGGCCCATAGTGACCACCTCCTTCGGAAGCATGGCAAGCGTCCAAGATTGCTTGGAATTCGGTTTGAGGTATGCACCGTCGCACTATTTGGTCCGCTCCACACCTCCACAAATAGGGATCATCCCAAATATAGTATTTGGATTCGTTCTTCAGTTTATCCCTTTTATTCTTGTCGAGATTGGGAGGGAAAGTGCGTGAAACCAAATAGTTTGCTATTGGGGCATACCAAGGAACCACTTCCGAGATTGCATGCAAGGCATCTAAAGGAAAGGAATCATTGATAGGAGTGGTGTCGCCTTTTGTGTGTTCAAGGCGACTTAAATGGTCCGCCACTAGGTTTTGGGAACCGCTCCTATCTTTGATCTCCAAGTCAAATTCTTGTAACAAAAGCACCCAACGAATTAATCTCGGTTTTGATTTCTTTTTGGCCAACAAGTACTTTAGTGCCGCGTGATCCGAGTACACTACTACCTTGGAACCAAGAAGATAGGCTCGGAACTTGTCCAAAGCAAAAACAATAGCTAGGAGTTCCTTTTCGGTAGTAGTGTAATTGGATTGGGCTCCGTCTAATGTTTTGGAAGCATAAGCTATGACATAGGGAGTCTTACCCTCGCGTTGTGCTAACGCGGCTCCTATCGCATAATTCGAAGCATCACACATGATTTCAAAGGGTTGAGTCCAATTGGGTCCTCGTACAATAGGAGCTTGTGTCAATGCTACCTTGAGTTTGTCATATGCTTCCATACATTCCTTGCTCATCTCAAATTCGGTGTCTTTTTGTAGTAATCGAGAGAGAGGTAAGGCCACCTTGCTAAAGTCCTTGATGAATCTCCGGTAAAATTCTGCATGTCCAAAAAAAGAACGGACTTCCCTCTCGCAGGAGGGGTAAGGTAAACTAGATATGACATTTATTTTTGCCGGATCCACGGATATGCCTTCTTTTGAGACTATGTGTCCCAAAACAATACCTTGTTTGACCATGAAATGACATTTTTCAAAATTTAAGACAAGGTTTGTTTTGGTGCATCTCTCTAAGACTTTTTCAAGGTTACCTAAGCAATGCTCAAATGAATCACCATACACACTAAAGTCATCCATGAAAACTTCCATCGATTGCTCTAGAAAATCCGCAAATAGGCTCATCATGCATCTTTGAAACGTTGCCGGTGCATTGCATAGGCCAAATGGCATACGCTTGTAAGCATACGTTCCAAAGGGGCAAGTAAATGTGGTTTTTTCTTGGTCCTCTAGAGCAATATGAATTTGGAAGTATCCGGAGTATCCATCAAGAAAACAATAGTATGATTTACCGGCTAACCGATCAAGCATTTGATCGATAAATGGTAGTGGAAAGTGATCTTTTCTTGTGGCCGCATTCAATCTTCGGTAGTCTATGCATACTCTCCAAGAATTTTGCACTCTTGTTGCTATAAGTTCACCACTTTCGTTTTTGATTGTTGTCACCCCGGACTTCTTTGGCACTACTTGGACCGGGCTTACCCATTCGCTATCCGAGATAGGATAGATGATGTCCGCTTCAAGTAGCTTAGTGACTTCTTTCTTCACCACCTCAAGAATGGTTGGGTTAAGTCTCCTTTGAGGTTGTCGGACCGGTCTTGCTCCTTCTTCAAGGAATATGCGGTGCTCGCATACTTGGGGGCTTATTCCCACTAGATCCGCCAAACTCCACCCAATTGCCTTTTTGTTCTTCCTCAATACATTTAGCAATTTTTCTTCTTGTTGAGGAGTTAACTCTTGTGCAATTATTACGGGTAGCTTTTGGGCTTCATCAAGGTATGAATACCTTAAGTGAGGTGGTAGTGGCTTCAATTCCATCTTTTTGTCATTCGTTGAAGTTTGAGTTTCCGGATGGTTTGTATGATGTGTGGTGTTTAGTTCGCTTGAACTTCCATTTGCTTCTTCAACCATGTACTTCTCATTTAACTTTGCAAGGTGTACTTCGGCAACCATGTTATCAATTGGGTCACACCGGAATAGAGAGTGATTCTCCGGTGGATGCTTCATTGCTTCTTCTAGGCTAAAACTCACAACCCTCCCATCTATTTCAAAAGAGTAGGTCCCCGAGTAGGCATCTAGCTTGAATCTAGAAGTTCTCAAAAATGGTCTTCCAAGGAGAATAGATGATGCTCTCTCGGTTTCGCTTGATGGCATTTCAAGGACATAAAAGTCAATCGGAAACACCAATCCTTTTATGTTCACCAATACGTCTTCCGCAACACCCATCACGGTTATTATGCTCTTATCCGCTAGGACAAATCTTGCCGTCGACCTTTTTAGTGGTGGCAACTTCAATACCCGGTAGACGGAGAGCGGCATGATGCTAGCACATGCTCCTAGGTCACACATGCAATCTATAGATTGAACTCCATTAACGGTGCAAGTGACCATACAAGGGCCCGGATCATCACACTTCTCGGGCAATGCTCCCATTAAAGCAGAAATAGAACTCCCCAATGGAATGGTTTCTAGTTCAAGAATCCTATCCTTGTTTATGCATAGATCTTTAAGAAATTTTGCATATCTAGGAACTTGATGGATAGCATCAAAGAGGGGGATGGTTACCTCAACTTTCTTGAACATTTCTACCATTTTGGGGTCGAGTTCCATGCGCTTCTTAGCTTTCTTTGCAAGTGTTGGAAATGGGAGTGGTTGAGCAATTTCCTCTTCCAATGTTCTCTTGGCCTTGGTTGTTTCCTTAGTTGATTGGGCTTCACCCTCAACTATGACTTGTGGTGGTTCATCTTCCACTACCTCTTCTATATCTATTCTTTCTTCCTCTTGGTCGGTTGTGATAGGGTTTGGGTCCCTTGCTTCCTTCTCTTTTAGTTGTGTACCGGACCTAAGGGTGATGGCATTGATGCCCCCCTTTGGATTTGGTTGAGGTTGAGAGGGAATGAATCTTTGGATTGGGGGTTGAGGAGTGGGAGTTGATGGTGTATCCATA
This sequence comes from Arachis stenosperma, assembly GCF_014773155.1. Classification (NCBI taxonomy): domain Eukaryota; kingdom Viridiplantae; phylum Streptophyta; class Magnoliopsida; order Fabales; family Fabaceae; genus Arachis; species Arachis stenosperma. The sequence continues at coordinate 104,155,393 of NC_080385.1, read as the reverse complement.
CGTGCAAGAAGAGCTTGTAGTGTAGAGGTGAGGCCAGTGAGGCCGGAAGCAAGTGTGTTTTGTAGTTCCTTTTGGCCTTGGATAATGGTCCGGAGTGTTTCGTCTTGGTTGGAGGGGGTGGTTGCATATGTGAGTTGGGGAGCTTGTGATTGGTTGGGTGGTGGTCTTTGATGTGGTGGTTGATATGTTTGGTAGTTTCTTTGTGGGTTTTTTTGGTTGTATGGTTGATTTTGTGACCGGTTTTGTGAGAAGTTTTGTGAGTTGTTGCCCCATCTTTGACCTCCTCCATTGTTGTTGTTGTCCCTATTCCCTTGTTGATGGTTGTCTCTCCAATTTTGATTATTGTGTCCACTTCCTTGGTTGTAGCCTCCTCCTTGATATGGGTGCCCTTGGTTAGGATTACCGCCTTGGTAGTACCCTTGATTGGGTCGGTCATAGAAATTATGGGTAGCCCGCCAAGGTGTTGTCTTCTTGAAGGCTTGGGCACTCATCCGTGTAGTGAGAGTAGCAAGAGCAAATGCCACATACTTTTTGAGGGACCAATTGTTGGTTGTGTTGTTGAAGTGGTGGCGGGTGTTGTTGGTATGATTGAGGTTGTTGTGGTTGTTGTTGGTTCAATTGGAGTTGCCTCAAGATGGATGTCATCTCATTCAAGGATTGAGTTAGAGCGGTGGTTTCACTACTAGTTGATACCTCATTCACGGTCCTTGGACGATTGACTCTTCGCCTCATATGTTGATTGGATTCGGCTATGTCACTGATAAGTTGCCATGCCTCCTCCGCTGTTTTATATTTGAACAAAGAACCATTGCTAGAAGTGTCCAAGAGGGTTCTATCTTGCTCTCGCATCCCTTGACATATGTATCCAAGCAATACTTGAGTGTCTATCATGTGATTAGGGCATGCATCTAGTAATTTGCGAAACCGTTCCCAATACTCATAGAGTGTTTCCGTCTCACCTTGCACAATACAAGACATTTCCTTCCTTAGCCTATCCATCTTCTCCGGGGGCAAGAATTTATCCAAGAATCCTCTTCTAAGTAGGTCCCAATCGGAGGTGACTTCACTAGAGAGAGTGTAGAACCATTCTTTAGCCTTGTCCTCAAGAGAGAAAGGGAGAGCAAACAACCATATAGCAACTTCATCGGACCCTTCCCGTCTAGTAGTTGAGCATATGCGATGGAAGTCCTTGAGATGTCGAATAGGGTCTTGTGCGGGAAGCCCGTGAAACTTGGGTAAGAGGTTGATCAAAGCGGTCTTCAATTCAAAGTTTGCATTCAAGTTAGGGTGAGTTACATGAAGGGGTTGAAGGACATAATCCGGTGCACCCGCTTCCTTGATGGTAACTCTCCTTGGAGCATCCATGGTATTAGTACCTAAAACAAAAGAAGAATCGTTAGTGGGATTGATGGGAGTATGATTAATGCCTTCTTTGAGTGACGGTTCAATGTTAACTTCTAGTGGGGTGGTTGAGGTGGTGAAAACCTCTTCACCTTTCCCAAACCTTAGCCGCCTCCGAGCTTGTCTAATATGAAACAAAGTTCGTTCTATTTCCGGATCAAAAGGGACTAAGCTCGAATTTGGTTGTGAACGCGTCATGCAATGAAAGGGAAATGAAATTCATTATAACGATGAGGGGTTAGTCACTTGAACAATTTACAATGAAGTGCAACTATGTACATATACACACGCTTAATCCAAATAATAACATGACACACTAAGCAAACTCCTCGGCAACGGCGCCATTTTGACAAATGAATTTTTTTGTTGGTATAGAAATTATCAAGTGATCAATCATAGTATAGTCTAAACCGACGCAAAATCCATCATCAAACAAATCTACAATCTATAATCGAGAGTATTAGTCCCGAGTCGTTCTCCCTTGGAATCGTCAAAGTGTGCATCTTATTGATTCGATAAGCCTTGTTGGAATTCTTTGAAGGTTTTAGCAAAGCAATGAGAAACAAACAACCAATTATCAAAAGACTTGGCTTAAGGTTGGCATTAGAAATTCTATCCTTATAGTTCATTCAATGTTGACAACAATTAGGCCTTGCTTCATTTGGTTATCCCCTAAGTATAGAGGAAAATCAAATGAAAACAATCAACTTGAGCCACAAGTCCTAGCTTCACCTCATGGGAATCTAGCTTTAGTGCACTCCAAGCCAACTAGCAGTCCCTAATTCCAAATCAACTATTGATATAACTATTCAACTTCTTCCAATGACCAAACCCTATGCCAAGTGTAAAAATTCTACTCCATAGCTAGTGTTGACATTTTATCAAACATGTGATGAGCGAAAAAGAAAGCTATAGTAAAATGAGAAGAAAAGTAGAATTGAAAGTATTGCAACACAAGGATCTAACAACAAGTCTCAAAGAGTAGCAATAGAAATCAAATTCTCAATGTATGGATGAAATCCAAAATTACAAAGTTGAATTCTAGATCTATGAGAATTGGTCAATTACAACTACTACTTGAAATTGAAGAGGAAAATCTATGACATGAACAAAGTGGAGTGAGAATTGTAATGGATCTCACCAAAGAGTCACTGAAAATCCAGAAATTGAATGAAGATGAACCCTAGGGAAAAGCTTGGAGTCTCTCTCTTCTCTTCCCCAAAAGTGTAACTAACCCCTCCCAAAAATATCTAATTCTAGAAAATTGAACTAAGTGTCCTTAACCCCTGCTCCCTTGGTCTTCTTAAGCCTTCTCCCGCCAAAGCATTTCCCCAAAAGTGGGATTCTTAACTACCTCCACGCCTAAGTCACGTGACTTCTAAAAAAATCATATTCGCGAATCGGCGCGAACGCGCAAGGTGCGCGCACGCGCCGTTGAGGCGTCTTGTGAAGTGCGCGGAGGCGTGATGTACGCGTGCGCGTCCATGAAGGTCCTGGCTTGGCCGCTACTCAAGCCGGCTCATGGCTTGGCTCTTAGTCTCGGCTTCACGTTGCTCTCATCCGCGCGGACGCGCCAGGTGCGCACACGCGCCCATGCGGAAATTCCCAAGGCTCAACTCTCATGCTTCTTTCCTTTGCATCCGTCTTCCTTCTCTCTTCTGGTCCATTCCTACTCTATATCCTGGAACTACTTAACACACAAGTCACGGCATCGAATGGCATCAAGAGAAGCTTAGAAATGTATCTATTTTAGTACAAAATAAGCATGTTTTCATCCATGAGGCAAAACTAGGAAAGGAATGCAAAATCTTGTACTTTCATATAGAAAGTGTGTGGAATCATTGATAAAACCCCTGAATTCAGCACAAGATAAACCCTCAAAATGGGGTTTGTCACCACTCAAAGGCAAAAAAGGAGGAGAAAATCGAACCGACTATTGTGAATATCATCGAATCCGCTGGCATTCCACCAACGAATGTTTTGACTTAAAGAATGTCATAGAAAAGCTAGTAAGAGAAGGGAAATTAGATCGGTATCTGGCCACCCGTGACGATGAGCAAAGAAAAAGAAGAAGGGAAGAAGATGTCGGACGAACCGAGCGATCACCTCGTACACCAGAAAGACACGTCCACATGATATACGGCGGATTTACGGGAGGAGGAGTCTCCAAATCATCTCACAAAAGATATCTTAAAGAAGTATATCATGTCGAGGGGAAGGAGGAAGCACCCGACATCCCCGCAATTACTTTCACTAAAGAAGACGCATCCGGTATCATCTTAATACACGACGATCCCATGGTCATCACTGTTATACTGGCAAACGCAAATCTCCACCGCACACTGGTAGACCAAGGGAGCCCAGCCGACATCTTGTTCAAAACTGCCTTCGACAAGCTCGGCCTGGAAGAAAAAGAACTTAGAGCATATCCGAACAGCCTGTTCGGACTGGGAGACACCCCGGTTCAACCGCTTGGGTACATCTTACTACACACAACCTTCGGAAAAGGAAACCAGTCAAGAGCACTTAAGATAGATTACATCGTGGTCGATGTAAGTTTAGCCTACAATGCCTTAATAGGTCGGACAACATTGAATCAGCTCGGCGCAATAGTCTCGACTCCACATCTATGCATGAAATTCCCAATTGCAGAAAGGATAGCTACAATAAAAGCAGACCAGAAGACGGCGCGTCGCTGTTACCATGAAAGCTTAAACTTCAGAGGCAGAGGAGAAGAATTTCACACAATCGAACTCGACGGAGTGTAGAGGCGGGAAGAACTCCACCCACAACCCGAAGGTGAAATAGAGAAAGTCCAGATTGGGGACACCCCGGACCAAACAACCAATATCGGTACAATCCTAAAAGGAGACATAAAAGAATCACTCATATAGTTCTTGCGAGATAACGTCGACCTCTTTGCATGGAAGGCCGCAGACATGCCAGGTATAGACCCCAAGTTAATGTGCCATAAGTTATCAGTTTACCCAGGATCTCGGCCAGTACAACAGAGGCGTAAAAAACTCGGACCAGAACGATCCCAAGCTGTGGAAGAGCAGGTACAAGCTTGATAAACCCATATTTCACGGTTTATCTTGTGCTCAATTGAGTGGTTTTTATCAACTCTTTACCCACTTATTCATACTATTTGCATGCTTTTACATTTGCTTTCCTAATTATGTGCTTTGATTGAAAACATGCTTCTTTGGCCTTAAGTTCCCTATGTTTAATCCTCTCTTATTACCATTAGATGCCTTGATATGTGTGTTAACTGATTTTAGATATTACAAGGCAGGAATGACTCAGAGGATGGAAAGGAAGCATGCAAAAGTGGAAGGAATACAAGAAGTTGGAGAAACTGCTAAGTTGTCCAGCCTGACCTCTTTGCACTCAAATGGCTATAACTTTAGCTACAGAGGTCCAAATGAGATGGTTCCAGTTGCGTTGGAAAGCTAACGTTCGGGGCTTCGCAACGATATATAATTTGCCATATCTGCCCTAACGCCAGACGACGCAAATGCGTAGATCACGCGGCCGCATTGCATCTGCAAACCTCAATCCGCGCGGCCGCGTGGACGACGCCTCCGCGTCACTCTTCCGTGACCTGTACGGACTAGAAAGCGCTGGGAGTGATTTCTGGGCTGCTTTTGACCCAGTTTTCAGCCCAGAACACACAGATTAGAGGCTATAAAGTGGGGGAATACATGCATTCATAATTATTCACTCATAATTCACAATTTTAGTTTTAGATGTAGTTTTTAGTGAGAGAGGTTCTCTCCTCTCTCTCTTTAGGATTTAGGATTTAGGACTTCTCCTAGTTTTAGGAGTGACTCTCAATCCAGGTTTTTATGTTCCTTTGTTTTTAAGCTTCCCTTTCACTTTATTTATTTATTCCAGCATTTGAGTTAATTATTTACTTTTATAATTTCATTTATGAATTATTCCATGTCACAGATTATTGTTTGAATTAATGATAATTGAGGTATTTTCAGTTTATGATTGCTTGCTTTTATTTATGTTACCATTACTTCCGATCTGAAGATATTTTATTCCAGCAATTTACTTTTTCCCCCTTTTGGTCTTGGTTAAGAAATCAGTAACTCAACAGTTATCAAACTCAGCGTAAGTGATAATCGTTATCTTGCTAATTGAACTGAACTTCAATAATCCCAACTTTTTCTTAGGAAATAAATAGGATTCGAAGGTCAAACTAATTAGTCCCTTGACTTACCTTTGCTTCAAAGGTTAACTAAGTGGAATTAAGATACAACTTTCATTATTGTTGAGAGGGATAACTAAGTTAGACTTCTAATTTCTCTCACCCTGCCAAAAGTTGCTTTACAGTATTTATTTATTTATTTTAATTGCCATTTATTTTACTTGCCATTTATATTACTTATTCCTCATTCTTGAAACCTCGAATTCACAATCTCCATAGCCAATAATAAAAACATACCTCCTTGCAGTTCCTTGAGAAGACGACCCGAGGTTTGAATACTCAGTTAACAATTTTTAAAGGGGTTTGTTACTTGTGACACCCAAAAAGTTTGTATGAAAGAACTTTTGAAGGTTTAGAAACTATACTTGCAACGAGGATTTATCCGCAAATTTCTAGACCACGCAAAAGTTCTCTCATCAAAATGGCGCCGTTGCCGGGGAACTGCTAACGTGTGCCTTATTATTGGTTATTGTAAATATTTTTCTTTTGTTTGTTTATTTATTTTTAATTTTCCTTTTTAATTTTATTTGCTACCATGAACTCTCACCCCTCTCGCTTTGAGTTTGGTTCTAACTTTGTTGAAGGAAATAGAAGTTACAGCAGGAATATGCATCAAGGTCAGACCAATCAAGGATGGATGGAGCCAAGAGGATCTAATCAACCCTTTAGGCAACAACACCCTCCGAGATATTCTGGACAAAGACCATTCTACAATGCATATCCAGCTGAAAGATACAGTGGACAACCTTGTAACTACCAACAAGCCCCACCCCGTGCATATAGGCCACCCTTTTAACATAACCTCGAACCACCACACTCACAAGCTTCTTTTCACCATTCGCCACCATATGATCCTTCCTTACCCTACTACCAATCCAATCACTCCCAATCACCACCACTTTATTATGTATCATGTCCAAGTCCGGCAACCCGAGAAGCAGAGGTTCGCCTAAAGGAAACAGTAGATAATCTTCAAACCACCATTCGACAACTGGAGCAAGCAGTAATTCAATGGGTTTCTAGGCGCTCAAATATACAAGGATCAGCCACAACTCCATGTGAACAGTCTAATGAAGAGCAGAGCATGAAAGAGATACCAGAAACTCCAGTGGACAAGACAGGAAATGAATTTGTACTAGAACAAGTAGAAGAAGCTGTCATTGTTCAAGAAGAAGAGTTGGTTGAAGATCTACGAGATGCTGAACCTCCATGGGAATCCAGAGCTGAGGATAACTCCGTTAGGGATGTTACAGTTGATGCTAAGGAGGATAGTACACAACCCCCAAGGCAAGTCGCTTATGAAGAATCAAACGGAATAATCCAAGAAGCGAATTCCCTTGATGATGATAGTCACAAGTCTAGCTCTCTTAGTAATGAACTTGCATCTGTAAGTGAATTCTCTGAGATCGAAGAATCTTCCCCAAGTGAATGCGAAGATGATACGGAGGTAGATTTCTCTCAACCTCCAATCTATGACTCAAGTGATGAGGAAGATATGGAAGACTTTGACCAGGACATGGCTAGAATGGAAAAGGTTTGCAAGGAAGTGAAGGAATTCACTGAAGACCACAAGAGAGTAGAGCTTGCAGAACCACAAATTCAGATTACTCATCACCCGACTGGACCAATGTAGATCAAGACAAAGACGGGTGTAGAAGAAAAGTTTAGGATCCTGGAGTCTATTCTGACATTCAATACTCCGGGAGCCTACAAGCCTGTTTGAACTCACACAAGGGCTTTACGTACTTTGTTTGGAACCCCGGAGGATGCTGGCATTCCAAACACTGGTGGAGATTTCTGGACGAATTCAAACATAAGCCACCATAGCAGAAAGCTCATCCAATGTCCAACTTAAGGACTTTAACTAAAAGTGCTAGGTGGGAGACAATCCACCATGGTATAGTCGCTCCTGTTTCCATTTTATTTTGTTTTGTTTATTTTATATTGTTCATTTCTATTGAACCTGGATATTATTCATAACATTTGCATTTAGCACTGCATACTGCATAATTACATCCCTGTATAAAAAAAAGGAAACCACGCATGCGACGCGACAGCGTCACTGACGCGTCCGCGTCGCTAGTGCGTTGGGAAGAAAAAAATTGAACAGAGAGTCACGCGAGAGCGTGGCTGGAGGCGCGCCATTAGCATAATTTGACCCCACGCGACCGCGTCACTCACGCGACCGCGTCATGTGAAACTTTGGCCTCCCACGCGACCGCGTCACCCACGCGGCCGCGTGACCTGAAAATCGATGTCAAAAGGGTGCATGGCCAAAAGATGAGCTAGAGTGGTGCTGGACTGGCGCTAGATGCACAGACCTTGCCACGCAAACGCGTGCCCCACGCGTCCGCGTCATATCCCCATATCGGCCACTCACGCGATCGCGTCACCCAAAATTTGGTAAAATAAAATTTTGAACAGAAAGTTGTGCGAGCGCGAGGCTGCCCTCGCGCCAGTAGCATGAATTGTGTCACGCGACTACGTGATCGACGCGACCGCGTCAATCAGTATCAGCGCAAGTCGCGCGACCGCGTGCCCCACGCGATCGTGTCGCTTGCGCCGCACAGCTTATCCTACTTTGCCAAATATCTTATATTTTCTTCCCAATCCTAATTTTTTCCTCTTTACTTCTTCTTCCCTTCTTTCCCTTCTCATTCTTCTTATCTTTCATTTTCTTTTACTTAATTGCATACTTTCATTCATTGAATTATTTTCATTGGTGTTAGAATTTTATTTGGGTCATTATTTTTATGTTGCTTATGGATTGTTTGGGATTTGTTTAAACAATTACATATTATTATAAGGGTTAATTGCATGTTCTAATTAATATTTTCCATACCTTATTTAACATGCATGCTATGTGTTTGTGAAAACGGCCATATGCCATTTTGCACTATTTTTAGATTTCTTCTAAATCTAGTGCTCTATATGCCTGCTTTTCACAAAACCTCTTTTCTATTTTATTACTTAAATTTAATTGTTTTTACAAACATCTTATTAATTTGAGTGACTTGGTAATCTAATTTGGACATTAAATGCTTGACCTATGCTACTCATGCCCTTTGCCGGCATGCCAATAAACACTTTGCATTCAATTTTCCTCACATGCACTAGCTATATTTTCACTGTTGATTTGCCACATGTAGTCATGACCATGTGTTCACATCATTATCCATACCTGTGCATTGATTACCACCTTTCCTATTCTTTTCCTTGCTATAAACCTTGAATGCTGATGTCTTTTCTCGTTTCCTTTCAGGATGGCCACCAAGAAAGGTAAAGAGAAAGCTACTCCCATACCACTGGCAAGGAAAGGAACATAAAGAGCACGAGCTGCGGAGCCACCCATCCACCTGTATATCTTAGCATGCACCGAGGACGGTGCAACCTTTAAGTGTGGGGAGGTCGATACCGATCTTCATGGGTTAGTACTTCCTTGTCTCAACACCAATGTTTAAATTTTCTTTGTAGATTAGTTGTTGCATTTGCATATTTATTTGATTTTTTTGTGCATATTTTACCACTTGGTTGAAGTAATATTTTCTTTTTCAAGAAACTTTTTATAGTATTTCACTACTTTAAATTAAAAACTTTTTGAAAAACTTGTATGAAAGAAATATTATTTTGGAACATGGTTTAAAGCTTGAACATACAAAACCAGTGAGATTTTGAGCCTATTTGATTGGTTGCATTCTATCAACCAATATTTTATTTTTGGTGTGTGTTTTTCTCTCTAAAATTGCGATCTTTGTCTTACTTGATTCTATATTTCCATTGTTTAATGTATGCATGCACTTATATGATTGAGGCCTTTGTTTCACTAAGCTTACATACCAATATAGCCTTACCCTTTCATTATCCCTTGCAAACCAATTTGAGCCTATTTTTACCCCTCTGTTCTTTATTTTAGCACATCACTAACTCTAAGCGGAAAATAATAATATCCTTAATTTGAATCCTTGATTAGTTTAGACTAGTGAAAGTGCTCATGAATTAAGTGTGGGGAAAGAGGGTCTGGAAACATCTAGTTTGAGAATTGAGTATGTTAGACTTTTCTAAAAATGTGAAAGAAATGTTTAGGACATGTTCATGCATTCAATCATATGCATTGAGAAAAACGAAAAGAAAAAAAATAATATATAAAAAAGAGAGCAAAATAAGTGAAAGGGGACAAAATGCCCCAAAGTAAGTGTTGGTATCAATGCATATGTACTGTACTCGAAACTTGGAATGCATAAATATGTAGTAAACACAGTTAATGGGTAGTTATTGATTTTATATTACATGGATTTTCTTAAGTTAGGTGAAAAGTTTATGTTAATTAAGGATTCAGATTTTAGTCCACTTGGCCAAATACAATCCTACCTTGACCCTAACCCCATTACAACCCTTAAAAGACCTCTTGATTTGTGTATTGGTGCATTAAATTTCTGTTGATTGTTAGATGAAGAGCAAGCTATAGAAAGCAAGATTAGTAGAGAATTGACCCTAGACACTTGAGAGTTAGAATGATATACACTACCAGTAAGGGTTCAATGCCTAATTCTATGTTCCCTGCTTTCATGAGCTATTTTCTTCTTACAAGTTATTTGTATTGTATTTTGTGATTTAAATTAGTGAAATCCAGTTCATATCTGTTCTTGAAAGATTTATCTATTTTTAACCAAGTAGGTAGAAACATTTTGCATTTAGTTGCATTCATAGGTTGCATCTCATACATTCTATCATTCCTCTTCATCTCTTTATAGCTTCTCTTGAGCTTAGCATGAGGACATACTAATGTTTAAGTGTGGGGAGGTTGATAAACCCATATTTCATGGTTTATCTTGTGCTTAATTGAGTGGTTTTTATCAACTCTTTACCCACTTATTCATACTATTTGTATGGTTTTACATTTGCCTTCCTAATTATGTGCTTTGATTGAAAACATGCTTCTTTGGCCTTAAGTTCCCTATGTTTAATCCTCTCTTATTATCATTAGATGCCTTGATATGTGTGTTAAGTAATTTTAGAGATTACAAGGCAGGAATGATTCAGAGGATGGAAAGGAAGCATGCAAAAGTGGAAGGAATACAAGAAGTTGGAGAAACTGCTAAGCTGTCCAGCCTGACCTCTTTGCACTCAAACGGCTATAACTTTAGCTACAGAGGTCCAAATGAGATGGTTTCAGTTGTGTTGAAAAGCTAACGTCTGGGACTTCGCAATGATATATAATTTGCCATACCTGCCCTGACTCCAGGCGATGCGAATGCGTGGATCACGCGGCCGTATCGCATCTGCGAACCTCAATCCGCACGGCCACGTGGACGACACCTCCGCGTCACTCTTCCGTGACCTGTACAGACCAGAAAGCGCTGGGAGTGATTTCTGGGCTGCTTTTGACCCAGTTTTCAGCCCAGAACACACAGATTAGAGGCTATAAAGTGGGGGAATGCATGCATTCATAATTATTCACTCATAATTCACAATTTTAGTTTTAGATGTAGTTTTTAGTGAGAGAGGTTCTCTCCTCTCTCTCTTTAAGATTTAGGATTTAGGACTTCTCCTAGTTTTAGGAGTGACTCTCGATCCAGGTTTTTATGTTCCTTTGTTTTTAAGCTTCCCTTTCACTTTATTTATTTATTCCAGCATTTGAGTTAATTATTTACTTTTATAATTTCATTTATGAATTATTCCATGTCACAGATTATTGTTTGAATTAATGATAATTGAGGTATTTTCAGTTTATGATTGCTTGCTTTTATTTACGTTACCATTACTTCTGATCTTAAGATATTTTATTCCAGCAATTTACTTTTTCCCCCTTTTGGTCTTGGTTAAGAAATCAGTAACTCAACAGTTATCAAACTCAGCGTAAGTGATAATCGTTATCTTGCTAATTGAACTGAACTTCAATAATCCCAACTTTTTCTTAGAAAATAAATAGGATTCGAAGGTCAAACTAATTAGTCCCTTGACTTACCTTTGCTTCAAAGGTTAACTAAGTGGAATTAAGATACAACTTTCATTATTGTTGAGAGGGATAACTAAGTTGGACTTCTAATTTCTCTCACCTTGCCAAAAGTTGCTTTACAATATTTATTTATTTTAATTACCATTTATTTTACTTGCCATTTATATTACTTATTCCTCATTCTTGAAACCCCGAATTCACAATCTCCATAGCCAGTAATAAGAACATACCTCCTTGCAGTTCCTTGAGAAGACGACCCGAGGTTTGAATACTCGATTAACAATTTTTAAAGGGGTTTGTTACTTGTGACACCCAAAAAGTTTGTATGAAAGAACTTTTGAAGGTTTAGAAATTATACTTGCAACGAGGATTTATCTGCAAATTTCTAGACCACGCAAAAGTTCTCTCATCAAAGCTCTACTGGAGGCAGGATTCATAAGAGAAGTCAAATACCCACTATGGCTAGCTAACGTCGTGTTGGTGAAAAAATCAAACGGGAAGTGGCGAATGTGCACCGACTACACTGATCTCAACAAAGCCTGCCCAAAAGATCCTTATCCACTCCCAAGTATCGACGCTCTGGTAGATGCCTCCTCCAGATATAAATACCTCTCGTTTATGGACGCATACTTGGGATACAATCAAATCCCAATGTATCCACCCGACCAAGAAAAAACTTCCTTCTTAACCCCAAAAGCAAACTACTGCTACATCGTCATGCCTTTCGGTCTCAAAAACGCGGGAGCTACTTATCAGAGATTAATGAATAAGGTCTTTACGGATCACATCGAAAAAATCATGGAAGTCTATGTGGACGACATGTTAATAAAGGCACAAAGTGAAGCGACGCTATTGTCCGACCTGACCCAAGTATTCGACACTATAAGACGGCATGGCATGCGACTCAATCCTGAAAAATGCACCTTCGCAGTGGAAGCTGGCAAATTCTTGGGTTTTACGCTCACACAAAGAGGAATCGAGACAAATTCGGATAAATGCCGGGCCATACTTGACATGAAGAGTCCGACTTGTGTCAAAGAGGTACAACGACTCAACGGGAGGTTGGCAGCCTTGTCCAGATTTCTAGCCGGATCGGCAATAAGATCTTTTCCCTTCTACGCCACTCTAAGGAAGGGAAAGGAGTTTGAATAGACAACAGAGTGCGATCAAGCCTTCCAAGATTTCAAAAGATTCCTGGGACAACCACCTATTCTAACTCGACCGCGGGAAGGAGAACCACTCATATTATACCTCACAGTAGGAAGTCGGGCAGTACCTCAGCACTAGTTCGAGAAGACGACAGTGGGCAACAACTCGTATACTTCATCAGTAAAGCATTACAATGATCCGAGCTGAACTACCAAAAAATAGAAAAATTTGCCTACGCTCTCATACTAACATCTCGACGACTTCGTCCATACTTCCAAGCTTACACCATTAAGGTTCGGACCAACCAGCCCATAAAAGGGATTTTACAGAAAACAGACTTGGCGGGCAAAATCTTGCAATGGGCAGTCGAGTTGTCCGAATTCGATCTTCAATACGAAGCTTGGACAGCCATCAAATCACAATACCTGGCCGACTTCATTACAGAATTTACAGACACACCAGAAATCCCCACAAAATGGAATCTATACATGGACAGTTCCTCAAATAAAACTGGAAGCGGCGCGGGTGTGATAATTGAAAGCGACCAAGGAACCCAAATCGAACTTTCCCTCAAATTCAGGTTCCCTGCCTCGAACAACCAAGCGGAATATGAGGCACTACTAGCTGGTTTGAAGCTGGCTAGAGAGGTTGGAGCTCAAAAGCTTATTATCTTCAGCGACTTACAAGTAGTCACTTCACAAATAGTAGGAAGCTACCAAGCCAAAGATCCCACCATGAAAAAGTACTTGGACAAAATCAGGGAACAGCTCGGACAACTCAGAGAATATGAGGTCCGTCACATACCCCGAGAACAGAATGCCCGCGCTGACGTACTTTCAAAACTAGCCAGCGCCAAACTAGGGGGCAACAATAGAAGCCTCATCCAAGAATTTTTCTAGAACCCATCAATCTCAGAAGAAGAAAAAGTCCTAGCCATAACAGGTCAGGATCAAGGATGGATGACTCCCATAATCTATTATCTCAAAACAGAAACACTCCCCACAGAGAAAAATGAGGCAAAGAGGTTAAAACGGGAGGCACAATACTACACTATCATAAACAACACTCTATACAAAAGAGGAATTTCAATATCATTGTTAAAATGTGTGCCGACTTCCAACACAAAGGAAGTTCTAGAAGAAGTACACAGTGACATTTGTGGTAATCATCTCGAAGCGCAAGCACTTACCAAAAAAGTACTCCGGGCAGGATTTTATTAGCCAACTCTACAAAAGGAAGCCACAGAGTTCGTAAAGACATGTCCACCATGTCAGAAACATGCCAAATTTTACATCGCCCCGCCAGAGGAACTCATCAGCGTGACCTCACCTTGGCCATTCGCAAAGTGGGGACTCGACCTTCTTGGGCCCTTCTCTCAGGGATCGGGACAAGTTAAATTCCTCATAGTGGGGGTAGACTATTTCACAAAGTGAATCGAGGCAGAACCCCTAGCTAATGCCACTGCTCAAAGAAGTCAAAAATTCCTATATAGGAACATTGTCACAAAGTTCGGGGTTCCATACTCCATCACCACAGACAATGGTACCCAGTTCACAAATGCAGGCTTCAGAAAGTTAGTGGCCGACTTGAACATAAAATAACAATTCACTTCCGTAGAACATCCCCAAGCCAATGAATAAGCCGAAGCTGCCAAAAAAGTCATATTGGCTGGGCTGAAACGGAGATTACAAGATGCAAAGGGAGCCTAGGCTGAGGAGCTCCCACAAGTCCTATGGGCATATCGAACAACGCCACATACCCCCACAGCGTACGGAATGGAGACAATGATCCCAGTAGAGATTGAAGAAGGGTCGTCTAGAGTGATCCACTATAATAAGGAAGCTAACTCCCAACTTCAAAGGGAAGAACTTGACCTACTTCCGGAAGTCCAAGAAAGAGCTCGGATCAGGGAAGAAGTGTTAAAACGTCGAATGGCTTCCAGATACAATCAAAAGGTAGTATAGCGAATTTTTGCTGAGAACGACCTCATCCTAATCCGAAATGATATCGGAACAACTCGACTTGGAGAAGGAAAGCTGGCAGCAAACTGGAAAGGACCCTACCGAGTCATAGAAGTACTTGGAAAGGGCTATTACAGACTGTCCGAACTCGATGGGGGAGAGCTTCCTAGGTCATGGCACGCCTGCAACCTAAGAAGGGACTATAGTTAGGGATGATAAAGGATCTTAGGATAAGGCACACTCTTTTTCCTTAAAAGGTTTTTTAATGAGGCGCCAAGCCAAGACCTACAAATCACCCGACTTAGAAGGATAAAACTCCTGCATGTATATATTTGCATTGTCTTTTGAATAAAATCTGTTTAGATCTTCTATAAATTCTCAAGCCGCATTAATCTGAAACATTCATCGTCCGATTATAAAGCTACAGATCGGCAGAAAGTGAAAATC
Source organism: Arachis stenosperma (assembly GCF_014773155.1). Lineage (NCBI taxonomy): Eukaryota > Viridiplantae > Streptophyta > Magnoliopsida > Fabales > Fabaceae > Arachis > Arachis stenosperma. Next base: position 104,140,260 of record NC_080385.1, on the reverse strand, counting down.
AAATTCACTACACGATCACGATAAAGACTAGCAGAGATGAAAACCAAATTCATTAAAAGGTCGACCAAACGAGGATTAAACCCAATTTCTACAAAATTGGCAAAGATGAAAACAGAATAATGCAAGAAGTTATCGAAAGTGATCCAAAGAAAGGACCTGACAAGGTCCTAATAAAATGGATTGCTAAAAAATAACTTAAAGACTGGCCGACGTAAATAAGTCAGACTTGTTGCAATAACCAAAGTTATAAGTAAATCCCTGGAAAGACGTCTGGCCAGCCCAATAAAAGAGGATTACTATAACTTAGAAGGGCCCGACATGATGAAGTCGGCCCAAAACATAAAAGTTATAAAAGTAATCTCTAAAAGAGACTTGAACAAGGTCCAAGAAAGAGGATTACAAAAATAACTTAGAAGGGCCCGACGTGATGAAGTCGGCCCAAAACATAAAAGTTATAAAAGTAATCCCTAAAAGAGACCTGAATAAGGTCCAATAAAGAGGATTACAAAAATAACTTAGAAGGGCCCGACGTGATGAAGTCGGCCTAAAACATAAAAGTTATAAAAGTAATCCCTGAAAGAGACCTGAACAAGGTCCAAGAAAGAGGATTACAAAAATAACTTAGAAGGGCCTGACGTGATGAAGTTGGCCCAAAACATAAAAGTTATAAAAGTAATCCCTGAAAGAGACCTGAACGAGGTTCAAGAAAGAAGATTACAAAAATAACTTAGAAGGGCCCGACATGATAAAGTCGGCCTGAAACACAAAAGTTATTAAAGTAATTCCTGAAAGAGACCTGACAAAGGTCCAAGAAAGAGGATTACTAAAAATAACTTAGAAGGGACCGGCATGATGAAGTCGGCTTCCCACAAACAAGTTATAAAAAGTAAATCCCTGAAAGAGACTTGACAAAGGTCTAAAAAAGAGGATTACTAAAAATAAACTTGTGACTGAACTAAGGAAGTCAACATACAAGTTGGACCCAAACATCCGCAACCTCAAAAAATCAAGCCACAAGTATGAAAATACAAAGGTAATCCAAAGAGGTCAGACAATAAGGTACCAGATAAATGCAGACCAACATGTCGTAAAAAAGCACAAGTCATAAGAAGAACAAAACTCAAGAGGCCACCAAAGTCAGCCCCAAGAGCCTGAAAACTACTTTGTTTTTCAAAATAAAGTTGCTAAACAAGCAACTAAGAAAGTAGCAAAAAGTTAGAAACACCATTTACAAATATAAAAAGTTCAAAAGCCCACAAGCCAGGCTGTCTACACAAATATCCTGAATAATCATTGGAAATCCAAAGACTTCTCGGCAGCATCAACACATGGTGAAGGAGGACGAGTCTAAAGAGGCACCGCATCCACTGTCCCATCATTCCGGTTCAAGATGTGACAATCAGGTTCTGACTCAGGACGACCGACCTCAGCAGTGGGAGTCAAAGAGGCCGGCGCAACAGAGGTTTTGGTGGCAGGCAGTGAAGGACGATCGACATCATCATCATCAGGGTCATCAGGAACAATCTTACCATCCCTAACAATGTTATCCAGGCTAAAAAGGGAAAGGTCAAGCTCCGGCACAAGAACTCGAACTTACTCCTTCAGATTCTCATAAGCAGCATTAACACTGTCTACAAGGTGACCTTGAAGTTCGGTATAATCAGCCCGGACAGATTCCAAGCTGTTCTTGAGATCCATCATCTCTCTATAGGTGGTAACATAGCTATCCTTATGTTTTAACGCTGTGTCCTTAGCTAATTTTACAGCGACCGCCAGACCAATAGCCTGAGTCTTTTCCCCCTCCAACTCCTTCTCCAGCTTGGTCACTTTCACCTCAATCTCCTCTTTCAAACCCTTAATCTGGTCAAACTATGATTTCGCCTCCTCTATAAAGGCCTTTGTAGCATGGATAGGAAGATCTTGAGCGGTCCGGTATAAAGCTGCTCCCATGTGTGCCAGTTTAATGCCACTCCGAGTGATAAAATCCAAATGATGAAGAATGGATACATCATCAGTAGGCATGACACCATAATGAGTAATCTGTTGATTAACAAACCTGACAGCATCAAAGTCGGGAGCATCCAGATTAAAAGGCTCGACAGTCCGGGGTCTTTTTGCAGGAGGAGCGCCGGTAGGAGAGGAGGTAGCAGCAAGAGTCTGTGAAGGATCAACCAAATGAACCCGAGGAGTAGGGATCATCCTCCTCGGTCCAGGAGAACTCGGAACTTAAGGCTTCGACGATATCTGAGAAGACCCCTCCCCGACCACCTTGGCCGAGACGTTTTGAGCTGCAGTAGCCTTCCTTGCCCTTTTAAAGGCCTTCATGGATTCGTTATTTTTAATCATCTCTGCAAACAAACATCACAGCGGGAAACCAAGTTACGAATCAGAAAAGATCTTATAAAAGATAAACTCGACAAAATAAGCAAAACCAAAAGAAGAGTTGACCACTACCCAGCTCAGCTCGGAGGAGAGAGGGGTTTGCTTAGAATTTCTTTGTGTCGAGATGGGGAGGCTGCCCCCAGTTTTCTTCCAGCACAGTCACAAAAGCTTGCTCAGCCTCATCTAACATCTCCCACGTATATTTAGATACCATTACATTCTTTAAACATTCCAAGGGAAAGGTGGGCTCATCATTTTCATCCAGAAAAAAAGGTTTAGCTCCTTCAACAGCTCGGACCTTAAAAAAGTAATTTTTGAAGTCGCAAAAAGATTCATCAAACATGGAGAAAATCTTTTTCCCCTGGGAAGCTCGGAAAGAAACCCAAACGGCTTTCTTCTTAACCACCCCAGGCTTTGTCAAAATGAAAAGATAAAAGAAGAGGGATTGTGAAGCAGGGATACCGAGCTCACGACACAGCAACTGAAAGATTTTTATAAAACCCCAAGAATTGGGGTGAAGTTGGGATGGAGCTACATTACAGGACCATAATAGGTTGGTCTCGAAAGGGGTAAAAGGAAGAGTAATATTCATTTGACTAAAAAAGAAGTCGTATGCATAGAAAAAGGGGCGCTCTCCAGCAATTCGGGTAGAAAAACAGACCCTTTTCTCAGAAGTTAGAGATACGAGCTCATAGTTCTTCTCATCACTACCATTACCACAAATCCTATGAAATTGCCTAAGTTGTTGACAAAATTCTGAGTCAACCAACGAAACACACAAAAGAACCATAGAATCCACCCAATTAGCCATGCCCTCAGGGACTTGGGAAGATGTCTCAACAATATTTTTGCGAGAAGACATGAGGTCAACTAGTCCTACAACAAGAAAAGAAGATTGGATTACTCAAAAAACATCTCGGACAAAAGCAAAACAACTTGGACAATATAATCTAGCGCAGTACAGGCAATAAAAGAAAACCCCAGAACCCACACCAAAAAGATCCAGGGGCATCCTTTGGAGGCAGTTAACAGAACAAGGACTCAGGAAAACCTACAAGACTAACATCCCAACAAAACTCTCAGCAAAGACAAAGAAAAGCCCTCTCTCAAAAAGTGACATCCTGAGAAGAAAAGAAAGTCATTACCCCAGAAAGTTACAAATCAAATAAAGTCATCAAAATAACTATCTTCCAAATTCACAGTCTCAGCTTATCAGCAAACGGAACTACCAAGCAGCAAAACGTATCAAGAAGAAGTCATCAAAGACACCACCTTTTTCAGAGAAACAAACACCCCCCCAAACGGGCAAATGACACAAAATCAAAACGAGCCATCAAAAAATTGTTACTTTCTACGAAGGTTCATTAGCAAAGTTACTGTTCATACCAAAAGTCATCACAGTTACCAACATGGAGAAAATACATCAAAGGAACAATCTTTCGAGGAAAGCAAAGGCCTCAGTGACAACATGCATCACAGCAAAATAAAACTTTACCAAAAACCAAATGCAAAGCAACGAAGGAAGTAAAAAGCGGAAAGAAGAACCAACCTGGAAAAAGCAGAAAGCTTTGACAAAGTTGAAGGTAGAAGATGGAATCAGGAGTTGCCCTTGCACAATAAGGAAAGCACTAAATAATCGCCAAGCAACGTTGCAGGAAGAAAAGCAAAAACTGCAAACTTCAGGCAAAAATAGAAAGAGAGAAAGAAAAGGGAAGTTACGGAGAAGAGAAACCGTTTTTTCTGAAAAGTGAAAATTCAAAATAGAGAGGCTAATTGAAACGGTGCAATTAAAACCAATTAATGAGGGTACTAAACCCTCGCCTATTTCCAAGGCTAAAAGCGCTAATGCAAAAGCGCGCGCTTTTAAAGAAGAAGCAAAAGAAAACGTTTCATATTCAAAAAGGAGAACGCTACAAAGATGAAGTCAACAAGATGCTCGAGTTCGACTTCACCAGAGAATGATCGAAGTCCTAAAATTAAGACCCGACCTCAAAAAGAAAGACTGAGCTCGAGCAGGGGCACTGTTCATACCCTGGGTCGAGCTGTCCGACCCGGGATGTTTAGCGACAAGGCGATCGACCTCTTCAGGTCAGACTATCCGACCTCTTCTCAAAGAGCTCGGCCGAATTACCAAGAAAGCCCAGTAGAGGGCCCAAATAGAGGAACACGACCTAAATCCAAAGGCATCCCAAGCCTATAGAGATAAAGGCGGTTCCCTTGGAGATACAAGGACCCCAGTCAAAGATAAGATAAGATAACTACCTTATCTTATCTAGAAAGGTCACTCCACACCATTATAAATACGTTGGAGCACCTAGGTATAACTCATACTCTGATTCTACGAAAAATATGTTTAATACCCTTGCTAACTTAAGCATCGGAGTCCCTTGCAGGTACCACTACCCTCCGGTGATAAAGGATCAGTAGCATTGGCAGTCCAACACGCCGAACACGACATCTCCGACCAGCATAGAAGATCTCGACCGAGATCGACCTACAGTTTCAGGTAACCCTCGGAACAGCGAGCGAATGCAACGCTGAAAAGCTTCGTAACGATGACGGTGAGCAGTATCATAGAGGAGGCAGCGATGAGCGTTGTCACAAGGACTACGGCGGTGGAATGATTGTAGTGAAACTATGGTTTAGGATAGGTAAAGGTGAAAATAAGTAAAGGTATTATCGGGCCTGTGGGTGCAGTCCGCTATTCACATTGTTCACAACTCCGTTGTTTACCTAACGAAATTATTTTTTTAAGCTTTTGCCTGGTGTTTGACAAAGGCCGTTGTCAAAGCATCCAGCAAAGTCACTCTATTTTGGATGTTAAAAATGGGCGAATTTTAACTTGTTCAGAAGAAGTTGATCGCACGCCTTGTACTTTTTGACACTATTTGATCCGGTTTTGTATGTTTATTCATGAGATTCGTTTAGACTCTTGTTTTTCGGACATATTCAAAAAACCACCACATCATATGTTACAAACTTACAATTTTTTAAGACGGGTCTGAGTCGGCGACCTAAACAAACCTAAACCGTATCAAATCCTAAAATCCAATTACAACTTCTCTAACTACCCCCAAAAACCCCTATCCCCATTGATAAGAAATTAGAATGAAGGATAAAAGAATAAGAAAAGAGACATAGTAGAAACACAAAAAGATAGATAAAGGAGTTTTTCTACTAGACCTCTAAGAAACATGCTCTTAGCAACCTAGGTCACCGAAAGGATTTTTCCTACGAGACATTCAAAGAATCTGTCTTTGACAACCTAGATCAGAGGGATGAAAATTGAAATAACTAACATGAAAGAATTACCTTAGGATAGATCTTTCAAATTTCTTCATACAACAAGCAAAGCAAATCACTCACCTCACTTGAATACATATTGAAAAACGTGCATAGTAGCACTCATAAAATTTATTCATCAAAAGTTGTATAAATTGTCTCACAAAAAAAGTGTTTAAATAGACCCATAATAGATTAGCCTAAAAGTGGGTTGAATCTTTCTAGATATGGCTCTAAAATTGAAGATAAAATAACTAAAAGATATGATAACTAATTTGAATCCGATTTGATCTTATTATATTAGATCAAATTTTATTTAAATTTAAAATTTCTAAAAATACTACAAAGAAAATTAGAACTAAATCAAATCTTCTAATAAATGCTAACAACAAAACAAACTAAACATAGACATAATTATTTTGAAAATAAATATTAAATTTGTGTCCTTTATTAGACTTGAAAATACACTGTTGAGCCTCTTATTGTCTTGATTTAGCCCAATGGACCTTATGATTGTCACCATTTCAGCACTACTATTTTTGAGACGAATTCTTGTTCTCCTTAATGTCTAACACTGACATGCTATAATTCTAGTATTCAAATATTTAAATGTGACAAAATTACTATCCTGTCTCTTAGCATTAAAATGACAAAAATGCCCTTCTAAACACGTATCAAAAATGCCCTCTTAAAAAAGATTCATCCTCGAATCTTGTTTAAACTTTGGAATTAGTTGTCGTTCTTTCTTTCCATTTATATTAATGCCTTCATAAGTTACCAATGAATCTGTAAAACTCTTTCTCAGTTTTTTTCTCTTTTATTTTTTAAATTGCTCACTTTCCAAGGACCCATTTGAGAAAGTCTACACCTTTGGATCCTCCAAGTACACCTCTCTATCTACAGCATACTCAACAAATTCTTCCATAACTGACTTTGAAGAAGAATTAGAGTTAAGCTTAGAAGAACTCTTGTTGGAATCAAGAACGTTGGATTTTGTCTTATCCTCAAACTTTACTCCTCTAGAACCCCATATAGAATTGGAGTCCGAAGAAAATTAACTTGCCATAAATTGATGCCGCTTCTCCACTTCAATGTCCAAATAGACTAAATCTTCCATTGTTGCATAATCGTAAAGTTTGACCTTATTTAAAATTTCTTTGTTTAATCCAAACAAAAATGTCCCAAAAGAACCTCATGACTCCTTTTAATATTAGCCTTGTCCATCAAATACAAAAATTCCTTGTAATACTCTTTCACTAATTGTAAACCTTGTTGCAACATATGAAATTTTTCAAAAATTTCGTTGTGGTATTATGATGGTACAAACCAATTCCTCATGCGGTATGATGATGACACAAACTGGTTCCTCATGATTTTCTTCATCTTCTCCTAGCTACAAATTAGTCTTTTCCCACACCTTCTTCTAGATCTTTCATTCTAACTTATTCCACTATATATGGGCATCGTCGGAAATACTGGCTTGTACCAGTCGAACCTACTTTTCCTCTAAAAGAATGCAATGTGCAAAAATCGATTCTACCTTTTTTTTCCATTCGAAATAAGCTTCAGGATCATTCTTCCCTTTAAATGTAGGGATTTGCAACCTAAACCCTTTCTCGTATATGTGATTTCTTCGTCATCACTATCACAATTCTCAATCCTCATTGTTTTTTATTTGAAAACAACTAAAAAGGATAAAAATAGATCTTACAACATCCTTCTCATGTGTATCCCTCGTATTTGCCCTCAATTTGTGTTGTTTTAATAAGTTACACTTCAAAAATAAGGAATTGAGACATCAACGTAAGATAATCTAAATGATAGAGACTTTTAATTTGACATGAAGACAACCAAAGTATGTGACTGATGCGTGAGTATTTTCTCTCTATTTTCTATTTATTTTAGATACAAATTAATTGAGTTTAAACTGAATTTTAGTATTTAAAGCCTCTTTGGATGCTACTTTGAGTTGCTTTACAATTTTAATTATTTCAGGTGAAGTTCATATCGGTTTGGCAGAGTTTGTGTACAAGAAAAGAGAAGAGTTTGGAAGCTGCCAAGCTTGTGCTAAATGCGAACCTAGGTGTTTAGTGCCAGCAACTCAGAAATGCAAGGGAGCTCTCTACACACTAGGGTGCTAAACGCCAAACCTGGTGTTTAGCAACAGCAAGCCAGAATTGGAAAGAATGTTTCTGTCCCTTAGGGCGCTAAATGCTGAATCTGGCGTTTACCGCCAGCAATGCGGATCCATTTTCACAAAAAAAGCATCTTTAGTTGGATTTAGCTTTTAATCATTCTATTTTATTTTATTTTAGTTATTTCTAATTACAAAAAAAATCTTTTAGTTTTAGAATTTATTGTTTTATTTTAGTTTCAAGTCAAATTAGGTTAGATATAAAAGAAAAAAGATTCAGCCCTTTGGGGAGATCATTTCTCTTTTGCACTTTCACATTTTCTAGACCCTAGTTTTCTCTCTGAGTCATGAGCCACTAAACCTCCATAGTTAAGGTTAGGAGCTCTGTTTATTTCTGTGGATTAACACTATTATCATTCTTTTTTAATTAATGTATTGATTCAGTTTCAAGGATTACTTTCGTTCTTCATCTTATGAATCTGGGTTTATCAGAAGAACAACCATTTTTCTATATGAATTCTTATGATTCTTGGAAAAGTTATCTCACTTGAATACCAGCTTGAAAGTAAATTCCTCCTAAACTGCTAATTGCTTGACCTATAATCCTCTTATAGTTGGGCAATTAGAGTTTTTGTGGCCAATAAACTAGAATTGAACCTAACCCTTTAATCTATATTAAGTGACCAAGAAATTAGCAGTTGATTAGGTTAGAGGAGACTAAATCACTAAGGAATTAGGGTTTAGTCAATTACAGTTTGCCGTGAAATGAATCTTGCATGATTAAAATAATTGGTAAGAAAATTTAATCCGAAAGAATAAATAACTCTAAAACCTTAACCGTTTTCTCACATACGTTTCACATCAATTTCATGTTTGCTCTCCTGCTCCCTGAAATACCGTTTAATGTGATTTACAACCTTTAATCTATATTCATTCGACTATTGTTGCTCAGTCCATCAATCCTTGTGGGATCGACCTTCAATCACCTGAGATATTACTTGGTAGGATATGGTACACTTGCTGGTTAGTTTGTGGACTTTGAATTCCGCGACTACATTTTTGGCACCGCTACCGAGGATTGACTTGATTGACAACTAACTGTTGTCTAATTGCTTAGATTAGGCATTTTTAACTTTTAATTTTCTATTTGTTTTGTTCTTTAAATTTTTGAAAATTTAATATTTATTTAACTTAAAGTTTTTTCTTAATTTCTGAAATTAAGTTTGGTGTCCCCCTTAGTAATTTCATCATATTTTCCTTATCATTTTTCTTTTCATTATTTTTGATTTTAGTGGTCTATTTTTCTATGTGATTTTTGAATTATTAGTATTATTTATTTTGTTCATTTTATTTCATTTCTATTACACAGGATACCTCATTGGGAATTCTCTGCACTCTGATATAGAGATTCCCATTTTTCTTTGTTTTTCATCTATTTATGAGCAGGAACAGGGACAAAGAACCACTTTTATACTTTGACCCTGAGATTGAGAGGACCGCAAGAAGACGTTTGCAGTAGGCTAGAGCTTACAGAGCTGCTAAAAATATCAGAGATAACTCTCAGAAAGAAGCTGAAGAGTCGACTATGGAGGTCAACAACAACAATGAGGTTAATGCCAATATTGTTAATCCTCCTAATATGCCTACACAACCTAGGAGAACACTTGGCTCTTATACTGCTCCTAGCCCGGATTTCTATGGGAATAGCATTGTTGTACTCCCTGTTGCTGCTAACAACTTTGAGCTGAAGCCTCAGTTGATTTCTCTGGTACAGTAAAATTGCTAGTTTCACGGACTCCCGCAGGAAGATCCCAATTTGTTTATTTCTAATTTTTTGCAGATCTGTGATACTATGAAGACTAATAATGTCCATCTTGATGTCTATAAGCTACTTCTCTTCTCATTTGCTGTATGGGACCGAGCTAAATAATGGCTTGATACTCAGCCCAAAGAGAGCTTGGACACTTGAGATAAGGTAGTCAACAGGTTTCTGATCAAGTTCTTTCTACCTCAGAAGCTGATTAAGCTGAGGACTAATGTTCAGATCTTCAGGAAGAGAGAGGGTGAGTCTCTCTATGAAGCCTGGAAAAGGTACAAATTAATGCTCAGGAAGTGTCCTCCTGATATCTTCTCAGACTGGATACAGTTGCAGATATTCGATGATGGAGTCTCTAAGACCGTTAGGATGTCCCTGGATAATTCTATAGGAGGATTACTCCACATGAAAAAAATCCTGATGAGGCTATGGAACTGTTGAAATGGTTGCTAACAACCAATACTTATACTCTTCTGAGAGGACCTCTATGAAAAAAGAAGTCATAGAGTTGGATACCTTGGCTGCTATTCTTGCCCAAAACAAGGCAATGTCTCAGCAAATCAATGCTCTTACACAATACTTGAGTGGAATACAAATGTCAGCCGTTAATGCTCAAGATACTTCCTATGATATGAGTGGTAGCTTCCCTTAAGGTGAGACTTATGACTATGGCCAGTGTATTCCTGAACATGTTAATCAAATGGGAAATCTCTCCAAAATTTCCAACAATGATCCCTATTCCAAGACTTTTAATCAAGGGTGGATGAATCAATCAAACTTTGGGTGGAGAGAGCAACTTCAGAGACAACAACCGACTTTTATCAATAACTCTCAGGGCAGTTTCAATTAGACTTATTTTAACAACTGCTCGTTTCAATTTTCTCAAACTCAGAGTGCCCCTGACTTGGCGTCTACTGTTGCAGAATTCTCCAAGAACCAACATAGTTTTATGCAGGAAACCAGAGCTTCACTTCGGAACTTGGAGATACAAGTGGGTTAGTTGAGCAAGCAAACACCTGAGAGACCTCCTAATACTCCGTCCAATGACATGGTATCTAATCCAAGAGAAGAGTGCTAGGCCGTTCAATATAGAAGTGATAAGATAACGGGATCAAAGACTAAGGCTAGTGAGGAACAGGTTGAGAAAGAGGCCCCAGAGAGGAAAAATGAAGAGGCAGAGCATGCCCCCTCTAGGAATCCAGACAACCCCTTTTTAGTCACTCTTGATACACATCTTGCGTTACCCAAGGCTCTTGAATATAAATCTAAAATACCATACCCTCAGAGACTTCATAAAGCATCCAAAGACAAGCAATTTTCCAAATTTTCGGAAGTCTTTAGGAAGCTTCAGATCAACATCCCGTTTGCAGAGACCCTTGAACAAATCCCTCTTTATGCAAAGTTTATGAAGGAGTTGTTGAGTAACAAAAGGGATTGGAAAGAAAGTGAGACAGTGGTACTGACCAAGGAATGCAGTACAATTATCCAAAAAAATCTCCCAGAAAAATTGCAGGATCCGAGAAGCTTTCTGATTCCTTATACCATTGGAGATATCACTATTCAGAGAGCTTTATGTGATCTTCGAGCTAGCATCAATCTCATGCCTCTTTCATTGATGAGAAAGCTCCAAATTGACGAGGTAAAGCCTACTTGTATTTCTCTTTAACTTGCTGACCGTTCTATTAAATACCCCCTTGGAGTTTTTGAGAATTTACTTGTGAGAGTAAAGTATTATTTTTATCCCCAACGTTTGAAGTAAGTTCTAAAATTGTCCCTAATGTTTCAATCGTCCTATTTAAGTCCCTAACGTTTCAAAATTGACTCAATGTTGTCCTGCCGTTAGGGATCCGTTAACAGAATTGACGGCGGGACAAAATTGAGACGATTTTGAAACGTTAGGAACTTAAATAGGACGAAAACGTTGGGGACAAAAATGATACATAAAAATAAATTTTAATTTTATCCTTCAATAATATCAATTTTTTACTATACATAGTATTCAATTATTTTTTAATCACATATAAGTAAATTACACTTAATCATATTATTTTCATTCTAAATAAATTAATTTTTTTTATAATTTTACTCTTAAAGATTTTTAGTTATCATGAAATGTTTGTAGAATGACTAGCATATAAATTTGCAGAAATGAAAAAAATAATATATATACAATAAAATATAAATTATACCTTTTGTCTCTAATGTATCAAAATTTTTTAAAATTATAAAAAAATAAATTTATTTAAAATGAAAGTAATGTAATTAAGTATAATTTACTTAGATGTAATTAAAAAATAATTGAATACTATGTACAGTAAAAACTTGATATTATTGAAAGATAAAATTAAATTAAAATTTATTTTTAAGTATTGTTTTTTCCCCAACGTTTTCGTCCTATTTAAGTCCCTAGCATTTCAAAATCGTCTCAATTTTGTCCCGCCGTCAATTCTATTAACGGATCCCCAACGACAGGACAACATTGAGTCAATTTTGAAACATTAGGGACTTAAATAAGATGATTGAAATGTTAGGGACAACTTTAAGACTTACCCCAAATGTTGGGGACAAAAACGATACTTTACTCTACTTGTGAAAAAGGACCATTTATCTTTCCTGCTAATTTTGTCATATTGGATATGAAAGAGGACAAAATGCCTCTATTATTCTTGGAAGACCCTTTTTAGTCACAAGAAGAGCCCTTATTGACTTTGAGGGTCAACAAAAAGGAAATTGTCCTTAATGTGCTCGAGGCCTTGCAACACCCTAATGACTCTGAAGGGTGTATGAGAGTTGATATGATTGACCCTCTTATTGAAGAGGAAATTGAAGCGGAGAAGCTTGATGATGTTTTGGATTCTTCTTTTGAGGATGCTTTACTTGAGATTGATAATTTACCACCTCAGAAGGAGAAATCTCATACGCCTAGCACTGAGAAAGGGCCTCCGAAGCTTGAGTTGAAGCCCTTGTCCCCTTCTTTGAAGTATGCCTTCCTGGGAGAACAAGATACTTCCGGTGATTATTAGCTCCTCTCTGAGACATGAGGAAGAGGAGGCAGTACTTCAGGTACACAACAGTCATAAAATAGCTCTTGGGTGGATCATTAGTGATTTAAAGGGGATTACTGTAACCAAGTATATGCACAAGATCTTGCTTGAGGATGATGCTAAACTCGTTGTGCAACCACAGATGCGACTAAACCCAACCATGAAGGAAGTGGTCTAGAAAGAAGTGATGAAGCTTTAGAAAGCCAGGATTATTTACCCTATTTCTAATAGCTCATGGGCCTTGTACAAGTGGTTCCCAAGAAAAGAGGGATGACAATAATCAAGAGTGAAAAGAATGAGCTTATTCCTACAAGAACCGTCACAAGGTGGCATATGTGTATTGGCTATAGGAGGCTCAACAATGCTGCAAGAAAGGATCACTTCCCCTTGCCCTTCATTGATCAAATGCTTAAGAGGTTAGCTAGCCATGCTTACTATTGTTTTCTGGATGGATACCCTGGCTACAATCAGATTGCTATAGACCCTCAAGATCAGGAGAAGACAACGTTCACATGTCCCTTTAGAGTATTTGCTTACAGAAGGATGACGTTTGGACTCTGTAATGCCCTCGTAATTTTTCAGAGATGCATGCTCTCTATTTTCTCAGATATGGTTAAAAAGTTCATTGAGGTATTTATGGATGACTTCTCTATTTTTGGTGATTCTTTTAATTCTTACCTTAAACACCTATCCTTAGTCTTGAAACGGTGTCAAGAAACACATCTTGTTTTAAATTGGAAAAAATGCCACTTTTTGGTAACTGAAAGGATTGTTATTGTTCATTCGATTTCAAGCAAAGGAATAGAGGTTGACAAAGCTAAAGTGGAGGTAATTGAAAGATTACTACCACCTACTAATGTTAAGGAAATAAGGAGTTCCTTAGGATATGCAGGATTTTGCAGGAGGTTTATAGAGGACTTTTCTAAGATTGCTAAACCTTTGACCAACCTTTTGGTTGCTGACACTCCTTTTGTTTTTGATAATGATTGTTTGCATGCCTTTAAAATTCTAAAAGTAAGGCTTGTTTTTGCACCCATTATAGCCCCTTCCAACTGGAATTTACCATTTGAGTTAATGTGTGATGCCAATGATTATGCTATAGGGGTTGTCTTGGGGCAGAGGTAAGACAAGCTTATCCACGTCATTTACTATGCTAGTCATGTGTTAAATGACGAGCAAAAGAATTATACTACCACAGAGAAAGAATTAATGGCTGTAGTTTAGGCATTTGATAAATTTAGATCCTACTTAATTGGTTCCAAGGTTATTATTTATGTTGATCAAGCTACTCTTAAGTACCTTCTAACCAAGCAGGATTTTTAACCAAGATTGATTAGGTGGGTGCTGCTTCTTCAGAAGTTTGACATTGAGATTAGAGACAGAAAAGGGTCAGAGAATCAAGTAGTTGATCATCTTTCCAGGATAGAACCTGAAGAAGGGATGCCATCCACCATTGCTATGACTGAGACCTTTCCAGATGAGCAACTTTTCATGATTCAGAGGATCTGTGGTTTGCAGACATTGCGAACTACAAGGCCATGAGGTTCATCTCCAAGGAGTACACTAAATATCAAGTTAGAAAGCTTTTGAATGATGCAAAGTACTACTTGTTGGAAGAACCTTTTCTTTTTAAGAGATGCTCAGATGGTATGATCCGACGTTGTGTCTCAGATGAAAAATCACAGCAGATCTTCTGGCATTGTCACAGTTTTGAGTATGAAAGCCACTTTGGTGGTAAAAGAACAACCACCAAGGTTCTTTAAAGTAGTTTTTATTGGCCGACTCTTTTCCGAAAGTCACGGAAATTTGTAAGAAATTGTGACAAGTGTCAGAGAGCTGGGAATCTCCACAACAATCATGAGATACCATAGCAGGGGATTCTAGAGATTGAGTTGTTTGATGTGTATGGTATTGATTTCATAGGACCTTCCCCCCTCCATACTCAAACACTTATATCTTGGTGGCAATGGATTATGTGTCCAAGTGGATGGAAGCAATGGGTTTGCCCACCAATGATGCCAAAGTAGTGCTGAACTTTTTACAGAGATATATTTTCAGCCGATTTGGTGTCCCAACGACACTGATTAGTGATGGAGGAAGCCACTTTTACACAGACAGTTGGACTCACTTCTGTAGAGATATGGAGTCCGTCATAAAGTGGCAAACCCTTATCACCCTCAGACAAGTGGACAGGTTGAAGTCTCCAATAGGGAACTCAAGAGGATTCTGGAGAAGACTATGAATACTTCAAGGAAGGACTGGGCAAGGAAACTAGATGATGCTTTCTAGGCATACCAGACTACATTCAAGACTCTTATTGGAATGTCCCCATACCAGTTAGTTTATGGTAAGGCCTGCCACTTGCTAGTGGAGTTAGAGCACAGAGCATATTGGGCAACAAAGTTCCTGAACTTTAATGTTAAAGCTGCGAGAGTGAAGAGGTTGCCCCAACTAAATGAGCTTGATGAATTCAGAAACTCTGCTTATGAGAATGCCATGCTCTACAAGGAAAAGACCAAGATGTGACGTGACAAGAAGATAGCCACAAAGGCATTTCAGCCATGCTAGAAGGTTCTACTATTCAATTCTAGGCTCAAGCTCTTTCCCGAAAAGCTAAAGTCTCGATAGTCAGGACCTTTTGTGGTAACTGGAGTGTCGCCTTATGGTTTTGTGGAACTTCAAGAAGAGAACTTAGATAGAAGGTTCACAGTCAATGGCCAAAGGGTAAAGCACTATCTTGGAGGCGAGATCAATCGTAAGAGGTCCACTCATCTGCTCACTTAGCAGAACTAATCATCAAGCTAATAATGATAAAAAAGCACTTATTAGGAGGTAATTCAACCCTTAGTATTCTTGATTTCATGTTCAGTTTGATTCTCATTTCTTTTTTTTAATTTATTTATTTCTAATGGTTATTCTTAGTTTTTCCTTGGTTAAATAGTGTTTGGGGTCATGCAAAGTGTTTAGGATAGGACTAGGAGGAATCTGAAAGAGAAATAGAATACCCTAGAGAGCATTTTACTCGAGTGCTCTAGTGCTAAATGCCAGAATGATCGTTCAGCGCTAGAAAGGGCACAATTCTCAAAGAGCTCTCCGTTTGGGTGATGCTAAACACCAGGCTAGGCATTTAGCGCTGAAGAGAACGCAAATTGAGGTAGATTGACGTCGAATTGGGCGTTAAATGCTAGGCTGGGCATTTAGCACCAGGATTGGCAGCTAAGGTGCTGGCGTTAAATGCTAGGGAGGGTGTTAAACACCCTAGATGGCACACAAACCAAGACAATTGATGAGCGGATGTTTTATACGCTTTTTGGGGATAATTTCATGTAGATTTTAGTATGTTTTAATTAGTTTTTAATAGAATTTTATTAGTTTTTAAGCAAAAATCATATTTCTGGACTTTACTATGAGTGTGTGTATTTTTCGGTGATTTCAGGTATTTTCTGGCTGAAATTGAGGAAGCTGAGCAAAAATCTGACTTAGGCTGAAAAAGGACTGCTGATGCTGTTGGATCCTGACCTCCCTGCACTCGAAATGGATTTTCTGGAGCTACAAGAGTCCAATTGGCGCGCTCTCAACGGCGTTGGAAAGTAGACATCTAGGGCTTTCCAGCAATATATAATAGTCCATACTTTGCGCGAAGATAGATGACGTAACTTGGCATTGAACGCCAAGTACATGCTGCTGTCTGGAGTTAAACGCCAGAAACACGTCATGATCCGGAGTTGAACGCCCAAAACACGTCATAACTTGGAGTTTAACTCCAAGTAAAGCCTCTACTCGTGGATAGCTTTAGTCTCAGTCCCAGCACACACCAAGTGGGCCCCAGAAGTGGATTTCTGCACCAATTATCTTAGTTTACTCATATTCTGTAAACCTAGGTTACTAGTTTTACTATTTAAACAACTTTTAGAGAATTATTCTGTACCTCATGACATTCTCAGATCTAAATTACATACTTTTTGACGGCATGAGTCTCTAAACTCCATTGTTGGGGGTGAGGAGCTCTGCAGCGTCTCGATGAATTAATACAATTCCTTTATTTTCTATTCAAACACGCTTGTTCTTATCTAAGATGTTCATTCGCGCTTAATTATGGAGAGGGTGATGATCCGTGACACTCATCACCTTCCCCAAACCAAGAACGTGTGTCTGACAACCACCTCCGTTCTACATCAGACTGAATGAGTATCTCTTAGATTCATTACACAGAATCTTCGTGGTATAAGCCGGATTGATGGCGGCATTCATGAGAATCCGAAAGGTCTAAACCTTGTATGTGGTATTCCGAGTAGGATTCTGGGATTGAATGACTGTGATGAGCTTCAAACTCCTGAAGGCTGGGCGTTAGTGACAGACGCAAAAGAATCAATGGATTCTATTCCAACCTGATTGAGAACCGACAGATGATTAGCCGTGCTGTGACAGAGCATAGGAACGTTTTCACTGAGAGGATGGGAGGTAGCCATTGACAACGGTGACACCCTACATAGAGCTTGCCATGGAAGGGACTTTTCGTGAATTGAAGGATTTTAAGGAAGAGTTGAAGTTCGAAGGACAAAGCATCTCCAAAACTCCAACATATTTCTCATTACTGCACAACAAATAACGCTGTTATTCTCTTTTATTTTTATAATCAAATCTAGTAATTTCACTTATAATCTTATTGGCTTCCTGACTAAGATTAATAAAGTAAATATAGCTCGCTTCAAACCAATAATCTCCGTGGGATCGACCCTTACTCACGTAAGGTATTACTTGGACGACCCAGTGCACTTGCTGGTTAGTTGTGCGGATTACAAATTCGTGCACCAAATTTTTGGCGCCGTTGCCGGGGATTATTCGAGTTTGAACAACTAAAAGTTTATTTTATTTCTTAGATTAGGAATAATTTATTTTTATTTTTATTGTTATAGAGTCATTAAATCTTGATAGGATAGTTTCTTTTCAAAAATTTCTTTTCAAAATTTATTATTTTTCTTTTAATTAATTGCTAATTTTCGTGAGTTTAGTGTCTTGTTCTAAGTTTGGTGTCAATTGCATATCTCATATTTTTCTTTAAAATTTTCGACTTGTGTTCTTTGTTCTTCATTGATCTTCAAGTTGTTCTTGCTTATTTTTCTTGTTTGATCTTGAGTTTTTCTTGCTTTGTGTCTTTTCTTGTTTCACTTGTGTTCTTTTTTTTTTAGCATTAATTGGAATATCTAGAACAAGTGTTACATTTATTCCCAATTGGCTAGAGTATTGGTTTATATTCTTGATAATTGGGTATACGCTTTGGAACCTTTTTCAAAAATAATTTTTCTTGATTTAATCTTGTGCCAAACTTTAAGTTTGGTGTTTTCTTGTTAATATTTCATAATTTTCGAAAATTTTATTAAAGTTTTCTAAAAATTTTAAGTTTGGTGTTCTTCCTTTTGTTCTTGGTGTTCTTGTGAATCTTCAAGGTGTTCTTGAGTTTTTCTTGTGTCTTGATCTTAAAATTTTTAAGTTTGGTGTTCCTTGGTGTTTTCCCTCCAAAAATATTTTCGAAAATAAGGAGCATTGGATCTAAAAGTTTTAAGTCTTGTGTCTTTTGTGTGTTTTTCTCTTTCATCATAAAATTCAAAATTCAAAAAATTTTTATTTTCTAACTAATTTTGAACTACATTTTTCGAAAATTTTACATAAAAATTCAATTTTCAATTTCAAAATATTTCCACTTTCTTTTATTTATTTCGTTTTTATTCTATTTTATAAAAATTAATTTTTATAAAATAAATAATATCAACATATATACCATTTCTTTTATTTCAACATGGAATTAAGTGGGAATGAACAGTCCAAGAGGACTCTGGGGTCATATGCTAACCCCACTACTGCTTCATATGGGAGTAGTATCTGTATACCCTCCATTGGAGTTAGTAGCTTTGAGTTGAATCCTCAGCTCATTATCATGGTACAGCAAAACTGTCAGTATTCTGGTCTTCCACATGAAGAACCTACAGAGTTTTTGGCACAATTTTTGCAAATTGCTGACACAGTACATGATAAGAAAGTGGATCAGGATGTCTACAGATTATTACTGTTTCCATTTGCTGTAAAAGATCAAGCTAAGAGGTGGTTAAATAACCAGCCTAAGAACAGCATAAAAACATGGAAGCAGCTGTCAGAAAAATTCCTGAATCACTATTTCCCTCCAAAACGGATGACACAGCTAAGGCTAAGCATCCAAGGCTTCAACCAAGGAGATAATGAATCCCTTTATGACGCCTGGGAGAGATACAGAGAGATGCTAAGAAAATGCCCCTCTGAAATGTTTTCAGAATGGGTGCAATTAGACATCTTCTACTACGGGCTTACAGAAAAAGCTCAGATTTCTTTAGACCACTCAGCTGGTGGATCTATACATATTAGAAAAATAATTGAAGAGGCTCAAGAGCTTATTGACACAGTTGCCAGAAATCAACATCTGTACCTAAGCAGTGAATCTTCCATGAAAGAAGAAGCTAAAACAGTAACTGCTGAACTCAGTCCGGTGGATCAGGCTAATGAATTCAATCAGCAATTAGACTTTCTAACTCAGCAGCTAGTCGAATTCAAGGAAATATTACAGGAAACAAGAATGGCCAACAGGAACATGGAAGCACAATTAAAGCAGACAGAAAAGCAACTGTCAAAACAAATAACAGAAGAATGTCAAGCAGTTCAATTAAGGAGTGGGAAAACATTAAAAACCTCACTTCAAAGCAGCAGGAAACCAAGAAATGAACAGATAGATACTCAAAATCCCTCTGAGGACAATCAGAGCCCAGAGAGGAATAAAGCTGGCGCTGAACGCCCAGACCATGCTCATTCCTGGCGTTCAACGCCAGAAACAAGCATGAATCCGGCGTTGAACGCCCAAAGGGAGCATGGTTCTGGCGTTCAAACGCCAGTAACAAACAAGGAAATGGCGTCTAATGCCACTCCAGCTCCCACCACTAGCATTCAAATACCAGTGGGGAATCAGTCACATACAAGTGCTGATAACAACCCTTCTAAAAAGGCTTCCCAACCCACTTCTGTAGGTAATAAACCTGCAGCAACTAAGGTTGAGGAATACAAAGCCAAAATGCCTTATCCTCAAAAACTCCGCCAAGCGGAACAGGATAAGCAATTTGCCCGCTTTGCAGACTATCTCAGGACTCTTGAAATAAAGATTCCATTTGCAGAAGCACTTGAGCAAATACCCTCTTATGCTAAGTTCATGAAAGAAATCTTAAGTCATAAGAAGGATTGGAGGGAAACTGAAAAAGTTTACCTCACTGAAGAATGCAGTGCAGTCATTCTGAAAAGCTTACCTGAGAAGCTTAAAGATCCTGGGAGCTTTATGATACCATGCACATTAGAGGGCACTTGCACCAAGCAAGCTTTATGTGATCTTGGGGCAAGTATCAACCTAATACCTGCATCTACTATTAGAAATCTTGGTTTAACTGAAGAAATCAAACCAACCAGGATATGTCTTCAACTTGCTGATGGCTCCATTAAATACCCATCAGGTGTGATTGAGGACATGATTGTCAAGGTTGGGCCATTTGCCTTTCCTACTGACTTTGTGGTGCTGGAAATGGAGGAGCACAAGAGTGCAACTCTCATTCTAGGAAGACCTTTCCTAGCAACTGGCCGAACCCTCATTGACGTCCAAAAAGGGGAAGTAACCTTGAGAGTCAATGAGGAGGAGTTCAAGTTGAATGTTGTCAAAGCCATGCAACATCCAGACACCCCAAATGACTGCATGAGTGTTGATATTATTGACTCTCTGGTAAGAGAGGTCAATATGGCTGAGAGTCTCGAATCAGAGCTAGAGGACATCTTTAAAGACGTTCAGCCTGATCTGGAGGAGTCAGAGAAAATAGTAGAACCTCTGAAAATCCCTCAGGAAGAGGAAAAACCTCCTAAACCCGAGCTCAAACCATTACCACCTTCCCTA
The DNA here is from genome assembly GCF_014773155.1 of Arachis stenosperma. Classification (NCBI taxonomy): domain Eukaryota; kingdom Viridiplantae; phylum Streptophyta; class Magnoliopsida; order Fabales; family Fabaceae; genus Arachis; species Arachis stenosperma. Next base: position 104,119,648 of record NC_080385.1, on the reverse strand, counting down.
AAATATGCATTTTTGGGAGAAGGTGATACCTTTCCTGTAATCATAAGCTCTACCTTAGAGCCACAGGAAGAGGAAGCACTAATTCAAGTGCTAAGGACACACAAGACAGCTCTTGGGTGGTCCATCAGTGATCTCAAAGGCATTAGCCCAGCTAGATGCATGCACAAAATCTTACTGGAGGGTGACGCCAAGCCAGTGGTTCAACCACAAAGGCGGCTGAACCCAGCCATGAAGGAAGTAGTGCAGAAAGAGGTTACTAAATTACTAGAGGCTGGGATTATTTATCCTATTTCTGACAGCCCCTGGGTGAGCCCTGTCCAAGTCGTCCCTAAGAAAGGTGGCATGACAGTGGTTCATAATGAAAAAAATGAATTGGTTCCTACAAGAACAGTTACTGGGTGGCGTATGTGTATTGATTACAGAAGGCTCAATACAGCCACCAGAAAGGATCATTTTCCTTTACCATTCATAGACCAGATGCTAGAAAGACTAGCAGGTCATGAATACTACTGCTTCCTGGATGGATATTCAGGTTATAATCAAATTGCAGTAGATCCCCAGGATCAGGAGAAAACGGCGTTCACATGCCCATCTGGAGTATTTGCATACAGAAGGATGCCATTTGGCCTGTGCAATGCACCTGCAACCTTTCAGAGGTGCATGCTCTCAATTTTCTCTGATATGGTGGAAAAATTTCTGGAAGTCTTCATGGATGACTTTTCAGTGTTTGGAGACTCATTCAGCTCCTGTCTTAACCATTTAGCACTTGTTCTAAAGAGATGCCAAGAGACCAACCTGGTTTTAAACTGGGAAAAGTGTCACTTTATGGTGACTGAAGGAATTGTCCTTGGGCACAAAATCTCGAACAAGGGAATAGAGGTGGATCAAGCTAAAGTTGAAGTAATTGAAAAATTACCACCACCCACCAATGTTAAGGCAATCAGAAGCTTTCTGGGGCATGCAGGATTCTATAGGAGGTTCATAAAGGATTTTTCAAAAATCGCCAAACCTCTAAGCAACCTGCTAGCTGCTTGGTGCACGAAATTGTGATCAATACTTTTCAAAACATAAACAATCCCTAGTAATGGCTCCAAAGACTTGGTGCTCAATACCATGGCATAAACACAACTTCGCACAACTAACCAGCAAGTGCACTGGGTCGTCCAAGTAATAAACCTTACGCGAGTAAGGGTCGATCCCACGGAGATTGGTGGTATGAAGCAAGCTATGGTCATCTTGTAAATCTCAGTCAGGCAGACTCAAATGGGTATAGTGATAAACGAATAAAGCATAAAGATAAAGATAGAGATACTTATGTATATCATTGGTGTAAGAGCTTCAGACAAGCGTATGAAGATGCCTTCCCTTCCGTCTCTCTGCTTTCCTACTGCCTTCATTCAATCCTTCTTACTCCTTTCCATGGCAAGCTCGTGTAGGGTTTCACTGTTGTCAGCAGCTACCTCCCATCCTCTCAGTGAAAATACGTCCCTGATGCTCTGTCACAGCATAGGCTAATCATCTGTCGGTTCTCGTTCAGGCCGGAATAATATCCATTGATACTTTTGCGTCTGTCACTAACGCCCTAGCCTGCTAGGAGTTTGAAGCACGTCACAGTGATTCAATCATTGAATCCTACTCAGAATACCACAGACAAGGTTAGACCTTCCGGATTCTCTTGAATGCCGCCATCAGTTCTTGCCTATACCACGAGGACTCTGATCTCACGGAATGGCTGGCTCGTTTGTCAGGCGAGCACTCGGTTGTCAGGCGATCAACCATGCATCATGCAATCAGAAATCCAAGAGATAAACACTAGGCCTCAGATGCTTGTAGAACAAGAGTGGTTGTCAGTCACCTTGTTCATGGGTGAGAATGGTGATGGGCGTCAATCATCACCTTCATCAAGTTGAAGAACAAGTGATATCTTGGACAAAGAACAAGCGGAATTGAATAGAAGAACAATAGTAATTGCATTAATACTCGAGGTACAGCAGAGCTCCACACCTTAATCTATGGTGTGTAGAAACTCCACCGTTGAAAATACATAAGAACAAAGTCTAGGCATGGCCGAATGGCCAGCCTCCCAAAAGAGGGTTCAATCATAAAAACATGATCAAAAGATTCCTTCCAAATACAATAGTAAAAGGTCCTATATATAGAAAACTAGTAGCCTAGGGTGTACAGAGATGAGTAAATGACATAGAAATCCACTTCCGGGCCCACTTGGTGTGTGCTTGGGCTGAGCAATGAAGCATTTTCGTGTAGAGACTCTCCTTGGAGTTAAACGCCAGCTTTAGTGCCAGTTTGGGCGTTTAACTCCCAATTAGGTGCCAGTTCCGGCGTTTAACGCTGGAATTTCTTGAGGTGACTTTGAACGCCGGTTTGGGCCATCAAATCTTGGGCAAAGTATGGACTATCATATATTGCTGGAAAGCCCAGGATGTCTACTTTCCAACGCCGTTAAGAGCGCGCCAATTGGGCTTCTGTAGCTCCAGAAAATCCACTTCGAGTGCAGGGAGGTCAGAATCCAACAGCATCTGCAGTCCTTTTGAGTCTCTGGATCAGATTTTTGCTCAGATCCCTCAATTTCAGCCAGAAAATACCTGAAATCACAGAAAAACACACAAACTCATAGTAAAATCCAGAAAAGTGAATTTTAATTAAAAACTAATAAAAATATACTAAGAACTCAACTAAAACTACCAAAAACATACTAAAAACAATGCCAAAAAGCGTACAAATTATCCGCTCATCACAACACCAAACTTAAATTGTTGCTTGTCCCCAAGCAACTGAAAATCAAATAAGATAAAAAGAAGAGAATATGCAATGAACTCCAAAAACATCTATGAAGATCAGTATTAATTAGATGAGCGGGGCTTTTAGCTTTTTGCCTCTGAATAGTTTTGGCATCTCACTTTATCCTTTGGAATTCAGAATGATTGGCTTCTTTAGGAACTCAGAATCCGGATAGTGTTATTGATTCTCCTAGTTAAGTATGATGATTCTTGAACACAGCTACCTTATGAGTCTTGGCTGTGGCCCAAAGCACTCTGTCTTCCAGTATTACCACCGGATACATACATGCCACAGACACATAATTGGGTGAACCTTTTCAGATTGTGACTCAGCTTTGCTAGAGTCCCCAATTAGAGGTGTCCAGGGTTCTTAGGCACACTCTTATTTGCTTTGGATCACAACTCTTATTCTTTTCTTTTTCTTTCTTTTTCTCCCTTTTTTTTTCGGTTTTTTTTTTCGCTTGCTTTCTTTTCTTCTTTTTTTTGTATTCACTGCTTTTTCTTGCTTCAAGAATCATTTTTATGATTTTTCAGATCCTCAGTAACATGTCTCCTTTTTTATCATTCTTTCAAGAGCCAACATTCATGATCCTCAAATTCAAAAGACATATGCACTGTTTAAGCATACATTCAGAAGACAAAAGTAATGCCACCACATCAAAATAATTAAACTATTATAAAATTCAGAATTCATGCAATTCTTTTCTTTTTCAATTAAGCACGTTTTTATTCAAGAAAGGTGATGGATTCATAGGACATTCATAACTTTAAGGCATAGACACTAAGACACTAATGATCACAAAACACAAACATGGATAAACATAAGCATAAAATTCGAAAAACAGAAGAATAAAGAACAAGGAAATCAAGGAACGGGTCCACCTTAGTGATGGCGGCTCTTTCTTCCTCTTGAAGATCCTATGGAGTGCTTGAGCTCCTCAATGTCTCTTCCTTGTCTTTGTTGCTCCTCTCTCATGATTCTTTGATCTTCTCTAATTTCATGGAGGAGAATGGAGTGTTCTTGATGCTCCACCCTTAGTTGTCCCATGTTGGAACTCAATTCTCCTAGGGAGGTGTTTACTTGCTCCCAATAGTCTTGTGGAGGAAAGTGCATCCCTTGAGGCATCTCAGGGATCTCTTGATGAGAGGGGTCTCTTGTGTGTTCCATCCTTTTCTTGGTGATGGGCTTGTCCTCATCAATGGGGGTATCTCCTTCTATGTCAACTCCAACTGAATAACAGAGGTGACAAATGAGATGAGGAAAGGCTAGCCTTGCTAAGGTGGAAGACTTGTCCGCCACTTTATAGAGTTCTTGGGCTATAACCTCATGAACTTCCACTTCTTCTCCAATCATGATGCTATGAATCACGATGGCCCGGTCTAGAGTAACTTCGGACCGGTTGCTAGTGGGAATGATTGAGCGTTGAATGAACTCTAACCATCCTTTAGCCACGGGCTTGAGGTCATGCCTTCTCAATTGGACCGGCTTGCCTCTTGAATCTCTCTTCCATTGTGCGCCCTCTTCACATATAACTGTGAGGACTTGGTCCAACCTTTGATCAAAGTTGACCCTTCTTGTGTAAGGATGTTCATCTCCTTGCATCATAGGCAAGTTGAACGCTACCCTCACACTTTCCGGACTAAAATCCAAGTATTTCCCCCGAACCATAGTAAGATAATTCTTTGGATCCGGGTTCACACTTTGATCATGGTTCTTGGTGATCCATGCATTGGCATAGAACTCTTGAACCATCAAGATTCCGACTTGTTGAATGGGGTTGGTAAGTACTTCCCATCCTCTTCTTCGGATCTCATGGCGGATCTCCGGATATTCACCCTTTTTGAGTGAAAAGGGGACCTCGGGGATCACCTTCTTCAAGGCCACAACTTCATAGAAGTGGTCTTGATGCACCCTTGAGATGAATCTATCCATCTCCCATGACTCGGAGGTGGAAGCTTTTGCCTTCCCTTTCCTCTTTCTAGAGGTTTCTCCGGCCTTGGATGCCATAAATGGTTATGGAAAACGAAAAAACAACGCTTTTACCACACCAAACTTAAAATGTTTGCTCGTCCTCGAGCAAAAGAAGAAAGAAGAGAGTAGAAGAAGAAGAAATGATGAAGAAGGGGGGTGGTGGTGTATTCGGCCAAAGAGGGGGAGAAGTGTTGTTTAGGTTGTGTGAAAATGAAGGGGTGAAGAAGGGTTTATATAGGAGAGAGGGGAGATGAGGTTCGGCCATTATGGGTGGGTTTGGGAGGGAAAGTGGTTTGAATTTGAAGGGTGAGGTTGGTGGGGTTTTATGAAGGATGGATGTGAGTGGTGAAGAGAAAGATGGGATTTGATAGGTGAAGGGTTTTTGGGGAAGAGGTGTTGAGGTGATTGGTGAATGGGGGAAGAAGAGAGAGAGTGGTGGTGGGGTCCTGTGGGGCCCACAGATCCTGTGGTGTCAAGGAAAAGTCATCCCTGCACCAAATGGCATCAAAATTCACGTTTTGAGCCATTGCTGGCGTTAAACGCCGGGCTGGTGCCCATTCCTGGCGTTTAACGCCAGATTCTTGCCCTCTTCTGGCGTTTAACGCCAGTCTGGTGCCCCTTTCTGGCGTTAAACGCCCAGAATGGTGCCAGACTGGGCGTTAAACGCCCAACTGCTAGGTTTACTGGCATTTGAACGCCAGCAACATCTTCCTCCAGGGTGTGCTGTTTTTCTTCCTGTTTTTCATTCTGTTTTTGCTTTTTCAATTAATTTTGTGACTTCTTATGATCATCAACCTACAAAATAACAAAAGAAAATATGTAAAATATAACATTGGGTTGCCTCCCAACAAGCGCTTCTTTAATGTCAGTAGCTTGACAGAAGGCTCTCATGGAGCCTCACAGATACTCAGAGCAATGTTGGAACCTCCCAACACCAAACTTAGAGTTTGAATGTGGGGGTTCAACACCAAACTTAGAGTTTGGTTGTGGCCTCCCAACACCAAACTTAGAGTTTGACTGTGGGGGCTCTGTTTGTCTCTGATTTGAGAGAAGCTCTTCATGCTTCTTCCCCATGGTGACAGAGGGATATCCTTGAGCCTTAAACACAAAGGATTCTTCATTCACTTGAATGATCAGTTCACCTCCATCAACATCAATCACAGCCCTTGCTGTGGCTAGGAAGGGTCTGCCAAGGATGATAGATTCATCCATGCATTTCCCAGTCTCTAGGACTATGAAATCAGTAGGGATGTAATGGTCTTCAATCTTAACCAAAACATTCTCTACAAGTCCATAAGCTTGTTTTCTTGAGTTGTCTGCCATCTCTAGTGAGATTCTTGCAGCTTGTACCTCAAAGATCCTTAGCTTCTCCATTACTGAGAGAGGCATGAGGTTTACACTTGACCCTAAGTCACACAGAGCCTTCTTGAAGGTCATGGTGCCTATGGTACAAGGTATGGAAAACTTCCCAGGATCTTGTCTCTTTTGAGGTAGTTTCTGCCTAGACAAGTCATCCAGTTCTTTGGTGAGCAAAGGAAGTTCATCCTTCCAAGTCTCATTTCCAAATAACTTGTCATTTAGCTTCATGATTGCTCCAAGGTATTTAGCAACTTGCTCTTCAGTGACATACTCATCCTCTTCAGAGGAAGAATACTCATCAGAGCTCATGAAAGGCAGAAGTAAGTCCAATGGAATCTCTATGGTCTCATTTTGAGCCTCAAATTCCCATAGTTCCTCATTGGGGAACTCATTGGAGGTCAGTGCACGCCCATTGAAGTCTTCCTCAGTGGCGTCCACTTCATCTCCTTCCTCTCCAAATTCGGCCATGGTTATGGCTTTGCACTCTCCTTTTGGATTTTCTTCTGTATTGCTTGGGAGAGTACTAGGAGGGAGTTCAGTAACTTTCTTGCTCAGCTGTCCCACTTGTCCCTCCAAATTTCTGATGGAGGACCTTGTTTCATTCATGAAACTTTGAGTGGTTTTGATTAGATCAGAGACCATTGTTGCTAAGTCAGAGGTATTCTGCTTAGAACTCTCTGTCTGTTGCTGAGAAGATGATGGAAAAGGCTTGTTATTGCCAAGCCTGTTCCTTCCACCATTATTGTTATTGAAACCTTGTTGAGGTCTCTCTTGATTCTTCCATGAGAAATTTGGGTGATTTCTCCATGAAGAATTATAGGTGTTTCCATAGGGTTCTCCTAGGTAATTCACCTCTTCCATTGAAGGGTTCTCAGGATCATAAGCTTCTTCCTCAGATGAAGCTTCCTTAGTACTGCCAGGTGCATTTTGCATTCCGGACAGACTTTGAGAAATTAGATTGACTTGTTGGGTCAATATCTTGTTCTGAGCCAGTATGGCATTCAGAGTGTCAATCTCAAGAACTCCTTTCTTCTGACTAGCCCCATTGTTCACAGGATTTCTTTCAGAAGTGTACATGAATTGGTTATTTGCAACCATTTCAATGAGCTCTTGAGCTTCTGTAGGCGTCTTCTTCAGATGAAGAGATCCTCCAGCAGAGCTATCCAAAGACATCTTGGATAGTTCAGAGAGACCATCATAGAAAATACCTATGATGCTCCATTCAGAAAGCATGTCAGAAGGACACTTTCTGATTAATTGTTTGTATCTTTCCCAAGCTTCATAGAGGGATTCTCCATCCTTCTGTCTGAAGGTTTGGACTTCCACTCTAAGCTTACTCCATCTTTGTGGTGGAAAGAACTTTGCCAAGAAGGCATTGACTAGCTTTTCCCAAGAGTCCAGGCTTTCTTTAGGTTGAGAGTCCAACCATATTCTAGCTCTGTCTCTTACAGCAAAAGGGAATAGCATCAGTCTATAGATCTCAGGGTCTACCCCATTAGTCTTGACTGTGTCACAGATTTGCAAGAATTCAGCTAAGAACTGATGAGGATCTTCCATTGGAAGTCCATGAAACTTGCAATTCTGTTGCATTAGAGAAACTAATTGAGGTTTAAGCTCAAAGTTGTTTGCTCCAATGGCAGGGATAGAGATGCTTCTCCCATAGAAGTCGGGAGTAGGTGCAGTAAAGTCACCCAGCACCTTCCTTGCATTGTTGGCATTGTTGTTGTTTTCAGCTGCCATGTGTTCTTCTTCCTTCAAGAATTCGGTCAGGTCCTTTAAAGAGAGTTGTGCTTTGGCTTCTCTTAGCTTTCTCTTCAAGGTCTTTTCAGGTTCAGGATCAGCTTCAACAAGAATGCCTTTGTCTCTGCTCCTGCTCATATGAAAGAGAAGAGAACAAGAAAGTGTGGAATCCTCTATGTCACAGTATAGAGATTCCTTGAAGTGTCAGAGGAAAAGAAAAATAGAAGAAGAGAAGGTAGAAGAATTCGAACTTGATTAGATAGAGTTCAAATTGTGCATTGAGAAGGAGTAGTACTCCATAAATAGAAGGATGTGGGAAGGAGGGAAGAGAATTTTTGAAAATTCAATAAAAAAAAATGTTGATAATTTTCGAAAATTGAAAGTGGAAAAGAAATCAAGTGATTTTTGAAAAAGATTTTGAATTTAGAAATTAGAAGGATTTGATTGAAAACTATTTTGAAAAAGATGTGATTAAAAAGATTTGACTGAAAAGTTATGGTTTTAAAAAGATGTGATTGAGAAGATATGATTTGAAAACAATTTTAAAAAAAATTTGATTTTGAAAATTAGTGACTTGCCTAACAAGAAAAGATATGATTCAAACATTAAACCTTTCTCAACAGAAAAGGTAACAAATTTGAGATGTTCAATCAAATCATTAATTGTTAGTAAGTATCTTTGAAAAAAGAAAGAAATTGATTTTGAAAACATTTGATTGAAAAGATATGATTTGAAAAAGATTTGATTTTGAAAAACTTTGAAAACTTAAAAAAAAAATTGATTTGAAAACAAAATCTTCCCCTTAGCACCATCCTGGCGTTAAACGCCCAGAATGGTATACATTCTGGCGTTTAACGCCCAAAATGCACCCTTTTTGGGCGTTAAACGCCCAACCAGGTACCCTGACTGGCGTTTAAACGCCAGTCTGTCTTCTTCACTGGGCATTTTTGAATGCTTAGCTTTTTCTGTATAATTCCTCTGCAGTATGTTCTGAATCTTCAATTCCTTGTATTATTGACTTGAAAAGACACAAATAAAAAATATTTTTGGATTTTTAATAATCAAAATGCAACAAGAATCAAATAACAATGCATGCAAGACACCAAACTTAGCAGTTTGTATACTACTGACACTATATGAGACACATAAACACTCAAGTCAAAAGAATTCAAAGATCAGAGTAAGAAATCATCAAAAATTACTTGAAGATCCTTAAGACACATGAATGAATGCATGTAATTGACACCAAACTTAAGATGAGACACTAGACTCAAGTAAGAAACATAAAATCTTTTTGGTTTTTATGATTTTGTGATTTTTTGTATTTTTCGAAAATTAAGTGGAAAAGAAAAAATATCAAAATTCTTAATGAGAATTCCAGGAATCAGTGCAATGCTAGTCTAAGACTCCGGTCCAGGAATTAGACATGGCTTCACAGCCAGCCAAGCTTTCAAAGAAAGCTTCGGTCCAAAACACTAGACATGGCCAAAGGCCAGCCAAGCCTTAGCAGATCATTGCTCCAATAGCAAGATTGATAGAGATCAACAAGCTATTGTGATGATCAGTTGAAACCTCGGTCCAATAAGATTAGACATGGCTTTTCAGCCAGCCAGATTTCAACAAATCATCATGAAACACTAGAATTCATCTTCAAGAATTTCGAAAAAAAAATAAATGCCTAATCTAAGCAACAAGATGAACCGTCAGTTGTCCATACACAAGAACAATCCCCGGCAACGGCGCCAAAAACTTGGTGCACGAAATTGTGATCAATACTTTTCAAAACATAAACAATCCCTAGTAATGGCTCCAAAGACTTGGTGCTCAATACCATGGCATAAACACAACTTCGCACAACTAACCAGCAAGTGCACTGGGTCGTCCAAGTAATAAACCTTACGCGAGTAAGGGTCGATCCCACGGAGATTGGTGGTATGAAGCAAGCTATGGTCATCTTGTAAATCTCAGTCAGGCAGACTCAAATGGGTATAGTGATAAACGAATAAAGCATAAAGATAAAGATAGAGATACTTATGTATATCATTGGTGTAAGAGCTTCAGACAAGCGTATGAAGATGCCTTCCCTTCCGTCTCTCTGCTTTCCTACTGCCTTCATTCAATCCTTCTTACTCCTTTCCATGGCAAGCTCGTGTAGGGTTTCACTGTTGTCAGCAGCTACCTCCCATCCTCTCAGTGAAAATACGTCCCTGATGCTCTGTCACAGCATAGGCTAATCATCTGTCGGTTCTCGTTCAGGCCGGAATAATATCCATTGATACTTTTGCGTCTGTCACTAACGCCCTAGCCTGCTAGGAGTTTGAAGCACGTCACAGTGATTCAATCATTGAATCCTACTCAGAATACCACAGACAAGGTTAGACCTTCCGGATTCTCTTGAATGCCGCCATCAGTTCTTGCCTATACCACGAGGACTCTGATCTCACGGAATGGCTGGCTCGTTTGTCAGGCGAGCACTCGGTTGTCAGGCGATCAACCATGCATTATGCAATCAGAAATCCAAGAGATAAACACTAGGCCTCAGATGCTTGTAGAACAAGAGTGGTTGTCAGTCACCTTGTTCATGGGTGAGAATGGTGATGGGCGTCAATCATCACCTTCATCAAGTTGAAGAACAAGTGATATCTTGGACAAAGAACAAGCGGAATTGAATAGAAGAACAATAGTAATTGCATTAATACTCGAGGTACAGCAGAGCTCCACACCTTAATCTATGGTGTGTAGAAACTCCACCGTTGAAAATAGATAAGAACAAAGTCTAGGCATGGCCGAATGGCCAGCCTCCCAAAAGAGGGTTCAATCATAAAAACATGATCAAAAGATTCCTTCCAAATACAATAGTAAAAGGTCCTATATATAGAAAACTAGTAGCCTAGGGTGTACAGAGATGAGTAAATGACATAGAAATCCACTTCCGGGCCCACTTGGTGTGTGCTTGGGCTGAGCAATGAAGCATTTTCGTGTAGAGACTCTCCTTGGAGTTAAACGCCAGCTTTAGTGCCAGTTTGGGCGTTTAACTCCCAATTAGGTGCCAGTTCCGGCGTTTAACGCTGGAATTTCTTGAGGTGACTTTGAACGCCGGTTTGGGCCATCAAATCTTGGGCAAAGTATGGACTATCATATATTGCTGGAAAGCCCAGGATGTCTACTTTCCAACGCCGTTAAGAGCGCGCCAATTGGGCTTCTGTAGCTCCAGAAAATCCACTTCGAGTGCAGGGAGGTCAGAATCCAACAGCATCTGCAGTCCTTTTGAGTCTCTGGATCAGATTTTTGCTCAGATCCCTCAATTTCAGCCAGAAAATACCTGAAATCACAGAAAAACACACAAACTCATAGTAAAGTCCAGAAAAGTGAATTTTAATTAAAAACTAATAAAAATATACTAAGAACTCAACTAAAACTACCAAAAACATACTAAAAACAATGCCAAAAAGCGTACAAATTATCCGCTCATCACTGCTGACACGCCATTTATCTTTGATAAAGAGTGTCTGCAGGCATTTGAGACCCTGAAAGCTAAATTGGTCTCAGCACCAATCATCTCTGCACCAAATTGGGCATTGCCATTTGAATTAATGTGTGATGCCAGTGACCATGCCATTGCTGCAGTGTTGGGACAAAGGCATGACAAGCTTCTGCACGTCATTTACTATACCAGCCATGTTTTAAATGATGCACAAAAAAATTACACAACCACAGAAAAAGAGCTACTTGCAGTAGTTTACGCCATTGACAAATTCAGATCCTATTTAGTAGGATCAAAAGTGATTGTGTATACAGATCATGCGGCTCTTAAATATCTACTCACAAAGCAGGATTCAAAACCCAGACTTATAAGATGGGTGCTGCTTCTGCAGGAGTTTGATATAGAAATAAGAGACAGAAAAGGAACAGAGAATCAAGTAGCAGATCACCTGTCCCGAATAGAACCAGTGGAAGGGGCGTCCCTCCCTCTCACTGAGATCTCTGAAACCTTTCCGGATGAGCAACTCTATGCCATCCAGGAAGTGCCATGGTTTGCAGACATTGCAAACTACAAGGCAGTGAGATTTATACCCAAAGAGTACAGTAGACAGCAAATAAAGAAGCTGATCACGGATGCAAAGTATTATCTTTGGGATGAGCCGTATCTCTTTAAGAGATGTGCAGACGGAGTAATCCGTAGATGTGTGCCTAAGGAAGAAGCACAGAAGATCCTATGGCACTGCCATGGATCACAGTATGGAGGACACTTTGGAAGTGAGCGAACAGCCACAAGAGTCCTCCAAAGTGGCTTCTACTGGCCTACTCTCTATAAAGACTCCCGAGTGTATGTACTTAATTGTGACAACTGCCAAAGATCCGGCAATCTACCTCACAGTTATGCCATGCCTTAGCAAGGGATTTTAGAGATTGAGTTGTTTGATGTATGGGGCATTGACTTCATGGGACCCTTCCCACCATCATACTCAAACACTTATATTCTGGTGGCAGTGGATTATGTATCCAAATGGGTGGAGGCTATTGCAACACCCACCAATGACACTAAAACAGTGTTAAAATTCCTCCAGAAATACATCTTCAGCAGATTTGGTATCCCTAGAGTGCTAATTAGTGATGGGGGCACTCATTTCTGCAATAAACAGCTTTATGCTGCTCTGGTTCGTTATGGAGTCAGCCACAGGGTAGCTACTCCATATCATCCACAAACTAATAGGCAAGCTGAAGTCTCAAATAGAGAGCTCAAAAGAATCCTGGAACGGACTGTAATTAACCGTAGAAGGGATTGGGCAAGAAGCTTGGATGATGCTCTGTGGGCATACAGAACAGCATTCAAGACCCCCATAGGGACCTCTCCATACCAGCTTGTGTATGGAAAGGCATGTCACTTGCCAGTGGAACTGGAACACAAGGCCTATTGGGCAACCAGATTCCTGAACCTTGATGCCAAGCTAGCCGGAGAAAAACGATTGCTCCAGTTAAATGAGCTAGAGGAATTTAGACTCAATGCTTTCGAAAATGCAAAGATTTACAAAGAGAAAGCGAAAAAATGGCATGATAAGAAATTGTCATCCAGAGTCTTTGAGCCGGGGCAGAAAGTTCTGCTATTTAACTCTAGGCTCAAATTATTCCCCGGGAAATTAAAATCCCGGTGGAGAGGTCCGTATGTCATTACAAACGTATCACCATATGGATACATAGAGCTTTAGGATAATGACTCTAACAAAAAGTTCATTGTTAATGGACAAAGAGTCAAACATTATCTTGAAGGCAATTTTGAGCAAGAATGCTCAAAACTGAGACTTAATTAAAACTCAGTAATGATCCAGCTAATGACGTTAAAGAAGCGCTTGCTGGGAGGCAACCCAGCCATTTACAAAGTTTATTTACTAACTATATAAATTTTCTTTTTTTACAGGTATATGTCCAAGTGTCTTCAAAGGGTAAAAATAGCAATTAATTGGATTCACAGAGTTATAAGGGAAATTGGAAGCTCACTGGCGTGAAAAAGCCAGTAAGAAACATTTTGGGCGTTGAACGCCCAAAAGAAGCACCCACTGGGCGTTCAACGCCAGTAAGGGTAGCCTTCTGGGCGTTAAACGCCAGAAAGGAGCATCTTCTGGGCGTTAAACGCCAGAAAGAAGCACCTTCTGGGCGTTTAACGCCAGATTGACAGCATCCTGGGCGTTTAGAAAAACGCCCAGTAACAAAGGACTTCCTGGCATTCAACGCCAGAAAGATGCATCAGCTGGGCGTTGAACGCCCAGGAGAAGCAACATTTGGGCGTTAAACGCCCAAACCATGCAGCAGTTGGGCGTTTAACGCCAGGATGGTGGGGAGGAGGTAAATTTCGTTTCTTTTCACAAATTTCTTAATTTTTATGTTCCAATCCATAATTTCTTGCATAAACATATTTTAAATTATCATCCCTCAATTCAAATTAGTGTTCTAAAAATCCTAATTTCTAAAATCCCTTTTTCAATAATATCAAATGTATCTTAATCCATAAAGACAAATTATTTTTCAATCCAATCAAACTCTTTTAAAAATTTGTTTTCAAAACTCAATTATATCTTTAAAAATCTTTTTCAAAATTAAAAATTCAAATCTATCCTTTTAAATATGATTCATATCTTTCCCTTTTTTTAACTATATCTTTTTCTTATCATATCTATCTTTTATAAATCATATATTCTATCTTATCTTTTTCTTATTTTCAAAAATTTCCCACCCCCCTCCCCATATATTGTGTTCGGCGTCCCACTCTTCATCACCTTGCCACACTTGCTCTCTTCCTATCCCTCTTCTTTCTTCTCTTTTGCTTGAGGACAAGCAAAGCTCTAAGTTTGGTGTGGTTATCCGTGATCACAAAAACATACTCATCAAATTCATGGCCCCTAGAGGAAAGCAACCCACCCAAAGGGGCAAGAAAGAGAGTGCTCCAAAGCCCCTTTGGAATTAAGGGAAGTTCTTAACTAAAGAACACTCAGATCATTATTACAAAATAATGAGTCACAGATCAGTGATCCCGGAAGTCAAATTTGATCTGAAAGAAGATGAATATCAAGAGATTCAAGAGCAAATTCGAATCAGGAATTGGGAAATTCTGACCAATCCTGAAACGAAAGTGGGAAGAAACATGGTTCAGGAGTTCTATGCCAATTTATGGCAGACAGACAGGCAGAGAATAATTGGAGCTGCTCTCTATGACCATCGGACCTTAGTCAGAGGAAAGATTGTTCATACTCATCCTGACAAGATCAGGGAAATTTTTAAGATTCCTCCACTGAAAGATGATCCAGACTCCTTTAACAGGAGAATGATGAGGGTAAACAAAGGTCTAGACAAGATTCTAGAGGACATATGCATCCCTGAAGCCAGGTGGACTATCAGCACCACTGGCACCCCAATTCAACTCAAAAGAGAAGATCTAAAACCAGTAGCCAGAGGCTGGCTGGATTTCATTGGGCGTTCCATCTTGCCCACCAGCAACCGTTCTGAAGTAACCATCAAAAGAGCTGTCATGATTCACTGCATCATGTTGGGAAAAGAGGTAGAAGTCCATCAACTGATCTCATGTGAGCTATACAAAATAGCAAACAGGAATTCCAAGGACGCCAAATTGGCCTATCCAAGCTTAATTTCTATGCTCTGCAAAGATGCCGGAGTGAAGATGGGAATAATAGAGTATATTCTAGTTGAGAGGCCAATCACTGGAATATCAATGGTCAGACAACAGCAACAAGATGACTCTGCCAAGAGGAGAGCACAGGAAGCCCTTCCAGAACTACCTCAATTCGAATACTGGGAACATCTTGAGGCCTCTATTTCCAGATTGCAAGGAGCTATGGATCAAATAAAGGAAGAACAGAACAATCAAAGTAGCATGCTTTGCAAACTGCTTAAGGAACAGGAAGAGCAGGGGCGTGATCTAAGGGAGCTAAAGCGCCAAAAATTAATCCTTGAAAAGCACACCACAAATTAGAGGAATATCTACTCCTCAAAACAACAGGTTGCTGAGTTCCAATTTTTCTGCTTTAACTTAGTGATAGTAGTATTATAGAAATTTACCTTAGGAGATATTTAGTAGTAGTAATTAGTATGTCTATTTTGATTTTATTTCCAATTAAGCTATAATTTATTTTTCTCATCATCATCAGGCATAAATAAAAGTAGTAGATTTTTTTTAGAATAAAGAAGTAATCTATATTTTTCGAGTTCTTAATAATAAAAATTATAATTAATTATGTGTGGTGGCAATACTTTTTGTTCTCTGAATGAATGCTTGAACAGTACATAACTTGTACTTTAAATTTGATGAATATTGGCTCCTGAAAGAATGAGGAACACGAAAAATATTATTGATGATCTGAAAAATCATGAAATTGATTCTTGAAGCAAGAAAAAGCAGTCAAAAAAAAAAAAAAGAGAAGGAGCAATAGAGAAAGCCACGAGCCCTTAAAACCAAAAGGCAAGGGTAAAAAGGATCCAAGGCTTTGAGCATCACTGGATAGGAGGGCCCAAGGAAATAAAATCCAGGCCTAAGCGGCTAAACCAAGCTGTCCCTAACCATGTGCTTGTGGCATGCAGGTCCAAGTTACAAACTTGAGACTGAGTGGTTAAAGTCGTGATCCAAGGCAAACAGAGTGTGCTTAAGAGCTCTGGACACCTCTGACTGGGGACTTTAGCAAAGCTAAGTCACAATCTGAACAAGGTTCACCTAGTCATGTGTCTGTGGCATTTATGTATCTGGTGGTAATACTGGAAAACAAAGTGCTTAGGGCCACGGCCAAGACTCATAAAATAACTGTGTTCAAGAATCAACATACTACACTAAGAGAGTCAATAATACTATCTGAATTCTAAGTTCCTATGGATGCCAATCATTCTGAAATTCAAGGGATAAAGGGAGATGCCAAAACTGTTCAGAAACAAAAAGCTACAAGCCCCGCTCATCTAATAAGAATCTGAGCTTCATTTAAAACTCTAAAATATTATTATTTCTTAATTTCTATTAAAACCTATTTTATTTATCTAGTTGCTTGAGGACAAGCAACAGTTTAAGTTTGGTGTTGTGATGAGCGGATGTTTTATACGCTTTTTGGGGATAATTTCATGTAGATTTTAGTATGTTTTAATTAGTTTTTAATAGAATTTTATTAGTTTTTAAGCAAAAATCATATTTCTAGACTTTACTATGAGTGTGTGTATTTTTCGGTGATTTCAGGTATTTTCTGGCTGAAATTGAGGAAGCTGAGCAAAAATCTGACTTAGGCTGAAAAAGGACTGCTGATGTTGTTGGATCCTGACCTCCCTGCACTCGAAATGGATTTTATGGAGCTACAGGAGTCCAATTGGCGCGCTCTCAACGGCGTTGGAAAGTAGACATCCAGGGCTTTCCAGCAATATATAATAGTCCATACTTTGCGCAAAGATAGACGACGTAACTTGGCGTTGAACGCCAAGTACATGCTGCTGTCTGGAGTTAAACGCCAGAAACACGTCATGATCCGGAGTTGAACGCCCAAAACACGTCATAACTTGGAGTTTAACTCCAAGTAAAGCCTCTACTCGTGGATAGCTTTAGTCTCAGCCCCAGCACACACCAAGTGGGCCCCAGAAGTGGATTTCTGCACCAATTATCTTAGTTTACTCATATTCTGTAAACCTAGGTTACTAGTTTTACTATTTAAACAACTTTTAGAGAATTATTCTGTACCTCATGACATTTTCAGATCTGAATTACATACTTTTTGATGGCATGAGTCTCTAAACTCCATTGTTGGGGGTGAGGAGCTCTGCAGCGTCTCGATGAATTAATACAATTCCTTTATTTTCCATTCAAACACGCTTGTTCTTATCTAAGATGTTCATTCGCGCTTAATTATGGAGAGGGTGATGATCCGTGACACTCATCACCTTCGCCAAACCAAGAACGTGTGTCTGACAACCACCTCCGTTCTACATCAGACTGAATGAGTATCTCTTAGATTCATTACGCAGAATCTTCGTGGTATAAGCCGGATTGATGGCGGCATTCATGAGAATCCGGAAGGTCTAAACCTTGTCTGTGGTATTCCGAGTAGGATTCTGGGATTGAATGACTGTGACGAGCTTCAAACTCCTGAAGGCTGGGCGTTAGTGACAGACGCAAAAGAATCAATGGATTCTATTCCAACCTGATTGAGAACCGACAGATGATTAGCCGTGCTGTGACAGAGCATAGGAACATTTTCACTGAGAGGATGGGAGGTAGCCATTGACAACGGTGACACCCTACATAGAGCTTGTCATGGAAGGGACTTTTCGTGAATTGAAGGATTTGAAGGAAGAGTTGAAGTTCGAAGGACAAAGCATCTCCAAAACTCCAACATATTTCTCATTACTGCACAACAAGTAACGCTGTTATTCTCTTTTATTTTTATAATCAAATCTAGTAATTTCACTTATAATCTTATTGGCTTCCTGACTAAGATTAATAAAGTAAATATAGCTCGCTTCAAACCAATAATCTCCGTGGGATCGACCCTTACTCACGTAAGGTATTACTTGGACGACCCAGTGCACTTGCTGGTTAGTTGTGCGGATTACAAATTCGTGCACCAACAATACATACCTCACAGGGCGCTAAATGCTACCTGGGCGTTTAGCGGCAGGCCTCGTCCCAAAAAAAAAATTTACATCACCGTTAAATGTCAAGGGGGCATTTAATGCCCTAGAAGGCACAAGTTTCTCAGTGTTGTGGCGCTAACGCTGGAGTTGGCGTTTAGTGCCAGCGACGCAGCATTGGATTTTGAAAAAGGGGAATTCAAATTTGTAATGGTAACAACTACACCCCCATTTTTTACTGTTTCAAACCCCTCTCTCCCTTCCATAATTTCTTCTCCTTAACCTCTATCAAATCATATTTCACCCCAAATCCATTCATTCAATTTGCCACATTCCATCACCATATCATATCTCATCAAATCTTCCCTAAATCTCTCCTTCCCAATCCTTAACACTCAATTCTATTCATTTTTTCTTACCTCCCTTCCCACACTCCAACCGTAACCCCTACCCTCTCTATATATATTCCCTCCCCTTTTTCACTTCTCTCTTAGTCACCACCATTCTCATCCCTTCTACCCTTTATTATCCTTTTCTTGCTTTCTTTCTCTTTGCTCAGGGTTGAGCATCAACTCTAAATTTGGTATTGGGGAGCTCCGCTTTTCTATTCTTTTTCTCATATCCCATATGACACATAAGACCGGAGAATCATCTTCTATGAAGAAGAAGGAAAAGGCTCTCGGTCCATTTGACAACAACCGGTTCCGTTCCAAAATCCATGAGGATCACTTCCATGAGATTGTGAACAAAAAGAAGGTGATCCTGGAAGTTTGATTTAATTTGCAACTGGATAAGTATCCAAAGATCAGAGAGCAAATTTAAAGGAGGGGTTTGGAGTTCTTGTGCAACTTTGTGACTGATGTAGGTGTTCTAATGGTCAGGTAGTTCTATACTAATGCTTGGGTGACCTACAAACATGGCAATGATGTGAACCCTGAGTTTAAGACCTAGCATACTGTGGTCCAAGGAAGGATCCTAGAATTTGGTCTAGAGAGAGTAAGAGAGATACCTCAGTTGCCACCATCTAGAGATGACCCTCACTCCTACCATCACAGGCTCACCAGTGATCAGAGGCTGGACCAGATCCTCACAAATATATGCCTCTTTGAAGCACAGTAGATGAGGGATGCTAGAGGGCAACCATACCAGCTGGAAAGGCATGATCTGAAGTCGATTGATAGTGGGTGATTGGAGTTTATTCAGCGCTCTATCATCTCTACGAGTAACCGATTTGAGGTTACTATTAATCGGGTTGTAATGATTCACTGTATCATGCTCGATAATGAGGTGGAGGTGCATCGTGTGATCCCTCTGGAGTTGTATGACATAGCCACAAAAGCCTCCACATCTGCTAGATTGGCCTTCCCTCATCTCATCTTCTGCTTGTGTGAGGCTGCTCGCGTCCGCATTGATCGAGACACCCCTATTGACGTTGACAGGCCGATCACTCGGAGGGGTATTGATGACTTACATCATCTACCCTTTTTCTTGCATAAAAAAGACCATAAAAGAGGCATAATCTCATTTGATAATTGCAATTCATGCCTTAATTGATGAATATCATAGTACATTGCTTTGAAATGAGTTTGTGCTGGATTTCAGGTGGAAAAGACATCAAAAATGGGAAAGAAAACAACAAAATAAGTGGGGCGTGTGAAGTAGGCATGCCACTTGGAACAAACGCCACAAAAATATATTGGCGTGGCACGCCAAAAGCTGGGCGTGGCATGCTGGTACAACATTTCAGAGAGCAAAATTGAAGACCATCAAAGGCGCGTGGCACGCCAGGAGTAGGGCGTGGCACACGAACTCGTTACTAGAAGAGCCATCACTATGGCATGCCACTTTGTGTTGAAGGCGGGGCACGCCAGCCCCAGAGTTCACTTGGGTGTGCCACTTGAGGACCAAAGCGTGGCACGCCAAGCTTATACGACCCACAATTGAATGGGCGTGCCACTTGAGCAACAAGGCGTGGCACGCCAGTGAACAAGGAGACAATGCAAAAGCTGGGCGTGCCACTTAGTATCGAAGGCGTGGCACGCCAGCTCAAGAACTCCCACTAAGGCATGCCACTTGAGTAATGAGGCGTGGCACGCCAGCACCTAAGGAGGCCAAATAAAGCTGGGCGTGCCACTTGGTATCGAAGGCGTGGCACGCCAGCTTAATTATCTCACTTTGGCGTGCCACTTGAACATCCAGGCGTGGCACGCCAACATCTGGGACCATGGCAAATGAAGGGCGTGACACGCTAGTCTCTTGGCATGACACGCTGGTAGTGTTTTCCAAAGGAGGAATTAAAGGGCCAGTGAACTCAGGCGTGCCACTTGGGAGATGAGGCGTGGCACGCCAGCAAGAAGATGAAGCAAATGAAGGGCGTGACACGCCAGTCTCATGGTGTGGCACGCTGGTAATATTTTCCAGAGAGGAAGAAGAGGAGCCAATGAACTCAGGCGTGCCACTTGGATGACGAGGCGTGGCACGTCGGCAAGGGGGTGAAGCTTTAAGAAGGGCGTGGCACGCCAGACCCTGGGCGTGCCACGCTGGTACAAATCTCCAGAAGTATAGAGATAAGGGAAGTGACCTTGGACGTGCCACTTTGGTTTGAAGGTGTGGCACGCCAGGTTGCTTTGCCCTTTAAAATGCCTTGGGCGTGCCACTTTGGTTCGAAGGCGTGGCACGCCAGGCTACTTTGCCCTTTAAAATGTCCTGGGCGTGCCACTTAGGCTCGAAGGTGTGGCACGCCAGGGGTAAAACAGAGGACGGCGTGCCACTTGAATGGAGAGGCGTGGCACGCCAAATCAGAAACAGAAGGAGCATGACACGCCAGAGAAGCGCCAGTCACATGCCAGCTGAAAGATCATGTTTGTTGAGTTTCTTTTCCCTCCAAATTGTAATTTTCTTTTCTCTTTTGTAATTTTCTTTTATTTTCTAGATCTAGGAGTAGTATAAATACCCTTGGAAGTATTGGAAAAGGGGTTAGCAAGTCACAGAGTTTAGTTTTGGGGATTTCACTTTTAGTTTTCACACTTCATCTCTTCCATTTTTTGTACTTTCTCTCTGAGCTATGAGTAGCTAAATTCCCTCTCATTGAGAGAGGGAGCTCTATTGTACTTGATGGATTAATGATAGTGAATTTCTTCTTCTTTTCATCTTCTCTTTGATTTGCTAGAAGGAATTTTGATTTTCATGCTTAGTATTCAATTAACTTGGAAAAGAGATTGAATGCAAAATGGGTTTCATGGGAACCTTGGAAAAGGAAACATGAAACCATGCTAGAAATCCCTTCTCACACTTGAGTAGAATCTGGGTTTTGGTATTTGGATATGGTGACATACAATCCTCCCTCTACCTGGACCTATGATGATGTGTGGTATAATCAGGGACCAAGCATATCTCTCTTCATGAGCAATTAGACCAAGAAATTGGCTATTGATCAATATATGAGAGATTGAGTCACCAAGGGATTGGGGCTCAATCAATCATGATTGCCAAGAGGTCAATGAGTTGCATGATTGAAGAGGATATGAGCTGGA
Source organism: Arachis stenosperma (assembly GCF_014773155.1). Lineage (NCBI taxonomy): Eukaryota > Viridiplantae > Streptophyta > Magnoliopsida > Fabales > Fabaceae > Arachis > Arachis stenosperma. The sequence goes on along the minus strand of NC_080385.1, from coordinate 104,098,139 downwards.
ATTAATCCAAAGAGACAATATCTCCTGATCTCAATGAATTCCCCTATTTTTATCTCTCCCATTCTTTTATAGCTTTATTTACATTTTGCAAAATCTCATTCCCCTTTACATTCTTGTTATTTCCATTTTTGCATTTTATTGCTTTCTTTTATTTCTTTTGCCATTTATGTTTCTGCCATTTATAATTCTGCACACATAACTTATTCTGTTGAGCTTGACTAATTCACCAATTGATTAAAATTGCTCAAATCTACCAATCTCTGTGGATACGATCCCACTCCACTGTGGGTTAATATTTTACGATAATTTTGGTGCGCTTGCCAAGAGCAGATCCATCAATATTATTGGGGAACGGTAGTGAATTCAGCCCATCAAGTGTGGAGTATGCTAAGGAGCTTGGGCGAGCACCGCCTCAGGAGCCAGTTCTCCCTCATCAGCAAGAACGGCCTGAGATGCCTCAGGGATATTACTTCTCTCCATGCAATTACTGGAATTATTTGACTACATCTATTGGATAGCTGACATCATCTGTTGACAGCTGAGGATAGAGTACCAGGATCACTCAGCCTTCCTTCATCAGCTAGTGGAAGAACAGAAGAGCCAGAGGCGAGAGCTAGAGGAGTTGAGGCGCTTGAGAGGATTCCTCGGAGGAAGCAGCCACTAGGACTGAGGTGATTGAGTTTTATTATCTGCTGCTTTACTTATTTCCTGTTTTTCTAGTTATTATATTATGTCTTGTTTCCTGTTATCTGTTTGAAGCCTTTGCATGACTATTAGTAGTATTCTATTGTTTTTCTATGCTTAATTATTTAAGTTGATAATTTATGTTTATTTTGAAAAATGTTTCATGTATTGCTCATTGAGCTTGAAAAATCAAAAGACAAAGAAAAGAAGTAGTAACATGCATGAGACTTGAGTTATATATTATGAGTTATTCTAGTTACTTTAATATGGTGGTATTATCTATGATTCTGAATGTATGAAGTGAACAGTGCATAGTTAATATTGAAGTTAAGAACGGTGATTCTTGAGGTACATGAACTTAGAGAAGTATTATGGATTTTCTAAATTGAGAAGAAATTTATCCTTGAAGCAAAACAAATAGTAAAAGGAAAAAGAAAATAAAAAGCAAGGTCCAAGGCTCTGAGCATCAATGGTTAGGAATGTCAAATATGATTAAAAGCTCAAAGAGTTGTTTTTCTAACCATATGCTTGTGGTATGGATGTGTCAAGTAACCTTTGAGACAAAGCACTAAGATCGAGACCTAGTGCAATTGCAGAGTATACCAAAGGCTCTGAGCACCCCTGACTGGGAGAGATCAAAAGAAAGATCAAAGCTCACAGAGTCCCCCAGTTAAGTGCTTGTGGTATTTTTATGTCAAGTTAAGCTTGGGGACAAAACACTTAGAGTCATGGCTAGGCTCAAGGTGCAAAGCACCAAATGAAAGACAAGAAAAAGCTGTGTTCAAGGATTAATCCGAGCTCAAAAAGAAAGAGAATCTATAATATCATCCGAGTTCTAGTTCTGAAGGATATCAACATTTCTGAGCTTCAAAGGATAGTGAGATGCTAAACCTATTCAGAATCACAGTGTCATTAACCCCACTCATTAATTGGACACAAGCTTAAATAAACACTCAAGTCTCAAGCAGATTCTCTTCTCAGCCCTATATTTTTTTAGTTGCTTGAGAACAAGCAACAATTCAACTTTGGTCTTCTCTCCATTTTCTATTTATTTTAAATACAAACTAATTGAGTTTTAATTGAATTTTAGTACTTGAAACCTCTTTGGATGCTACTTTGAGTTACTTTAGTATTTTAATTATTTCAGGTGAAGTTCGGATCAGTTTGGCAGAGTTCGTGTGCAAGAAAAGAGAAGAGTTTGGAAGCTGCCAAGCTGCCGCTAAACGCGGACCTAGGAGTTTAGCGCCAGCAACTCAGAAACGCAAGGGAGCTTTCTACCCACTAGGGCGCTAAACACCAAGCCTGGCGTTTAGCTCCATTAAGCTAGAATTGGAAGGAACGTTTCTGTCCCCTAGGGCACTAAACGCCGAATCTGGCGTTTAGCGCCAGCAATGCAGATCCATTTTCACCAAAAGAGCATCTTTAGTTAGATTTAACTTTTAATCATTCTATTTTATTTTATTTTATTTTAGTTCTTTTAAATTATAAACAAAATCTTTTAGCTTTAGAATTAATTATTTTATTTTAATTTCAAATCAAATTAGGTTAGATATAAAAGGGAAAAGATTCAGCCCTTCGGAGAGATCTTCTCTCTTCCGCACTTTCACATTTTCTGGACCCTAGTTTTCTCTCTGAGTCATGAGCCACTATACCTCCTTAATTAAGGTTAGGAGCTCTGTTTATTTCTATGGATTAACACTATTATCATTCTCTTTTAATTAATATATTGATTTAGTTTCAAGGATTACTTTCATTCTTCATCTTATGAATTTGGGTATATCAGTAAAACAACCCTTTTTCTATATGAATTCTTGTGATTCTTGGAAAAGTTATCTCTCTTGAATACCAGCTTGAAAGTAAATTCCTCCTAAACTGTTAATTGCATGGACTTAATGGTACACATGACATATAATCCTCTTATATTTGGGCAATTAGGGTTTTTGTGGCCAATAAACTATAATTGAACCTAATCCTTTAATCTATATTAAATGACCAACAAATTGATGGTTGATTAGGTTAGAGGAGACTAAATCACTAAGAAACTAGGGTTTAGTCAATTACAGTTTGCCATAAAATGAATCTTGCATGATTAAACTTGGTAAGAAAACTTTTTTCGAAAGAATAAACAACTTTGAAACCTTAACTGTTTTCTCACATATGTTTCACATCAATTTCACTGTTTACTCTCCTACTCCCTGAAATACTGTTTAATGCGATTTACAACCCTCAAAACACCGCTTTCTGCTTGCCTGACTAAGTAATTCATTCGACTATTGTTGCTCAGTCCATCAATCCTCATGGGATCGATCCTTAATCACCTGAGATATTACTTGGTACGACATGGTACACTTGCTGGTTAGTTTGTGGACTTTGAATTCCACGACCAGTGACAAAGAAAAAAACAATGAGTGACACTAAGGTGGTAGCAACTAGAAAAATTTGATTCCTAATTGAAACCTAAAGTAATTCTAAAATGAGAAAACAAAGCTAGAAATTTTATGATTTTTTTATTAGAGAGGCTTGAAAAAGAATATTGAAAACTATAAAATTGTTCTACAATTTTATTATACAATCTAACTTATATAATACAATTTTATTCTATAATGATGAGCTGCTGTATTTACTAAATGCTAACATACTGAAACTCTAAATAGATATTTTTATTGATGCACACAAAGTGAATATCCTATGGCTGAACAATTGTTGACATTAGAACTGTGATTATCTTTGTTGAACATTGATGGTTCTTGATAGATTTTGTAACCATTGCTCTTTTATCAAGTTAGAAATTGTTTGCCATGAATTGGCTTTGATTGTGAGTATTTTATTCAATGTTTGATAACGACAGCATGATGAGTTATCTTTAATCAAATTATTTTAAGGAAATGAACATATGGCTTGATGGCTTATAATGTTTTCTAGTCATGTGCTTGACAAAGATCATTTCGAAAGAAAGTAGATTGTTGTATTCATTATTTGTCCATGTTATGTTTTTATTGTGATTTTAATGGTATTCTTGCAGATTATGCAGAGGTTAGCATAGGAACCGCACCATAATTTCAAGAAGACAATTGTGTAGTAAGGAGGACGCAAAGGCCAGGTTGGAATAAGAAGTAGGTTTGGGCTATGAGTTTTAGAGTGTTGGATATATTAACTTTTATTTGTAGGTTTAACTTAGTTACTAGTTTTATTATTTATTTGTGTTCTTGAAAATTTTGGATAATTGGTATTATGTTGGTGTAAAAGGGAGTTTACAATTGAGTCCAAATTTTTCGGTGTATGTTAGTCTATTTCTACTCAATTCTTTATGTGTTATAATTATCCATTGTTTTTCATGACCTTTGAACACTTTGTTATGTGTGAGAGATGACACCAATTGGTCACAAAAGAAAATGATTTCACCATCCAACCCATGAATTTTGACTTCGTGAAAAATTCAACAATTCAATCACATAAAGAAAAATTTGCCTCAACAGTTATGTTATAGTAGAGGTATGAAAATAAAAATGTGAAACGAATTGTCCCCAGTTTTATAGGATAACAACTAACCTATTCGATTTCAGTCCAAAACAATTCACAAATGGAATGCCTCTTATCCCTCATTGTGAAACCATAACCATGTGATAGCAACAGAGAGCACAAAGTGAAACCGCAACACTTATTCCTCCTAGTAGGGTTTTCCTTTTGTTGGAGACATCGCACCCGGTGAGCTTGGCTCCAACCCCGCCTGATGTTAGTTTGTCTCTGCCAATTCTTTACTTGAGCGGCTATCCTCGACTATTTGACATGTACTTTAACGGGGACTTCAATGAATATTCCTCTCGAATAGGCCTCATGAAAGTACTCCTCCACTTGACCATGGAGAACATCCCAATTATTGTTCAATCCACTCAGAGTGCACGACAGGAGAAGATCTTTCTGGAAACTCAGAATTTCTTCTTGAAAATCTAGGAGATGAAAAATTTAAACAAAAACACATAACTGAGCCCAATGTTCGGCCACAAAATTCGACGGTGATGACAGTTATGATTGTAATATAGCTCAACGAAATGATGGTGTTCTCACCTGGATGTAAGCAGGCAATAAGGCTTTAGACGACCACTGCTGAAGATACTTATATATAAAAACTCCACAGTCGTCACTGAATCATGATACACCAGGGTCAGTTGTCGCCAAAAACTGGTAACATTATACTAACTACCTCAAAAAATCATGTTAGATAAATAGTCACTCTCACCTATTATGTTGCCTAGGTATAGGGGAATAAATGGTGCAAAGTCTAGAATTGGTAAGAACGTGGCCAGGGTCTAGCAAATAGAGGATCTGTTCGAGCCTTGGTTTATCTTGTGTAGAATTTGGAGGGTTTTATCAATAAATTTTCACACTTATTCATATAAATTGCATGGTTTTGTGTTTCCTTCCTAATTTTGCTTCATGGTTTAAAACATGCTTCTTTAACCCTAAAAATGCCAATTTTTAATCCTCTTCTATTATCATTCGATGCCGTGATATGTTTCTTAAGTGGATTCAGGATCTATAGGGCAAGAATGGCTTAGAAGATAGAAAGGAAGCATGTACAAGCAGAAGGGATATGGAGAATGAAGCTTTGGAGAATTGGTGGTGATGTGCACGCGTGGCTGCATGCAGCTAGGACTGGCGCGCAAAAGCTGGTGCACTCGCGTGGTATTGCAAAATCCCACCGACGTGTACGCATGCTCGACGCGTACGCATGGCTCGCAGAGTTCAGATGATGCGCATGCGTGGTAGACGCGCACGCATGGCGTCCAACACGTGACCTCATGAATGGAAAATGTGGCTGGCGATTTTTGGGAGGCTCCAGGCCCAATCTAAGCTGAATTCTGCATGGAAAAGATCCAAGGAACCAAGGGGGAAAGGGGGGATCCAATCATACACACAATACACATAATTTTAGCTAGTTTTTGGTTCTTGTTTTCTAGAGAGAAAAACTCTTACTTCTCTCTAGATTTAGTTTGTTTTGATCTTTCTTTGTTGAATTTCTGAATTAGGTCTTGTTAATTTTAGTTTCAATTACTTAATTTAAGTTTTCTAGTTATAATTTTGTGTTGAATTTATGTTTTCTTGTCATTTCCCGTTTTCTTCTCATTTTATGAACTTTGTGGATTTTGAATTTCTATTAGTGCATTAATGTTTTCTATGATTGATAGTGTTATTTTAGTTGTTCTCTATTGATAATTGTTAGTGGGTACTTGTAATTTCCAATTAGTTTTGCAATTTAAATATGTCTTTAGTTAGTGCATACCATGTGTTTGATGAAATGTTTCCTTTGATTATGGAGTAGTTTTCTATACTCTTGGCCTAGGTTAAGGGAATTGGGTGACCTTGAGTCATTGGGTTTAATTGAATTGTTGCTTTGAGAACCCTTGTTGGTCAAATTGATACCCATTGATGCTAATCTACTGTTAAGACAATTAGTTGTTGGATTAGAACTTATGAGTTGAAATTGATCAAGCCTATTTGACGTACTTCACTTGTAGAAGTAGACTAAATGGGTTTGGTTCCTCATAAGTATCAATATGTGGTTATTAGACAAGGATAGTGACGAACGACTTTTTGTGGTCTAGAATTTCACAAATAAATTCTCGTTGCAAGTATAGTTTCTAAACCAACAAAGAATCCTTTCATACAAAAATTTGGTTGTCACAAGTAACAAAACCCCTAAAAAGTAATAACCGAAGTATTTAAACCTAGGGTCGTCTCTCAAGAAATTGCAGGAAAGTGTGTTTATTATTGGTTATGAGATTTTCTGAGAAATTTTGGAGTTGGAGTGGAAAAATAAATGATTATAAATTGAAGCAATGAAAATTAACAAGAGGTTTTATGTAATTAAAATAAAAAGCCTTGGCTAGGAGAAGATTAATCGGAAGTTCTATACTTGTTGGATTTCCCAAGATTAATAATAATAGGTTATTGTTTCTACTTAGTTAACCCTCAACGAATGAAGGAAAGTCAAGTAGTTGAGCCAACTTCTATTCACAAGTCCTAATCCTCTCCCTTGGGAAGGATTAGCATTAGCAACTAGAGAGCTAGCAAACAATTTCCAATTATTATTTAACTCTTGAGTCTTCCAACTCAAGGGTCTTCAAATATTAATCTAACTCCAAAGTCAAGTTGAGAGCCTACTCCATTGACATGGATGCCATGTTCGCATACATGTAAAGGGAGTAGAAAGGAGACATAATAATAAAATTAATTGGAATGGAAGTGAAAATAATCAATGGATAAAGAAATTAAATAGAAAAATACTCTCTGCATTAATAAATTAACAAGAGAAGAAGATAAACTAAAGTAATAGAATAAATAAAAGTAGAAGAAAACTAAAATTAAAGGAACATTGAACCTGGAATTGGGAAGAAATAAATCTAAAACTAAGAATCCTAAAACCTAGAGAGAGGAGAGAGCCTCCCCTTCTAGAGAGCTACATCTAAAACCTAAATTGTGAATAATCAGAAGTGTATGAATGCCTCATGATTCCCCCACTCTGCAGTTTCTATTCTGTGTTTTCGAGCTTGGAACTGGGCCAAAATGGAGCCCAGAAATCGCCCTCGACATTTTTTGCATTTTTTGCACGTGGCGCATGTCACGCGTACGCGTCAGTCACGCGTACGCGTCGATGTGCAAGTCTCCAAGTCATGCGTACGTGTCAGGTACGTGCACGCGTCACTATGAAAATCTTGAAGTCACGCGCACGCGTGAGCCATGTGTGCGCGTCGATTCTCGTTGGCTATCTTCTTCGTTTCTTGTGTTTCTTCCATTTTTGCAAGCTTCCTTTCCATCCTCTAAGCCATTCCTATCCTAGAAACCCTGAAAGCACTTAACACACATATCACGGCATCGAATGGTAATAAGAGAGGAGTAAATTTAGCAAATTTAGGGCCAAAGAAGCATGTTTTCAATCATAGCACAAAATCAGGAAGAAAAGTGTAAAACATGCGGATTCTGTGAATAAATGTGAGAACAGTGGATAAAATCCACTCAATTAAGCACAAGATGTACCACGAATTAGTGGTGCATCAAATCTCTCCAAACTTAAACATTAGCATGTTCTTCTGCTAAGCTCAAGAAAAGCTGTGAGAGTGAAGAGGAATGGTAGAAAGTATGAGATACAAATTATCTATATGCATGCAAGTACATGCAAAATGTTTCTACCTACTTGGTTAAAAGTAAACAAATCCTTCAAGAAGAAATATGAACTGGTTCTCACTAATTCAAATCATAAAATAAGGTACAAGTAAACTTGCAAAAGAAGATAGCTCATGAAAGTCGGGAATAAGGAATCGAGCATCGAACCCTCACCAAAAGTGTATATACTCTAATCACTCAAGTGTTTAAGGTTCGATTCTCTTAATTTTCTGCTAAGCTTGCTTTCTAAGACTTGCTCTTCATCTAACAATCAACAAAGAATCAATGTACAAATACACATATCAAGAGGTCTTTTAAGGGTTGTAATGGGCTTAGGGTCAAGGTAGGATTGTATTTGGTCAAGTGGACTAAAATCTGAATCCTTGATTAACCTAAACTTCCCACCTAACTTGAGACAATCCATGTAATCACAATAAGAAATCTAACTACCCATTAACTATGTTTTCCACATATTCATGCATCCGAAATTGAGTACAACTCATATGCATTGCTATCACCATTTACTTTAGTGCATTTTGTCCCCTTTTATTATTTGCTCTTTTTCTTTTCTTTTTTCTTTTATTTTTCTTGTATTTTTTTCTTTTCTTTGCTTTTCCCAATGCATATGATTAAGGTATTGAATGCATAAATGATGAGCGGATAATTTATAGCTTTTTGACATTGTTTTTAGGTAGTTTTTAGTATGATTTAGTTAGTTTTTAGTATATAATTACTAGTTTTTATGCAAAAATCACATTTCTGGACTTTACTTTGAGTTTGTATATTTTTCTGTGATGTCAGGTATTTTTTGGTTAAAATTGAGGGACCTGAGCAAAAATCTAATTCAGAGGCTGAAAAAAGACTGCAGATGTTGTTGGATTCTGACTTCCCTGCACTCGAAATGGATTCCCTACAGCTACCCAATTGGCATTGGAAAGTAGACATCTTGGGCTTTCCAGAAATGTATAATAGTCCATACTTTGCCCGAGATTTGATGGCCTAAATTGCCCGTGAAAGAATGAATATCTCATGATTTTGAGCATAGCTTTGATGTGTTTGGTTGATTAATGATAGGTGAAGAAAGCTTGGAGAAAGGTTGAAACAAGAAGGAATGGCTAGAGTAAGAGAGGACAATGGAATAAGTGAAAATGAACCAGGAAGCAAAAAGCTGGACCAAAAGTTAGCCTCAAACTTTTGCACAAACTTTTAGGTGAAAAGTTTGCCCCAACGTTAGCCCCTAACTTTTGGGCTAAAGTTGGCACATGCAAAACACTCCCTGGGGCACCAAAAGTTTGCGCCAACGTTAGCCCTTAACTTTTAGGCTAACGTTGGCACATGAAAATCACTCCCTGGGCACCAAAAGTTTGCGCCAACGTTAGCCTCTAACTTTTGGGCTAACGTTGGCGCATGAAAAACACATAGGGGGGAGCAAAAGTTTGCGCCAACGTTAGCCTCTAACTTTTGGGCTAGCATTGGCGCCATAAGTTCACATGAGGAGGCCAACGTTGGAGCAAAAGTTAGACCCCTAACTTTTGCACCAACGTTGGTATCAGCAAAAACATGGAGGCTGATATGAAAAGTTGGAGTAAAAGTTTGCCTCAAACTTTTACTCAAACTTTTGCAACATTCAAACCCGGTTCACTTGGTTCACTTCGGTTCCTCTCCAAACTCCAAGAGCAATCAACCAAGGCCTCTCTCAACCCAATTCCACCAAGAGCAAAGGCCCAACTCAAGGCTTGAAGATCATTTGAAGAAAGTGTATAAATAGGATAGAATTCAAGTTATTCGGGGGCTTTTCTTTTTAGTTTTCATAGAGAGCTTTCCCTTTTAGTTTTTAGAATAGTTTTCGAAGAGCTTTTGGTATTGAGTGATCTTTAATTTCTTAGTCTCGGGAAAGGAGAATTCACTTCTCTTCCTCTTAGTTTTATTGCTTTCTATTTCAATTACAATTGTCTTGGATCTTGGGTTGGAGAATTGAAGAAATTCTGTTTCAATCTCATCCTTGGATCTCTCTGTTTATTTACTGCTTAATTGAATTCAATTTCGGCTAATTGCTTCTTCTTCTACTTTCTCTGCACTTTACAATTCTTCATTTCCTTTGCAATTGTTTTTCTTGGATCTAGGAAGGCATTGAGATCTAGACTTGGTTATCTAGTCTCTTGGGTCCTGAGATCTGAATTCCAATTTTACTTTCCTTGTTTAATGCTTTTCAATCTCATTTACATTCCTACTTCAAGATCCGATTCAATCCAAGTCATCTTCTATTTTCCTGTTTATTGCAATTTACTTTTCCTTGTTTAATTTATGCAAATCCAATTCCCAATTCCCTTTACAATTCAAGTCATTTACATTTCTTGCACTTTAATATTCTGCAATTTACATTTCTTGCGTTCTAAGTTTCTGCCATTTAATTTCTTGCTCTTTAAGATTCAGCACTTTAAATTTCAATTCTCCTCTTTAATTTCATGCAATTTACCCATTCCCTTTACTTTCCATGCAATTTAAATTCTGCAAATCACAAATCACTCAACCAAATCTTGATTCGCTTGACTAAATCAACCACTGAACTAAAATTGCTCAATCCTTCAATCCCTGTGGGATCGACCTCACTCCCGTGAGTTTTTATTACTTGATGCGACCCGGTGCACTTGCCGGTGAGTTTTGTGTCGGATCGTTTTTCGCACATCACAGGGGATTTGGAAACTCCATGTGTCTTTCATTTTCTGGGGGAGTTTCTTTTGTATGATGGCACTACACTCCTCAGTTAGGACTACAGTCTCCTTTTCTCCCCAACTTCTTTTTCTTGTCATGAGTTTCTTTAAGAACTTGGTGTAGAGGGGCATTTACTCTAGTGCTTCAGTAAATGGTATATTGATTTAGAGCTTTTTGAAGATTTCCAAGAATCTAGAAAACTGGCTATCCTTCCCATCCTTCCTTAGCTGTTGTGGGTATGGTGCCTTTGGCACATAAGGCTTCAAGACTGGCTTTGGTGAAGATGGGCCAGGGGTCTCTTCCTTCTTCTTGTTTTCAGGCTTTTCTATAGCATCTTCTTCGTGGTTCTCCTAGCTTGGGGTTGCCTCTTCTACCACCTTTCCACTCTTAAGTATGATGGCCTTGCATTTCCCTTTTGGGTTGGCCATAGTGTCGATGGGAAATGTGTGTGTAGGCATTGGAATTTGCTTGGATAAGATCCCCACTTGTGCTTCCAGCTTTGAGATTGCTGCACCTTGATTCTTCAGATTAGATCTGTATTCTTCTTGGTTGGCATTTATCTTCTTTCAGCCTGTGCTTGTCTCTCCAAAAGGGTGGAAATAGCCCCTGTGAGCTGTGATGATAGCTGTGCTATTGCAGCCTCTACTCTCTCAAAATTACCTCTGATCTCGCATGGTTGTGAGGTTAAGGTTATTGTGTCTTGATGGTGGTGTGTTTGCTGGGTGGAAGGGTATGATGTGTGAGGTGGATTGTGGTAGGGTCTATTGTTATTTGATTGATGGCTGGAGTTGTGATTTTGGTAGTAATTGGCTTGGTATGGCTTGTTATGATCTTGGTTTTGACCTTGTTGGTTCCCCCACCCAAAATTTGGGTGATTCTTCCATCCTGAGTTATATGTCTTGGAGTTAGGATCATATGGTGGTCGAGAGGGGTTGTGTACATAGTTTCCTTGCTCACATTCGACTTCTCTTGCATCTCCTTCTTGGGGTGGTGCTTGAGTTTGAACCACTGCAACTTGATTCTTCTCCATCTTCTTAGTTAAGGTGGCTAGTTGTGCTGGAATTGCCTTGTTTTGTGCCAACAGGACATCTACAGAGTTGAGTTCCAGCACCCCCTTCTTTTGTCCCCTTTCTGAAGCATAGAAGTAGTCATTCTCAGCTACAATTTCAATAACATCTATGGCTTCCTCAATGGTCTTCTTCTTGTTGAGTGAACCCCCTGAGGAGTGGTCCACAACATTCTTTGATTCATAGGTTAGTCCTTCATAGAAAATATGGAGCTGCACCTATTCATTAAACATATCTGGTGGGCATTTTCTTGTTAGATCCTTGAACCTCTCCCAGGCCTCATAGAGTGTTTCACCATCTAACTGTCTGAAGGTTTGCACCTCAGCTCTTAGCATGTTGATCCTCTGTGGAGGGTAAAATCTTGCTAGAAATTTGTTCACAATATCTTCCCATGTGGTTAAGCTCTCCTTGGGAAATGCTTCCAACCACTTTGTTGCCTTATCTCTGAGTGAGAAAGGGAAAAAGAGTAGTTTGTAGGTGTCAGGGTGTATCCCATTGGACTTTACAATATCACATATCCTCAAGAATGTGTTGAGATGTTGATTTGGATCTTCTTGGGCACTTCCTCCATATGAACAATTATTCTGGACTAGTGTGATGAGTTAAGGTTTCAACTCAAAGTTGTTAGCATGAATTGTTGGCTTGAGGATGCTGCTACCACAGTTTCCTGGATTTGGGTTTATGTAGGAGCCTAAGACTCTCCTCTCCTACCCAGCTTGATTTCCAGTACCTCCTCCAACATTATCGTGTACTTCGTCTTCCATGGTGGTTGTTAGATCTTCTTCCACTGGTTCTTCTCCAACTATGCCTTTGCCTCTAGCCTCCCTCCTCAATCTAAGGAAGGTTCTCTCAGGTTCACTATCAAAAGAGGATGAAGGTTCTCCTCTTCTGCTTGTCATACACTCAACGCACAACAAGTAAAGGACAAATGAAAGAATCTCCTTAGTTAAGATTAGTGGTTACCTTGGTTGATGCAATTAATCAAACATTTAGAAGAGTGAAAATATAAACAATGAATAGCTAAAACGATCCCAAAAAAAGAGAAAGAAAAATAGAGATTAGAAGGGAATATAAAGATTATAAAAAAAAAGAAAAAAAAACAACAAGGTAGATGAAAATGCTTAATCTAGCTCTCCAATTAATTTAATCATTTTCAAATTTAAACAAATCCCCAGCAACAGCACCATAAAACTTGATAAGTTCGGATTTACTACCCTCCCAATAAAATTGATGAGTCCACTCTTTGACAAGCGCACCAAAATGATTGTCAAGTAATAACCCACAATGGAGTGGGATCGTATCCACAGAGATTGGTAGATTTGAACAATTTTAATTAATGGGTGAATTAGTTAAGCTTAGACAGAATAAGTTGTGAGTGCAGAATCATAAATGGCGGAAACATAAATGGCAAAAGAATAAAGGAAAGTAATAAAGTGCAGAAATAGAAATGGCAAGAATGTAAAAGGGAGTGGGAATTTGCAGAACGTAAATAAAAGCTCTATAAAAGAATGGGAGAGATAAAAATGAGGGAATTCATTGAGATCAGGAGATATTGTCCCTTTGGATTAAATCCAGCTTATATCCTCTTCAATCATGCAACTCATTGACCTCTTGGCAATCATGATTGTTTGAGCACCAATCCCTTGGTGACTCAATCTCTCAGATCTTGATCAATAGCCAATTCTTTGGTCTAATTGCTCATGAAGAGAGATATGCTTGGTCCTTGATTTTACCATACATCCTTGTAGGTCCAGGTAGTGGGAGGATTATTTGTCACCATATCCAAATACCAAAACCCAGATTCTACTCAAGTGTGAAAAGAGATTTCTAGCATGGTTTCATGTTTCCTTTTCCAAGGTTCCCATGAAACCCATTTTGCATTCAATCTCTTTTCCAAGATAATTGAACACTAAGCATGAAAATCGAAATCCCTTCTAGCAAATCAAAGAGAAGATGAAGAGAAGAAGAAATTCACTATCATTAATCCATCAAGTACAATAGAGCTCCCTCTCTCAATGAGAGGGAATTTAGCTACTCATAGCTTAGAAAGAAAGTATAAAAGATGGAAGAGATGAAGTGTAAAAAGTGAAAAACTCAAACTCTATAATCCTCTTGAGTGGTGATCTCCGTTTTTGTATCTAATACTTCCAAGAGTATTATACTACTCTTAGATCTAAAAATAAAGGAAATTACAAAAGTGAAAGAAAATTACAATTTGGAGGGAAAAGAAACTCAACAAACATGATCTTCTAGCTGGCGTGTGACTGGCGTTCCCCTGGCGTGTCACGCTTTTTTTGTTTCAAGCTTGGCGTGCCACGCCTCACCCTCCAAGTGGCACACCTTCCTCCATCACATCCCTGACGTGCCACACCTTTGAGCCAAAGTGGCATGCCCAGGCCATTTTAAAGTCTTCAAGTAGCTTGGCGTGCCACGCCTTCAATACCAAGTGGCACGCCCAGGCCATTTTCCACATCTTCATGCTTCTGAAAACTTGTAACAGCGTGGCACACCCAGGGTCTGGCGTGCCACGCCCCTCTAAATGCTTCATCCTCTTGCTGGCGTGCCACGCCTCATCATCCAAGTGGAACGCCCAGTTTATTTGGCCCTTTATCTCTTTATATGGAAAACACTTCTAGCGTGCCACGCCATGAGACTGGCGTGCCACACCCTTCACTTGCCTTGGTTCCAAAGGTTGCTGTGCCACGCCCGGACATTCAAGTGGCACGCCAAAGTGGGACAATTGAGCTGGCGTGCCACGCTTTCGATACCAAGTGGCACGCCTAGCTTTGTTTGGCCTCCTTCAGTGCTGGCGTGCCACACCTGATCATTCAAGTGACACGCCTTAGTGTGACTTCTTGAGCTGGCGTGCCACGCGTTCGACACCAAGTAGCACGCCCAACTTTTTGCTTTGCCTTCTTGTTCATTGGCATGCCACGCCTGGTTGCTCACGTGGCACGCCCAGACCTCATTAGCCTTCAACCCCTTCTCTGGATTCTTGTACCAGCGTGCCATGCCATGTTGCTCAAGTGGCCCGCCCATTCAATTGTGGGTCTCTTAGGCTTGGCGTGCCGCACCTTGATCCTCAAGTGGCACGCCCAAGTGAATTCTAGAACTGGCGTGCCACGCCTTCGATACAAAGTGGCACGCCCTAGTGATGACTCTTCTAGGAAATTAGTTGGCGTGCCACGCCCAGATTCTGGCATGCCACACCCCTTTGATGGTCTTCGTTGTTCCTCTCTGGAATGTTGTACCAGCGTGCCACGCCCAGCTTTTGGCGTGCCACACCAATACATTTTTGTGATGTTTGTTCCAAGTGGCACGCCTGCTTCACACGCCCACTTGTTTAGTCGTTTCCTTCCCAGTTTTGATGTCTTTTTCGCCTGAAATTCAACACAAACTCATTTCAAAGCAATGTACTATGATATTCATCAATTAAGGCATGAATTGCAATGATCAAATGAGATTATGCCTCTTTTATGGTCCTTTTTATGCAAGAAAAAGGTAGATGATGTAAGTCATCAGAAGAGCAAATTGCTCAATATCTAGGAGCAATCATGAAGCTGAATGCCAAATTATTTGGTAATGAGACCTAGGAGAATGAACCTCCATTGCTCATTAATGAACTAAATGCCTTGGCTCAACTGAAGATACCTCAAAAGAAATCGGATCCCAGAAGGTTCTTAATACCCTATACCATAGGCACCATGACCTTTGAGAAGGCTCTGTGTGACCTGGGGTCAGGCATAAACCTCATGCCACTCTCTGTAATAGAGAAACTGAGAATCTTTGAGGTACAAGCTGCAAGAATCTCACGAGAGATGGCAGACAAATCTATGAAACGGGCTTATAGACTTGTAGAGGATGTTTTAGTGAAGGTTGAAGGCCTTTACATCCCTGCTGACTTCATAATCCTGGACAATGGGAAGAATAAGGATGAATCCATAATCCTTGGCAGAGCCTTCCTAGCCACAGCAAAAGCTGTGATTGATGTTGACAGAGGAGAGTTAGTCCTTTAAGCGAATGAGGACTACCTTGTGTTTAAGGTTCAAGGATCTCCTTCTGTACACATGAAGAAGAAGCATGAAAAGCTTCTCTCAATACAGAGTCAAACAAAGCCCCCACATTCAAACTCTAAGTTTGGTGTTGAGAGGCCATCATCATGCTCTGAGCACCTGTGAAGCTCTGTAAGAGCTTCCTGTCATTCTATTGACATTAAAGAAGCGCTTATTGGGAGGCAACCCAATTTTTATTTTATTTATCTATGTTATTTTATGTTTTCTTTAGGATGATGATCATGTGGAGTCACAAAAACAAAAGCAAAAATAAAAAAACAGCAATGAAAATAGCACACCCTGAAGGATGAGCTTACTGGCATTTAAACGCCAGTAAGGGTAGCAGAATGGGTGTTAAACGCACAGTCTGGCACCATTCTGGGCGTTTAACGCCAGAAAAAGGTACCAAGTTGGCGTTAAACTCCAAAAGGGGAAGAAAAGCTAGCGTTAAACGTAAAAAATGGGCAGCAACCTGTTGTTTAACGCCAGGATTGCCACTCAAAGGGGCGTTTACACACCAAAACGGTGCAGGGATGAGAAATCCTTGACACCTCAGGATCTGTGAACCCCACAGGATCCCCACCTACCTCAACTCACACTCTCTCTTCTTCACACATTCCAATAACACCCTTCCGCAAATACCCTTCACCAATCACCTCCATCTCTCTTCCCCATCACCTCTTTACCACTCACATCCACCCACTCTTCCCCAAAAAACCCACTATTCAAAATTCAAAAACTTTCCCTTCCAAACCCAACCCTCACACACAGACAACCCTCTCTTCCACTCCTATATAAACCCCTCATCACTCCTTCATTTTCACACATCATATACACTTTTCCCCTCCTTGGCCAAACCTTTTTTCACTCTCCATCTCCTCCATTTCTTCTTCTTCTTTGTCATTCTTTCTTCTTTTGCTCGAGGATGAGCAAACCTTTTAAGTTTGGTGTGGAAAAAGCATTGCTTTTTGTGTTTCCATAACCATTTATGTCACCTAAGGCCGGAGAAACCTCTAGAAAGAGGAAAGGAAAAGGCAAAAGCTTCCACCTCTGAGTCATGGGAGATGGAGAGATTCATCTCAAAGGTCCATCAAGACCACTTCTATGAAGTTGAGGCCAAGAAGAAGGTGATTCTTGAGGTCCCTTTCATGCTCAAAAGGAATGAGTATCCGGAGATCCAACATGAGATTCGAAAAAGAGGTTGGGAAGTTCTCACCAACCCCATTCAACAAGTCAGAATCTTAATGGTCCAAGAGTTCTATGCTAATGCTTGGATCACCAAAAACCATGATCAAAGTGTGAACCTAAACCCAAAGAATTGGCTTACAATGGTTCGGGAGAAATACTTAGATTTCAGTCCGGAAAATGTAAGGTTGGCATTCAACTTGCCAATGATGCAAGGAGATGCACGCCCCTACACTAGAAGGGTTACCTTTGGTCAAAGGTTGGACCAAGTCTTTATGGACATATGTGTAGAAGGAGCTCAATGTAAGAGAGACTCCAAAGGTAAGCCGGTTCAATTAAGAAGGCATGACCTTAAACCCGTGGCTAGAGGATGGTTGGAGTTCATCTAACGCTCTATCATTCCTACTAGCAACCGATCCAAAGTAACTGTAGATCGGGCTATCATGATCCATAGCATCATGATTGAAGAGGAAGTGGAAGTTCATGAGATCATACCTCTAGAACTATACAAGGTTACTGACAAACCTTCCACTTTAGCAAGGTTAGCCTTCGCTCATCTCATCTGTCACTTATGCAGTTTAGCTAGAATTGTCATAGAGGAAGACATCCTCATTGAAGAGAACAAGCCCATTACTAAAAAGAGGATGGAGCAAATAAGAAAGCCCACTCATAGACCTCAACAAGAGCATGAGGAAGTCCCTCATCAAGAAATTCCTGAGATGTCTCAAGGGATGTATTTTTCTCCACACAACTATTGGGAGCAACTCAACACCTCTTTGGGAGATTTGAGTTCCAATATGGAACAACTAAGGATGGAGCACCAAGAGCACTCCATTATTCTCCATGAAATTAGAGAGGATCAAATAGCCATGAGGGAAGAGCAACAAAGGCAAGGAAGAGACATAGAGGATGACGTTAGGATTTTTGCTAGTAAAAAAATTTATAAAAATATAGTCGCGTTGTAAGTATAGCTTCTAAACCAACAGAAAATCCCTTCATACAAACGTTTTGGTTGTCACAAGTAACAAAACCCAATAAATTTATAAACCGAAGTATTCAAACCTCAGGTCGTCTTCTCAAGGAATTGCAGGGAGGTATGTTCTTATTATTGGTTATGCAAAGGTATATTTTGGGGTTTTAAAAAGGATTGAACAAGTAATTTAATTGACAAGAAAAATAAATAAATGACTATAAAATAAACTCTTGGCAAGATATGAGAAATTAGAAGTCCTATCTTAGTTATCCTTATCAGGTGTGATGAGAATTGGGTTTTAATCCCACTTAGTTAACCTTTACTAAAGCAAAGGAAAGTCAAGTGGACTAATTAGTTTGATCCTCAAGTCCTAGTCAATCCCTGTGGGAAGACTAGCTTTAGAGCAATCTAGATCAATTAGAATCTGCCAATTTCAACCACTGTTGAGTTTGAAAACTCAAGAGTTACCAATTAATCAACCAAAGCCAAAAGGGAATAAAATCTACTTGAATGAAAATAATTTCGATAGAGCCCAAGCATCAATAACATAAATTAGAGAAAACAATCATAAGTCTGAAATACCTCAAATTATATTAATTAAGAAAATCCTAACATGAAAAGTTCATAAGCCAAATAGGCAACATAAGTAATACAAGCATTAAAGCATCTGGAAGTAAAAGAGAAATATAAAGTAAAAGGAATATTGAACCTGATGAAGAGTCGAAATCCTAAATCCTTTAAGAGGAATCCTAATCCTAAATCCTAAGAGAGAGGAAAGAACCTCTCTCTCTAAAAACTACATCTAAAACCTAAAATTGAATTATGATCTGATATGAATTCCCCCTGGGTCTCTGCATGTTTCCTGACTTTAATCTGTGTTTTTGGGCCAAAAACTGGGTTAAAATGCGGCCCAGAATCTCTGCCAGCAACTTTTATAATTCTACAGATCGCGCACGTCACGCGGCCGCGTCGTCCACGCGATCGCGTCATTCAGCGTTTTTCGTACCACGCATGCGCGTCGTCCACGCATTCGCGTCGTTCGTACAGCTTCCAATCCGTGCGATCGCATCAGGCACGCGAACGCGTCACTCTGATTTCTTCCATTTCGGGCGGTCGCGTGAGCCATGCGACCGCGTGACTTTTCACTGGTCATCTCCTCAATTCCTTGTGTTCTTTCCATTTTTGCATGCTTCCTCTTTATTCTCTAAGCCATTCCTGCCCTATGAAGCCTGAAACACTTAACACACAGATCAAGGCATCGAATGGTAATAAGAGAAGATTAAGATTAGCTAAATTAAGACCAAAGAAGCATGTTTTCAATTATAGAACTAAACTAGGAAGGAATTGTAAAATCATGCAAATGCTATGAATAAGTGGGTGAAAAAGCTTGATAAAACTACTCAATTAAAAATAATATAAACCATAAATAGTGGTTTATCAGAGGAGCTCAAGCGTACCATTGGATTTTCAAAAGGAAGAACTAACCGCCATTACTAAGGTGGACCCGTTCTTTGATTTCCTTGTTCTTATCTTTCTGTTTTTCGATTTTTATGCTTTATGTGTTATCTATGTTTGTGTCTTCATTACATGATCATTAGTGTCTAGTATCTATGTCTTAAGGCTATGACTATCCTATGAATCCTTCACCTTTCTTAAATGAAAAATGTACCTAATTACAAAAGAAAAAGAAGTATTTGAATTTCAACTTTTATCCTGAAATTAGTCTAATTATTTTGATATGGTGACAATACTTTTTGTTTTCTGAATGAATGCTTGAACAGTGCATATTTTTTATAGTGAAGTTTATGAATGTTAAAATTATTGGCTCTTGAAAGAATGATGAATAAAGAGAAATGTTATTGATAATATAAAAAATCATAAAATTGATTCTTGAAGCAAGAAAAAGCAGTGAATAGAAAAGCTTGCGAAAAAAAAGAAATGGCAAAAAAGAAAAAGCAAGCAGAAAAAGCTAATAGCCCTTTAAACCAAAAGGCAAGGGTAAAAGGGATCCAAGACTTTGAGCATTAATGGATAGGAGGGCCCAATGGAATAAAATCATGGCCTAAGCGGCTAAATCAAGCTGTCCGTAACCATATGCTTGTGTCATGAAGGTCCAAGTGAAAAGCTTGAGACTGAATGGTTAAAGTCATGATCCAAAGTAGAAAGAGTGTGCTTAAGAACTCTGGACACCTCTAACTGGGGACTTTAGCAAAGCTGAGTCACAATCTGAAAAGGTTCACCCAGTTATGTGTCTGTGGCATTTATGTATCCGATGGTAATACTGGAAAACAAAGTGCTTAGGGTCACGGCCAAAACTCATAAGGTAGTTGTGTTCAAGAATCAATATACTGAACTAGGAGAATCAATAACACTATCTTAATTCTGAATTACTAGAGATGCCAATCATTCTAAACTTCAAAGGATAAAGTGAGATGCCAAAACTGTTCAGAAGCAAAAAGCTACTAGTCCCGCTCATCTAATTGGAGCTAAGCTTCATTGATATTCTGGAATTCATTGTATATTCTCTTCTTTTTATTCTATTTTTTTTCAGTTGCTTGGGGACAAGCAACAATTTAAGTTTGGTGTTGTGATGAGCGGATAATTTATACGCTTTTTGGCATTATTTTTAGGTAGTTTTTAGTATGATTTACTTAGTTTTTAGTATATAATTACTAGTTTTTATGCAAAAATCACATTTCTAGACTTTACTATGAGTTTGTGTGTTTTTCTGTGATTTTAGGTATTTTTTGGCTGAAATTCAGGGAGTTGAGCAAAAATCTGATTCAGAGGCTGAAAAAGGACTGCATATGCTGTTGGATTCTGATCTCCCTGCCCTCAAAATATATTTTTTTGACCTACAGAAGCTTAATTGGCGCGCTCTTAATTGCGTTGGAAAGTAGACATCTTGGGCTTTCCAAAAAATGTATAATAGTTCATACTTTGCTGGCGATTTGATGGCCCAAATTGGCGTCAAAACGCTGGTCAGAGACCCTTTTCTGGCATTAAACGCCAGAACTGGCATAAAAGCTGGAGTTAAACGCCCAAATTGGCACCAAAGCTGGCATTTAACTCCAAGAAAAGCCTATGCACGTGAAAGCTTCAATGCTCATCCCAAGCACACACCAAGTGGGCCCCGGAAGTGGATTTCTACATCATTTACTTATCTCTGTAAACCCTAGGTTACTAGTTATTATAAATAGGACCTTTTACTATTGTATTTGGGGAGATCAAGAGATCCTTAGATCATTTTAAGACTATCCTTGTATCACTGTTGATCTCTTGATCATGTTTAGGGGGCTGGCCATTCGGCAATGCCTGGACCTTCATCACTTATGTATTTTTCAACGGTGGAGTTTAGATTAAGGTGTGGAGCTCTGCTGTTCCTCATGAATTAATACAATTACTACTGTTTTCTATTCAATTCAAGCTTATTCTTGTTCTAAGATATTCATTCGCACTTCAACATGATGAATGTGATGATCAAGTGACACTCATCACCATTCTCACTTATGAACGTGTGCCTGACAACCACTTATGTTCTACCTAAAAACAAGCTTGAATTATATCTCTTGGCCTCCTGGTCCACAATGCATGGTTGCCTCTCTTGACAACAGAGCCTTCCTTTCCGTGAGATCAGAGTCTTCGTGGTATAAGCTAGAATCAATTGGCAGCATTCTTGAGATCCGGAAACTCTAAACCTTATCTGTGGTATTCCGAGTAGGATCTGGGATGGGATGACTATGACATGTGCGCAAAAGGATCATTGGATCTCATTCCAACACAAGTGAGAACCGACAGATAATTAGCCTTACGTAACCCGTAGCTGGACCATTTTCACTGAGAGGCAGACGGTAGCCATTGAGAACAGTGATCCCCCAACATAAAGCTTGCCATGGAAAGGAGTACGCATGACTGGATGAAAGCAGTAGGAAAGCAGGGATTCAAAAGGAACAAAGGATCTCCATATGCTTATCTGAAATTCATACCAATGAATTACATAAGTATCTCCATCTTATTTTATATTTTATTTGTCTTTTAATTATCAAAACCCCATAACAATTTTAATCTGCCTGACTGAGATTTACAAGATGACCATAGCTTGCTTCAAGCCGATAATCTCCATGGGATCGACCTTTACTCACGTAAGGTATTACTTAGACGACCCAGTGCACTTGCTGGTCAGCTACGCGGAGTTGTGAAGAAAGTGTGTGAGATCACGATTTCATGTACCAATAAACATGTCCTCAACATTTTTCACATTTTCACAAAAAGTCTAACATACTCAATTCCCAAACCAAACGTTTCCAAACCCACTTTTCCCACGCTTAATTCATGAGCACTCTCACTAGTCTAAGCTAACCAAGGATTCAAATTAAGGACATTATTGTTTTCTACTTAGAGTTAGTGATGAGCTAAAGTAAAGAACAAATAGGGCAAAAAAAAGGCTCAAATTGGTTTGCAAAGGATAATGAAAGGGTAAGGCGATATGGGTATATAAGCTAAGTGAAACAAGGCTTCAATCATATAAGTATATGCATACATTAAACCATGGAAATATAGAATCAAGCAAGATATAGATCACAATTTTAGAGAGAACAACACACACCAAAATAAAATATTGGTTGATAAAATGCAACCAATCAATTAGGCTGAAAATCTCACTGGTTTTGTGTGTTCGAGCTCTAAACCATGTTCCAAATATAAAATTTCTTCAAACAAGTTTAACAAAAGTTTTAATTCAAGTTAGTGAAATGCTATAAAAAGTTTCTTGAAAAGAAAAATATTACTTCAACCAAGTAGTACATAAATGCAGGCAACTAACAAACTATCCAATCTATTATACAATGCAACAACTCAGTAACAAAAAACTAAACATTGGTGTTGAAAGAAGAGTAACTAACCCACGGAAGTCGGTATTGACCTCCCCACACTTAAAGATTGTACCATCCTTGGTGCATGCAAAGATGTGCAAGTGGACGGGTTGCTCCAACTGATGCCTTTCTCCAAAGATCGTGCAGCAGACTTGTTTATTGCTTCAGTTAGAAACTTTTCCTTTTCCCTCTTGGTGGCCATCCTGAAAGAAGAGAAAAAAAAGGGAAAGAATCCACAAGCAAAGATATGAAAAGAAATAAAATATATGTGGGATAGTGCCAAATAATAAGGTTCTCAACTACATGGTAGCTACAACATGTAAGTGAGAAAAACAATAGAGGCACAGGGCATGTCAACTAAATAGCAAACAAGTCAGGAAGCACCCAAAGTAATGCAAGAAATATGCAACAATTGAATAAAAAAAATTTTTTTAACACCAATGTGAAAATAACAGATATAGAAAAGAAAATGAGAAGAAACAATAAAGTTTAAATGCCATGAATGCGAGTATGAAAATGTAACAAATAGAAGAAAAGAAAAGGAATAAAGAGGAGAGGGGAGGAGAAGAAATAAGTAGGATTGAGAGAGAATTGGGATTTAGGAGGAGGGAATAATTGAAATCTGGGCGGCGCGCTAGTGAAGTGAGGCGGTGTGTGTGACGTGCACACGTACGGCACGTATACGCGTGGGTCGCAGAAAGTTCAAGCGACGCGTACGCATGCTCTCAGTTTGTGCGAATCACGCGAAGGCAGCCCCGCGCATGCACAACTCTTGGGTTGATGCGCATGAGGGCTAGATAGACGGACGACGCGTGTGCGTCAGGTACGCGCATGTGTGGATGGGGACAAAGTGAAAATGACGCGCACGCGTCAGGGATGCATACGCGTGATGAAGATTGTGCTTCTAGCACAATTCTAGCCCCAAGCCATCACAAGTCTCTGGCTAAACACCTATTTACGCGTACGCGTCAGGGACGCTTACGCTTGGTCTGGCAAATGCGCAAGCGACGCGCATGCATCTTTGATGTGTACGCATGGTCTTGCTTGTGCGCAAGGCACGCTTCCAGCACCACTCCGGCCAACTCTCGGGTCAATTCCTTGGTGGTGCGAACTCACACATGATGCGCATATGTAAGGGACGCTTGCGCGTCGAACACTCTTTTTTTTGAAGCAGAATGCAAAATGCAGATGATTATGTAAAAATTATAAATGAATACTGATAAAAACAAAATAAAATAAAGCTAAGAATGAAAGGGAACGATCAAGTCATAAATTGGAGGTTGAGAAAAGTCCACCTCCACATCAATTTCAGATTCACGTGGAGAAGGTTCTTCAAAATCTAGGGGTTCAGTTGCGGATGCAAGTTCACCACTGGGAGGTTGTGATGTGAGAACTTCATCACTAAAGGGACTTATTTCTCGTTCTATTCCATCCAATTCTTCATAAGGAACATGCCTTGGAGGTTGTGCACCATCCTCCTCGACATCAATTTCAAGCTTATCGGAGGAATACTCTACAACTCTAGATTTCCATGGGGGTTCCACATCTCCTAAGTCTTTAACTACTTCCTCTTTTGTGATAAATTTGGCTTTCTTCACTTGCTCCAATACAAAATCGAACTCCTCCTTGCAAATAAATTCTCGTTGCAAGTATAGTTTCTAAACTAACAAAGAATCCTTTCATACAAAAATTTGGTTGTCACAAGTAACAAAACCCCTAAAAATTAATAACCGAAGTATTTAAACCTCGGGTTGTCTCTCAAGAAATTGCAGGGAAGTGTGTTTATTATTGGTTATGAGATTTTCTGAGAAATTTTGAAGTTGGAGAATGGAAAAATAAATGATTATAAATTGAAGCAATAAAATTAACAAGAGGTTTTATGTAATTAAAATAAAAAGCCTTGGCTAGGAGAAGATTAATCGAAAGTTCTATCTTTGTTGGATTTTCCAAGAGTAATAATCATAGGTTGTTGTTTCTACTTAGTTAACCCTCAATGAATGAGGGAAAGTCAAGTAGTTGAGCCAACTTCTATTCACAAGTCCTAATCTTCTCCCTTAGGAAGGATTAGCATTAGCATTAGCAACTAGAGAGCTAGCCAACAATTTCCAATTATTATTTAACTCTTGAGTCTTCCAACTCAAGGGTCTCTAAATATTAATCTAACTCCAAAGTCAAGTTGAGAGCCTACTCCATTGACATAGATGCCATGTTCGCATACATGTAAAGGGAGTAGAAAGGAGACATAATAATCAAATTAATTGGAATGGAAGTGAGAATAATCAACGGATAAAGAAATTAAATAGAAAAATACTCTTTGCATTAATAAATTAACAAGAGAAAAAGATAAACTAAAGTAATAGAATAAATAAAAGTAGAAGAAAACTAAAATTAAAGGAACATTGAACCTGGAATTGGGAAGAAATAAATCTAAAACTAAGAATCCTAAAACCTAGAGAAAGGAGAGAGCCTCCCCCTCTAGAAAGCTACATCTAAAACCTAAATTGTGAATAATCAGAAGTGTATGAATGCCTCATGATTCCCCCACTCTGTAGTTTCTATTCTGTGTTTTCGAGCTTGGAACTGGGCCAAAATGGAGCCCAGAAATCGCCCCCAGCGTTTTTTGCATTTTCTGCACGTGGCGGATGTCACGCATACGCGTCAGTCACGCGTACGTGTCGATGTGCAAGTCTCCAAGTCATACGTACGCGTCAGGTACGCGCACGCATTGCTGTGAAAATCTTCAAGTCACGTGCACGCGTGAGCCATGCATGCGCGTCGATTCTCGCTGGCTATCTGCTTTGTTTCTTGTGTTCCTTGCATTTTTGCAATCTTCCTTTCCATTCTCTAAGCCATTCCTGCCCTATAAACTATGAAAGCACTTAACACACATATCACGGCATTGAATGGTAATAAGAGAGGGGTAAATTTAGCAAATTTAGGGCCAAAGAAGTATGTTTTCAATTATAGCACAAAATCAGGAAGGAAAGTGTAAAACATGCGGATTCTATGAATAAATGTGAGAATAGTGGATAAAATCCACTCAATTAAGCACAAGATGTACCACGAATTAGTGGTGCATCAGATAGTGACCCCAATTCCTATGCCTAGCCAAGAGTTCCTTTTTATAATTCATATTTGAAACCCAAAAATCCCAGTTGCTTGATTCTTATTATAGTTAGTTTAGTTGTTTACTTAGTCTTAGAATCAAAGTAGCTTTACATGTTATCTTATTCGATTGCATTCACTTCATCTTGCTTTAATTGCTTTGATTTAGTTCTTTTCCCTTTAAGATTTCTTGCAAGTTAAGTTTAGTAGTTTAAATTCTTGTTTATGACTCCCAACCCCGGAATTCTAACCAATATTGATGCACATGTTTGCCCATTCTCTTGAAGACGACCCGAGACAAATACTCTCGGTTACTTTTTCTGAGGGTTGACTTGTGATAACTATATCAAAATTTGATTGATATGATTATATGTTGGTCTAGGACTATACTATGACAATGACAATGATTTTCTATTGATGAAATCAACTATAATCTTGCCATCAAATTTTTGGCGCCGTTACTGGGGAATGGTTGCAACGTGTACTTTGATATTGGTTATGTGTATATGTGAATATTGTAGATAGTTTACTTGCTTTCATTAGTTTGTTTTTTAGTTTATATTTCCTTTAATGCATGAGCTATGATTTCTAAGTTGAATAACTTGGTCTCAACCAAATCCTATCTTGTTTGACCCTAAAATTGAAAGAACCTTACTACATACTCGGCAAGCTAGGTGGCGGTTGGATTACACGGCTAGTGCTTCGGCCTCTCTTGAGGAACCTTTCGAAACACTAGACAAAACTGAGAGTGATCTAAAGTCCACATTCAACGAAAGAATTTCCTATTCCTCTGTTGGCACTACTGATACATCTTTGCATACTACAGGTGAAAATCACATGGCGGAGCCACGTAGGATTACCTTGCATGAACAAGGTGCACCAGATCTCATTCTTCAACCGTTGCAAGCTAGGTATCCGAATCTTGATCCTAATTTCGAGCTGAAGAATAGTCTGATTAACTTGCTTCCTAAGTACCATGGATTACCTGGCCAAGACCCCGTTAGGCATTTGAGAGACTTTCAAGTAGCTTGTTCTAAGGCTTGAAGGCATGGTGCCGATGACATTGCTATCATGGTTTTTGCTTTCCCCTTCTCTCTTGAGGGGACAGCAAAAGAGTGGTTCTACTCCCAACCTGATGAAGTGGTGACTGACTGGGACCTATTGAGAAGAAAGTTCTTAGATAAGTTCTTTCCTCCAGAGAAGACCGACTACATCCGAAAGGAAATTTCCGATATAATGCAAAGAGACCTAGAGACACTCTATGAATATTGGACTCGATTTAAGAGGTTGTTGGAATCTTGTCCATATCATGGGTTAGATAGACACTCACTTGCTCATTAGCTATTTCACTAGAGGTATTTGTGCAGCGGATAAAAGATTGTTCAAAACCTTTAGTAGTGGTTCCCTTTCTAAGAACAAGACGGCGGCGGAAGCATAGAGTTTGAACAATGATGTCACCGAGACTACCCAACATGTGAGAGTGAGGAACAATCCTCCCAAGAGTGTGGTGGAAGCACCTCCTCCGAATCGACTTTAACTAAAGCGCTTGGAGAAATGACCACTCTCCTCAAGGAGATTCACCAAGGACAAAAGGCATCTCAATCAATCCAAGCCATCCAAGCCCCACCTCAAATCCTCCAACTTGAAGGACCTCCTAGAGTATGTGGTTTATGCTCTAGTACCGCACCTTACATCGACCAATGCCATCAAGTCCAAGAGAATTACACTCTTGCGGTAGCCAACAACTACAACAACTGTCCACCCTATCAATCTCAAGGTTAAAACAATTATTCTCATGGTAATAGCTCCAATCATGGGTGGAGGGACAACGCTCAAGGAAACAACCACAATCAAAGATGGAACCAAGGCAACTTATCTTCTCAATACTAGAACAACCACCACTCTTCTTCCCAATACCACAATGATAACCACCAAGCCAACCAAAACTACCATAATCAATTATACCAACACTCACAACAAAACCAAAACAACCACCATAAATACCAAGCACCTCACCAAAGACAACAAAATAATCAACCTTTTTCCTCTTCCACAAATCAAGGTGATGACTCTTACCGTGCACTCTACTAAGAGCATGAGAGACTTAGGGCTATGATAGAGAAAAATAAAGAGAATACTAGGAATCTCAATGCACAAATTGGTAACATGAGTTCTCAAATGTCCAACATAACCGAAATGCTCTCAAGGATATCCCTACCTTCCACCAACAATGCCAACACCAACCAACCCTCAAGCTCTTCTAGCCTTCTATCCCAACCCCTTCCTAACCCAAAGGGTGGCCTCAACACCATTACTCTACGATTGGGGACTACATTGGAAGAAATACCTCCTAGGCTCATAGAAGACATCCACGAGGAGGAAGTGGTTGTTGAAGTTCAACATGAGGAAGATGAGGGAGACACAAAGCAAGAGGAAGAAGACACGCCTTAAGGAGCCCAAGAAGAAGGCTATAGTAGATGAATCCATTTCTATTCCATTCCCTTCCATGGTAAAGAAGGCCAAGAAAACCCTAGAATTTGATCTAAACATGCTTCAAGTATTCAAGAAGGTTGAGGTAACTATTCCACTTCTTGATGCCATTCAACAAATTCCGAAGTATGCTAAGTTTTTAAAAGACTTGTGCACCCACAAAGATAGGATTGGTGAGTTGGAAACATTGTTCTTGGGTAGTTTCATTTTCTCATTGATGAAATCCATTCCGAAAAAGTGTAGTGACCCCAGACCATGTTTAGTATCTTATTGGATTGGTGGAGTTGCCTTTTATGATTACAGGTATGATTTGGGAGCTTGTGTGAATATCATGACACTCTCTATATTTTCAAGGTTGAATTTAGCTCCATTGAAAAGGCCGGCTGCCAAATTTGTCTTAGCCGACAAGAGTGTGATCACCGTAGTAGGGATAACGGAAGATGTGCTAGTGATAATCAAGGATTTAGTGTTTCCGGTTGAATTTTATATCCTTGAAATACCTCCGATGGATAATGGAAGTTCTTCCTCTGTTTTGCTTGGTAGACCTTTCTTGAAGACCTCTAAATTTAAATTGGATGCCTTTACCGGCACATACTCTTTTGAGGTAGGTGACAAGACCATCAAGTTTAACTTGGAAGATTCCATGAGACATCCACCTGAAGAGCATTCCATTCTCCAATGTGGTGTAATTGATGAGGTAGTAGCAGAGATACAAAGAGAAGACTACAACAGGTTGTACTATCCTGTTATTAAAGGGAAGGATAAACATGAGGATAAACAAGAGAAAGCCGATGAGGATGAGCTTCATGATCATAGTGGAAAAGAACCTCAAGTTGAAGAAAAAACTGAATTGAAGCCTCTACCTTCTCACTTGAAATATGCATTCTTTGAGAGCAACCAAAGGTTTTCGATAATTATTGCTAGTGAGCTCTCTAGCCAAGAAGAAGAGAAGCTCCTAGAGGTCCTAAGGAAGCACAAGAAAGCAATTGGTTGGAGCTTGACCGACATTGTGGGGATTGACCCACGTATGTGCATGCATCACATCTTCCTCTAAGAGGGAGTTAAGCCGGTGAGACAACCCCAAAAAAGGCTCAACCCCACCATTCTCGATGTGGTGAAAAAGGAAGTCATAAGGTTTCTTGATGCGGGTATTATTTATCCGATTTTCGATAGTGAGTGGGTGAGCCCTGTTCAAGTTGTTCCAAAGAAATCAGGAATCACTGTTATCAAGAAGAAGGATGGTGAAATGGTCACGACAAGGGTGCAAAATGCTTGCCGGGTATGCATCGATTATAGGAAGCTGAATGCCGCAACAAGGAATGACCATTACCCTTTGCCATTCATTGACCAGATGTTGAAACGACTTGTAGGTAAATCTCATTACTACTTTCTTGATGGTTTTACTGGCTACTTCCAGATACATATTTCTCCTGAGGATCAGGAAAAGACCACCTTTACTTGTCCCTTTGGCACCTTTGCTTACAAAAGGATGCCATTTAGGTTATTCAATGCACCTGCCACTTTTCAGCAGTGCATGACTAGTGTCTTTTTTGATCTCATTGAGAGTTGTCTGGAAGTCTTTATGGATGATTTCAGTGTATATGGAACTTCTTTTGATGGCTATTTAGAGAACTTGGCTAAGGTCTTAGAGAGGTGTGTTAACACTAACCTTGTCCTCAATTTCGAAAAATGTCACTTCATGGTGAAACAAAGCATAGTGTTAGGACACGTAGTTTCTGATAAAGGCATTTCTGTGGATCCGGCCAAGGTTGATGTCATTACTAGTTTACCTCACCCCTCTTCTGTAAGGGAGATCCGTTTCTTTTTGGGACATGCAGGATTCTACAGGCGCTTCATCAAGAATTTTAGCAAGATTGCCTTGCCGCTATCGCGTTTGCTACAAAAGGACGTAGATTTTGAGTTTGATAGTGCTTGCGAGGAAGCATTTGAAGAGTTGAGGAGAGCCCTCACCACAGCACCAATTGTGAGAGGTCCTGATTGGACGCAGCCGTTTGAAATCATGTCTGATGCCTCAAACCATACCGTAGGTGCTGTGATTGCACAGCGCAAGGGTAAGCTCCCTTACATTGTTGCTTATTCCTCAAAGACATTGGATGCGACGCAATCCAATTACACCACTATGGAAAAAGAGCTTCTAGCGATTGTTCATGCATTGGATAGATTTAGATCTTATTTGCTAGGCTCCAAAATTGGGGTTTATATAGATCATGCATCCTCAAAATATTTGTTGACAAAGAATGAGTCGAAACCTAGGCTCATACGTTAGATCTTGCTCTTGCAAGAGTTTGACGTTGAGATTAGGGATCGAAGTGGGCCACAAAATTTGGTTGCGAACCATCTGAGCCATCTTGAAAATCTTAAATATGACCCATTTTCGATTGACGACTCATTTCCTTTGGATGGTTTGCATGCTATTTCGGATACCCTTCCTTGATTTGCACCTATGGAGAATTACTTGGTCGCTAATATCTTCCTTCCTAACTTTTCAAAATATCAAAGAGACAAGTTGAGGAGTGATTCCAAGTACTACATTTGGGATGATCCTCACTTATGGAAATGGGGGTAGACCAAGTGATTCGTAGATGTGTCCCTGAGTCCGAATTCCAACCTATTCTTGAATCTTGCCATTTGTCCGAGTGTGGTAGTCACTTTGGCCCACAATGGAGGATTAAAAAAAGTTTTGGATTGTGGATTCTGGTTGCCAACATTGTTCCAGGATGCCAACCAATATTGTTTGCTATGTCACCAATGTCAAAAGTCAGAAAATGCATCCCAAAAGGATGAAATACCTCAACAACCAATGTTATTTTGTGAAATCTTTGGTGTATGGAACATAGAGATTATGGGGCCATTTCCTAACTCAAGTGGATATCTTTACAATCTACTGGCAGTTGATTACATATCAAAGTAGGTGGAAGCGATTCCTACCCGCCTTGATGACACTAATACTCTGGTTTCTTTCATTAGAAACAATATTGTATGCCGCTATGGGTCACCACAAGCAATCGTGAGCGACCAAGGTACTCACTTTTGCAATAGGAAGATAGAAGCATTACTCAAGCAATATGGGGCAGTACACAAGGTTGCAACTGCTTACCACCCCCAAACTAATGGCCAAGCGGAGGTGTCCAACTGAGAGATAAAGCGGGTTTTGGAAAAAGTGGTGAACGCATTGTAGTTCTCGGTTGGGTGACACAATGTGGGCGTATAGGACGGCTTATAAGACTCCGCTAAGGATGAGCCCCTTTCGGATTGTCTATGGGAAGGCGTGCCACCTCCCGGTTGAAATTGAACATAAGGCCTATTGGGCGGTCAAGCAATGCAACATGGACCTAACCAAGGTAGGCATAGCAAGGAAGTTGCAATTAGAAGAACTCGAATGTCTTAGATTGGAGGCCTATGAGAATGCAAGGATCTATAAGGAGAAGACTAAGGCTTTTCATGATCACCATATCCGCAAAAAAGATTTCCAAGAGGGTGATGAAGTTCTTCTATACAATTTGAGACTTAGGTTCATGCCCGAAAAACTCCGTTCAAGGTGGGATGGTCCCTTTAAAGTGAAGGAAGTGAAGCCTTATGGAGTGGTTGAGCTATTCCACCCTCAAAATAGTGCAACATTCAAAGTGAACGGCCACAGGGTAAAGAAGTATCATGGTTATAAGTCACCAAAGGAATTGGAGGTGTTCCTTCTTGAGGATGCACCCAAAGGAAGAGAATCTCGAGCTAATGAACGTCCAACTTAAGGACGTTAAAGAAAAGTGCTAGGTGGGAGACACCCCACCATGGCATGATCCTCCTTGTACATAATTTCTTGCATGTAGTTTTAGAGTCTTTATTGGATTTTGTTGAATTTGTTTAAGTATGCTTGATATTTTTTTATTTTGTTGAGCTTGTCGGAGTCTTCATGAGGATTTCATTGATCTTGGTTTGGTTGAATTGATAATGTTGAAGAAAATGCTTAATTTTGAGTATTGCATAAAATTTTAAGTGTTTTTGAAGTATCTAGCTTGAATGATTTCCAAGATTATGTTATAATTGTCTTTCCTCATTTTGCTGGAAAAAAAAATGACACCCACGTGTGCATGTGGCCGACGTGCACGCGTTGCGCTGATGCTGCTGCTGCATGGGCCAAAAACCAGAGAGTTGTATTGGTGGGGTGCCAAAACTGTGTGTCTAGCATAAATTCCACCCCACACGTACTCGTGAGCCACGCGTGCGTGTTATCTCCATTTTTCCCATGTCACGCATACGCATGACCCACGCGTACGCGTAACTCCCTGCCCTGTTCACACACCTTTCTTTTCTTTTCTTCTTTTCATTTCTTTTTGGTGCACGAAATTGCAATCACACTTTTTGCAATTCGCACAACTAACCAGCAAGTGCACTGGGTCGTCCAAGTAATACCTTACGTGAGTACGGGTCGAATCCCACGGAGATTGTTGGCTTGAAGAAAACTATGGTTATCTTATTAATCTTAGTCAGGATACCAATTATAGTTATCAATTGACTTGCAAATAAACAAGAGAGCATGGATTAATTAATACTTATATGCAGTAATAGAGAATATGTTGGAGTTTTGGAGATGCTTTGTCTTCTGAATTCCTGTAACATAATGCTTCCTCACTTTCAAACATGCAAGGCTCCTTCCATGGCAAGCTGTATGTAGGGTATCACCATTGTCAATGGCTACTTCCCATCCTCTCAGTGAAAATGGACCAAATGCTCTGTCACAGCACGGCTAATCATCTGTCGGTTCTCGATCATGTCGGAATAGGATCCATTGATCCTTTTGTGTCTGTCACTACGCCCAACACTCGCGAGTTTGAAGCTCATCACATTCATCCAATCCCTGAATCCTACTCGAAATACCACAGACAAGGTTTAGACTTTCCAGATTCTCAAGGATGCTGCCAATGGATTCTAGCTTATACCACAAAGATTTTGATTAAGGAATCTAAGAGATACTCATTCAATCTAATGCAGAACGGAGGTGTTTGTCAGGCACACGTTCATGGGTTGAGAATGGTGATGAGTGTCATGGATCATCACATCCATCACAGTTAAGTACGAATCAGTATCTTAGATAGAAACAAGCATGTTTGAATGGAAAACAGAAATCATTGCATTAATTCATCGAGACGCTGCAGAGCTCCTCACCCCCAACAATGGAGTTTAGAAACTCATGCCGTCAAAAAGTACAAAGTTCAGATCTAAAATGTCATGAGATACAAAATAAGTCTCTAAAAGTTGTTTAAATACTAAACTAGTAACTTAGGTTTACAGAAAATGAGTAAACTAAGATAGATAGTGCAAAAATCCACTTCTGGGACCCACTTGGTGTGTGCTAGGGCTGAGACTTGAGCTTCTCACGTGCCTGAGCTGTTTTTGGAGTTAAACGTCAGGTTGTAACCTATTTCTGGTGTTTAACTCCAGCTTGCAACCTGTTTCTGGCGTAAAACCCAGAATGTAACATGGAACTGGCGTTAAATGCCAGTTTACGTCATTTATCTTCAAGAAAAGTATGGATTATTATATATTTCTGGAAAGCCCTGGATGTCTACTTTCCAACCCAATTAAGAGCGCGCCAATTGGACTCTTGTAGCTCCAAAAAATCTATTCCGAGTGCAGGGAGGTCAGAATCCAACAACATCAGCAGTCCTTTTTCAGCCTGAATCAGATTTTTGCTCAGCTCCCTCAATTTCAGTCAGAAAATACCTGAAATCACAGAAAAACACACAAACTCATAGTAAAGTCCAGAAATATGATTTTTGCCTAAAAACTAATAAAAATATACTAAAAACTAACTAAAACATACTAAAAACTACATAAAATTACCCCAAAATCGTATAAAATATCCACTCATCACAACACCAAACTTAAACTGTTGCTTGTCCTCAAGCAACTAGATAAATAAAATAGGATAAAAAGAAATCAAGAAGTAATAGTATCTCAGAGTTTTAAGTGAAGCTTAGATTCTAACTAGATGAGCGGGACTAGTAGCTTTTTGCTTCTAAACAGTTTCGGCATCTCACTTTATCCTTTGAAATTCAGAATGATTGGCATCCATAGGAACTCATAGTTCAGATAGTATTATTGATTCTCCTAGTTTAGTATGTTGATTCTTGGACACAGCTACTTGATGAGTCTTGGTTG
This sequence comes from Arachis stenosperma, assembly GCF_014773155.1. Lineage (NCBI taxonomy): Eukaryota > Viridiplantae > Streptophyta > Magnoliopsida > Fabales > Fabaceae > Arachis > Arachis stenosperma. The sequence continues at coordinate 104,063,665 of NC_080385.1, read as the reverse complement.
TGGCCCTAAGCACTTTGTTTTCCAGTATTACCACCGGATACATAAATGCCACAGACACATAACTGGGTGAACCTTTTCAGATTGTGACTTAGCTTTGCTCAAGTCCCCAATTAGAGGTGTCTAGATTTCTTAAGCACATCACGACTTTAACCACTCAGTCTCAAGCTTTTCACTTGGACCTGCATGCCACAAGCACATGGTTAGGGACAGCTTGATCTAGCCGCTTAGGCCTGGATTTACTTCCTTAGGCACTCCTATCCGTTGATGCTCAAAGCCTTGGATCTTTTTCACCCTTACCTTTTGGTTAAAAGGGCTATTGGCTTTTTCTACCTCTTTTGCTTTTTTTTTCACTGCTTTTTCTTGCTTCAAGAATCAATTTTATGATTTTTCAGATCAGCAATAATATTTCTCTTGTTCATCATTCTTTCAGGAGCCAACAATTTTAACATTCATAAAATTCAATATAAAAAATATGCACTGTTCAAGCATTCATTCAGAAGACAAAAAGTATTGCCACCACATATAAATAATTAGAATTTTCCTTATTAAGAACTCGAAAAAATTATTGCATCTTTATTCTAAAAATATACTACTTTATTCATGTTTGATAATGATGAGTGAAATAAATTATAGCTTAATTGGAGATAAAATCAAAATAGATATACTAATTACTACTACTCATATATAACTTCTAAGGTAAATTCCTATAAGAACAACTATCACAGAGTTAAAGCTAAGATTAGGACTCAACAACCTTTATTTTGGGAAATAGATGTTCCTCTAGTCTGTGGGGTGCTTGGTCCTTCAAGAGATAGTTTTTGATGCTTCAGTTCCTTCAAGTCACGCCTTTGTTCTTCTTGTTCCCCAAGCAGTTTGCAAAGCATGCTATTTTGATTATTCTGTTCTTCCTTTATTTGGTCCATAGCTTCTTGCAACTTGGTAACAAATGCTTCAAGATGCTCCCAGTATTCAATTTGAGGGATCTCCGGGAGGAATTCCTGTGCTCTCCTCTTGATGGGGTTGTCCTGCACTTGTTGTCTTTCCATTGATATTTTGGTGATTGGTCGCTCAACCGAGATATACTCAGTTACTCCCATCTTCACCACAGCATCTTTACATAGCATAGAGATTAAGCTTGGATAAGCCAATTTGGCATCTTTGGAGTTCTTGTTTGCAATTATGTAAAGTTTACACGAAATTAGCTGATGAACTTCCACTTCTCTTCCCAACATAATGCAGTGGATCATTACTGCTCTTTTAATGGTGACTTCAGAGCGATTGCTAGTGGGCAGTATAGAATGCCCAATGAAGTCCAGCCAGCCTCTAGCGACTGGTTTGAGATCTTCTCTCTTGAGTTGATTTGGGACGCCCTTGGTGCTGGTTGTCCACTTGGTTCCAAGGAGGCATATGTCATCTAGAATCTTGTTCAAGCCCTTATTTGTTCTCATCATTCTCCTATTAAAGGAGTCTGGGTCATCTTTCAGCTAAGGTAGCTTAAAGATCTCCCTGATTTTGTCAGGGTGGATGTGAACAATCTTTCCTCTGACCAAGGTCCGATAGTCATAGAGGGCAGTTCCAGATATTCTCTGCCTGTCTATCCGCCACAGATTAGCGTAGAATTCCTGAACCATGTTTCTTCCCACCTTTGTTTCAGGATTAGCTAGGACTTCCTAGTTTTTGTTTCGAATTTGCTCTTGGATCTCCGGATTCGTCTTCTTTCAGATCGAATTTAACTTCTGGGATCACTGACCTTAGACCCATTATTTTATAGTAATGGTCTGAATGTTCTTTGCTTAAGAACTTTCCTTGATTCCAAAGTGGTTTTGGAATATTCTCTTTCTTGCCTCTTGGAGTGGTTTGTTTTCCTTTAGGAGCCATGATCTTAGTGGGTATGGTTTAGTGATCACGGATAAACACACCAAACTTAGAGGTTTGCTTGTCCTTTAGCAAAAGAAAGGAAATGAGAGGGATAGAAGGAGAGCCAATTTCCGTATTATGGAGGAGAGAAGAGAGGCCGAACATGGATTTAAAGGGTAGGGGTGGGTTTTCGAAAATTTTGAAAAAGATAAGATAGAAGATATGATTTGTAAAAGATAAGTTTGATAGGAAAAAGATGAAATTTAAAATTTAAAAGTTATGAAAGATATTTGAAAAAGATAAATCTGAATTTTTAAAAAGAAGATTTGAGATGAATTTGAAAAGATAATTGAGTTTTTTTTTTAAAAAAGATTTGAAAAGAAGTTGGAAAGGATTTGAAAAGGATTTGTGTTTATGAATTAAAATACATTTGATGTCTTTTGAAAAAAGGGATGTTAGAATTTAGGATTAAAAATTTTTGGAATTGAAGGTTGGAAGATTAGAGTTTGTAACATGTTTATGCAAGTAATTATGAATTGAAACATGAAAAATGAAAGAAAATTGAGTTGAAAATAAATTTGCCTCCTCCCCACAATCCTGGCATTAAACGCCCAAACACTGCATGTTTCGGGCGTTTAACGCCCGTTTGTAGCTTCTCCTGGGCGTTTAATGCCCAGCTGTTGCTTTTGGCTGGTGTTAAACGCCAGGAATGCCTTTGTCACTGGGCGTTTTTCTGAACGCCCAGGATGCTGTAAATCTGGCGTTAAACGCCTAGAAGATGCTTCTTTCTGGCATTTAATGCCCAGATGGCTATCTCTACTGGCGTTGAACGCCCAGTAGATGCTTCTTTTGGGCGTTCAACGCCCAAAACAGCTCTTACTGGCTTTTTTCGCACCAGTGAGCTTCCTTTTTGCTATTTTATCCTCTAAATCCTTCTGTAACTTTGTGAACTCAAGCAATTGCTACTTTACCTTGAAGATAATTGACATAGACCTGTAAAAATCAATTAATTAACAATTAAGCTTTGTTAATGGCTGGGTTGCCTCCCAGCAAGCGCTTTTTTATTGTCTTTAGCTGGACTATTACTGAGCTTTAATCAAGTCTCAGTTTTTAGCATTTTTGCTCAAAATTGCTTTCAAGATAATGTTTGACTCTCTGTCCATTAACAATGAACTTTTTGTCAAAGTCATTATCCTGAAGCTCTACGTATCCATATGGTGACACACTTATAATCACATACGGACCTCTCCACCGGGATTTCAATTTCCCGGGGAATAATTTGAGCCTAAAATTAAACAGCAGAACTTTCTTCCTGGCTCAAAGACTCTGGATGACATCTTCTTATCATGCCATCTTTTGCTTTCTCTTTGTAAATTTTTGCATTTTCGAAAGCATTGAGTCTGAATTCCTCTAGCTCATTTAACTGGAGCAATCGTTTTTCTCCAGCTAACTTGGCATCAAGGTTTAGGAATCTGGTTATCCAATAGGCCTTATGTTCCAGTTCCACTGGCAAGTGACAGGCTTTTCCATACACAAGCTGGTATGGAGAAGTTCCTATAGGAGTCTTGAATGCTGTTCTGTATGCCCACAGAGCATCATCCAAGCTTCTTGCCCAATCCCTTCTACGGTTAATCACAGTCCGTTCCAGGATTCTTTTAAGTTCTCTATTAGAGACTTCAGCTTGCCCATTTGTCTGTGGATGATATGGATTAGCTACCCTGTGGCTAACTCCATATCGAACCAAAGCAGAGTAAAGCTGTTTATTGTAGAAATGAGTGCCCCCATCTCTGATTAGTACTCTAGGGATACCAAATCTACTGAAGATGTGTTTCTGGAGGAATTTCAGCACTGTCTTAGTATCATTAGTGGGTGTTGCAATAGCTTCAACCCATTTGGATACATAATCCACTGCCACCAGAATATAAGTGTTTGAGTATGATGGTGGGAAAGGCCCCATGAAGTCAATACCCCATACATCAAACAACTCAATCTCCAAGATCCCTTGTTGAGGCATGGCATAACTGTGAGGCAAATTGCCAGATCTTTGGCAACTGTCACAATTAAGTACAAACACTCGGGAGTCTTTATAGAGAGTAGGCCAGTAGAAGCCACATTGGAGGACTCTTGTGGCTGTTCGCTCACTTCCAAAATATCCTCCATACTGTAATCCATGGCAGTGCCAGAGGATCTTCTGTGCTTCTTCTTTAGGCACACATCTACGGAATTACTCCGTCTGCACATCTCTTGAAGAGATATGGTTCATCCCAAAGAGAGTACTTTGCATCCGTGATCAATTTCATTGATCTCTGCCTACTGTACTCTTTGGGTATGAATTTCACTGCCTTATAGTTTGCAATGTCTGCGAACCATGGCACTTCTCGGATGGCAAAGAGGTGCTCATCCAGAAAGTTTTCAGAAATCTCAGTAAGAGGGAGGGACACCCCTTCTACTGGTTCTATTTGGGACAGGTGATTTGCTACTTGGTTCTCTGTCCCTTTTCTGTCTCTTATTTCTATATCAAACTCCTGCAGAAGCAACATCCATATGATGAGTCTGGGTTTTGAATCCTGCTTTGTGAGTAGATATTTAAGAGTAGCATGGTCAGTGTACACAATCACTTTTGATCCTACTAAATAAAATCTGAACTTGTCAATGGCGTAAACCACTATAAGTAACTCTTTTTCTGTGGTTGTGTAGTTCTTCTGTGCGTCATTTAAAACACGACTGGCATAGTAAATGACGTGCAAAAGCTTGTCATGCCTTTGTCCCAACACTGCACTAATGGCATGGTCACTGGCATCACACATCAGTTTAAATGGTAATGTCCAGTCTGGTGCAGAGATGACTGGTGCTGTGACCAGCTTAGCTTTTAGAGTCTCAAATGCCTGCAGACACTCCTTATCAAAGATAAATGGCGTGTCAGCAGCTAGCAGATTACTCAGAGGTTTGGCAATTTTTGAAAAATCTTTTATAAACCTCCTATAGAATCCTGCATGCCCCAGAAAGCTTCTGATTGCCTTAACATTAGCAGGTGGTGGTAATTTTGTGCCCAAGGACAATTCCCTCAGTCACCATAAAGTGACATTTTTCCCAGTTTAAAACCAAGTTAGTCTCTTGGCACCTCTTTAGAACAAGTGCTAGATGGTCAAGACAGGAGCTGAATGAGTCTCCAAATACTAAAAAGTCATCCATGAAGACTTCCAGAAATTTTTCCACCAGATCAGGGAAAATAGAGAGCATGCACCTTTGAAAGGTTGCAGGTGCATTGCACAGGCTAAATGGCATACTTCTGTATACAAATACTCCGGATGGACATGTGAATGCTGTTTTCTCTTGATCCTGGGGATCTACTGCAATTTGATTATAACATGAATATCCATCCAGGAAGTAGTAGTATTCATGACCTGCCAGTCTTTCTAGCATCTGGTCTATGAATGGTAAAGGAAAATAATCCTTTCTGGTGGCTGTATTGAGTCTTCTATAATCAATACACATACGCCACCCTGTAACTATTCTTGTAGAAACCAGTTCATTTTTTTCATTATGAACCACTGTCATACCACCCTTCTTAGGGATGACTTGGACAGGGCTTACCCAGGGGTTATCAGAAATGGGATAAATAATCCCAGCCTCTAGTAATTTAGTGACCTCCTTCTGCACCACCTCCTTCATGGCTGGATTCAGCCGCCTCTATGGTTGAACCACTGGCTTAGTGTCACCCTCCAATAGGATCTTGTGCATGCATCTGGCTGGGCTAATACCCTTAAGATCACTGATGGACCACCCAAGAGCTGTCTTGTGTGTCCTTAGCACTTGAATTAGTGCTTCCTCTTCCTGTGGCTCTAAGGTAGATCTTATGATTACAAGAAAGGTATCACCTTCTCCCAGAAATGCATATTTCAGGGGGTAATGGTTTGAGCTCGGTTTTGGGAGGTTTTTCCTCTTCCTGAGGGATTTTCAGAGGTTCTATTATTCTCTCTGGTTCCTCCAGATTAGGCTGAGCATCTTTAAAGATATCTTCTAGCTCTGATTCGAGACTCTCAGTCATATTGACCTCTTTTACCAGAGAGTCAATAATATCAATGCTCATGCAATCATTTTGGGTGTCTGGATGCTGCATAGCTTTGACAACATTCAACTTAAACTCGTCCTCATTGACTCTCAGGGTCACTTCCCCTTTTTGGACGTCAATGAGGGTTTGTCCAGTTGCTAGGAAAGGTCTTCCTAGAATGAGTGTTGCACTCTTGTGCTCCTCCATTTCCAGCACCACAAAGTCAGCGGGAAAGGAAAATGGCCCAACCTTGACAATCATAACCAAGCTTTTTGATAGTAGATGCAGGTATTAGGTTGATACTTGCCCCAAGATCACATAAAGCTTGCTTGGTACAAGTACCCTCTAATGTGCATGGTATCGCAAAGCTTTCGGGATCTTTAAGCTTCTCAGGTAAGCTTTTCAGAATGACTGCACTGCATTCTTCAGTGAGGTAAATTTTTTCAGTTTCCCTCCAATCCTTCTTATGACTTAAGATCTCTTTCATGAACTTAGCATAAGAGGGTATTTGCTCAAGTGCCTCTGCAAACGGAATCTTTATTTCAAGAGTCCTGAGATAGTCTGCAAAGTGGGCAAATTGCTTATCCTGTTTCGCTTGACGGAGTTTTTGAGGATAAGGCATTTTGGCTTTGTATTTCTCAACCTTAGTAGCTGTAGGTTTATTGCCTATAGATGTCGGTTGAGAAGCCTTTTTAGAGGCGCTGCTATCAGCACTTGTATGTGTCTGATCTCCCACTGGCATTTGAATGCCAGGGGTGGAAGCTGGAATGGCGTTAGATGCCAACTCCTTACCTGTTTCTGGTGTCTGAATGCCAGAACTGTGCTTCCTTTGGGCGTTCAACGCCAATTCCTTGCCTGTTTCTGGCGTTGAACGCCAGAACTGAGCATGGGTTGGGCGTTCAATGTCAGCTCTTCACTCCTTTTCTGGCATTTGAGCGCCAGAATTATTCCTCTCTGGGCTCTGACTATCCTCAGAGGGATCTTGGGTAGCAGTTTGTTTATTTCTTGGCTTCTTGCTGCCTTGAAGTGAGGTATTTAATATTTTCCCACTTCTTAATTGAACTGCTTGGCACTCTTCTGTTATTTGTTTTGATAACTGCTATTCTGTTTGCTTTAGCTGCACTTCCATATTTATATTAGCCATTCTTATCTCTTGTAGTATTTCCTTGAATTCGGCTAGCTGTTTTGTTAGAAAATCTAATTGCTGATTGAATTCAGTAACTTGTTCTGCAGGATTTAGTTCAGCGGTTACTGTTTTAGCCTTTTCTTTCATGGAAGGTTCACTGCTTAGGTACAGATGCTGATTTCTGGCAACTGTATCAATGAGCTCTTGAGCTTCTTCAATTGTCTTTCTCATGTGTATAGATCCACCAGATGAGTGGTCTAGAGAAATCTAAGCTTTCTCTGTAAGTCCATAATAAAAGTTGTCTAACTGCACCTACTCTGAAAACATTTCAGAGGGGCATTTTCTTAGCATCTCTCTGTATCTCTCCCAGGCATCATAAAGGGATTCATTATCTCCTTGTTTGAAGCCTTGGATGCTCAGCCTTAGCTGTGTCATTCGTTTTGGAAGAAAATAGTGATTCAGGAATTTTTCTGACAACTGTTTGCATGTCTTTATGCTGTCCTTAGGTTGGTTATTTAGCCACCTCTTTGCTTGGTCTTTTACAGCAAATGGAAATAGTAATAATCTGTAGACATCCTGATCAACTTCCTTATCATGTACTGTGTCAGCAATTTGTAAAAATTGTGCGAGAAACTCTGTAGGTTCTTCCTGTGGAAGACCAGAATACTGGCAACTTTGCTGCACCATGATAATGAGCTGAGGATTCAATTCAAAGCTACCGACTCTGATAGAGGGTATACAGATACTACTCCCATATGAAGCAGTAGTGGGGTTAGCATATTGATGATTAGATTTTTGACGGTTTAGAATTTCACTAATGAAATCTCGTTGTAAAGTATAGTTTCTAAACCAACAATAATCCTTTCATACAAAAGATTGTTTGTCACTAAAACAAACCCCTAAATTTATAAACCGAAGTATTGAACCTCGGGTCGTTCTCCCTAGGAATTGTAATGAAGTGTTTTGTTATTGGTTAGAAATGTGTTTTGGGGTTTTGGATAAGAAGCATGAAAGTAAATGGCAATGAAAATAAACTAACAACTATAAAAGGCTCTTGGCAAGGTATGAAAATTAGAAGTCCTATCCTAGTTATCCTTCTCAATTGTGATGGGAATTGTTCATTGCTACCACTTAGTTAACCCTTACTAAATAAAGGAAAGTCAAGCGGATGAATTAACTTGAGCCACAAGTCCTAGCCAACTCCCAAGGAAAGAATAGCTTTAGTGCACTCCAAACCAATTAGCAATCTCTCCAATTACCAATCAACAAAGGAATTAGATAACTCAAGTATCACTAATTACTCTACCTAGGCCAAGAGGGACAAAATCTAACTAATAGCTATAAGAAACATTTCATCAAACACATAGAGTGCAATACAAGTAAACACATGAATTTGCAAGAATTAAAGAGAGATCTAACTACAAAGGCAAGAGGTCCACAATAGAAAACCAAATCAATCATGAAACAACAAAGAACTTACCAATTGCATTGAAGGAGAAATGTAGATCTACAAAAGAGAATTCACAAACTACAAACAAGGGAATTACATTAGAAGAAGAATTCTACAACTACAATAGAGGAGAAGAATGAAAATCTGAAGAGAGAAGAAGAAGAAATAGATCTAGATCTAAGAACTAAACCTAATCCTAATCCTAATCCTAGAGAGAAGTGAGAGCTTCTCTCTCTAGAAACTAACTCTAACTACTAAACTAAGCTAAACTAAACTAATGGTAACTAACATGTGTTTCCCTCTTCACTCCTTGGGTTAAATAGCATCAGAAATGAGTTGGATTGGGCCCACAAGGCTTTAGAATTCGCTGACCACGTTTTGCTTTAAGTGAACCAGGTGGCAGCAACAGCGCGTGCACGTACTATGCGCGTACGCGTCACCATGCACGGTTCAACCATAGCAAATCTTATATCGTTTCGAAGCCCCAGATGTTAGCTTTCCAACCCAACTAAAACCGCATCATTTGGACCTCTGTAGCTCAAGTTATGATCGATTAAGTGCGAAGAGATCGGCTCGACAGCTTTTGCGATTCCTTTATTTCTTCATGAGTTCTCCATTTCTACATGCTTTTTCTTCATTCCCTTGGTCTAATCCTTGCCTCCTAAATCTGAAATCACTTAGCAAACATATCAAGGCATCTAATAGAATCAAGGAGAATTAAATTTAGCTATTTTAAGACCTAAAAAGCATGTTTTCACTCTTAAGCACAATTAAGGGAGAAGTTATAAAACCATGCTATTTCATTGAATAAATGTGGGTAAAAGGTTATAAAATTCCCTAAATTAAGCACAAGATAAACCCTACAAATGGGGTTTATCACATATGACCCCAGAGTCCTTCTGGACTGTTCATTTCCACTTAGGTCCATGTTGAAGAAAGAGAGATGATGTGGATTTATTTTATTTATTTTATTATATATATAAAAAAATTATTTTTGAAATAATAAAATAGAATAAAATAAAAACCAAAATAAAAGACAAAAAATAAAAAAAATAAAATAAAAAAATAAAAAATTTGAAAATATTTTATGAAGATTTTCGAAAAAGTGAGGAGAGAGAAAGTGGTTAGGATATTTTTGAAAAAGATATGAGTTGAAAAATTTTGACCAAGTCAACCCAAGTAATTCGAAAATTATGAGAAATTAAAGGAAAAGATATTTTTTATTTTTGAATTTTATGATGAAAGAGAAAAACACACAAAAGACACAAGACTTAAAATTTTTAGATCTAATACTCCTTATTTTTCGAAAATTTTGGAGGGAAAACACCACGGGACACCAAACTTAAAAATTTTAAGATCAAAACACAAAGAAGACTCAAGAACACCTTGAAGACTCACAAGAACAATAAGAACAAAAGAAAGAGCACCAAACTTAAAAATTTTTGGAAAACCAAAATAAATTTTCGAAAATTAAAGAAAATTAACAAGAGAACACCAAACTTAAAGTTAGGCACAAGATTTAATCAAAGAAAATTATTTTTGAAAAAGTATTAAAAAGAAGATACCCAATTGCCAAGAACATAAACCAACGCTCTAGCCAACTGAGCTATAAATTTAATGTGATATATAAAATTTTTTTGAAAACTAAAAATTTGAAAAAGCACAAGAAAAACAAGAAAAGACACAAAACAAGACAAACCAAAGATCAAACAAGAAAAATTGACAAGAACAATTTGAAGATCATGAAGAACACATGCATGAATTTTCGAAAAATGCATAAATTTTTAAAAACATGCAATTGATACCAAAATTAAAATAGGACACTAAACTCACAGAAAAACTAAAAATTGATAAAGAAAAATAATATTTTTGAAAAATTTTTTTAAAAGGGATAATAAAAGATGCAATTCTAGTGACTCTAAACCAAAAAGACTAATTTTTCCTAATCTAAGCAACAAGATTCACCGTCAGTTGTTCAAACTCAAACAATCCCCAGCAACGACGCCAAAAACTTGGTGCACAAAATTGCAATCACACTTTTTGCAATCCGCACAACTAATCAGTAAGTACACTGGGTCGTCCAAGTAATACCTTACGTGAGTAAGGGTCGAATCCCACGGAGATTGTTGGCTTGAAGCAAACAATGGTTATCTTATTAATCTTAGTCAGGATACCAATTATAGTTATCAATTGACTTGAAAATAAATAAAAGATCATGGATTAATTAATACTTATTATGCAGTAATGGAGAATATGTTGGAGTTTTGGAGATGCTTTGTCTTCTGAATTCCTGTAACATAATGCTTCCTCACTTTCAAACATGCAAGGCTCCTTCCATAGCAAGCTGTATGTAGGGTATCACCATTGTCAATGGCTACTTCCCATCCTCTCAGTGAAAATGGTACAAATGCTCTGTCACAGCACAGCGAATCATCTGTCGGTTCTCGATCATGTCAGAATAGGATCCATTGATCCTTTTGCGTCTGTCACTACGCCCAACACTCACGAGTTTGAAGCTCATCACAGTCATCCAATCCTTGAATCCTACTCGGAATACCACAGACAAGGTTTAGACTTTCCAGATTCTCAAGGATGCTGCCAATGGATTCTAGCTTATACCACGAAGATTCTGATTAAGGAATCTAAGAGATACTCATTCAATCTAATGCAGAACGGAGGTGTTTGTTAGGCACACGTTCATGGGTTGAGAATGGTGATGAGTGTCACGGATCATCACATCCATCACAGTTAAGTACAAATCAGCATCTTAGATAGAAACAAGCGTGTTTGAATGGAAAACAGAAATCATTGCATTAATTCATCGAGACGCTGCAGAGCTCCTCACCCCCAACAATGGAGTTTGGAAACTCATGCCGTCAAAAAGTACAAAGTTCAGATCTACAATGTCATGAGATACAAAATAAGTCTCTAAAAGTTGTTTAAATACTAAACTTGTAACCTAGGTTTACAGAAAATGAGTAAACTAAGATAGATAGTGCAGAAATCTACTTCTGGGGCCCACTTGGTGTGTGCTGGGGCTGAAACTTGAGCTTCTCACGTGCCTGGGCTGTTTCTGGAGTTAAACGTCAGGTTGTAACCTGTTTCTGGCGTTTAACTCCAACTTGCAACCTGTTTTTGGCGTTCAACGCCAGAATGCAACATGGACCTGGCGTTAAACGCCAGTTACGTCGTTTATCTTCGAGCAAAGTATAGACTATTATATATTTCTGGAAAGCCCTGGATGTCTAATTTTTAACCCAATTGAGAGCGCACCAATTGAACTCCTGTGGCTCCACAAAATACATTCCGAGTGCAGGGAGGTCAGAATCCAACAGCATCAGCAGTCCTTTTTTAGCCTGAATCAGATTTTTGCTCAGCTCCCTCAACTTCAGCCAGAAAATACCTGAAATAACAGAAAAATACACAAACTCATAGTAAAATCCAGAAATATGATTTTTACCTAAAAACTAATAAAAATATACTAAAAACTAACTAAAACATACTAAAACTACATGAAATTACCCCCAAAAAGCGTATAAAATATCCGCTCATCACTTTTCTTCTTCTCTCTTCTTTTCTTTTATTTCCCTCCTCCAACCATCACCCACCACTATCATTCACCATCCACCATCTTCTCCTTTAGTTAGTTAGTTAGTTAGTTAGTTCAATTTTCTCTTTTGGTGCTAAGTGTTGAATTATTGATTTAATTTGCTGATTTTGATGTTAATTGCTGCTGATTACCCATGAGATGTTATCCTAGCATCATTGTTGTTAATATTCATTGTTGGAATCCTTTATTGAGGTTATAATTTGTTACTTGGTTTTGAGTTCTTCATGCTTAATTTTGTGCATACCAAGTGCATGAGAATTGCCTTTCAAGCATTCTAAATCTTTTGAATTGCATGTTGTAGCTAGCCAACATGTGATTGAAACTCTTTACTTTGACTAGGCAATTTTTTATTTTGGAGTTTATGCATTTATCTCAATGCATTGTGTTGCTTAATCATATGCATCCATATGTTATGCTTATGCCTTAAGGACATGTTGACCCCTCAATTGTTTAACTATGTGCTCTACGCATACGTGAATCTAGTCATTTTGGCATAATGCCCCAATTGTAATTTGGATTGTAAGCCACCTAGTGACATCTTTTTGAAATTGTCAAGCTATATGGACCTTGCTTGCTATGTGATTGATTTTGCCTCTAGTCTCTTTTACTACTTTGCATAGCAACCATGTGTCTTATTTTATGTCCACTAGGTGATGGGAACCAAAATTCAAAGTGTGTCATTGGTTGATGTGTGATTTTCATTGTTCCTTTATCATTAAAGTCTTCTTGCACATCAACCAATGTCCCTTTATCTTCCATCTGACAATTGTTTGATTATCGCTTGAATGCTTTCATGCTTCTTTATGACTTGTTTGTTGGTCTTAACTTACGAATTTCCTTTGAAGCATCTCAAGAATACTAGAATGAGTGAAGTGCATGTTCCTTTTGTATAACTGTGACATAGCTTTTTATGTTAGTATGTGTGTTCTAAACTGCGCGCAACTTAGAATGCACACTTACTTTTATCCATGTCACACATTGGGTCACTCACTTCATTCTAGTGATTATTATCTCATTCCAACAATATATGCTTCCTTGCTTTTGCATTTGCTTGTTTTCTTATCTGGTTTTCTATTTTTCATGGAGGATGCACCATAAGCAACAAAGGAAGTGGAAGAAAGAACATGCAGTAACCGGTTGATCCACCAGCTGAAGGTGGCAATCCGAAAAGTCACCATATCCCTTTGCTCATCTTTGAATGCACCGAAGACGGTGCAAACTTTTAAGTGTGGGGAGGTCGTCCGACCAAATCGGTCGTTTTTGGGTGACAAATTTCTAATCCTAACACTTTCACATTTTATTTTTCTTTTATTATCAGGTCTTTTAGAATTTTTAGATGCATTTTCTAGGTTTGCATATATGTATAATAAGCTTAGTTAAAATAATCAAATTCTCCAAGAAAAACATTCTTAATAGGGCATTGACATCCCAATTGATTTGAGTAAAAATTTTTCATTGAACTTACTTGAATTATACATTATGAAACATGTTTTTGAGCTAAGAACACACAACCTTGTGAGTTTTGAGTCTAATTGTGTGGTTACATCATATAACTACTATTTTCCTTTTTGTGTGTGATTATTCTCTTTCTATGATTATAATCTTTGATTTGTTTGATCGTTTATGTCCATTATTCCATGTATACATGCATTTATATGATTGAGTCCATCATTTCATTTAGCTCACTTACCCAAATAGCCTATCTTTCATCTAGGGGTGTTCACATCCAAACCGGTCAAAAAAAAACCGCAAAACCGCACCGATCCAAACCGAAAACCGTTTTAAACCACGTAATTTTGGATTTTTTTGGATTTTGGATCGGTTTTGTTGCGGTTCAGTTTGGTTTTCGGTTTCACTTTGCACAACCGAACCGAACCGAACCAAACCGTATATAATAATAATAATAATAATAATAATAATAATAATAATAATAATAATAATAATAATAATAATAATAATAATAATAATAATAATAATAATAATAATAATAATAATAATAATAATAATAATAATAATAATAATAATAATAATAATAATAATAATAATAATAATAATAATAATAATAATAATAATAATAATAATAATAATAATAATAATAATATAATAATAATAATAATAATAATAATAATAATAATAATAATAATAATAATAATAATAATAATAATAATATAATAATAATAATAATAATAATAATATAATAATAATAATAATAATAATAATATAATAATAATAATAATAATAATAATAATAATAATAATAATAATAATAATAATAATAATAATATAATAATAATAATAATAATAATAATAATAATAATAATAATAATAATAATAATAATAATAATAATAATAATAATAATAATAATAATAATAATAATAATAATAATAATAATAATATAATAATAATATAATAATAATAATAATAATAATAATAATAATAATAATAATAATAATAATAATAATAATAATAATAATAATAATAATAATAATAATAATAATAATAATATATAATAATAATAATAATAATAATAATAATAATATAATAATAATAATAATAATAATAATAATATAATATATAATAATAATAATAATAATAATAATAATAATAATAATAATAATAATAATAATAATAATAATAATAATAATAATAATAATAATAATAATAATAATAATAATAATAATAATAATAATAATAATAATAATAATAATAATAATAATAATAATAATAATAATAATAATAATAATAATAATGGTACCCATAGTCCCATTCCCATACGTGATACGGCCTAGTGGCATATGCATACAGCGGCAGCCCATAGCCCCATACTCCCTTAGGCCTTAGTTCCTTAGTCCATTTTCTTTAATTTTCTCCCACCAAGCCCAAACCCAATCACCCACAGCACTGCATTGCACACACTCACTAGTCATTCAGTCATGCACTCATTCCCCATTTTTCCCTTTCCCACAAAAGAAACACAAACCCTAAGAAACACGAGCCATGTACCTCACCGAGTCACCGTCACAGTCTCACGTTACATACACCTCCGCTCAGACCTCACTCACTCTCACCATCACATGCCAAGTTGCCGACGCCATCCGCCGCTCCTCTTCGACGTCATTTTCACTTCCTCTTTTCGGTGAGTTTTTATTTTTTATTTTTTTTATATGATGATCAACATTATCTGTGTCTTTGATGTTCAAACTATTGTTGTAATAATAATATCTACGAACCACCACCAACTCTGTTTTCTTGATGACATTTTTATTAAAAATGAAAAAATAGTTTTTTTTTCTATTTCTGATTTTCTGTTAATGACTTAAATAATCTGTTCTTTTTACTTTGACAATTTATTATGTTAAATTTGTTATTTTTGACAATCTATTATTATTATCTTTGAGAATCTGTTATATTAAATTTTTTGTTATACTTTTGCAGATTTCATATTTGTTCAATTGATTTTAACTTTTAATCTGAAGGTCAACAATGTCAGCTTCATATCCTGAGGTAATATTCTTATTTTGGAATATTTATGTTAGTAACAATTCAATATGTTGATTATTTAAAAAAATATTAAAATAACATAAACTGATTTTGGTTATCACAGGATGTTCAAAGCAGTGACCCAGGATTTACTAGTGCTACTCCGTCCACTTTTGAATCAGTTCGATCTTCGGGACAGTCGGAGTCGATGCCTGATGAGTGGATAATTTATACGCTTTTTGGCATTGTTTTTAGGTAGTTTTTAGTAAGTTCAAGCTACTTTTAGGGATGTTTTCATTAGTTTTTATGTTAAATTCACATTTCTGGACTTTACTATGAGTTTTTGTGTTTTTCTGTGATTTCAGGTAAATTCTGGCTGAAATTGAGGGACTTGAGCAAAACTCTGAAAAAGGCTGACAAAAGGACTGCTGATGCTGTTGGAATCTGACCTCCCTGCACTCGAAATGGATTTTCTGGAGCTACAGAACTTCAATTGGCACGCTCTCAATGGCGTTGGAAAGTAGACATCCAGAGTTTTCCAGCAATATATAATAGTCCATACTTCATTCGGAAATTGACGACGTAACTTGGCTTTGAACGCCAAGTACATGCTGCTGTCTGGAGTTAAACGCCAGAAAAACGTCATGATCCGGAGTTGAACGCCCAAAACACGTCATAACTTGGAGTTCAACTCCAAGAAAAGCCTCAGCTCGTGGATAGTTCAAGCTCAGCCCAAACATACACCAAGTGGGCCCCGGAAGTGGATTTATGCATCAATTACTTACTCATGTAAACCCTAGGAGCTAGTTTATTATAAATAGAACTTTTTACTAGTGTATTAGACATCTTTTGATCACTTTAGATCTGAAGAGCATCTCTGGACGCCTAGTCCTTAGACCATGGGGGCTGGCCATTCGGCCATGCCTGAACCTTTCACTTATGTATTTTCAACGGTGGAGTTTCTGCACACCATAGATTAAGGGTGTGGAGCTCTGCTGTACCTCAAGTTTCAATACAACTACTATTACTTTTTATTCAATTCTCTCTTATTCTTATTCCAAGATATACGTTGCACAACACTTTGATGAATGTGATGATCCGTGACACTCATCATCATTCTCACCTATGAACGCGCGTGATTGACAACTACTTCTGTTCTACCTTAGGCCGGGCGCATATCTCTTAGATTCCCCAACAGAATCTTCGTGGTATAAGCTAGATAGATGGCGGTATTCATGAGGATCCGGAAAGTCTAACCTTCTCTGTGGTATTCCGAGTAGGATCCTGGGAATCCAGAAAGTCTAACCTTGTCTGTGGTATTCCGAGTAGGATTCCGGTATTGAATGACTGTGACGAGCTTCAAACTCCTGAAGGCTGGGCGTTAGTGACAGACGCAAAAGAATCAATGGATTCTATTCCAACCGACAGATGATTAGCCGTGCTGTGACAGAGCATTTGGACCATTTTCACTGAGAGGATGGGATGTAGCTATCAACCAAGGGTGATGCCTCCAGAAGATTAGCCGTGCAGTGACAGCGCATAGGACCATTTTCCCGAGAGGATTAAAAGTAGCAATTGATGATAGTGATGCCCTACATACAGCTTGCCATGGAAAGGAGTAATAAGGATTGAAGGAAGAGTGAGTAGTGAAGTAGAGTTTCAAGAGGAACACAGCATCTCCATACACCTATCTGAAATTCCCACTATTGATTTACATAAGTATTTCTATCACTTTTTATTCTCTATTTATTTATTAATTTTCAAAACCCAAAACCAATTTAATCTGTCTAACTGAGATTTACAAGGTGACCATAGCTTGCTTCATACCAACAATCTCTGTGGGATCGACCCTTACTCGCGTAAGGTATTACTTGGATGACCCAGTACACTTGCTAGTTTGTTGAACGAGATTGTGGAAAGGAAGTGCTGAATTAATGTTTTTGTGTATATACCAAAGAGCCAATATTGTTGATCACAATTTCGTCCACCAAGTTTTTGGCGCCGTTGCCGGGGATTGTTCGAGTATGGACAACTAACGGTTCATCTTGTTGCTCAGATTAGGTAATTTTCTTTTCAAAAATCTTTTTCAAAATTTTTCTTTTCTTTTTCGTTTTTCCTAACATTATTTTCGAAAAAATTAATAAAAATACAAAAAGATTAGAAAATCATAAAAACTAAAAATATTTTGTGTTTCTTGTTTGAGTCTTGAGTCAATTTTTAAGTTTGGTGTCAATTGCATGCTTTAAAAATTTTCTTGCATTTTTCGAAAATTCCATGCATTCATAGTGTTCTTCATGATCTTCAAGTTGTTCTTGATAAGTCCTCTTGTTTGATCTTAATGTTTTCTTGTTTTGTGTTGTTTGTTGTTTTTCATATGCATTTTTTGTTTGTTAGTGTCCATGCATTAAAGATTTCTAAGTTTGGTGTCTTGCATGTTTTCTTTGCATCAAAAATTTTTCAAAAATATGTTCTTGATGTTCATCATGATCTTCAAAGTGTTCTTGGTGTTCATCTTGACATTCATAGCATTCTTGCATGCATTCATTGTTTTGATCTAAAAATTTCATGCATTGAGTATTTTTGTTGTTTTTCTCTTTCATCATAAAAAATTCAAAAATAAAAAAAAAAAATATCTTTTCCTTATTTCCCTCCAAAATTTCGAAATTTTGGGTTGACTTGGTCAAAAATTTTTAAAATTAGTTGTTTCTTACAAGTCAAGTCAAAATTTCAATTTTAAAAAATCTTATCTTTTCAAAATCTTTTTCAAAAATTATATCTTTTTCATTTTTTTTCTATTTTTCGAAAATTTCAAAAATCTTTTTCAAAATATTTTCAAAATCTTTTTCTTATCTTTATATCAAAATTTTCGAAAATTAGCTAACAATTAATGTGATTGGTTCAAAAATTTGAAGTTTGTTACTTTCTTGTTAAGAAAGGTTCAATCTTTAAGTTCTAGAATCTTATCTTGTAGTTTCTTGTTAGTTAAGTCATTTTAAAAATTAAATCTTTTTCAAAATATCTTTCTCTTAAAATTTTTATCTTATCTTTTTATCTTATCCTTTTCAAAATTTTATCTTTTTCAAAATTTGATTTCAAAATATCTTATCTAACTACTTATCTTCTTATCTTTTTAAAATTTGATTTCAAATCTTTTTCAATCAACTAACTAACTTTTTGTTTGTTTCTTATCTTTTTCAAAACCACCTAACTACTTTTCCCTCTCTAATTTTCGAAAATACCTCTCTCCTTTTCAAAAATTCTTTTTAATTAACTAAATGTTTCATGTTTTAATTTTAATTACAATTTATCTCTAATTTTCGAAAATCACTAACCCATTTTTAAAATTATTTTCGAAATTTCCCCTCTCTTCTCTTATTCTATTTAATTATTTAATTACTAACACTTCTCTTCACCTCTCTTCATCCAAAAATCCGAATCCATCCTTCTTCATTCTTCTACCCCTGATGAGCGGATATTTTATACGCTTTTTGGGGGGTAATTTCATGTAGATTTTAGCATGTTTTAATTAGTTTTTAGTTAAATATTATTAGTTTTTAAGCAAAAATCATATTTCTGGACTTTACTATGAGTGTGTGTATTTTTCTGTGATTTCAGGTATTTTCTGACTGAAATTGAGCAAGCTGAGCAGAAATCTGACTTAGGCTGAAAAAGGACTGCTGATGCTGTTGGATCCTGACCTCCCTGCACTCGAAATGGACTTTCTGGAGCTACAGGAGTCCAATTGGCGCACTCTCAACGGCGTTGGAAAGTAGACATCTAGGGCTTTCCAGCAATATATAATAGTCCATACTTTGCGCGAAGATAGACGACGTAACTTGGCGTTGAACGCCAAGTACACGCTGCTGTCTGGAGTTAAACGCCAGAAAAACGTCATGATCCGGAGTTGAACGCCCAAAACACGTCATAACCTGGAGTTTAACGCCAAGAAAGGCCTCTACTCGTGGATAGCTTTAGTCTCAGCCCCAGCACACACCAAGTGGGCCCCAGAAGTGGATTTCTGCACCAATTATCTTTGTTTACTCATTTTCTGTAAACCTAGGTTACTAGTTTACTATTTAAACAACTTTTAGAGACTTATCTTGTACCTCATGACATTTTCAGATCTGAATTACATACTTTTGACGGCATGAGTCTCTAAACTCCATTGTTGGGGGTGAGGAGCTCTGCAGCGTCTCGATGATTTAATACAATTCCTTTGTTTTCCATTCAAACACGCTTGTTCGTATCTAAGATGTTTATTCGCGCTTAATTGTGAAGAAGGTGATGATCCGTGACACTCATCACCTTCCTCAACCCATGAACGTGTGCCGGACAACCACCTCCGTTCTACATCAGATTGAATGAATATCTCTTAGATTCCTTAATCAGAATCTTCGTGGTATAAGCCGGATTGATGGCGGCATTCATGAGAATCCGGAAAGTCTAAACCTTGTCTGTGGTATTCCGAGTAGGATTCCGGGATTGAATGACTGTGACGTGCTTCAAACTCCTGAGGGCTGGGCGTTAGTGACAGACGCAAAAGAATCAATGGATTCTATTCCAACCTGATTGAGAACCGACAGATGATTAGCCGTGCTGTGACAGAGCATAGGAACGTTTTCACTGAGAGGATGGAAAGTAGCCACTGACAACGGTGACACCCTACATAGAGCTTGCCATGAAAGGAGCCTTGCGTGTGTTGAAGGATTTCAAGGAAGAGTTGAAGTCAAAGGACAAAGCATCTCCAAAACTCCAACATATTCCCCAGTACTGCACAAAAAGTAACGCTGTTATTCCCTTTTATTTTTATAATCAAATCTTGTAATTTCACTTTTAATCCTATTGGCTTCCTGACTAAGATTAATAAAATAAACATTGATTGCTTCAAGCCAATAATCTCCGTGGGATCGACCCTTACTCACGTAAGGTATTACTTGGACGACCCAGTGCACTTGCTGGTTAGTTGTGCGAATCACAAATTCGTGCACCAAGTTTTTGGCGCCGTTGCCGGGGATTATTGAGTTTGGACAATTGAAGGCTTATTTTATTTCTTAGATTAGGAATAATTCCTTTTTGTTGTTATAGAGTCATCAAATTCTGATAGGATAGTTTATTTTCAAAAATTTCTTTTCAAAAATATTATTTTTCTTAATTAATTGTTAATTTTTCGTGAGTTTAGTGTCTTATTCTAAGTTTGGTGTTAATTGCACATTTTATATTTTCTCTAAAATTCTCGTGTTAGTGTTCTTGGTTCTTCCTTGATTTTCAAGTTGTTCTTGATAATTGGTTATACCCTTTGGAACCTTTTTCAAAAAATAATTTTTCTTGGATTGAATCTTGTACCAAACTCTAAGTTTGGTGTTTTCTTGTTAAGTTTCCTTTAATTTTCGAAAATTTGTCTTGGTTTTCTAAAAATTTTAAGTTTGGTGTTCTTTCTTTTGTTCTTGGTGTTCTTTTGAATCTTCAAAGTGTTCTTGAGTTTTTCTTGTGTCTTGATCTTAAAATTTTTAAGTTTGGTGTTCCTTGGTGTTTTCCCTCCAAAAATTTTCGAAAATAAGGAACATTAGATCTAAAAATTTTAAATCTTGTGTCTTTTGTGTGTTTTTCTCTTTCATCATAAAATTCAAAATTCAAAAAAAAAATTATTTTCTAACCAATTTTAAAACTACTTTTTCGAAATTTTTTATATAAAATCCAAATTTCAATTTCAAATTTTTCGAAAAATTTTCACAAAGTATTTTCAAATATTTTTTTTATTATATTCCATTTTATTTATTCCACTACTATAAAATAAATAATATCAATATACATATCATCACTCTTGTATCCCATTACGACAATAAGTATGAATGGACAAGACAAGAGGACTCTGGGGTCATATGCTAACCCCACTACTGCTTCATATGGAAATAGTATCTGTATACCCTCCATTAGAGTTAGTAGCTTTGAGCTGAATCCTCAGCTTATTATCATGGTGCAGCAAAACTGTCAGTATTCTGGTCTTCCACATGAAGAACCTACAGAGTTTCTGGCACAATTTCTGTAATTTGCTGATACAGTACATGATAAGGAAGTAGATCAGGATATCTACAGATTATTACTGTTTCCATTTGCTGTAAAAGATCAAGCTAAGAGGTGGTTAAATAACCAGCCTAAGAACAGCATAAAAACATGGAAACAGCTGTCAGAAAAATTCCTGAATCACTATTTCCCTCCCAAACGGATGACACAGCTAAGGCTAAACATCCAAGGCTTCAAACAAGGAGATAATGAATCCCTTTATGATGCCTGGGAGAGATACAGAGAGATGCTAAGAAAATGCCCCTCTGAAATGTTTTCAGAATGGGTGCAATTAGACATCTTCTACTATGGGCTTACAGAAAAAGCTCAGATTTCTCTAGACCACTCAGCTGGTGGATCTATACACATGAGAAAAATAATTGAAGAAGCTCAAGAGCTTATTGATACAGTTGCCAGAAATCAGCATCTGTACCTAAGCAGTGAATCCTCTATGAAAGAAGAAGCTAAAACAGTAACTGCAGAACTCAGTCCAGTGGATCAGGCTAATGAATTCAATCAGCAATTAGATTTTCTAACTCAGTAGCTAGCCGAATTCAAGGAAATATTACAGGAAACAAGAATGGCTAACAGGAACATGGAAGTACAATTAAAGCAGACAGAAAAGCAACTGTCAAAACAAATAACAGAAGAATGCCAAGCAGTTCAATTAAGAAGTGGGAAAACATTAAATACCTCACTTCAAAGCAGCAGGAAACCAAGAAATGAACAAGAGGATACTCAAAATCCCTCTGAGGACAATCAGGGCCCAGAGAGGAACAAAGCTGGCGCTGAACGCCCAGACCATGCTCATTCCTGGCGTTCAACGCCAGAAACAAGCATGAATCCGGAGTTGAACGCCCAAAGGGAGCATGGTTCTGGCGTTCAAACGCCAGTGACAAACAAGGAAGTGGCGTCTAACGCCACTCCAGCTCCCACCACTGGCATTCAAATGCCAGTGGGTAATCAGTCACATACAAGTGCTGATAACAACCCTTCTAAAAAGGCTTCCCAACCCACTTCTGTAGGTAATAAACCTGCAGCGACTAAGGTTGAGGAATACAAAGCCAAAATGCCTTATCCTCAAAAACTCTGCCAAGCGGAACAGGATAAGCAATTTGCCCGCTTTGCAGACTATCTCAGGACTCTTGAAATAAAGATTCCGTTTGCAGAAGAACTTGAGCAAATACCTTCTTATGCTAAGTTCATGAAAGAAATCTTAAGTCATAAGAAGGATTGGAGGGAAACTGAAAAAGTTTACCTCACTGAGGAATGCAGTGCAGTCATTCTGAAAAGCTTACCTGAGAAGCTTAAAGATCCTGGGAGCTTTATGATACCATGCACATTAGAGGGCATTTGCACCAAGCAAGCTTTATGTGATCTTGGGGCAAGTATCAACTTAATACCTGCATCTACTATCAGGAAGCTTGGTTTAACTGAAGAAATTAAACCAACCAGGATATGTCTTCAACTTGCTGATGGCTCCATTAAATACCCATCAGGTGTGATTGAGGACATGATTGTCAAGGTTGGGCCATTTGCCTTTCCTACTGACTTTGTGGTGCTGGAAATGGAGGAGCACAAGAGTGCAACTCTCATTCTAGGAAGACCTTTTCCTAGCAACTGGCCGAACCCCTCATTGATGTCCAAAAAGGGGAAGTAACCTTGAGAGTCAATGAGGAGGAGTTCAAGTTGAATGTTGTCAAAGCAATGCAACATCCAGACACCCCAAATGACTGCATGAGTGTTGATATTATTGACTCTCTGGTAAAAGAGGTCAATATGGCTGAGAGTCCCGAATCAGAGCTGGAGGACATCTTTAAAGACGTCCAGTCTGATCTGGAGGAGTCAGAGAAAATAGTGGAACCTCTGAAAATCCCTCAGGAAGAGGAGAAACCTCCTAAACTCGAGCTCAAACCATTACCACCTTCCCTAAAATATGCATTTCTGGGAGAAGGTGATACCTTTCCTGTAATCATAAGCTCTACCTTAGAGCCACAGGAAGAGGAAGCACTAATTCAAGTGCTAAGGACACACAAGACAGCTCTTGGGTGGTCCATCAGTGATCTTAAGGGCATTAGCCCAGCTAGATGCATGCACAAGATCTTACTGGAGGGTGACGCCAAACCAGTGGTTCAACCACAAAGGCGGCTGAACCCAGCCATGAAGGAAGTGGTGCAGAAAGAGGTCACTAAATTACTAGAGGCTGGGATTATTTATCCTATTTCTGACAGCCCCTGGGTGAGCCCTGTCCAAGTCGTCCCTAAGAAAGGTGGCATGACAGTGGTTCATAATGAAAAAATGAACTGGTTCCTACAAGAACAGTTACTGGGTGGCGTATGTGTATTGATTACAGAAGGCTCAATACAGCCACCAGAAAGGATCATTTTCCTTTACCATTCATAGACCAAATGCTAGAAAGACTAGCAGGTCATGAATACTACTACTTCCTGGATGGATACTCAGGTTATAATCAAATTGCAGTAGATCCCCAGGATCAGGAGAAAACGGCGTTCACATGCCCATCTGGAGTATTTGCATACAGAAGAATGCCATTTGGCCTGTGCAATGCACCTGCAACCTTTCAGAGGTGCATGCTCTCAATTTTCTCTGATATGGTGGAAAAATTTCTGGAAGTCTTCATGGATGACTTTTCAGTGTTTGGAGACTCATTCAGCTCCTGCCTTAACCATTTAGCACTTGTTCTAAAGAGATGCCAAGAGACTAACCTGGTTTTAAACTGGGAGAAGTGTCACTTTATGGTGACTGAAGGAATTGTCCTTGGGCACAAAATCTCAAACAAGGGGATAGAGGTGGATCAAGCTAAAGTAGAGGTAATTGAAAAATTACCACCACCTGCCAATGTTAAGGCAATCAGAAGCTTTCTGGGGCATGCAGGATTCTACAGGAGGTTTATAAAAGATTTTTCAAAAATTGCTAAACCTCTGAGCAACCTGCTAGCTGCTGACACGCCATTTATCTTTGATAAAGAGTGTCTGCAAGAATTTGAGACTCTGAAAGCTAAATTGGTTACAGCACCAATCATCTCTGCACCAGACTGGACATTACCATTTGAATTAATGTGTGATGCCAGCGACCATGCTATTGGTGCAGTGTTGGGACAAAGGCATGACAAGCTTCTGCACGTCATTTACTATGCCAGCCGTGTTTTAAATGACGCACAGAAGAATTACACAACCACAGAAAAAGAGCTACTTGCAGTGGTTTACGCCATTGACAAATTCAGATCCTATTTAGTAGGATCAAAAGTGATTGTGTACACTGATCATGCTGCTCTTAAATATCTACTCACAAAGCAGGATTCAAAACCCAGACTTATAAGATGGGTGTTGCTTCTGCAAGAGTTTGATATAGAAATAAGAGACAGAAAAGGGACGGAGAATTAGGTAGCAGACCACCTGTCCCGAATAGAACCAGTGGAAGGGGCGTCCCTCCCTCTCACTGAGATCTCTGAAACCTTTCCGGATGAGCAACTGTTTGCCGTGCAGGAAGTACCATGGTTTGCAGACATCGCAAACTACAAGGCAGTGAGATTCATACCCAAAGAGTACAGTAGGGTGCAATCAAAGAAATTAATCACAGATGCAAAGTACTATCTTTGGGATGAACCATATCTCTTCAAGAGATGTGCAGACGGAGTAATCCGTAGATGTGTGCCTAAAGAAGAAGCGCAAAAGATTTTATGGCACTGCCATGGATCACAGTATGGAGGACATTTTGGAAGTGAGCGAACAGCCACAAGAGTCCTCCAAAGTGGCTTCTACTGGCCCACTCTCTATAAAGATTCCCGAGCATTTGTGCTTAATTGTGACAGTTGCCAAAGATCAGGCAACCTACCTCACAGTTATGCAATGCCTCAACACGGAATCCTGGAGATTGAGTTGTTTGATGTATGGGGTATTGACTTCATGGGACCTTTCCCACCATCATACTCAAACACCTATATTCTGGTGGCAGTGGATTATGTATCCAAGTGGGTGGAAGCTATTGCAACACCCACTAATGACACTAAAACAGTGTTAAAGTTCCTCCAGAAACATATCTGCAGCAGATTTGGTATCCCTAGAGTATTAATCAGTGATGGGGGCACTCATTTCTGCAATAAACAGCTTTACTCTGCTCTGGTACGTTATGGAGTTAGCCACAAGGTAGCTACTCCATATCATCCACAAACTAATGGGCAAGCTGAAGTCTCAAATAGAGAACTCAAAAGAATCCTGGAACAGACTGTAATTAACCGTAGAAAGGATTGGGCAAGAAGCTTGGATGATGCTCTGTGGGCATACAGAACAGCATTCAAGACCCCTATAGGGACCTCTCCATACCAGCTTGTGTATGGAAAGGCATGTCACTTGCCAGTGGAACTGGAACACAAGGCCTATTGGGCAACCAGATTCCTAAACCTTGATGCCAAGTTAGCCGGAGAAAAACGATTGCTCCAGTTAAATGAGCTAGAGGAATTTAGACTCAATGCTTTCGAAAATGCAAAGATTTACAAAGAGAAAGCGAAAAGATGGCATGATAAGAAATTGTCATCCAGAGTCTTTGAGCCGGGGCAGAAAGTCCTGCTATTTAATTCTAGGCTCAAATTATTCCCCGGAAATTAAAATCCCGGTGGAGAGGTCCATATGTCATTACAAACGTATCACCATATGGATACATAGAGCTTCAGGATAATGATTCTAACAAAAAGTTCATTGTTAACGGACAAAGAGTCAAACATTATCTTGAAAGTAACTTCGAGCAAGAATGCTCAAAACTGAGACTTGATTAGAGCTCAGTGGTAGTCCAGCTAAAGACAATAAAGAAGCGCTTGCTGGGAGGCAACCCAGCCATTTACAAAGTTATTTACTAATTAAATAAATTTCCTTTTTTTACAGGTATGTGTCCAAGTATCTTCAAAGGGTAAAAATAGCAATTGATTGAATTCACAGAGTTACAAGGAAATTTGGAAGCTCACTGGCGTGAAAAAGCCAGTAAGAAACATTTTGGGCGTTGAACGCCCAAAAGAAGCACCCACTGGGCGTTCAACGCCAGTAAGGGTAGCCATTTGGGCGTTAAACGCCAGAAAGGAGCATCTTCTGGGCGTTGAACGCCAGAAGAAGCACCTTCTGGGCGTTTAACGCCAGATTGTTAGCATCCTGGGCGTTCAGAAAAACGCCCAGTGACAAAGGACTTCCTGGCGTTCAACGCCAGAAAGAAGCATCAGCTGGGCGTTGAACGCCCAGGAGGAGCATCATTTGGGCGTTAAACGCCCAAAACATGCATCGTTTGGGCGTTTAACGCCAGGATGGTGGGGAGGAGGTAAAATTCGTTTTTCTTTACAATTTTTCTAAATTTTTATGTTTTAATTCATGATTTCTTGCATAAACATGTTTCAAAATGTCATCCTTCAAAATCAAATTGGTTTTCTAAGAACCCTAATTTCTAAAATCCCTTTTTCAAAAATATCAAATGTATCTTAATTTATAAACACAAATCTTTTTCCAATCCAATTCTTTTTCAAATATTTTTAATTTCTTCTCATATCTTTTCAACTCATCTTATCTTTTTTCGAC